>NC_137079.1:58735202-59935202 GCF_951640355.1 Cnephaeus nilssonii | reverse complement strand
AAGTTCAGGAAACTAAACACTCTAGCTTCTGATAAATGCATGCTTTTGCTCCACATTTCTAACCTGCTGCCTGAAGCTGCATGGTTAAGCATAACTACAGCCAGAGCTGCAGAGGAGCATGTAACCTGAAGAAACAGATGAGCTAAGCTTTTTCCGTCTCTGTCGTGAGATGCTGACTTCATTCTAGTCTCAGTTGAATAAACTGTTAAATGTTAGTCCTAACCATGAAGTTAGGCTTCCCACTTGCACCTGGAAATCACAAATAATTTAATATTTAATATCCTAAGTCTTCAGAGATTTGTGGGTTGGAAAGTACAGCAATTCGTTCTTAAATATTTCAAATTAAACTTTTCCTGAATTTACTTCAATTCGTTGTTTTATTAGTATTTAGTATTGTTTTCATTTAAAAAGTAGGATATAGTCATTTTCCCCCCTATTAATACCTTGCATTCCTATTACAGGCTATTCGAGTTACTCATGAGACCAGTGCCCATGAAGGTCAGACTGAGGTATTTCACATTTTTCAAAACTCCTCTGCCATGTGTAAATTTAACCACAATGTTATTATATAACATGTAGTTTTAAAAAATTCATTGGACTTCTTTTTTTCCTTTGAAGGAATTTGCTCTTATGCAAAAATTAGTCAAGAAGTAGCACAAAAACACATTTTGACAGGTTGTTAACAGGCACATTTATATCGGCCATCTCCGTTCGTCTAATCATTTAGATAGATTGCAGATTGTGTGTTGTTTGCTTTGGGTAACCGATGGCCTGTGACTTCCCTGTAACAGTGATTTTCAACCTTTTTCATCTCATGGCACATATAAACTAATTACTAAAATACTGCGGCACCCCAAAATATATATTAAAAAGATAGGTATAATTTTGGTTCATTCATACCAGACAGCTATTGTGTTGGCTTGTGTCATTTTTTTATGTGAAAGTCTAAGGGAGAAGAGATCAATAGTCCTGACTAAATTGGTACTGCATGTTTTAAAATTTCTGTGATTTTGAAAATCACTGCCCTATGAGATTCCTTTAACTTGCAGATATTTTGAGAAAAATATCTGCACGATAGTACAGGTAGATAACCTGCATGATTTTTAAGAGTCTTTATCACACCCAGCTTCTAGCAAAAAGCTGCATCATTCTCTTTGCTCAGTATATCTGTTTTGGGGCAATGTGATGATCTTCACCATCTGTCCTCTGTTAGCTGGTTCTCCTAGGTTGCCTCTCCTCCTCTCACCCCCTTGTTTCATTCTAATGGTTTTCCTCATTCCCTCCTTCCATTTCTTCTTTTCCTTCTCTCAACCTCACACTCCCACTCTTGGGGAAAGTTTGTGAAAAGGTATTTTAATCAAAGTGACTATAATTTAATTAAAGTCACTTGGTATATTTATAATATACTTAACACCAGAAAATTATATATATTTTTCTTTTTCATCCCATGTGTGACTCTAAACCATACTTTTTAATGTACAAAGCTGACATTGCCTTTGTGTCTTAATAATACTTTTTAAATACCTGATTTAAAAATAGTTAACTGAAATATTCCTACTACTTAAAAAAAATTTTTTTAAGGAGACAACAATTTGATACTATGGTATAACAACAATTTTTCATAGATTAAACTGGATAACTGTGAATGTTCATAATAAAACTATTTAGAAATTTAAACACTAATTCTTCCTAATCATATCATACCTTCTTGGTTGCTGTCAGGTTCTGCTTTCAGAAATGTGGACTTTTGGTTTTTTTACTGTTTACACACAGACACACATACACATACAGATACACATGCGCACAAAGAATGTCTAAGTAGCTCCAGATTGGAAATTAATGAAATGCTCTGTTGTTGTTTTTAATTGCTTTATATGATCCTGGTATGCTTTGCTTTTTTTTAAATTTTAATTTATAGTGTTTAGCCCTAGCTGATTTTACTCAGTGGTTAGTGTGTCGGCTCGTGGACTGAAGGGTCTCGGGTTCAATTCTGGTCAAGGGCACATACCTCAGTTGCAGGCTCGATCCTGTCAGGGCGCGTGTGGGTGGTAACCAGTGGATGTGTTTCTCTCACATTGATGTTTCTCTGTGTCTCTCCCCCCTCTCTTTAACTCTCTCTAAAAATCAATGGGAAATATTATCCTCTGGTGAGAATTAACCAAAGAAAAAAAATTATAGGGTTAAAATTAGTAATGATGATGATGATCAGCATGAAATTTGTAAACTATGAAAACAGTTATTTGTAATAAAGGAACCAAATGCTTTAATACCTGTTTACTTTTTTAAAAGTGTCTTTAGGATACTTCTCTTGCCACCTTTTAGTTGTTTATCCAAATTACAGCTTTATTGCCTCATGTTAGATAATGTTCAGATATCTTTTTCCAGATCTAAACTCAATGACCAATATTTTAGAATGCATATGTTCTTGTGTGAGTTTATTGTAATGTATCTTAAACATTTTCTTCCCTGTCTACCATATATTTTCCCCACTAATACTAATGTAATTTAAATTTAACTTCTTGCCTGGAAAATCAGCTGCTTATGTAAATTTTCAGTCTTTAATGTTTTTTTTTTCTAATTCTCACTTATTTTTACACAATTGTGCTGGATTATCTTTATTGAAATATAACATGAATCATTTGGCTACTGAAATTTTCTAGGGATTCCCTAAATGATTCTCAGGGTGAGGTGGATGGAGAAGTTAGGATAGTCTAGATGGCTTTTTCAAATTGTATTCCCACAAGAATTAATCTCTTCTGCGAATTTCTCAGCTCCCATATTTGGTGTATGTTATAGCCATAAATGTATTGGGGCAAAAAAAAAAAAAAAAGCATTTTCGAACCATTACTCAAGCATCCTATATAATAAAAGGCCAGAGGCGTCACAACTGGAACAACCAGAGACCAGACCACCACAGCCCCTGGCCGGGCTGGCCCCACCCCCACGCAAGTTGTTAGGGGTGATCAGGTAGGCAGGCGAGCGGTTAGGGGCAATCAAGAAGGCAGACGGCCCCTCACTGGGCTGGCTTCACCCCCAAGCAAGTGGTTAGGGGTGATCAGGTAGGCAGGCCAGCGGTTAGGGGCTATCAGGTAGGCAGACGGCCCCTCGCAGGGCTGGCCCCGCTCCCCCATCCAAGAAAGAGGAAAGCCCAGGCCAGCCAAGCCATCGCACGCCAACCTGTCGCCTGCAGAGGGAGGCCACTTGTGGCGGGGGGGAGGGTGGGGAGGGGGGGCGCGCGCGCAGCGCTGTATAGATGGCAAGCAGTGGCAGCAGTGGGGGTGGGGCCCGCTGCCTGCACCCAGGAGAAGGAAAGCCCCAATAGGCCCTGATCTCAGGCCAGGTCTAGGGACCCTACCTGAGGGGTCCCAGATTGTGAGAGGGTGCAGGCCAGGCTGAGGGACCCCCTCCCCCCCAAGTGCACGAATTTTTATGCACCGGGCCTCTAGTATATAATATTCAGCCTCTTTAGCCTCCTTGCCTGCCTGTATACAAGGTTTGCTTAACCCTCGTCCTTCCAGATTTTCAACAGTGTTTTCTTTTTAATTATTTCTCTCTAGCCATCCCTCACTTTACTGTTGCTCTGTTTTACCTCTTGCAATTCCCTCTTCCTAAAAATACTCCTTCTTTCAATCTCCAGTCTTCCTAGTTGTACCTGTCCTTCAAGATTGGGCTTAAATACCACTTTCTTCATGAAGCAATCCATCCCTTCTACAGACTCTTTCATATGACTCCTCCTATTTGCATTTTAACTATTTTCATTTATTTAAGATATATATTTATTTATTTTAATCCTCACCCAAGGATATAATTATTGATTTTAGAGAGAGGTATGGGGAGGGAGAGAAGACAGAGAGAAACATCCATGTGAAAGAAACATTGATCAGTTGCCTCCCGTATGCATCCCGACTGGAGATTGAACCTGCAACCTAGGTATGGGCTCTGACCAGGAATCAAACCCACAACCCTTTGGTATATGGGACAACGCTCCAACCAATTAAGTCACCCGGCCAGGGCAAGATGTATATATTTTTTTCACATTTTAACAGCTCTGAAATTAGGATGTGTCTTATAGTTGATGTCCTAATTTATTTGGTGGAATTCCCTTATGTTATCACTTTATGATATAAATTATACATCTTATAACCAGTGGTGCCTTAGTTTTGATGAAATGTGGTGTCATATCACTCTTACTGTGACTCTTGGGCCTTGGGTTGGTATTTGATTCATTTGGGCTTTCTCCAAAGTATCCAACACCATTCCTTGCACATAGGCTCAACACATTTATGAATTCACCAGAATTGGCTCAGAACTATCCTTAGTGGGGTAAGAACTACAAAAAAAAAAAAAAAAGTAAATAAAGACTAAATCTTGTGGGGGTTTTTTTTGTAAGCCTCTTAGTAAAGAAAACATATTCATTAGCCTTTATTCCTCAATAGGGCACTATTTACATTTTTGGAAAGTTTCAGTTCTTTGTTGTGTGGGGCTTTTTTGTGGAATATAGATTGTTATATTCTAGTCACTGTACAGGGATGGGCAAAAGTAGGGTTACAGTTCTGAGTACGTGAAACACAGAATTTATTCTTGTATTATGTATTTTTCCATTTGAACAACTATGCATGTACTTTTGTCCACCCCTTTATTTTAGTGATTCCCAGTCACTGAGAGAACAAAAACCCACATCATACATTTCCAAATCCAGACTTAACCAGCTTAAAAGTCCTGCAGCAGGAACTATTCTTATAATCATTTCTGGTCCATCTAACATCTAGGTGCTTAAGTCTTTGAATATTACCTCCATTGCTCTCTATATGCTAGCACACTGGTTTTGTCATTTTCCATAAATATCTAGGTTTTTCACATTTGTTTTTATTTACTTGGCTGCCATAACAGAACACTGAAGACTCGATGACTTTAACAACAGACATTTACTTTCTCCCAGGTCTGGAGGATAGAAGTCAGTATTAAGGTGCTGTCAGGGTTGGTTTCTCGTGAGGCCGCTCTTCCTGACTCATGCACACCTCACCTTTCTTCTTTGTGCATGGGGAGAGAGAAAGAGAGAAAGGTCTCTTTTTTTTATAAGAACACCAGTGCTGTCAGATTAGGGCCCATCCTTGTGCTTTCATTTAACTTGAATTACCTCCTTAAAAGCCCTCTCTCCAAATATAGTCACACTGGAGGTTAGGGCTTCAACATATGTTTTTATTGATTTTAGCGAGAGAGAGATAGACACATTGATGAGAGAGAGACATTGATCAGCTGCCTCCTGCATGCCCCCTACTGGGGATCAAGCCCGCAATCCAGTTATGTGCCCTGACCAGGAATGGAACTGGTAGCCTCTTGATTCATGGCTCGACTCTCAACCATTGAGCCACACTGGAATACAGATTATTATATTCTAGGCCCATCTTTGTGTTTTCTAATGACCAAGTTATCTTCTGGATATACCCTGCCTCTTTGCATAGTCAGCACCTTCTCATGCTTAAGTCTTATCTTAAAAGTAATTTTCAAAGAGGCTTTCTTTCATCATTATTAGGTATGTCCACTATGAACTTATTTTCTGTTATAATAATCTTGTTTATTTTCTTTCTGATGCTTTTTAATAATTTATGATTCTTCTGTTCTTTGTTTATTCTTTTTATTTACTAGAATATGAGTCCCATGTGGGCATACACCTTTGCTTGTCATTCACCTGACAACTCAGGACAGTGCTTGGCATATATAGACATTTACAAGAAATTACATAGTGTAAAAGTAAGGAGCATAGGATGTAGGTTTCTATACTGACTCCACTGCTTAGTAGCTTAGGCATGATACGTTCATGCATAAAATGAAGATAATAGCATATACTTAGGAAATTACTGTGAAGAGTAATGAGTTAATCACATAAAGTAATTAGAATGGTGCCTGGCATATAATGGGCCTTCAATAACAATTAAGTGGTACTTTTATTTTACTAGGCATTCAGAAAAATGGATATGAATGGTAGAGGATGAAACCAAAAGGATGAAGTCAAATCAAAGGGCAGCTAGAATTTTATAGACAGTAAGGAACTGCCAAAGATGGTGTGTTTATTACTCAGCATATTGACTTTAAGAATCATCTGGGTAGAATTGGATACGGAGTGTAAAGCTCTGGGGAGATATCTAGTCTTTTGTATTTGGCTGATAGAAGCTTGAGAATTCTAAAGAGGGAGAATAGTGGTGGACCACAGTGAAATCCTGGGGCATGTGGGTGATAAAGGAGTGGGCAGAGGAAGTGGAGCAATAATAACAGTGCAATAGCAATGGCATTCATCACTGGCATCATTGATGCTCTCTTTCAGAACATTTTCATGGGAATGGAATAGGCAGGAGCCTTATCGTATGTAGAAGTTTGTAGACTAAATGAGGTATCAGTAATTTGAGCCACCAAAATACAGCAGTCTTTTAGGAGGATTAGCGGTAGCGTGCTGCTATACAGTAATTGTTTACTTGTATGTTTTTCCTTATTCCACCATGATTGTTCAGAAATTTGGACAGTAGCTCTCCACTGTCATTAACTTATACTGAAAGTTATTGCTTTTATGTTTCACTTTAGGATGGGAAAGATAAAAACAATAATGGGATATGAGGAAATTAAAATGTGTTTTTTAAAATTATGAACAAAGATCAATGATAGAATAATGGAAGCAATCTTCAAGTCAAATATGAAGGCAAGGAAAGAAATCCAAAAGGATATTTTATTTGCCTTCAGACTTTACTTTTACTTCATTGATACTTATCTAAAAAGCAATTTCTAAATTTTGAGATTTGTTTGTATTAATCTAGGAGCTAACCCAGCTATAGTAGAGATCTCTTGATTTATTGTTTATTTGGCTTTAAAAATTTTTTAAATCTTCTCAGGAACCTAACCTGCATGTCAATTTATAATGAAAAATAATAGAAACTGGCACCATTGTTTTATTTCTGTTTTTAAATAAAAACAGTATGCCAATATGGGAAAGGTAGCAAAAAAATACAACACACTTTTAGCACTTACTTTATTTAGTTTGAATCTTTTTAAAATTCATTTTTAAAACAGTTGAGATCACAACATTTTGTGGGGTTTTTTTCTTAACATTTTATTATGAGCATTTTCTTGTTTCATCAAAACCTCTTCATAAATAATTTTTTATGGCTGTATACTCTCATGTGAATGAACCATAATTTACTTTCTAATTCCCTTGACTTTTAGTTTATATATAATTGATTTTTAGAGATAGAGGAAGGAAGAGGGATATAGAAATAGAAGCATCAATGAGAGAGAAACTTCATCAATAGGCTGCCTTCTGCATATCCCTACCAGAGATTGAGCCCACAACCTGGGCATGTGCTCTGACCAGGAATTGAATTGTGACCACTTGGTTCCTGGGTGGACACTCGACCACGAGCCACACCAGCTGGGCATAATTTCCTTAACTTGATGTTTAAATTGTTTTCGTTTTCAAGTTAAAAATATAACTTCCTTGAATATCTTTGTTTACTAGTATCCATGTATTCATTCTAAGATCTGTCTTTAAGGTAGTTTCTTGTAGGTAGAATTACCTTGAGTCAAAGAAATGAACATTTTAAAGGTTCTTGTTACATAATATGAAATTGCCTTTCATTTAATGAACCAGGTAACCTGTTTGAGCACCTACTATGCCAGGTACTGTGTTAGGAGCTGTATGTACACCTGAATAAAACATAGTTTGTGTCTTCAGGGATCTCTTATTTCAGTGGAGGTAGCCTCAAAAATAGACCTTGCCAGTGTTTAATTCTATTTTTAGATTTTAAATTTTGGCTTGTTTGATAGAGGGAACTATTAGGTTTGATTGCTAATGACCGTTCAAAGATATTTTGTAAAAGTTTATGAAATAAATTTAAATCATGAAATTAAATTGTAATTAATTTAATGAAATGTGTAGTCTATTTTGGTCAGTATTATCCTACAAGAAAAAGATTATTTGACTGTTGGGTAAGCAATGGGTATATTCTGATTTCAAGTATGTGTTCATATACAGCATGGGGCAAAAGTAGGTTTACAGCTGTGTTTATGCAAAACACATTTATTCTTATTAACTAGAGGCCCGGTGCATGAAATTCATGCCTGGGAGGGGGGGGGTCTCCTCAGCCCAGCCTGCACCTTCTCCAATCCGGGACCCCTTGAGGGATGTCCGACTGCCGGTTTCGGCTCGATCCCAGGGATCGAGCCGAAACCGGCAGTCGGACATCCCTCTGACAATCCTGGACTGCTGGCTCCTAATTGCTCACCTGCATGCCTGCCTGGTCTCCTCTAAGTCCCCCCGCCCACCCCCCGCCAGCCTGATCGCCCCTCACTGCCTCTGTGTGCCGGCCTGGTTGCTCCTAACTGCCCCGCCCCCTGATGGCCTGGTCACCCCTTACTGCCCCCCCTGACGGCCTGGTTGCCCCCAACTGCTCCCCCCGCTGGCCTAGTTGCCCCTCACTGCCCCCCCCCCGTTGGCCTAGTCGCCCCTCACTGCCCCCCCTGCCAGCCTAATCGCCCCCAACTGCCCCCCCTGCCAACCTGGTCACCCCCAACTGCACCCCCCCTTCCTGCTGGCTTGGTCTCCCCTAACTGCCCCCCCCCAGCCTGGTCGTCCCCAACTGCCCCCCTCTGCCGGCCTGGTCGCCTCTAACTGCCCTCCCTGCCGGCCTAATCGCCCCCAACTGCCCCCCCTGCTGGCCTGGTCACCCCCAACTGCACCCCCCTGTTGGCCTGGTTGCCCCTAAATGCCCCCCCTTGCCGGCCTGGTCACCCCCAACTGCCCCCCTCTGCTGGCCCGGTCACCCCTAACTGCCCTCCCTGCCGGCCTGGTCGCCCCCAGCTGCCTCCATGCTGGCCTGGTCATCCCACACAGCCTGCTGTTCAGTCGTTTGGTCGCCCCTCACTAACCCCCCCTGCCAACCTGGTTGCCCCATGCAGCCTGCTTTTTCAGTCGTTTGGTTGACCCTCACTAACCCCCCTGCCAGTCTGGTTGTAGGCAACCATCCTGTGAGGGTGTGAGGGTCAATTTGCATATTACCTTTTTATTATATAGGATTATTATATTATTTTTCATATGAACAACTGGAAACCTACTTTTGCTCCACCCTGTAGATGTATGCACGATTAAAGATAAGTCATGTGTTTGTGTTTGTGTGTATTTAGTTGGCTTTTTTTTCCCAATCAATGCAAATTTTCAGAGGGGGTGGGCATAAGATCAAGTTTTATCTTCATTAGGTGTATCATTTAAGGATAGTTTGCTTGGCTTCATTTTACTCTGAAGTATAGTTTTTAGTTATTTCAATTATGTTAGAATTACAAGGAGTTAAGATGCTCACATTTTTTTTCCTGCTTTAGAGATTTATTTTCTTCTTTCTCTGATTTTGGAAGAAACTGAAGGTATTAAGAAGAAACTTAGTTCTTGTATAATGTAGAATTTAATTTCCTGCTTATCTTGGGAGAATCAGATGGAAACAGTAAATTAACTCTGATGAAAGTATCATGCATTTTAAGCTATATAGTCCAGTTTTGTTAAGAAATCTGAAATTGCAACTTTCTGGTTTTTCTTTTTTTTTCCATATACTTTACATACACCATTTTATTTATCCCCTTCCAACAAGACTTACTGGAAATCTTTTTTGGGCAACTTCATTCTTAAAATTGAGAAATGCTCTGGAACTTCTATTCTTGCTCCTTTTGCCTCTGTCTCTCTCTTATCTTTTTTTATTGTTGTCATTGCTCTTGCATATCATTCCTTGAATACAGGTATATTTATGGTATGTGTATGTGTGGAGTTGAGTGGGAGACTTCAGTTTGAAAGAGGGAGTACAAATTAGGATTAGTTATAAGGAGAAATGTTATTGAAATGATTCTTTTAATTCCTCTTTTTTCGAAACACTGACATCTTTTTCCATGCATGTGGTCAGTTCTTTATCTCATATCACTAAATAATGATGTTTAAATGGATTAAATTGGTTGTTGAAAAGTTAAGAATGTAGTTACTACTACATCCTGTTTACACTTTGTTTTTCTTCCTTAACAAATGTTTTGTCCTAAAATTGATCAAAAGGGTCTTTTTTCTTTTTTATTCTTTCTTCATCTTTTTCTTTTCCAATATCAGATTTGAAAATGGAGATATTAAACTTACTATTTTAAAGGAGATTTCTTAGAATGAACTCATCAGTTTACTCTTACATATCTGACTACATGTAACTCTTCCATCTAAAAATGTCTTCAGCGATAAAAATAGAGTTGAGGCTGTAACTGGGGATGGTGCGCTTTTCTGTTTGTTTTGGTTTAAACCACAACTTTCCAAAGCAGAGATTATGTTAGGAATTAAGGTGTGTGTTTTTCATTTGTAGTAAAGGAGAATCTTATTTGGGGCTACTCTCAGATTTAAAAAGTAATAACATTTCTGGGACTTTGTTTGGCCGGCTTAACAATGATAAGCTTAAGTTTAATGTAACATTTACAGATATGGGTCATTGTATTAACAGCGATTTCTTATGTGGAGAATTGTAAATTGAAGTGAGAAAACACAATCGTTAAACCATTAGGGAAAAACATTAAATGTCTTGAAACCTGTGGGCATCTTGATTTATTAACTGAGCAAAATGAAGAAATTTGCCATTATACAGATTTTCCGTGGAATACGTAGTGGTATTTTGTGTATTTTGGTATCTAGCCCATGTTTTACTTTGACATCTTTGCCAACTGAACATGGATACTGTGTAGGAAAGTTTACATCTTTTGCATGAATCTGGTTTTACTTCCCTGTTTTAAATTTGGACTTTAAATTTTGTGTAATGCAATGCATTATACTTGAAATTTACTTGAAGTCTACATAAATACATTTAGAATTTTGATTTTAAACTTTAATAATTTTATATGTGTGTACATGTTCTCACATATCTACACACATCCATGTCCTCATATATGTATGCTTACATATCATAATTTTACTTCTTTTCATAGCATTTGGCAGCCCTAGAGAAGTTCCTGATTTTTTTCTTTTCCATGTATCATTTTTTAGATTTATTTCTAACATCTGAAAAGACATGCCACTGAAAGTACATGGAAATAATTTAAGTTTTTCACCATCAAGTTTATTTTATCACCATGTCAATAAAAGGAATCATGATTTCTAATGCTCATCTAATAAGAAACTAAAATTTTTTTAAAACGTCAAATTTTATTATTTTCAGTATTTTATTTCCATTTCTACCCTATAAATGAAAGAAGGTATTGTGAAGAAAGTGCGCATTGTTTTCTACTAGAAAGCCACAAATATTATTGGTATTTGAGCCGAAAGATTCTCATCATGAGATACTTGGTGTTGCTGAAAACATTGGGCATCATTTTGGGTTGCTACAGTGTAGGTCAAGCGTCCTCAAACTACGGCCCGCGGGCCACATGCAGGTGTTTTTGCCCTTTTGTTTTTTTACTTCAAAATAAGATATGTGCAGTGTGCATAGGAATTTGTTCATAGTTTTTTTTAAACTATAGTCCGGCCCTCCAACGGTCTGAGGGACAGTGAACTGGCCCCCTGTTTAAAAAGTTTGAGGATCCCTGGTGTAGGTCTTTACTACTCTTTAGTGTCATGTATGGGTGAATGCAATGGAAATTGAGATGTTTTTAGTTTTTTTCCATGGATTGTCATCATCTTATTTCTCATTGCTTTTGAAAGTCTGTCATCTTATAATGATGTTAATTAACATTTACTGAATGTATCTTATGAGGTAAGCTCTATACTAAGCCCTATAAGTACCCTGCTCTAATAATCTCAATTCCTTAAGATAGATATTATCCCAGTTTTTAAAAAAATAGGTTTTTGTTGATTTCAGAGAGAGGAAGGGAGAGGGAGAGAGAGAGAGAAACATTGATGAGAAAGAATCATCTATTGACTGCCTCCTACACGTCCCCTTCTGGGGATTGAGCCTCCATCCCAGGCATGTGCTTTGACCTGGAATTGAACCATGACCTCCTGGTTCATAGTTTGATGCTCAACCATTGAGCCACACCAGCCGGGCTAAATATAAAATCTTACCCATAAACCAACTAGTCTTTTGCTAGTCATGTTATATATATTTTGGGTGACAGTAACTATTTTACGTATCTATCAGCTAATTGTCCCTTTATGTTGATGAAATTCCATGGTTATAATGATTTTTTTTTTTTTTTTTTAGTAACAGGATCTTCCCCATTTAAATGTGCAAAAGTTTTGGGTATAAGCCTAAATCTACTAAATTTATTTTAGCATTTTAGAATAATTTAAATTTAAGCATTTAACCTATCAAACACTTGATTTCTTAAAGAAATACTTGTAGGCCTCCTTTTTTAAAAAAAGATCTGTATCATTTCTTTTTTTTTTTTTTTTCTTTAGTGATTAAGGTATTACATATGTGTCCTTATCCCCCCATTATGCCCCCGCTCACTCCCTCACTCATGCCCTCACTCCCCTGGTGTCTGTATCCATTTGTTAGGCTTATATGCATGCATACAAGTCCTTTGGTTGATCTCTCCCCCTTATTTCTTTTTAGCCTCTACTGCATTTCTAATTCTTCAGTTTTTATTAGATAGTTTAAAGAGCAATCTCTTCATTTTTTTTTTTATATACACAGAGCATGTACATTAACTGAAGGAAAAGTAAGTTGGCTTTTTAGACAGACACACTCCCCCACCTTTTTATTAAAGGTTCAGTTCATTTTTAGTCTTCATGACATTTCTCATTTTTTAATTATTGAACAGATTAAAGAGTTGTTGACTTATTTTTACACTAGAGGCCCAGTGCACGGATTTGTGCACTGGTGGGGTCCCTTGGCATAGCCTGCGTGGATCGGGCTGAAACTGGCAGTCCAGTGCCTCCTGCCGCTCCTGCCTGCTGCTCTTGCTCATCCCAGCCTCGCTGTACCTGCCACCTCCGCTGCTGCTCAGGAGGCTCGCTGCCGGTCTGCTATGGTCTCTGGGCTGCGGCAGCCAGCTGTGAGCCCTGTGTCTGGTGCCTGTCAGTCAGCTGAGCGGTGCTCCTGCTGTGGGAATGCCCTGACCACCAGGGGGCAGCTCCTTTGTTGAGCGTCTGCCCTCTGGTGGTCAGTGTGCATCATAGTGACTGGTCGACCGGTCGTTCAATCACTTAGGCTTTCATATATATAGATAGATGTACAAAGTGACATGCACATTCATGGTGAAGGAATAATAATTTGGCCTTTTAGGACCTAGGTGTTTTTTGTTTCTGAACTAACTGTAAGTTTGAAAAATAGAAAGATTTGCATAGCGGTTGGGAACTACAGATAGAAGTAGTAATAGATTTGCCTCCAAACAGTTAAATTACTTGACTGCTAGTGGGTGGGTGATTTTGTGTGTTATGAAAACACTGAAATTAGAGCCAGGAGCTATGGGTTTTGCCTCTGGCTTTGACAGTCACTAGTTCTATGGCTTTGGGAAAGTCATCAAAATCCTTGGGCTGCTTTTAAAAAAAGCCCAACACTGCCCAGCCAGTGCGGCTCAGTGATTGAGTGTTAACCCATGAACCAGGAGGTCAGATTTCGATTCCCAGTCAGAGCACATGCCCGAGTTATAGGCTTGATCCCCAATAGGGGTTGTGCAGGAGGCAGCCGATCAATGATTCTTTCACATCATTGATTTTCTCTCCCCTCCCTTCCTCTTTGAAATCAATAAAAATATGTATTTTCAAAAGTACTAACTAGGCCTGGCTAGTGTGGCTCAGTGGTTAAGCATCCACCTATGAACCAAGAGGTCCCTGGTTTGATTCCCAGTTGGGGTTTTGGGCTTGGTCCCCAGTAGGGGGCATATGGGAGGCAGCCAATCGATTTCTCTCTCTCTCATCTATGTTTCTATCTATCCCTCTCCCTTCCTCTCTCTCTAAAATCAATAAAGACATATATATTTTTAAAAGTACTAAGTAGGATCATAGAATTTTCAGAGTTGAATGAGTCTCAGAAAGTATTCAGGGAAAACCCCTTCATTTTCCTAAAGAGACTAAGTCATGGATAATGAAATCCATTATCACTAAGCAAGGACTTATTGCTGCTTCTCATTATGGTAATAAGTGTTTTTAATTTTTTCATGCTGATTTAATATTTTTTATTTCATGTACTGACTGGTGTTATTTATTGGAGTAACATTTATAAAGTTTTTATTTAGATTAACATAAAAAGTTAGTTATCACAAGCATGTTCATTTAATGAAAAACTGTTGGGCCAGATTTGTCTTTTATGGTACCACTAGAGGCCTGACGCACGAAATTTGTGCGCGGGTACGGTCCCTAGGCCTGGCCTGTGATCAGGGCCATCTTCCCCAGCTGCCGCAGCCGGCCCTGCCCTCCACCGCCACCCACCCCAGATTCCTCATTTGCCATCGGGTGATCAGTGCCTGACGGCCGGGGGAAGGGACCGAGAGGTTGGCTGTTCCCGCCCACCCTCCAGCCCTGCCCCGCCGTGGGTGGCCATAAGGCAATCAGAGCCTGCTGACCGGGGAAAGGGACCAAGAGGTGGTCAGTGTGCCTCATAGTGACTGGTCCAGCAGTCGTTCTGGTCGTTCTGCCATTAGGGTTAATTTGCATATTACCCTTTTATTATATAGGATGGTTTATGAAAGGGTGACTCTCAATATCTAATTTTAAGAGGATTACCCCCTCATTAGAATCTGGTCTAGTAACTTAGTATTGAAATCTTTCTCTTGGCCATTTAGGCTGTACACCACAGTGATTGAGAGCATTGGATTCTAGAACCAGATTTCCTGTGTTTGAATCCCAGCCCTGCCATGTACTGGTAATGTGCCCTGTACATGTTAATTAACTTCTGTGTACTCTGATTCCTCATTTGTAAAATGGGAATAAATATAGTGCCTATCTCATGGGTTACTGGGAGATTAAATAGATTTATACATGTAAAGTGCTTAAGAGAGTGCCTGGCACAAAATAAGTGATACATATTTTAAACTAGAGGCCCGATGCACGAAATTCATGCAGGTAGGGTCCCTAGGCCTGGCTGGTGATTGGGGCCTTCTGGCTGCCGGCCAGGGCCTTCCTTCCTTCCTTCCTTCCCCAGCTGCCAGCTGGGGCCTTCCTTAGTTCCATGCCGCCCCCTGGTGGTCAGCACACGTCATAGCGAGCAATCAAACTCCCGGTCGAACTCCCAAGGGGACACTTTGCATATTAGCCTTTTATGTATATAGATAATACTATACTTAGGCCATGATTGCTTCCATTTAACTTGTCAGCCAAAGTAAGAAGATAGTTTATGCAAGTCATCAGCTTCAGAGGGGTTTATATTTCTTCACTTTAGAATTTAAAGTTGATTTTTCCCCCTTGGTGCTTATTCTAAGAAATTTTTAATAGTGCTTATCACCATATAGTTTTCTTCTGCACATTATTCTAGTGTTTTGTATGTTACATATTTTATGTGTATTTCTTTTTTAAAAACAATTTGATATAATTCCATTTCAGTGAGTTTTAAAAATATATTTTTTTATTTATTTTAGAGAGGAAGGATGAGGGATAGAGAGATAGAAACATCAATGATGAGAGAGAACCATTGATTGGCTGCCTCCTGCAAGTCCCACACTGGGGATTAGGCCTGCAACCTGGTCATGTGCCCTGAACGGGAATCAAACCGTGACCTCTTAATTCGTAGGTGGACGCTCAACCACTGAGCCATGCCAGCTGGGTGCTTTTTTTTTTTTTTTTCCCCAGACAAGAGCTCTTGCTCATTTTATTCAGTGATTTATATTCAGGAAATGTCAATATAATCTGCTTTAGGTAGAAACAACACAACAAAAGAGAAATAAAATATCATTGTATGCCTGTTACTGAGTGTTCTCATATGTCGTTTTTAAAAAATGCATTTAAAAAGTATCATTTATGATGCTCTGCAGTATTTTACAGTATTCAATTATATTACTTAATTTCATATAATTACAATTTTTAAATTCACAGATTTTTTTTTTAAGCTGGAAGGGAAGTAGTAAATCATCAAGCCTAAATGCTTCACTTTATAAACAAGGGAATTGAGGTTCCAAGAAGTGAAATGACTTACCCAAAGTCACCAAGACTAGAGCTGGCAACCTCTCAAGTCGATTGTTCTTTTCTTCCTTGATGCCTGCTGTTCCACTTTCAACTTGTACTGTCATTTATCAAGCTTTCTCTAAAATGCTATCTATAACAGAACATCTAGTTGGATAAGATGTTGAGTGGTTTTGTTTGTTTGTTTGTTTGTTTGTTTGTTTGTTTTTCCAAAAGAAGGCTTTGATTAGTAGTATTTCACTCCTCCAGGAAACATGTGTAATACTGTCCCTGGATTTCAAGTCAGTCAAATGGCCCTGGATAAATTCTTAGGTATATACTCAAGGGAGCAGGTTAAAAAAAACAACAACACAAAAAAGAGGTATTATTTTGCCTTGTCCAACTAAAAAAAGAAACTTTATGGCAGATTTTATTAATCAGAGTGATCAAACAGTTAAATTGAAGCCTATATTTGTTCCTAGAGAATTTGAATATAATCAATGCCACCAGTCTGCTATGCATATGAAGATATGTAAATATTTTAGATGTGCACTTACAGAACCTATGGCATATACCCTGATACCTTGATTATATATTTCCACTTTACCTGCTTTTAACCAATATTCACTTATGGTCTTTTTCTAGATTATGGTTGATTAAAAGTGCTAGACCATATAAATACAAGTATGACCATACGTTGCTTTTAAAAATAAATGATCGCCCAGTGACGTGGTCTAAGTAAAATGTTCTCTTTTTTAATTATGTAGTCCTCCTCGCCATCCTCATCACAGCCTCATTGTAGCCACTGCAGAACGAAGGCCTCATCATTGTGTCACCATGCATCCCTGCCCTGGGTCAAACGTAACCATGTAGACCCTGCAAAGGCTACCAGTCCATCTCTCCGTCTTCGTCGCTGGCGACCCTTCTTACGCCTACCATCTTTGGGTCTCCATTCTGTTGTAAGTGTAGTCAATCTTCCATCTCTTCTTCCAGTGACAAGGGCAGTCCATTTTTCCCCTTAAACTTCTTCAGTCTTCAAAATGCTTTTCTCTTGGTTCCCTCAGCCATTAGTTTTCTCTCCCAATAAGATTGTGAGCATACCTCCATGCTTTGCAGTCTAGCTTGACTTTCACCAATGCCTTGGTGAAATCCATCTTTCCACTTCATATCCTACCACTGTAAGAATGCCTGCCTTTTGATGAGTGTTAATTGACATTCATGATAATGTTTAAGTTCCTATCATTTGTTAAAGTGAATATGTATTCTTTTACCCTTCATCTTTCTGATTTCATTTAGTTGACTCAGGTCAACAAATGCTGTGTACCTTCTGAGTTCTATACCATTTCTTACTTTTTTTTTCATGTTTCTGAACATGACTTTAGGCTCTTGTCATGCTCTGGGGTGCTTTACTTACTCTATCCTTAATCTAATACTTCATGGTGTAGGGTGTTTCATCTAAGCTATTTTTCCTGAGGTGGCTCAGGTACTTGGTTTAATCTTGATCCAATCTTCCCTGCCTATTCAGTTTAAAGAACATCTTTCCAAGTAAGAGGAGAAGATTTTTTCCTTGTGAATTGATGTAGGCTTCCCACAAATTTTAGGATTTCTCATTCTTGAGTAGATATTAGCAAACTATTTAAAAGTGAGTATATGTTCTTGTAATCTTGCTAATTTTCTTAAATGTTGAGGTTGATGATGGAATTCTAATTATTTTCATAATTGAAATAAACTGCAGGTTTTGGCAACTACAGCTCTTGTCTTTCTGATGTTTTAGACTATTAGTGGCAATGACTATGGATTGGTTGAGCCTACCTAGAAATGTTGTATCTGAGCGATTTGGTATATGCCTTATATTTGTAAGAAACTTGACACGTCTATAAATCATCATGACTTTCGAAGCCAGAGGAAGTCTGATTACACATAATGTTTAATGCTTAAAAAAAAGTTGGTGTCAAACATTCTTTCCTCCCTTTATTTACTCTTCTAGAGCTATATTCAAATTATGAAGTGGAGTCGTGGCCCTTTTCCTTAAACATCTGCTTCCTCCAAATATCAGTATGGTCATCAAAAGAGCCTTTGATTTTTGCTGAGTATCAACAAAACTGGTGTCTCTATGTTTCATTATCCTCATTGGGTCACAGTGTGTATTTGTCATTTTTATTCATTTATCATATTTGTTGTTTCCCTACTGTGCCAATTTGTACAGTAGGAGATATAAGGTGAATTAAATGATCAGAGTAAAACCCTAATTTTGTAAAGTCTGACTTGGGCACAATTGATTCTAAATATGAATAAATTCCTTTGTATTTAAAATTATTCTAAATATAAATGAGCATATCATAAAATTTGTTTTTTCCAGGTTTATGTGTTTTTATATAATTTTGATCTTTGCTCAATATTAATTCCATTGCTTTATATCTTCATAAATATTTTCATAGTCTAGTGGTTAAGAACACAAATTCTAGAATGACACTGCCTGGATTTGTGATCTAGAACATGTTACTTAATGCTTCCGTGCCTCAGTTTTCTTGAGAGTAAAATGGGTATAATTATATTACCCACCTTGCAGAGTTTAAATGATAATTAATTGGTCAGTACATATAAAGCACTTAGAACAGTGGCTAATATATATTAAGTACCATATAATTATTAATTAAATTACAACCACACTTTTTTTAATTTGAAATATCTATTTAGTATTTAATTTCTATCTAATTGATTTGTTATTACTTTTTAATGATTTGAGATAAGTATTTTCTAAATTAGGGAACTTTATAAAAAAATAATATATGTAAATATAGGCAAAAATGATCTAAATATATAGCTTCTGTGTTTTGCCCTTTGTTTATTATATGTTTGTCATTTTTTTAAATGAAAAACTTATTGGAATTTGCTTTTTATTCTTGTTTTAGGGTGGAATCATTTTTAAGCAACAAATAATTACAGGTTTTTAAGCAATTGATAATTGCATGTTTCAGATTACACG
The DNA here is from genome assembly GCF_951640355.1 of Cnephaeus nilssonii. NCBI lineage: Eukaryota > Metazoa > Chordata > Mammalia > Chiroptera > Vespertilionidae > Cnephaeus > Cnephaeus nilssonii. The sequence continues at coordinate 59,916,192 of NC_137079.1, read as the reverse complement.
TAGACCAAAGGAAAAGGTTCATAGCAAGTACTGACACACAATTTTGAGTCACTAGATTTAGTGATTTCTTATATTTTGTGATAATGTAGTATTAATTTTGTAATAATACACAATGTTTAGTATCACTTAACAATTTACAAAGTAATACATTTCATTTAGACCTCAAAACAGATAACAAAATCAGTATTTACAGGGATTGAGTATATATGTTCATATCTCTGACTCCAGTTATACTACTTTTATCTCTAGCACAGTTGTATTTACTGGCAAGATACAAAAAATGGAAGCTATAAGATGCAATATTCTTAAGAAGAAATGGTGTTAAAATAATTTTAAAATTTTGAAAACATAGATCAAAAGATGTAAAATACTTGATATCCTGTTGGAGAATCATATCTTCAAATGAGAAAACCAGACAGACCCTTTCCTAGTTGGATAAAAAATTCTTTTGGGCACTTTTTATAGAATTGAACTTATCATTTGTAGAATTGCCTAGGTTTAGCCTTGAAGAATTGAATTCTCTTTTGGTCATTGGTATTAGATTGAGCAATCAAGAATACATTTGAGCCGAAACCGGTTTGGCTCAGTGGATAGAGCGTTGGTCTGCGGACTGAAGGGTCCCAGGTTCGATTCCAGTTAAGGGCATGTACATTGGTTGCGGGCACATCCCCGGTAGGGGGTGTGCAGGAGGCAGCTGGTCGATGTTTCTCTCTCATCGATGTTTCTAGCTCTCTATCCCTCTCCCTTCCTCTCTGTAAAAAAATCAATAAAATATATATATTTTTTAAAAAGAATACATTTGATTCTCTGACCAAGAAAGTAAGGGAACTCATTATCACCATCTTTAATTATTTGAAGAAAGATCATGCTCGGGAGCTATTAGACTTTTTATAAGATGATGGAAAACACTGGGAAACATTTTTAGCTTCAGTATGAGGGATAACTCTAACAAAGCTGTCGCCCTAACCGGTTTGGCTCAGTGGATAGAGCGTCGGCCTGCGGACTCAAGGGTCCCGGGCTCGATTCCGGTCAGGGGCATGTACCTTGGTTGCAAGCACATACCCAGTAGGGAGTGTGCAGGAGGCAGCTGATCGATGTTTCTCTCTCATCGATGTTTCTAGCTCTCTATCCCTCTCCCTTCCTCTCTGTAAAAAATCAATAAAATATATTTTTTAAAAAAAAGCTGTCAAAGATGGAATGGACTGCTTCAAAGCCTAGTGACAGTTCCCCTGTTGGAGGGCCTACCAGAAGTACGGGCTGTGGTAGAGAGGAGATTAACAACAGTAACCTAGGTGACTTTGATGGCTACCAACTTCGGAATTGTTTAGTTCTATGTGAAGTTAGGAAGAGCTAATTTGCCACATCAATTTTTGTTGCTGTTCTCTCATTCATAAACTTAAAGAAAATAATTTCTGAAGAATAATGTGAGATTACATGAGTCACTCTATCTGTAAATGTTTTAAGAGCATTCAGTAAATCCAAGATAATGTTTCTTCTGTATCTTTCAATTTCTGCATCTGAAAACTTCATATTACAACTACTTAAAATTATGTAATTACTAATGAGTAAAAAAAATACGCATTTTAGAGTTAAGCTACTATTGTTATAGGATGTTATGTAATATGAGAAGTAATTTGATTTATACCTTTTGAAAACTTTGTCTCTAAAATTTGTACTTGCATTTAATTGTACTTCATTTCACACCATTTAGATTTGATAAAAAGATAACACATATTTGTATTAACTGTGTAGTCACTGTGTATTAAAGACAGTGTCAGTGAGTTATGTATTGACTTTGCATAAGTTACTTGAATGTTTAACAAATGTATCAGATATTGCTCATGAAAATTGAATTTGATAAGCCAAAAAATTTGGGTTTTAATTTCAAAGCGTTTACTAAGAAAGCAAGAGAAAAATTATAGGCTACAGTTAATTGTCTTTTAATTTGCTCTTATCCTTATTTTCCCCCTTTAACCTTTTGGGTTATTTTCCTGCATCTATTCATTTATAAACCTTTTGAATGTAGGATGAGTAAAGATACTTATTTTACTCTAAAACTCTTTATGTTCTATTATCAAGGTCAAGTTATTAAGGGGAGAACTCACTTTCTTGAAGTCTTAAAACTTGAAAAGAGTTTTTTTAAACTCTCTTTATGCTATTAAAATGTAAAAGATTTTCTTTTTCAAATTTCAAAAATTAGACAAATCACTTTATGCATTCATTTCATTTGGAAAGTATACATTGCACATTTACTATATACCAGGCATTGTGTGAAGTGCTGGGCCTTTGAAGGTGAACAAAGCATTAGGTATTTAGATTGTTGAGATTAAGAAAAATGTGCTTGTAGTTGACATTTTTCTTGTTGATGGGTGAGCACATTGTTATAAATGTAAACATATTTACTCATTGTCCACTATATCAAAGGTTAAGCCTTTAATTATTTTGGATAAATGTTCTTTGATGTGATTTGATATTTGTATGTGTTTACATGTACTTGATTGATTTGTTTGACTATTAACATGTGTAATATGTATGTTTCCTCCTATTGCAGGCACCAAATATAGATGAAAAAGTAGATCTTCATTTTATTGCATTAGTTCACGTAGACGGGCATCTCTATGAATTAGGTAAGAACTTTAAAAATTTACTCTGGTGAGAGAAATTGGAAATGAAAAAGTCTGTATTTATAATAAACAGGATTGTTGATATTTATTATTTACTTAAATTAATTGATTGCCTTATAGCATTGAATTGGCATAATGAACGTGTTTCATTTAAGACTTTTTACTAGAAAAAATAAAATTTTTCTTTGGTGTTCAAGCAACTTACAATTCAAGAATGTTTGCATACCACCTTTACATTTTAGCAAAGCAGTAAAGTAAAAATCATTATAGGAAACTCCTGTAAATCACTCCAGCAGTTTTTACTAAATTATTGAGATAGATATCATCAACATCTGCATAAGCCATTTTGATCCTGAAACTAGTTTTAAAACATAGTGTAATATTCATGACTAGTTTTTATATTACCAAATGAGTATTACTAGTTTTCAGGCTTTTGTACTATCCCTTTTTTATTATATCTGACTTTTTAAAAAAAATGTATTTTTATGGATTTGAGAGAGAAAGGGAGAGGAAGATACAGAGATAGAAACATCATTGATGAGAGAGAGAATCATTGATTGGCTGCCTCCTGCACACCCCCAACCAGGGATTGAGCCCGCAACCTGGGCATGTACCCTGACCGGGAGGGAATCTAACCATGACCTCCTGGTTCACTGAGCCACACTTGCTGGGCTACATCTGACTTTTTTTTTTTTTTTTTAATATATTTTTATTGATTTCAGAGAGGAAGGAAGAGGGAGAGAGAGATAGAAACATCCATGATGAGAGAGAATCATGGATCAGCTGTCTCCTGTAAGTCCTCCGCTGGGGATCGAGCCCACAACCTGGGCATGTGCCCTTGACCGGAATCGAACCTGGGACCCTTTAGTTCGCAGGCCAATGCTCTATCCGCTGAGCCAAGCTGGCTAGGACTACATCTGACTTTTTAAAAGACTTTACAAGATTCTCTTTTCTGGTATCTTCCTTAAGGCATATGTCAAACTACGCATGATTAATTACTTAGTATTTTGGCCTGTAAATGCACTTAGTTTTTAAAAAGTTTAACTATAGATAGATTATTTCAGGAGGAGATCTTCATAATTTTAATTGTTTCATTCAGATAGAGAACTTCTTATGACTCCTTCATAATTGATATATAGTATGTTAGTACTTATGAGTCCTTCTTGTTCTTCTCCATGAGACCTTCTTGTGTTAAAAAAAGGGGGGGCAAATAAAGAAACAAAAAAGTATAGTACTTTTCAATATTAATTTGCACTTTTAATTTTCTTATTTAAAGACAGTTTTTAAATTTTTCAAAAATCTTTTTGTTACAGTTTGCATTCAACACTTTTTTGTACTAGTTTCAGGTGTACAGCATAGCTGATAGACATTCATGTAAGTTAAGGACAAAGAGTTCTGAAAGGACTCAGACTACAACTGCAAATGAGGTCCATAAAATTTAGATGGATTTTGTGTTTGAAATCACTCTATTTAAAAAGAAATTGCTCTATTAAAGGGGAAAAGGAGAAGAAATAACATAGTATTTATAAAAATTGATGGTTGTCTTCTATAGTCAAATGATTTCAGTAGGAATCAAACTAAAATGAAAATAAATTATTAAGGGAGTATATAATAGACCTCAGCTTCACTAATTTATCCTATAAATTTTATATTTGCTAAGTCAGTCTATAAAATTTATATAGAAATAAGGTGTAATAGTGATTGGGGATTTCAGTTGTGTGACTGATTGCTGGAAACTTCATTTCCACTCTGAATAATAAGGAATTACTAGTAGAAATTGAAATAAAGAGAGTGCTGAGACTTACCAGACACATTCTATTGACTTCAAGGAAGTAGATTTAGAAAAGGCCAGAGAAACGATACATATTATCCATAACCAAGGACTAAAAAGTAATGGTGACTTTCAGGATGAAACACTTAGTAATAAAATAAACAATAACATTGAAAAGGTATTTAGAAAAAAAAATCTATGATCAATGGGAAGCAAAGTTGTCTAAAAAACTCAATTTGACTAGTTAGCTAGCAGTAGAAAGAAAGACATATATCAAAGGTAAGCTACATATGAAGAATGTCCTATTTTGTAGCATGCCAAGATCAACACAAAAGTATTTTAAAATTGGCTTGAAGTAAGAATATCAGAAAAGAAAGGCAGAACTACTGAGATCTTGTTTGTTTTAGGTGTTCTTTAGCAAGAATGATCAGTAAGGCTGATGGAGAATTAGAGCCCTTTGGGGATAGCAATCTTTAAATGATTTTAAAGAACTTCATTTCTAAAGAATAGTCATAATCTTTGATATATCAGAGAGCAGGGGGATACCTACAAGACAAATGTAGATGGGGCAGTTGCAAAGGAAATTGATAGTAACCCTGATATAGATTCCTAATACAAAAGAAATCTCGAGCAAGAGGAGAATTGAGTTATTGAATAAAAAATTGTAGATGACATGATACTATATATAAAGAACCCCAAAGATTCCACCAAAAAAACTATTAGAACTGATAAACTAATTTAGTAAAGTAGCAGGATGCAAAATTAATATCAGAAATCAATTGCATTTTTATATACCAATAATGAACTATCAGAAAGAGAAATTAAGAGAATTCACTTTACAATTGCATCAAAAAGAATTCAGTACCTAGGAATAAATGTAATAACCAAGGAGGTAAAAGGCCTGTACTTGGAAAATTATAAAACACTAGTAGCCCATCGCGAAAGACCCGGGATCACCTCCCCTCCTCCCCCTCCCACCCCTGCGCCATGGGACCTTACCCGAATGCTCTGAGCACAAACCCCTGCACTTGCTACTAGGAAGGGGTTCATGTGGGTGGCCATCTTGGCTACACCCCCTTACACCTCGCTACGCCCCTCACGCCGGTTATGTCATTTTGCTTATTCACATTATGCCCCCATCTGCCCAACAGTGCCTTAAGCCACGCCCTGGCCACACCCCCTAAGGGCACCTCAGCTTTGCTCAGGGCCTCTTCCACCGTCTCGAGCACCTGTGCAGTAACTTGGCCCCGCCCCTGCCCTCCGCCTGGGTCCAAACCTTCTTCTAGCAGGACTTTCTTTGCGATGCCTCTGAGCGCAGCAAAGCTACGCCCTACAGACCGGGAGCGCCATCATGTTCAGGGTACGTCCTTGCATTCACTACTCCGTGGCCCCTCCTCTCTATTGGTGTTCACCCTCATTCTGCTGACTCCACGTCTGTCCCTTGTGCCCATGTCCCTGCTTTTAACTATAGTAATTCCTATGCCTGAGTTTACCCCTCCGGCAATCTCTGGGCTAGGCCAAGGCCACGCTCCTACCCACAGGGCCCGCGCCTGCTCTCTTTCCCACGGTTCCAGGTTCTGCCCCTTCGGTCTGGGTCCCGGAGTCCCGCCCCACATGGCTGGCGCGCTGCGGGATAGCCCCGAGTCCTGGAGTGCTGCCCCGATGCCCTGCCTCTGGACAAGTGGGGCCACAGAAACCCCGGCAGAAGCCACACGAAGCAGATGCCGGGACCCCCACAGGGCCGCAGGAACCCCGGCAGAATCTGTGCACCAGTAGCTCTCTGTGGGGCCTGGCCGCTCCGCGCCCGCTGCCCAGAGGCTCTCCGTGGCCCAGAAGCATTCCGCCAGGCCGCTCACACTGCCCTCTTACAGCGGCCGCCCCCCCCCCCCCCCCCCCCCCCCGCCAGACTGGGGGACTCTGGCCAGGCTGAGAGGACTGGGTGCCACCATCTTGTGACTATGGGTGCCGCCATCTTTGTGATGGAGTGATGGTTAATTTGCATATTACCCCTTTGTTAGATAGAATTGAAGAAAGAAATTGATGCATACATCAATAGAACAGAATAGAGAATCCAGAAATAAACCCACACCTATGTCAATTTATCTATGACAAAGGAGGCAAAAATATACAATGGGTAAAGATAGTCTCTTCAATAAATGGTTTTAGGAAAACTGGACAGATACATGCAAAAAAATGACCTGGATCACTTTCTTAACACCATACACAAGAATAAACTCAAAATGGATTAAAGACTTAAATGTAAAACTCAAAACCATAAAACTCCCAGAAGAAAAGATAGGCAGTAAACTCTTTGACATTGCTTTTAGTAATATTTTTTGGGGTATATCTCATCAGGCAAGGGAAACAAAAGAAAAAAAAAAACACACAAATGGGACTATATCAAACTAAAAAGTTTTTGCACAGAAAAAGAAACCATGAACAAAATGAAAAGACAGCCTACTGAATGGAAGATGTTTGCCAGTGGTACATCCAATAAGGGGTTAATATCCAAAAGATATGAAGAACTCATACAACTCAACACAAAAAAACCCCACAAACGTTCCAATTAAAGCATGGGCAGTGAACCTGAACAGACACTTCAAAGAGGACATACAGATGGTCAATAGACATATGAAAAGATGCTCAAAATCACTAATCTTGAATGAAATGCAAATTAAAACCACAATAAGTTATCACCTCACACCTATCAGAATAGCTATCAATAAATCAACAAGTGTTAGTGAGAATATGGAGAAAAGGGAACTCTCTTGTACTGTTGGTGGAATATTATAGAATACAGTATGGAGGTTCCTCAAAAAATTAAAAATAGAACTACGGTATGACCCCACAATTCCACTTCTGGGTATTTATCCTATTAAATCCAAAATACTAATATGAAAAGATATATGCTTCTTTATGTTCATTGCAGCATTATTTATAACTAGAGGCCAGGTGCATGACATTCGTGCATGGGGAGGGGGTGGGTCCCCTCAGCCCAGCCTGCACCCTCTCACAATCCGGTACCCCCGTGGGATTCCTTAGTGCTGCCGTGGAGGTGGGAGAGACTCCCGCCACCTCCACTGCGCTCGCCAGCCATGACCCCAGCTTCTGGCTGAGCGGCGTTCCCCTGTGGAAACGCACTGACCATCAGGGGCAGCTCCTGCGTTGAGCGTCTGCCCCCTGGTTGTCAGTGCACGTCATAGTGACTGGTCGTTCTGCCATTCAGTTGATTTGCATATTAGGGTTTTATTATATAGGATAGCCAAGATATGGAAGCAACCTCATTGTCCATCAGCAGACGATTAGATAAAGAAGATGTGGTACATATATACAATGAAATATTACTTGGCCATAAAAAATAATGAAATTTTACCATTTGCACTAACATGGATTGACCTAGAGTGTATTATGCTAAGTTAAATAAGTGAGACAGAGAAAGACAAATACCTTGTGATTTCACTTGCATGTGGAATCTAAAAAGACAAACAATAAATGGAACAACAAATCAGAAACAGATTTGCACTTACAGAGAACAAACTGATAGTTGCCAGATGGGAAGGGCATTAGGGGCTGGGTGAAAAAGGTGAATGGATTAAGAAGTACCAGTTGGCATTTACAAAAAAGTAACAGGAATATAAAGTACAGCATCTATACTAATAAAAGAGTAATATGCTAATTAGACTGGGTCAACTGGACATCTTCCGGATGTCCGACTTCCTTCCGCACAGTTAGGGGGCGACCAGACCGGCAGGGGACCAGTTAGAGGGCGATCAGGCTGGCAAGGGGGGGCAGTAAGGGGTGACCAGGCCGGCAGGCAGAGGCGGTTAGGGGTGATCAGGTTGGCAGGGGCAGGCAGGCAGGCAGGCAGGTGAGCAGTTAGGAGCCAGCGGTCTCGGGTTGTGAGAGGGATGTCTGACTACCGGTTTAGGCCCGATCCCCGGTAGTCGGACATCCCCTGAGGGGTCCTGGATTGGAGAGGGTGCAGGCCAGGCTGAGGGGACCCCCCCGTCCCTGGGCATGAATTTTGTGCACCGGTCCCCTAGTCCTACCTAATAAAAGAGTAATATGCAAATTAACCATCACTCCACTACACCAGCCACGCCCACCAGCCAATCAGTGCGAGTATGCAAATTAGCCCAAGCCAAGATGGCTGCCGCCACAGAGAGCAGGAGGGAGGCTTGGGTTTCCCCAGCAATAGAGGAAGCCAAGCTTTCCACACACCCTGAAGGGCCCAGGCCTCCACTCAAGAATACAAAACTTCAATTATAGAAGATAAATCCCAAGAAAAATGGCGGCAGCCATGGAGCTGGAGAGAGCAGGCTAGGGTTGCCCCCGGTGACTGAGGAAGCCAAGCTTTCAACCTGCCCTGGCTGGCCCAGTCCTCCGTTTAAGGCTACAAAGTTTCAATTATAGAAGGTAAACAAATCCAAACAGAAATGGCAGCAGCCACGGAGCTAGCAGAAGGCTTGGCTTTGCTCCAGGCTACAAAGTTTCAATTGTAGAAGATAAATATATCCCAGATACCAGGGCCTCCGCTTGGGTCGCTGGGGGGCATGGCCAGCCTGCAAACCACCACAGGCCCCTCGCCCAGGCTGCCCCATGCCCTAAGGGAACCCCCACCCTGATCTGGGACACCCTTCAGAGCAAACCAGCTAGCCCCCTCCCATGCACTAGGCCTCTATCATATCTAATAAAAGAGTAATATGCAGGTTGACCATCACTCCAACACACAAGATCAAGATAGCTGCCCCCATGTGGTCAAAGATCCGCCCCCATGTGGACACAAGATGGCCAGCAGGGGAGGACATTTGGGAGGGACCAGGCCTGCAGGGGAGGGCAGTTGGGGGCAATCAAGCCTGCAGGGAAGGGCAGTTAGGGGTGACCAGGTCGGCAGAGGAGGGAAGTTGGGGGCAAACAGGCTGGCAGGGGAGCAGTTAGACATCAATCAGGCTGGCAGGGTAGTGGTTAGGGGTGATCAGGCTGGCAGGCAAAAGTGGTTAGGGGCAATCAGGAAGGCATTTAGGCGAGCAGTTGGGAGCCAGCAGTCCTGGATTGTGAGAAGGATCCCAGGTTGGAGAGGGTGCAGGCTGGGCTGAGGGACACCACCCCCCACCCCTGTGCACGAATTTCGTGCACCGGTCCTCTAGTCTATGTAATAAAAGCCTAAGTGACCATTATGGTTGAACAACCAGAACGACTGGTTGCTATGATGCACACTGACCACCAGGGCCAGACGCTCAATGCAGGAGCTGCCCCCTGGAGGTCAGTGCGCTCCCACAGCGGGAGAGCCGCTCAGCCAGAAGCCGGGCTCATGGCTGGTGAGCGCAGCAGCGGTGGCAGAAGCGTCGCCTGCATGCACGGCAGTACTTAGGAGCAGCAAGCTGAGCGTTAAGGAGCAAGGGGTCCCGGATTGCAAGAGGGCGCAGGCTGGGCTGAGAGGACACCCCCCGGCCCCCGCAATGCACGAATTTCATGCACCGGGCCTAGAGTAGGAAATATCTTACCTTATAATAGAGAAACATGCAAATTGACCGCACCTCCGCTATGCCCATGATTGGGCCAGCGGAGGCTGAGGGCGGGACTCCGGGTGGCCTGTCGACCGTTGATAAAATCAAGATGGCAGTGCCCAGTGGCCGCGCCCGAGCCGCTGCTCCCCGGGGGTGCCTGGGGTGATCGGCACCCCGGGGGGCGTGGCCGCGCCCGTGACCGCTCCCTGGGGGTGCCTGGGGTGATAGGCACCCCTGGGGGGCGTGACCACGCCCGTGCAGCTGCTCCCCGAGGGTGCCTAGGGTGATCGGCACCCCGGGGGGGCGTGGCCGCGCCCGTGCCCGCTCCCCGGGGGTGCCTGGGGTGATCGGCACCCCGGGGGGCGTGGCCGCGCCCCTGCTGCCGCTCCCCGGGGGTGCCTGGGGCGATCAGCACCCCGGGGGGGCGTGGCCGCGCCCGTGCTGCCGCTCCCCGGGGGTGCCTGGGGTGATAGGCACCCGGGGGGCGTGGCCACGCCCGTGCAGGTGCTCCCCGGGGGTGCCTGGGGTGATCGGCACCCCGGGGGGCGTGACCACGCCCGTGCAGCTGCTCCCCGGGGGTGCCTGGGGCGATCGGCACCCCGGGGGGGCATGGCCGCGCCCGTGCCCGCTCCCGGGGGGTGCCTGGGGTGATAGGCACCCGGGGGGGCGTGGTAACGCCCGTGTAGCTGCTCCCCGGGGGTGCCTGGGGTGATCGGCACCCCGGGGGGCGTGGCATGGGGGCGTGGCCGCTCCCTGGGGGTGCCTGGGGCGATGGGCACCCCGGGGGGGCGTGGTATGGGGGCGTGGCCGCTCCCCGGGGGTGCCTGGGGCGATCGGCACCCCGGGGGGGCCGTGGCATGGGGGCGTGGCCGCTCCCCGGGGGTGCCTGGGGCGATCGGCACCCCGGGGGGGCGTGGCCGCGCGCCTGCTGCCGCTCCCCGGGGGTGCCTGGGGCGATCGGCACCCCGGGGGGCGTGGCCGCGCCCGTGCCCGCTCCCTCGGGGTGCCTGGGGTGATCGGCACCCCGGGGGGCGTAGCCGCGCCCATGCTGCCGCTCCCCGGGGGTGCCTGGGGCGATCGGCACCCCGGGGGGCGTGGCCACGCCCCTGCTGCCGCTCCCCGGGGGTGCCTGGGCAATCGGCACCCCGGGGGGGCGTGGCCGTGCCCGTGCCGCTGCTCCCCAGGGGTGCCTGGGGCCATCGGCACCCTGGGGGGGGCGTGGCCGCACCCGTGCCCGCTCCCTGGGGGTGCCTGGGGTGATCGGCACCCCGGAGGGCGTGGCCACACCCATGCTGCCGCTCCCCGGGGGTGCCTGGGGCAATCGGCACCCTGGGGGGCGTGGCATGGGGGCGTGGCCGCTCCCCAGGGGTGCCTGGGGCGATGGGCACCCCCGGGGGGGCGTGGCATAGGGGCGTGGCCGCTCCCCAGGGGTGCCTGGGGCGATCGGCACCCCCTGGGGGCATGGCAAGGGGGCGTGGCCGCTCCCCAGGGGTGCCTGGGGCGATCGGCACTCCGTGGGGCGTGGCCACGCCCCTGCCATTGCTCCCCGGGGTTGCCTGGGGAGATCGGCACCCCGGGGGGCGTGGCCGCGCCCGTGCCACCGCTCCCCGGGGGTGCCTGGGGCGATCGGCACCCCAGGGGGCGTGGCATGGGGGCGTGGCCGCTCCCTGGGGGTGCCTGGGGCGATCCGTGTGAGAGGGATGTCCAACTGCAGGTTTAGGCCCGATTCCACAGGGATCGGGCCTAAACCTGCAGTTGGACATCCCCCGAGGGGTCCCATATTAGAGAGGGTGCAAGCTGGGCTGAGGGACACCCTCCCCAGTGCACGAATTTCGTGCACCGGGCCTCTAGTAACCAATAATATTGTAATAACGGTGTATGATGCCAGGTGGGTACTGGAAATATCAGGGGAAATACTTTGTAAAGTATATGATTGTCTAACCACTGTGCTATACTCCTGAAATTAATATAAAATTGAATGTCAACTGTAATTGAAAAAATATTTTTTTTCAAAAAGATTAAAGGAATCAAAAAGAAAATGGTAACTGAAAGAACACATATGGTTTTTAAGAAAAAAAATTTTAATTATCCATATTTTTTGGTTTGTTTGGTTGATTTTTGCTTATATTTTTTTCTTTAAATGTAGTATCTGTTAGTCCAAGTCTAGTACTACAGATACATATTGATTACAAATTTTATTATATTTAGAAGCCATAGAGTTATAGAAGGGATTGTGTTTTATGAATTGTACTTGAAGTGCCACATATAAGACATCCGAGATTATAAATTTTGATGCACAGGATGGGGCAAAAGTAAATTTACAGTTGTAAGTATGCAAAACAGAGTTTATTCTTGTATTATTATTTATTAATTGTTGTAATAGTTTCCATTCAAACATTTGTAAACCTACTTTGTGTAGAGTTATCAGTTACCTTTGGGTTGCATGAGTTTATATAATTCTAGATTTTTTCATAGTATTGAAAAATTACTAGTTTATTCAAGTGACTATAGTTGCAGTTAGTTATTTTTCCTGGTCAGTAAAGTAATCCTAGTTTATTTAGATAATTATTCTATACTACTACCTTGGGGGTACACAATTAGTAATAATATATAAAACTTGGGATGGCTCCCTTTTGTTGATGTAAACATGGCAGTCTTACTTAGAAGCCTTCTGATTTAACTTTTAAAGTGAAGAAATAATTTTTTTCATATTTCTGAGGGTAAAAACAGATCCTAACTTTTAAAAAAACTGACTTATTAATTTTGCATATTCTTTTTAGGAAATTAAACCAAGCCAATATGTATTTATAATAAATTCTGTTTATGAAGATAATTTAGGTTTTCAAACATGAAAGCAAGGATTTAATAACTTTACTTTTAATCTAATAACTTAATGTTAAAGAATATTCATAGGCAGCACATTTAAAATATTTGTTTTAGGACATATTATTTTAAATACTAGAGGCCCGACGCACGAAGATTTGTGCAAGAATAGGCCTTCCATTCCCTGGCTGCTGGCACCGGCTTCCCTCCAGCACCCGGGACCTGAGCCTTCGCTCTGGCCACCGCCTTCCACCTTCGCTCCGGCTGGAGCAGAGCCGCCTTTCTGCCTTCGCTCCTGCTGGAGCGGAGCCACCTTTCCGCCTCTCGCCTTGTTGCATCAATTTGCATATTCCCTCCTTATTGGCTGTGGGCGCCACCATCTTTGTTGTGGAGTTACGGTCAATTTGCATATTCCATCTTTATTAGGTAGGATCATTAACTTTTGCCTCACTGTGAGAGGAGGAAAGTGGAAGTTGAAGTACATTATCTTGTACAAACAGCTAAACATTCAACTGTTTGTCTATTTTTTATAGATGGACGGAAACCATTTCCAATTAACCATGGTGAAACTAGTGATGAAACGTTATTAGAGGTAAGAGTAAAACTTGTTGGCTCACTTTAAGTGTTATTAATGTTTTTGTTATCTTTGAAACATCTCTGAAAATCACTTGTATAACATTTTATCTATATTTGGATACTTCCTTGTCCTTGCTCTCTTGAAAAAATCCAAAAAGAGAAATTTGAACTAGTGTTAACCTATAGCAAATGAAGTAAAGAAGTCTTCAGAGCTCTTCGTGTGAACAAGTATCAAATTTGAAAAAGGCAAGAATAGTTTTGCTCTGGCTGAGTGGCTTATTTGGTTGGAGTGTCGTTCCATACACAAAAGGTTGCAGGTTTGATTCCCAATCAGGGCACAAACCTAGTTTGGTTCTATCCCCATTTGGGGGCATATGGGAGGCAACCAATCAATGTTTCTCTCTCTCTTCCTCTCTCTAAAAATCAATAAAAACAAATCTTTGGGTGAGGATTTAAAAAATAAGGAAAAGGCAAGAATAGTTTTGAAAGAGTTGCACATTGTATCCCATATTTCATTAAATCCAAGATATCATCATTTGTATCTTGATCCTGATTTTAGAGATTTTTAAATTTATGAACAAATTATGTGGCTTAGAATCAATGAAATGTAATTTTTAAGTTAAAAGTTTCTTAAAAGCATTTTAAGAAAGAATACTTACTGTATCTTAATACTTTTGGACTAAGCTAATTAGGTCACGAAATGTTCATTCTTCTGGTGTGCTTTAGTTATTCTTCATTTGGAACAAGAAGTGTGCAGTGTAACATTAGTACTAACTAGGAAAGTATGAAACACTTATGATTTGCAAGTAAAACACATGTTTATAAACTGAAAATGTATATATTTTTCCCCAATAGGATGCCATAGAAGTTTGCAAGAAGTTTATGGAACGTGACCCTGATGAATTGAGATTCAATGCAATTGCTCTTTCTGCAGCATAGTTTGTCATAATGGAAACACCAAGTACTGTATTATTTGCAACAAAAATTTAATTTCTGCTGCCATACACTAACTCAAAAATTTTGATATTTTCATTAACTTGACCGATTAAACTTTATGTGAATTAAACTTTGACTTAATCTGTGTTTTATATTACTTTGTCCTGAATTAAAGCTGCATTTCTTTTCTTCCCTTTCTTTCCTGTGAAGGATTTAGCTTGTTTGATGACTAGCAATAACTTTCTTATTCTCTTTAAAATTTTATGGTAAGTTTTATATTGGGACACAGACACAGTTTCCATCTGCATAGTGTGTATATACAGGGTGTCCCAAAAACATGTATGCACACTTCAACAGCTGATAGCTCAATTGATGTTTCTTTCTTTTCAGCCAGGCTAAGCTTTGAACAAAGCAAATTCATCCTAAAATGCTATTGGAAGTTTGAAAATGCGGTTGAAGTACAAACACTGCCTTTATAATTATTCAAAGTGTATATACATTTTGTATACACCCTATGTCCCCAAAAATGTATACACTTTAACAGCTAATAACTCACTTCATATTCACTCCTTTTCAGGTTTAACTGATTGAAATAATGGGTGAAGCTTTGAACAAAGAAAATTTACCCAGTAGACTTTTTTATGGGGATACATAAAAGGTGAGGTTTACTGTACAAAACTGGGAACAGTCAACGAATGGAGGGGACACAAATACCAAATGAAAAGATTCTTAATGTTTGTGATTTCACATTATCAGCAGTGCCTGGACCAGAACAGTCATCAGTTTGAAAACAGACACTGACAAAAAAAATTATTTCTGTAGATTCTTTTAAATTTTGAAAATGAACTGTATGTTAATAAACACTGACTTTATAATCATTCAAAGTGTGTATACACCTTTTGGGGACAACCTCTGTATATCATGTGATAACATTTATTTAGCAAACGTTTGTTGAGCAATGAGCTGGACAGTGTTCTAGGTGCTGGAGTTACAGCTGTGAGCACTGTTGACCAGTTTTATCGTCATGGGGCTTATGTTATTTTTGTGAGAATAAAACACATTAATAAGATACATGCCAACAATAGATGCTATGCCGAAAATTAAAGTCAGATTTGTGTTAGACAGTCTGAGTGTCTACTTTAGATTTTGTGGTCAGGGAAGGCTTCTGTAAGGAGGTAACTTCGAAGTCGAGCTCTGAATAGCAAAAGTAGCCACTAATAGAAAGGTGGTGGGGAAAAGAAGAGGTAATAATTAATGCAGATCCCTAAAGTGGGAATATGTCACTGTGTTGTAAGACTAGAAGATTCATATGATCAGAGTACAGGAAGTATTGGAGAAAAAGGAGGGGCTTAGTGATACAGAAATGCAGGAAAAGGCATTGGATTTATTACAGCTGTGATGGTAAACCTTGGAGGTTTTTAAGCAAGAGAGTGACCCGATTTGATTTATAATTTTAGGAGGTCACTGAATGCTCTGTGGATATTTTGGGGTGGGGTAAGAACAGAGGTAGGGAGACTTGTGAGGAGCCCACTGCATTTGTTCAGTCATGAAAGTACAGTAGTTCCCCTTATCTGGGGTTTGGCTTTCCACGGTTTCAGTTAGCCGTGGTCAAACACAGTCTGAAAATATTAAATGGAAAATTCCAGAAATAATTCATAAGTTTTAAATTGTGCACCATTATGAGTAGCATGATGAAACCTCACACGGCCCTTCTCTGTCCTGCCTGGGCCGTGAATCATCCCTTTTTGTGCATCATATCTACGCTGTTTGCACTTTGCCTATTAGTCACTCAGCCTTCTCAGCAGTTCCACCATCATGGTATCTCAGTGCTTGTATTCAAAGGGCAAGAGTAGTGATGCTGGTAATTGAGATATGCCAAAGAGAACCCAGAAAGTGCTTCCTATAAGTGAAAAGATGTGTATGTAGAGGAAAAACGTATACACTGAGTGGTCAGATTATTATGATCTCTGAACGCATAATAATCTGGCCACTAAGTATGTGTGTGTGTGTGTGTGTGTGTGTGTGTGTGTGTGTGTGTGTGTGTATACAGGTCCGGTACACTGGTGTATGAATTCGTGCATGGGTGGGGTCCGGCCAGCCTGGCCAGGGGGAGGGGACATGGGCAGTTGGCCAGCCTGCCTGCTGGTCGAACTCCTGGTCGAGGGGACAACTTGCATATTAGCCTTTTATTATATAGGATATACACTGAGTAGCCAGATTATTATGCATTCAGAAATCATAATAATCTGGCCACACAGTGTATATAGGATTTGCTACCATCCACAGTTTCAGGTATCCACTGGGGTCTTGGAACATATGCCCCATGGTTGAGGGGGGAATGTTATAGTAGTAATTTAGATAGAGGTCTATGAGTGGATTTGGGGCGTGTTTTGAAGGAACGGCTTCAGTTGAGTCTGAAAGGATAGGTGGGAGGCAGTGGAAAGGTGGCAGGGTTATTTACTGAGCTGGGTCAAAACAGGGTTGTGTGATGGCAATGTCCCTTTATAGCTTTTTGGGAGAGAGTATTGGTTACACAGGTGTATACATTTATGGAAACTCAACGAATTAATTGTTCATTTAAAATCTGTACCTCACTGTATATTCATTTTACCTTAAAAAAAAAAAGCAGAGCTGAATTGGGTTGGTTGGAATCAGTATTCCTTTTAAGAGAAAGACCAAATTGGTCCAGAATGAAGCTCTGATAAAATTGAGTGTAAATGTTTATATAGGATTCAATAAGTTAATGTAGATTCCTGAGACAGTATCATGAGATAAGTGGTATTTTAGGAAAAGTAATAGGGCCGTGGCTTGCAGAATGGATTAGATCTTTGTTATTCAAAGTATGGTTGCATCAATATTACTTGTTAGAAATGAAGAGTTCCAGACCCCACTTTACATGTACTAAATCAGTAAGATCTTACTGCATTTTAGGTAAGATTCCTGAGTGAGTCATATAAATATAAGTTTGGGACTATAATGAGGAAGGTTTACCACCATTCTATGGTGAAGAGGGCTTGATTGAAGCGATAGCAATAGGAATGGAGAAATAATCTGAAGTAATTCAATAAATTATGTAGCTGATGCTTTTGTCATGCCAATTAACAACCACCTAGTATTCTATTCTTTTGTTACATTGTTTGCATTTTGTATTCATATCTGTCTTGCATATTATCTTAAATATTTTAAATATTTCTGAGCAGTTTTCTACCTGTTGCCCTGCAAGATTTCTCTTACTATATGATCTTACCTTATAATAGAGAAACATGCAAATTGACCGCACCTCCGCTATGCCCATGATTGGGCCAGCGGAGGCTGAGGGCGGGACTCCGGGTGGCCTGTCGACCGTTGATAAAATCAAGATGGCGGTGCCCAGTGGCCGCGCCCGAGCCGCTGCTCCCCTGGGGTGCCTGGGGTGATCGGCACCCCGGGGGGCGTGGCCGCGCCCGTGACCGCTCCCTGGGGGTGCCTGGGGTGATAGGCACCCCTGGGGGCGTGACCACGCCCGTGCAGCTGCTCCCCGGGGGTGCCTAGGGTGATCGGCACCCCGGGGGGCGTGGCCGCGCCCGTGCCCGCTCCCCGGGGGTGCCTGGGGTGATAGGCACCCGGGGGGGCGTGGTCACGCCCGTGTAGCTGCTCCCCGGGGGTGCCTGGGGTGATCGGCACCCCGGGGGGCGTGGCATGGGGCCGTGGCCGCTCCCCGGGGGTGCCTGGGGCGATGGGCACCCCGGGGGGCGTGGCATGGGGGCGTGGCCGCTCCCCGGGGGTGCCTGGGGCGATCGGCACCCCGGGGGGGCGTGGCCGCGCCCGTGCCGCTGCTCCCCGGGGGTGCCTGGGGCGATCGGCACCCCGGGGAGGGGCGTGGCCGTGCCCGTGCCCGCTCCCCGGGGGTGCCTGGGGTGATCGGCACCCCGGGGGGGCGTGGCCGCGCCCGTGCCGCTGCTCCCCGGGGGTGCCTGGGGCCATCGGCACCCTGGGGGGGGCGTGGCCGCGCCCGTGCCCGCTCCCTGGGGGTGCCTGGGTGATCGGCACCCCGGAGGGCGTGGCCGCGCCCATGCTGCCGCTCCCCGGGGGTGCCTGGGGCAATCGGCACCCTGGGGGGCGTGGCATGGGGGCGTGGCCGCTCCCCAGGGGTGCCTGGGGCGATGGGCACCCCCATGGGGGCGTGGCCGCTCCCTGGGGGTGCCTGGGGCGATCCGTGTGAGAGGGATGTCCAACTGCAGGTTTAGGCCCGATTCCACAGGGATCGGGCCTAAACCTGCAGTTGGACATCCCCCGAGGGGTCCCATATTAGAGAGGGTGCAAGCTGGGCTGAGGGACACCCTCCCCAGTGCACGAATTTCGTGCACCGGGCCTCTAGTTTCTTAATAAGTCCTTAATGGCATCTCACTAAGAATTTACATAGTTTCTCAGTATTTAATATGAAAATACTGACTTGGCCCACTGTTAATGGACAAGAAGGGGTTGAGATTAAGTACCTTTTGAAAACATTGGGTTAAAGTTACTTTTTAAAATGTAGATATATTATGTGGGGGCAATTGCAGAACTCAGTTTAAAAAAATTATTCTGTATCTTATGAATATAATTTCTAAACATTTTATGGAACAACATTTAGAACTAGCATTCTTTTGCACACACTTTAGGATAACAGTCCCTTGTGGAATATAAATCTTGAAAATTTTCTTTTGCTTCTCCCTTCTTAGGTTATATCTAGAATTTTAGTCCTTCTCCAACTCTATTTCCATCAATACTTAGTTTAATCACTTTCTTAAAACTTAGCACTTATAGAAGAGATTAAATTTGTATGGAAACTTACAAAGAGACACTAAGAGTGATCAAGTTGTGGGTCATTTCTGTATATTGCTGTTAATGACCATAATACATTTGGGGCAATGAAACTTAAATGAGAACTGAAACTGTAAATGTTTTCACTTGGTAGATTTTTGGAAATTGACTAAACATTACCTTTCACCAGATATAATGATTTGCTTTAAATTATTGAAACAGAGGAGCATTTATGAACTCCACAATATTTAACCCCTAATATTTTCCATGTTCATTTGTGATTAAAACCAAAGTTCAATCAAACTAATATATCTTAAATGGAAACCATCATTAATGTATAAAAATTATTTAAAGAAATCTGATTTATTTGTGTATAGAACTTATTAGGTAAGTTTTATCATTGCTTATTTAATTTAATTAAAACAGTTTAAGAGAGATTTTCAGCCATTAATATTGGTCTAATAACATAGCTTTCAAAATAAAGCATCTATAAGCTTAAGATTCTTGCTCTACTGGTGTGGTTCAGTTGCTTGGAGCATCCTCAGGCCCATCAAAGGATTGTAGGTTTGATTCCCGGTTAGGGCACATACCAGGTTATGGGTTGGATCCCTAGTTGGGGCATGTATGGAAGACAACTGATAGATATTTCCCTCTCACATCTATGTTTCTCCTCTCCTCCTATTTCTCTAAAATCAACATATTTTTAAAAAGATTCTTACACTGGTACTTGCAAGAAAATCGTAAAGGGGGATAGTTTTTATTGCCATTGTAATTAGTTATTAATATTAATAATAGGAAGCAAAAGGAGGCCAGACATTATAAGCATGGTCATCTGGGCATCTTCACCAGGAAGCTGCAATTTCAGTCTCCCCAGGGAACCACGGGTCCATTCCCTGCAAATGGATAGGGGAAGGGACCGGACAAAGGGGAAGATGGGTGCATACAACGTAAAGTTGGACTGACGTAGGGAAAATACGTGTCTGTCAGTCTAACCTGGGAACAAAGGTCATTGGCTAGAGGGGTGGGGCCCATGAAAATTTGGGAATACATAATCCCTAGACAAAGGAATTCTCTCTTGTTCATCTGCTTTGCTCCTGTTTCCTTGCTCTCACCTATGTACCCTCCATAGTCATGTGACCCTAGAGCAGTGGTTCTCAACCTTTCTAATGCCGCGACCCTTTAATACAGTTCCTCATGTTGTGGTGATACCCAACCATAAAATTATTTTCGTTGCTACTTCATAACTGTAATTTTGCTACTGTTATGAATCGTAATGTAAATATCTGTGTTTTCCTATGGTCTTAGGCGACCCTGCTAGCGGTTCTCAACCTGTGGGTTAAGTATCTAGAACAGCAATTTTCAACCTTTTTCATCTCCTGGCACACACAAGCTAATTACTAAAATTATGCAGCACAATAGTGAATGTTTTTTGCTTATAAAAGTCTGATGTAAGATCTTAAAATGAAGACCCTTGTGCTCTCAACAAAATTACAGTGCAACTAAAAACCAGATGTATCATATGCTGAATTTTCAGATCACAGAAATTAAGTCTTATCATTTAGTTTGCTTCTTCTGATTTCAAATTTTTGACCTCTTAAGTGCATAAACTATTGTGGTGTAGAAGGTTCCATGTCATGAAGGGTATTTATTTTTTTGGTGTCAATGATATCAGTGGATCAGACAAGTACTCCATGCCTTAGTTTCCAGTTATGTTTTTACTTATTTTGTTTTTCAATAAAAGTTATTCTAAATCTTTCTCTCGACTTCTTTGTTTAGGATGGTGATCCTGAACCTGTTTATTGCTTCCACCTAATTGATAGGGGAGAGTCCCAAGTTTGACATTTCCACACTCCACACCTAGATATTCTGTGGGAGGTTATGTAGACAATAACAGTTATATATATTAAGAGCATTATCTTATACTAGTGGCCCAGTACATGAAATTCGTGCATGGGGGATGGGGTGTTCCTCAGCCTGGCCTGCACTCTCTCCAATCTGGGACTCCTCAAAGGGTATCCTACTGCCAGTTTACACGGATCAGGCCTAAACCAGCAGTCGGACATCCTCTCGCAATCCGAGACTGTTGGCTCCTAACTGCTTACCTGCCTGCCTGCCTGATTGCCCCTAACCACTCTGCCTGCCAGCCTGTTCACCCCCAACTCCCCCCATCACTGGCCTGCTTGCCCCCAAATGCCCCCCGGCTAGCCTGATCACCCCCAACGGCCCCCCATGCCAGCCTGCTCACCCCCAACTGCCCCCCCCACTGGCCTGCTCGCCCGACCTTCCCTCCCCACTGTCCTGCTTGTCCCCAATTGCTCCCCTGCTGGCCTGCTCACTCCAAACTGCCACCCTCCCCCGCTGTCCTAATCACCTCCAACTGACCCCCACTGATGGCCTGCTTGCCCCCAACTGGCCCCCCTGCTGGTCTGCTTACCCCCAACGGCCCCACCCCCCACCAGCCTGATCACCCACAACTGCCCTCCCCTCTTGGCCTCTAACCTCCTCTAACTCGGCCCCGACACCATGGCTTTGTCCAGACCCTCATTTTCTTTTTTTTTCAGCGCCTCCTTGAATGGAGGCCAGGGCCAGCTGGAAGCAGGTATCTGGGATTTATTTATCGTCTATAATTGAAACTTTGTAGCCTTGAGCGGAGGCCAGGGCCAGCCAGAGCAGGTGGGAAGCTTAGCTTCCTTCATCGCCGGGGGCAACCGAAGCCTCCTGCTTGCTCCAGCTTCATGACCACTGCCATCTTGGTTGGGTTAATTTGCATACTCGCTCTTGATTGGATGGTGGGTGTGGCTTGTGGGCGTAGCAGAGGTATGGTCAATTTGCATGTTTCTCTTTTATTAGATAGGATTCTAATTGATAAGGTGGTCGGTAATCTTTGGTATAGAGGCATTACATTTACATAACTTCTGAAAGCTATTTTGCAAAATAATTTAAAATGCTTAGAAATATATAAAAAACATTTTAATCTATAAGACAGATATGTGTACAAATTGAATAACTTAAAATAAAAATCCACGTGATCAAGAATGAATCCCAAATGATATGGATGACACATTTGATTGTGCCCTTAATCAGTATACTAGAGGCCTAGTGCACAAATTTGTGCACAGGTGGGGTTCCTCAGCCTGGTCAGTGACTGGGGCTGATCAGGGCCTGCAGGCCTGGGGAAGGGACCACAGGAGGTTGGCCGGCCATGGGAGGTTGCCTGTGGGAGTGCACTGATCATCAGGGACCAGCTCCTGCATTGAGCATCTGCCCCCTGATGGCCAGTGTGTGTCACAGTGACCAGTCAACTGGTGGTTCAGTTGACTGTTCATAATGGTCACTTAGGCTTTAATATATATAGGCAGTCCTCGGGTTACGTTGGACTCAACATACGGTGTTTCATGGTTATGTCACCATCTCCCATTTATTTATGAAAAAAAAAGTTCCGTCATTTCGATGTATGTACATATGTGCTTTATGTTTTTTATTATTTGCTGTATTTACCACAAGTAAAGGTCAGGAATTGTTATCTTGTAAATTTTTTTTACTGTTTCACTTCCTTACTGCTGTGTATGTGCTCCATGTGAGTGACATAGGTGCTTATGTAGGTGGGTTCCAACTTACTTTGAAAATCGCATTACGTTGCGCCATAGGAACGGATCTCAGACATAACCCGAGAACCTACTGTATAGATAAACAAAATTGGTATTCAAGTTATGTTCAATTGTGTATCCTTTAAGAGTTTAAAGGATAAGATCTCTGTGTCCTACACATGTTCTGTGAGGATAAGATGAAAATAAATTGCTTGAGGCTTTATTTGTATCATAAACATGAAAGACAAAGTACATGCATGCAAAGGTTGTAAATTAAACTATTCTTAAAGAATGTTGTAAAACCTGTCGATAGTAAGTTGCCTACTGAGAATTTAACTACCAGTGGTACACTATGACAAAAGACTACATTTGAATTTTCCTTTAGGGCTAAGTGTTAGTTACTTTTCTTTATTCTGCCCTGAATACTAAATATTTGAATCCAGAAGTTCCTCCTTTCCACCACCAGCATAGAAGTATGCACATTTGATAACAGTGTAGAGTTAATGCTGATGTTACATTATTCATATTTTTTGCCATTGAGACCAAAGCATGGTATTTCCTAGTCTGCACATCATTTAAAAAATGCATTCTTTTAATAAATTGATTTGTTTTATAAGAAAACTGCAAATAGCTTAAATATTTCTTCAATTTAATATGATAAAAATAACTGCACTTAAGGCCATATTCTAGTATCTATATATATAAAAGCCATGAGACCGTTATGGCAGAATGACCAGAATGACCAGTCCACCAGTTGCTATGATACGCACTATCCACGAGGGGGCAGACGCTCAATGTAGGAGCTGCCCCCTGGTGGTCAGTGTGCTCCCACAGGGGGAGCACCGCTCAGCCAGAAGCTGGGCTCATGGCTGGTGATCTGCGGCAGCACTACCAAGTAGCGGCAGAAGGTGCAGCGGCCAGAATGAGCGTGAGCTGCGTGGTGCCTCGCCCCGGTTTGGGCTCCTCCCTGGCCACCTGCCACTTGGCGCACTGCTACACCCTTCGGGGGATGTCCAACTGCCGGTTTAGGCTTGATCCCCACAATCGGGCCTAAACTGGCAGTCGGACATCCCCCGAGGGGTCCCGGATTGCGAGAGGGCACAGGACAGGCTGACGCTCAACACAGGAGGAGAGGGAGGCGGCAGAGTGAGGCCTGGAGGAGCACGCTATGACCCAGGGGTCCTAGGAACTGCAAGCCCAGAGCTTGCTTTCCAATAAAAAGAAATTGAAAAAAAAAAGCGGCCCGATGCCGCTGCCCTGGGAAGAGCAGCTCCAGAAGGGAAAAGCCTCCCCAGATCCCACCCGGCCCATCTGGCATGCCATGAAGGACCACGCACTGACCATGGCAGCGCCCCCCACCCCGCTGCCCCTTGGTCCCATGGCTCACAGTGACTCACCGGTGACCTGCGGGAAGCGCAGCCCCTCTGACTCCAAAGCTGGTCGTGCTGACAGCTGCTCCCCATCCCGCTCCATGGCTGACGCAGTACTGCTGGGCCACACCATGTCAGCTCCAGCTTCTGGTTTCCAGCTTTCTGCCCACCCCTTTGTATTCTATGTGTGCTTGGGGGCGTGGCTTCAGCCTCCCCAGCCAATAGTGCCACAGCACAGCCAGAGAGTGGCAGGACACAGCTCCAGGGCTGGTAGGGCATTGATTTGGCTGCATGACTGAAGTCCATGTCCAGTTACACTGTTTACATTTGTAGGGTAGCCCACTCCTACCCCCCACCTCACCTTCTAGGCTAAGAAAGGCCTGCTGATCTCCGTGTTTCTCCTCCCGTCCAGGATCAAAACCTCTTGGGGATGAATGATCCCAGCGATGGCCCCAACACACACTCGGTGTCACTGTCACAGACATTCCCAGTCATTCCAGCCCGTTCCTCAGCCCGCAGTGCCCTGCTCCACCCACTGCCACTCCTCACCTGTCACCCCCTGAGGACCACCTTATGTAATCCTATTTGAAATGTGAGCAAGATCTCAAATGCCCCTCTGTCCTTTTTTTTTTCAATAGCTTCCTTGCCCTATCTTTCTTCGTCTAAAAACCTTGCATTTTAAAAATACAGTAGGTCCTCGGGTTACGTCCGAGACCTGTTCCTACGGTGCAACATAACGAGAGATTTTTGCCATAAGTCGGAACCCACCTACATAAGCACCTACGTCACTCACATGGAGCACATACACAGCAGTAATGAAGTGAAACAGTAAAAAAATTTAAAAGAAAGATAACAATTCCTGACCTTTACTTGTGGTAAATAAATAATAAAAAACATAAAGCACATATGTACATACGTCAAAATGACAAAACTTTTTTTTTTTAATAAATAAATGAGAGATGGCGATGTAAGCACAAAAAGACATACATCAAGTCTGACATAACTGGAGGACTGCCTGTATATATTTGATTGATTTCAGAGAGGGAAATAGAGATAGAAACATCAATGATGATAGAGAATCATTGATTGGCTGCTTCCTGCATGTTCCAAACTGGGGATCGAAACCTCCTGTGGTCCCCCCGCCTCCAGCTGGCAGGCCCCAATCTGCGGTGAGGGAAGAAGGGGGGTAGGCGGGAGGCGGGGAACCTGATTGGCCCTGATCACTGGCCAGGCCTAGGGACCCTACCCATACACGAATTTCGTGCACCGGTCCTCTAGTAGCTTAATAATCAGGTACATATAAAGTATTCAGGACAAGTACTGATTTTACTTTAAGAACTGTAGAAAATATGGCTTAGGGGCAAAATAAATAAAGGAAGAATGTTTACAGCCAACTGTTCACCTGGTTTACCTTGCTCTTTTCCAGTTTCAGAAGATAAGAGCTTACTAGTATACCTCAATTGCTACGAGTATTCCAGTGAAATTTATCTTTATTGTTGAGAGTATTACAAATGTCCCCCCATTTTCTCCCATAGCCCCTCTCCTCCTGGCTCCCATTCCACCCCAAGATCTTTTAGTTTTTCAGGGCTAGTAGCCATCTATGGTTTCCTTATTGGGCGTGGAATGCCTAGAGAAAGTGATATCTATAGCTAAATTAATAAAACATATGTCAATGTAAGAAATATTCAAACCTGTAGAGAATTTTTATAAGTTTATTTGAGCCAAATTGATGAAAATTGTTGGGAAGCAAAATCTCAATGGATTGAGAAAATGCTCTGGAAAATGGCAGTTTTACCACTTATTTTATACATCACAATCAAAGGGGAAAACTTAAGGGGATTATAAGAAATTCATTGGTGATAGATTAGGGAGGCAGAAGAAAGCAAAGGGAGGGGGTGGAATCTCTGGGACTGGATAAAAAGTAAAATGGATAGACACATACTTATTTTACAATTGTGATTTTAGGATAGTTAACAGTCAATAATTAACATGATAACAATAACAGTGAGGGGATTTTGTGGTTTCTGCTCTGGTGTGTGGTTGTGCCCAGAGAGGTCTGGAAAAAAAGGGAAATTACCCTGAAATTCCAAAGGTTATGGTAGATGCAAAAATATTGTAGGCAGGATCAGTTAAGGTAAAGACTGACTTTTGTCAGGGAAGATACTGGCCCAGGACATGACTATATGCCATTACCTGCCTCTAGTTATAAAATTTTAATTTCAGACCATCCTATGTGGTTACTTTTGGCCTCTGAGTTTGTAAGGCCACCATGCAGGCCTCCCCTGAGATTGTCAGGTTTAGTATGCACAGTCCCTTTTTCACCCTCAGGAGAAAATGCTTAGGCAAATTTATTTACATCCCTCTGTTGGAAGCCACCCATTGCCTTCACTAGCAGAGAGGTATGGACAAGGAACCAGAAGGCTGGTTAACCTTGAAGGCTCTGAAAGGTCAGAGCCAAGCACACACTGTCTAGTTGAGACAATGGTAGCTAAAGCAACTTCCACCTTTTAGTCTTATGTAAATCCTTACTGATGGGCTGTCATTGGAATTGCCTGCCTAAGGGCCATGGGTGTATCCCAAAACCTGAATAAAAGGGATCCCTAGGCCAGAGCAAAATGGAGTCCTTCCTCTTGAGCTGGGCTCCCGCCTGGCCCCCAATATTTCCAAATTAATATTTTCTTTTTTTTAAAATATATTTTATTGATTTTTTACAGAGAGGAAGAGAGAGGGAGAGAGAGTTAGAAACATCAATGAGAGAGAAACATAGATCAGCTGCCTCCTGCACACCCCCTACTGGGGATGTGCCCGCAACCAAGGTACATGCCCTTGACTGGAATCGAACCTGGGACCCTTGAGTCCGCAGGCCGACGCTCTATCCACTGAGCCAAACCGGTTTCGGCTCCAAATTAATATTTTCTAGTCTCTTTCATTTGTGTGCGGCCTCCTCCAGAACCCGAACCCTGAACCTGAACCCTGAACCACGCAGGACGTGGGGGGGACACTCGCAACTAGCAGCCCAACGTAGGGTACTCACATCCCTCTGATATTAATTCTATAATTGATAACTATATAGATGTTAGGGATTTGTTGAGCAACTAACCCAATTTTAAAATGGGATCCAGTTATTCTTAATTTTTTTGGTCTCAGGAATCTCTAGACATTCTTAAAAATTATTGAGGAGACAAGAAACTTTTATAGGGGTTATATCTGTTGATCTGTATTGGGGAATAAAGCAAATGCAAATTTTGAAAATATTTATTGAGTCATGTAAAAATAAATCACATGAATATTATTTTTAGAAAAATAACTATTTTCTTTAAAAAGCAAGAAGAGTAGGATTATTTTACATTTTTGCAAAATTTCCTTAATATCTGACTTATGGAAGATAGCTGGGTCCTCCCATCTCATAATCAATGAAAAGTCCTTGCTGAAATTGGCAAATTACAGAGTCAGTGGTGATCTATGTCAAAACAAATTTGGAGATAGTCGTTTGAAGACTAGGTCCGTGTCTCCTGCATATCATTTTATCCTGTGAGTCTGAGATAGTACTTGGCGTACAGTAGGGACCAGATGATATTGTTATCAGAGAAAGTGGGGATCGCTTTCCCCACTGAGTGCTGGGGGTAGGGTCCTTAGGATATCTCAAGAAATAGAATTTTCTGCGACTCACACAGGAGAACAAGTGATCTTTATTTGCAAAGTCCCATTTCCCTTAATTCCATCCTGGGAGATATGTAGCTGGGGATTCAACAGAGCTAGAAGCAAAGCCAGCACCCAAAGTTTCCATTCCATATTGCAGCTGGGTCCAGTTTCGCATTAAGCTAGTTGCAGTCCATTAGTCCATTATGTGTGGGGTCCACGTGGCTGCAGGCCATGTGGGCGAATGCAGGAACATGAGGGCTCCGCAAGCCAGGAGTAAAGCTCGAGCAAGCAAGAGGCAAGAGAGCAAACCAAGAGAGAGGGAGCTCCTTTGTTTAGGGCAGTGGTCGGCAATCCGCAGCTCGCGAGCCACAGTTTGCCACTCTGTTGACTAATGAGTTTGCCGACCACTGCCCTAACTTTAGGGGATTAAATATCTCAAATCTTCCCACACTTGCAGTGGCCACGCCTACTCTGGCCAGTTCCCAGGTGTGACTGACAGACAAGCACCTTTCCTATGTCGCCCAGACTTTACTGGGCATGTGGCCATTCTTCTCCTGTCCACTCCCTTCCCCCATTCATCTGCAGGGCATGGGCCAGTGGTACCCTGGGGAGTGTTAAATTGCAGCTTCCTGGAAAAGCTACACAAATGACTTGTCCATAATATTTGGCCTTTCCATTGCTCCTTTCCAGTTATTAGTAACTGGGCTAAACTACAACAGCATCGATATTCTGCAGGTAATTATACTGCAGTGGGTCGAGATGTGAACAGGCATTGAAGATATGGATTCAGGGAGTACAGACATCCCCTTCAAGGTATTTGATTGAGAAAATGAGAGAAATAAGATCATAGCTGGGTACGGGGCAGCATCAACAGAGGGCTTTTAAAAGAGTGTTCCGATGTGAGAAATAAAGAAAAACCTGCAGAAAAAAATTGGGATAATTGAGGGGCCCAAGGCAGGGGTAAGGTATGCATCATCTAGCAGAGTATTTCAAACTTTAATGGTCAAATGAGATCCCAGATCTTATTAATATGCAGATTCTGATTTCGCCATTAGGTATGGGGCCTGAAACTGTGCATTTCTGATGCATTCAGGCTGCTGGTTGGAGGACCCCACTTTGAATAGGACGATTCTAGAACCCAGTTGAAGAGGTGAACCTTGGGCAGGAGGAATAGACACCTTTTCCTTTGAATTTGGAGATCCTGGCTGATAGAACGGTTTAAGAGAGATTTTTTTTCTACTGTCAATTAGTATTCTTTTCTACTAAGTGGATATTTTATGAAAATTGCTTCACTAGAACCCTGGCCGGTGTGGTTTGGTTGGTTGAGCGCCGTCCCATGCACTGAAAAGTCAGCAGTTCAATTCTCAGTCAGGGCACATATCTGGGTGGCAGGGTTTGATCCCCAGCTGCAGTGTGTATGGTAGGCAAATGATTGATGTTTCTACCTCACATCAATGTTTCCCTCTCTCTCTAAAATCAATAAAAAACATATTAACCCTTTGCACTCGCTTGCTTTTTTCTCGATTCCTGCTAACAATGCTAACCGTGTCGAGTCACACTTGACATCCCAGTGCAAAAGGTTAAAACCCTAACCAGTTTGGCTCAGTGGATAGAGTGTCGGCCCGCAGACTGAATGAAGGGTCGATTCCAGTCAAGGGCATGTACCTTTGTTACGGGCTTGATCCTGGGCTTGATCCCCTACTAGGCTGCAGGAGGCAGCTGATCAATGAGATGTTTTCTCATTGATGTTTCTAACACTCTATCCCTCTCCCTTCCTCTCTGTAAAATCAATAAAAATATTTTTTAAAAAAACCATTAAAAATTGCTTTACTAGAAAACATCTGGCCTTGGTAATTTAGAATTTCAGTGTTCTTACAATCTAGATGATAGCATGATACTGAGATTATAGTGGTTCTACAAAAACAAAAGACATTATTCGGATCTCTAAGAATTATCTAAATATCATTGCTTCATGAAAAGAGCTCAGACTTTGGTTTTAGACAGGGCTTGATTTTGGCTCTGACTCTGAGTGATCTTGGGCAAACGATTAACACCTTAAGTAAAAGTACTCTCTTCCGGGTTTTTTGGTGAGAATTATAAATGTAGTACATAAAAGCCAGCACACAAAAATGCTGAATGCAAATTATCACAATCACCCCAAGAGTGCAATAAGCTGTACTGAACATAATTTCAAAGTTTGTTTCATGAATCATCAGATTCACCTAATTTTCTAAGGAATTTAAATAACAAGATGGAATGAATAGATTCCATTTTATTTCCATGCACAAGGGAACTGTGCATATTTTTTCTGTAACTCAGAAATGGTTTAACTTTTAAAAAAATCTCAAAATAGCTGAAGTTAGCAGACATGCAATTTAGCAAGGATGATTGGAATTTTCATGTTTCCTTTAATAATACCATACCAAAGCATACTACTTATTAGAAAAACATTTTTATCTGAATCATCTACTCTTGGGGGACAAGATTGCTGTTGTTTCTTTTATTGCTATTTTATACAATCTAAATAACTGAGAGATTATTTCAGCATTTCAAGTTATTATTTCTATTCATGCTTCATTTACAACTACTTGAATTTTTTATGAATTTCAATATGGTGTTAGAGTTGTAAAACAAGGTCAGGTAACTTCAATATATGGCTACGGTATAAGCCTATTTAATTTTTATTACAACTTCTATGAAGAAAAATTAGGACATACAATATTTCTACTTTAAAAAATATATATTTTTATTTGTTTCAGAGAAGAAGGGAGAGGGAGAGAAAGAAACATCAATGATGAGAGAGAATCATTGATCCGCTGCCTCCTGCACGCCCCACACTGGGGATCGAGCCTGCAACCTCGGCATGTGCCCTGACCAGGAATTGAATCATGACCTCCAGGTTCATCGGTCGATGCTCAACCACTGAGCCATGATGGCCGGGCAATATTTCTACTTTTTAAAAAAATATGTTTTTATTGATTCTAGAGAGAGAGAAAGGGAGGGAGAGGGAGAGAGAGAAACATTGATTGGCTGCCTGCTGCACACCCCTTACTGGGGATTGAGCCCACAACCTGGGCATGTGCCCTGACGGGGAATTGAACCAGTGCCCTCTCCATTCATGGAATGATGCTCAACCAACTGAGCAACACCGGCCAGGGCACAATATACGTACTTTTTTCAGTTGGATTTCCTATGCTGAGAATAGAGCGCTGAGTTCTGGAAAGTGGAGGCAACCGATCAGTGCTCATGTCTGGGCAGGTGTGGGCTGGGAGGGAGCCAGCGGCACAAAAGGTAATAGTTCTTTGACTACTATATTGTTGCTTTGAAAGTAATAATGCATAATCTCTCCATTTGGCTTTCTTCAAGAACATATGCATATAAAAAAAGAAGGTAGGTAGCAGGTTAAGAAGTAAATTAAGATATAATTGAAATCCACTTTGCAGAGTATCCCCAGGCATATTTAACTTGAACTTATATTGTCAGTAGCCACAACATGAAAAATATTTAGCCTTCTCTTAAGCATTTTGTAATCATTAGGATTAGTGATCTCTTGCACTGATAGAGTATGGCTGGGTGATGGAAGATATTAAGAGAGCATAAGGTTACAAGTCAACATCAAGAAGACAAACATCCCAATTTAAAAAATGGGCAAAGGACCTGAATAAACACCTCTTCAAAGAGGACATATTTCAGGCCAATAGACATGAAAACATGTTCAATGTCTCTAATCATCAAAGAGATGCTAATTAAAACCACAATGAGCCAGGCCAAAGTGGCTCAGTTGGTTGAGCATCATCCTGTACACCAAAAGGTTATCGCTTTGATTCCGGTCAGGGCACATACATGGGTTGTGGGTTCTGTCCCTGGTTGGGGCATGTACAGAAGGCAACTGATCAATAATTCTCTCTAACATCAATGTTTCTCTCATTCCCTCTCCTTTCCTCTATCTCTAAAATCAATAAAAATATATTAAAACAAACACACACAAAAAGCCAATAAGATATCACCTCACACCTGTCAGAATGTCCACTACTACCATAAACCAATGCTTTGAGTATAACTATTTCTGGAATCTGAGCAAAAAAGTTAAACCCTTGGCAGGTATATCCAGCTTGCTTGCCTTTCTGCCCTCCATCTGGCCTCCTCTCATTTGTTGGAGAGAGCACCTTTTATACATTGTTCACAGGGCCAATCTGTACCCTACTTTAAGAATATTCACTCGCTGCCGAAACTGGTTTGGCTCAGTGGATAGAGCGTCGGTCTGCAGACTCAAGGGTCCCAGGTTCAATTCCGGTCAAGGGCATGAACATTGGTTGTGGGCACATCCCCAGTAGGGGGTGTGCAGGAGGCAGCTGGTCGATGTTTCTCTCTCATCGATGTTTCTAGTCTTCTATCCCTCTCCTTTCCTCTCTGTAAAAAAATCAATAAAATATATTTTTTAAAAAAAGAATATTCACTCATTGCCTACGGTAGTACATTTTCCCAGTCTGAGTTATGGGAGAACTGGTGGGGATGGTGGCACATGTGTATGGCAGAACAATACAGGAAGTAATTATGACTTTTCTTATTTTTCTTGATGTCTGTTGATCTCCTCTGGGCGCCTTTAGGTAAAACACACATTCACAGAAGATCTCTCAAGGTCAAACAATTATGCTCAGGGATTGGACAGACTTAAGCCACATTAAGGGAAGGCAACAGGTCTTTAAAGCCAGAATATCTTGCAAATAATGTTTCCTGTTCACAATGAATGGCCTTTTATATTTTACACAGGAAAGTTTCAGGTCTTCCCCTTTCTCCCCCCAACATTCTTCTCGTTATCTAGACTTGGCCCTGAGGCCTTTCTCTGAAAAAATAAAATGGAGCTGATTATAATACTTCTTCAAATAACACAGCCAGGTAGCCCTAATCACTACCTTTAACTATTCAAAGAGCCAACAAGAGATTTGTGTGCGTGTAATGTGTGTGTGTGTGTGTGTGTGTGTGCGCGTGTAATGTGTGTGTGTGTGTGTGTGTGTGTGTGTGTGTGTGTGTGTAGCCTTGGTCCTTGTTGAAGCAACATGGAACAGTCGTAGGTAGATGTCTTCTCTCTCTGTCCCGAGATTGTCGCAATGTCATGAATTAAAAAAAGAAAATCCAGTTACACAGGATTGAAATGGTTTGGCCGGACTGGTCTATTTCTGTCCACAAGGATTAAAGGAGTTTAGAGTGGAGTCATGGATGGGGCATTCTTAGTGCAAGAACCCCTGGGAGACTTTGATGGTTTACCTCAGAGACCATCTGGTTTTGTTCATGATCCTTGTGAGCATTCTAAACTGATGCCCGCGTTCAAGGAAATGCCATTCCCTCGTTTCATCCAGAACTTTTGACTGGACTGGGTCCCAGGCTGGCCTCTCTCGGGATTATTTCCAAGCCTGGCGGGGAGCACCAGACCCGTCTCTGACCATAGAGATGGTGTGGCCATGCTGGGCTCTGAAGAACAGCCCAGGCTTCATTTCATGGCTGCCGGTAAGGTTTCCTCGTTCTGCATGAAGGTGAAAGTGAAGCTTGTTAGAGGGAAGCCCGGCAGTAAACCTAGGAGCACAGCTGGGGTCCTCTGTTTCCAGTCCATTTTGTGGTGTTTGAATCCTTTTCTTTATTTTTTTAAAATATTTTTTTCTTGATTTCAGAGAGGAAGGGAGAAGGAGAGAGAGATAGAAACATCAATGATGAGAGAGAATCATTGATCGGCTGCCTCCTGGATATTCCACAATGGGGCTCGAGCCCCCAACCTGGGCATGTGCCCTGTCAGAGATCTAACTGTGACTCCTCCTGGTTCATAGGTTGATGCTCAACCACTGAGCCATGCCAACCGGGAGAATCCTTTCCTTGTTGAAGCTAATATACAGGGCTGGGCAAAAGTAGTCTAATAATGATAATAAATAATACAGTTAAGTAAATAATAATACAAGAATAAATGCTGTGTTTTGCATACTCAGAACTGTAAACCTACTTTTGCCTGTCCCTATATTATCAGTACCATCCAATATCCACAGAATAGGAATATTGAAGGGTTACTTAGAAAAACATGTACTTTTAACTTTTAGAAGTTTCCTATAATGGATGGGCTTTTTCTTCTCTGGGCCCAATTTCAAAATGTAAACAAAAATGGCTCTTCCAGTTGTTAAAGTATTAAGAAGACAGTAAACAACACTGTGTTTAAATTTTTTTCCTGCTATTTTTAGCAGAGCAATTTGAACAGATAGTAAGGTTGTTGCCTCTTTGAAGTAAACTTAATGAGAGGTCAGGTAGGACTTTTGTCCTAAAACAGAAAAGCCCAAAGAAAAGAATTAAAAGTTTTAAAGAAATCCAAACTTGACTATTATTATCTTTGATTATCATTACTAAAGATATCCTTTGAGGGAAAATACAGTTTATTTTACTCATTTCACTGGGCTTCAGGAAGAGAAGGTTAGTAAACACATATTCTCTCCTTCTTTCCCGGAAGCCCCAATAGTTTACTTTAAAGCTAATTCTAGGGTGAGTCCCTTTGATCTCATTGCTATCACTTAAAGAATTATAGTGTAGTTTTGCAATTCTGGCTAGAATGCAGGAGTTTACCAAAAAAAAAAAAAAAAAAAAGGTCTTAGGTTTTATGTTATATAATTTGAGTTCAATGATAGGAAACTCTTCTACATGTTAAAAACACAAAACAACAACAACAACAACAAAACACACAACCAAAACGTTTAAGATTTTTGCAGTAGGAAGAAAATAACCAACTGCCGTTCAAATTATGGGGTTGGTTCCATGTTTTGAAAGTTACCATCTCAGATGATTCATAATGAGATGTCTGAGCACACAGGGGGATGGTCGATAAGAACCAAGGGCTTGTTGTCTGTCCCTTCTTGGTTAACCATCCAGTGGATTCATCCACTGAGCAATGCACTCATCATCCCAAGGCTGTACTGAAACCGTCCTCAACATTTGTCTGCCTCTTGGGGGAGTGGTAAAACATGGATTCACCTTGTTTTTACTCCCCTTCTGCTTCCTGGAACATCTGCATTCCCCACTCCTAGCTTCATTTTTTTAAAAATCATTACCTGTAACATTTTTGGCTTCTTTTTTCTCTCTGGCTTCCACTTCCAAATATAGAATTGAATCTACCTGGTTGAATATCATTATGTAAGTACTGAGAATGGCATAATCCTCTAATTACTAACACTGAAGGATCTATCTTTGCAAATAGAAATGGGATAATTGGGACTTTATTATTATACTAGAGGCCTGGTGCACGAAATTCGTGCACAGGTGGGGTCCCTCTGCCTGGCTGGTGATTGGGGCCGATCAGGGCCATCTTGCCCAGTCCCGATTGACCAGACCCCAGCAGCATGCTAACCTACCAGTCGGAGCATCTGCCCCCTGGTAGTTAGTGCACTTCATAGTGACTGGTTGGTTGACCGCTCAGTCGGACACTTAACATATTAGGCTTATGTATATATATAGATTGTAGCTTATGGCACAGAATGCTTGGCACGTACTTTCCCTCCAGCCCCTGGTCTTGGAGACCTCATGTCTTTCCAAGGCTCTGCTCACCCTCTTCAGCTGGCACACGAAGTAAATTGCATCATGTGTGTGGAAACCCTTTGCAGGCTCCATGGGTGTGTCTTTACTTCGCTGCAGTTCCGATTACCCCAACATGAGGAGAGACACCCTCATTATCAGGTAACACCATCGTGGTAAGACCCCTGCTCAGCCTACTGCAGCGGTTTTAAATAGGCCATGGGTTTCCCTAGATGGTTTGGCTCAGTGGGTAGGCCTGTGGACTGAAGGGTCCTGGGTTTGATTCCGGTCAAGGGCACATTCCTGGGTTGCAGGCTCAATCCCCAGTAGGGGGTGTGCGGGAGGCAGCAGATCAATTCTCTCTCATCATTGATGTTTCTAGCTCTCTCTCCCTCTGCCTTCCTCTCTGAAGTCAATAAAAATATATTAACAAAAATAAAAATAAATAGGCCATGAAGCAAACGTCGCTGCTCTCCATCCATCTAGTCCCCTCACACCCTCTTTTGTCTCCCCTCTCCTCCCCCCCCCCCCCCCCCACACACACACACTCTGCTGGGGTCTGTAAAATGGGGTCAGGATTTCTACTTCAACCAAGGGCGACGCTTCCGCAGGGCCCTCCTTCCCCGCCCATCGCTGTCCCCAGTCCTGTGGGGTCTCTCCCTTCCTCCCCTCCATTTAACTTGGTGGGCCCCACTGTGCCCCGTCCTCCTGCGGCGGGGCTGTACTGGGCAGGACTGCATGGGGCGGGACTGTGTGGGGCAAAGTGGTGCCAGTGAGGCAGTGTGGGCGGGGCTATGCAGGCCGTGCAGTGGTGAGGAGCTGTGCCGGGTGAGTCCAGGCAGGGCCTCGGAGGAGAGCTGGGGTGCCGGGTCTTGGGGAGGAGGAGGGAGGGACATGGAGAGGCACTGGGAGAGGCACTGGGCTCCTTGGCTGCCCCCACCCAGCAGCTTTTCTAGGCCCCTGTGCAGCTGTCAGCTTCCGCCCCTCGCTGCCTCCCACTTCCTTTCAAGTTTTGGACTCGGTTTCTCTGACTCAGCCCCACCCCCCTCTCTGCTGCATCCCCAGGAGCCCGAGGACGCCCCTTGGCCTCAGCAGGTGCACCTGGCCCATCCCCCTTCCTTCCCCAAGTAATGGTGCTACCCACTCTCCTGGAGTAGTTAGTGAGACTTAACAAATAAAAAGCAGCAGCTCTGAAGATTATAAATTGTGCACTGAGAGTGCCACATGGCTCTTGGATCATGCGTAGCAGTCTTCTGCACCACCCGGTCCCTCCTTGCTCCCTCCCACCCCCTGCCTCTGCCCGGGGCTTGGGCCAAACCCTGGGAGCTTCCTGAGGGCTCTCACCTCATACCTCAGTTTCCAGTTCAGCTCACCAGCACCTGCAGCAAGCTATCCTATCGGTTGGAGTGTCTGCCCCCTGGTGGTCAGTGTGTGTCATAGCGACTGGTAGAGCGGTCGAACTCCCAGTGGAACTCTGGTTGAGGGGACAATTTGCATATTAGACTTTTTTATATAGGATATGTGTATTCTTTTTTGTTTATATGAACTTTTATTTATTTTTCTAGCATTAGTGAGATATAATTGACATATAACATTGTGTAAGTTTAAGGTATATACTGATCTATACTAATAATAGCCTAGGTGGTTGTCATGCCCTCACGCATTACGCCCTAATGTTGTTACAAGATGGTTGTCACAAGATGGCCGTCACAAGATGGCTATCACAAGATGGCCTTGTGCACAGCGGAGGCGGGGTCCGGCGGAGGAGGCGGGTCACGGCAGGGGAGGCCAGTTGTGGGCAACCAGGCCAGCAGGGAAGGGCAGTTGTGGGTGATCAGGCGGGCAGGGGAGGGAAGTTGAGGGTGATCAGGCCGGCAGGGGAGCGATTAGGCATGAACAGGCTGGCAGGCAGAAGCAGTTAGGGGTGATCAGCAAGCAGGCAGGCGAGCAGTTAGGAGCCAGTGGTGCTGGATTGGGAGAGGGATGTCT
This sequence comes from Cnephaeus nilssonii, assembly GCF_951640355.1. Classification (NCBI taxonomy): domain Eukaryota; kingdom Metazoa; phylum Chordata; class Mammalia; order Chiroptera; family Vespertilionidae; genus Cnephaeus; species Cnephaeus nilssonii. The sequence continues at coordinate 59,879,046 of NC_137079.1, read as the reverse complement.
GACTGCCGGGATCAGGCCTAAACCGGCAGTCGGACATCCCCCAAGGGGTCCTGGATTGGAGAGGGTGCCGGCTGGGCTGAAGGACGCCCCCCCATGCACAAATTTCGTGCACCAGGCCTCTAGTTCTACAATAAGGTTAGTTAACCTAATTACCAGTTTCCATCACCTCACCTAATTACCAGTTTTTCTTTTTTTGGGGTAGTGATAACACTGAACATCTACTGTTTTAGTAACTTTCAAGTATATCATACAGTACCATTAACTACATTCACCATTCTTTACATTAGATCTCCATAATTTATCTTATACCTGAAGGTTTGTACCCTTTGACCAATGTCTCTTCATTTCCTCCACCCCTAGACCCTGGCAACCACCATTCCATTTCTATTTCTACAAGTTTGGCTTTTTTATATTCCACATATAAATTGGAATATACACTAGTTGCCTTTCTTTGCATGACTTATTTCACTTCATAATGCTCTCAAGATCCATCAATATTGTCCAAATTTCCTTTTTTTTTTTGTAATGGCTAAATAATACTCCAGTGTGTGTGTGTGTGTGTGTGTGTGTGTGTGTGTGTGAGTGTTACTTTTTTAAAAAAATAATTCCTCTGTTGTTGTATGTTTAGATTGTTTCCATGTCTCAGCTACTGTAAACAATGCTACAATAAACATGAGATTGCAGATATCTTTTCAAGACTGTAACTTCATTTCCTTTGGGTACGTACCCAGAGGTGAAATTGCTAGATCATATGGTAGTTTCACTTTAAAAATTTTGAGCACCCTCTATACTGTTTTCAATAGTGGCTGTACCAACTTACATTCCCACCAACAGTGCACAAAGATTCACTTTTCTCCACATCCTCACCAGCAGTTGTAATCTCCTGTCTTTTTTTTTTTTTCCACCTGGCTTGAGACTTTCCTTTATTTTTATTTATTTATTTATTTATTTATTTATTTATTTATTTATTTATTTATTTATTTTTGTGGTAATTTGTTGTTGTTTTTTCAATTTTTTTTATTAAGGTATTATATGTGTACATATCGTACCATTGCCCCCCCCCCACCCCACTCCCATATATGCCCTCACCCCCCAGAGTTTTGCATCCATTGGTTATGCTTATATGCATGCATACAAGTCCTTTGATTGATCTCTTATCTCCCCCACCTCTCCCTAACCTTCCCCCTGTAATTTGACAGTCTGTTTGATGCTTTACTGTCTCTGTATCTAACTTTTTGTTCAAGTTTTTAATGTTCTTTATTATCCATAAATGAGTGAGATCATGTGGTATTTTTCTTTCATTGACTGACTTATTTCACTTAACATAATGTTCTCCAATTCCATCCAGGTTGCTGCAAATGATGAGAATTCCTTCTTTTTTATGGCAGCATAGTATTCCATTGTGTCCTGTCTTTTTTATAATAGCCATTCTAACAGGTGTAAGGTGATATCCCATTGTGGTTTTGATTTGCATTTCCTTGGTGATGGGTGATGTTAAACACTTTTTCATATACTGTTGGCCATTCGAATGTCTTCTTTGGAAAAATGTCTATTCATGTCCTTTGCCCATTTTAAAATCAGGTAGTTGTTTTGCTATTGGTATATATCTATGTGTATATAATTTTATATTTTAATCCCTTATCAGGTAGATGGTTTGCAAATATTTTCTCCCATCCTGTAGGTTTTCTTTTTATTTTGTGGATTTGTTGGCTGTATAGAAGCTTTTTAGTTTGATGTAATCCTACTTGTTTATTTTTGCTTTTGTTGCCTGTGCTTCAGGAGTCATATCTAAAACATTATTGCCAAGACTGATGTCAAGGAGCTTTTCTCTGTGTTATCTCCAACGAGTTTTTCTGTTTCAGGTATTACAATTAATCCATCTCAGGATAAATTTTGTGAGTGGTGTAAAATAGGGGTTCAATGTCATTCTTTTGCATGTGAATATCCAGGTTCCCCGACACTATTTATTGAATAAGCTATCCTTTCCCAATGACTATTCTTGGCTCCCTTTTCAAATATTAGTTGACCATATATATTTGGGCTTATTTCTGGTCTTTGGATTGTGTCCCATTGGCCTATGTATCTGTGTGTATTCCTGTACCCTTCTGATTACTATAGCTTTGTATACAGTTTGTAATCAGGAAGTGTGTGCCTCCACCTTTGTTCTTTCTTAAGATTGCTTTGGCTTTTGTAGTTCCATGTGAACTCTAGGATTGTTTGCTTTGTTTCTGTAAAAAAAATGCCATTTAGCAGGGATTGTGCTGAATCTGTAGATCTCTTTGGGTAGTATGGACATTTTAACAATATTAATTTTTCCAATCCAAGAACATGGAATATTTTTTTTATTTATTAGTGTCTTCTTCAATTTCTTTCATCAATGTGTTAGAGTTTTCACTGTACAGGTCTTTCATCTCCTTGGTTAAATTTATTCATACTTATTTTATTTTGTTAATGCTATTATAAAAGGGAATTTTAAAATATTTTAAGATAATTGTTAATGTATAGAAATGTAACTGATTTTTGTATGTTGACTTTGTATCCTGCAACTTTGCTAAATTCTTGTTTAGTTCTAAGTTTTTTTGTGAGGTCTTTAGAATTTCCTCTACATAAGATCATATCATCAGCAAACCAAGACAATTTTCATTATATTTATTATTTTTTCTCTCTACCTCTGGAGTTATTCTTCCTATTAATACATTTATTATATAAGCATGAGAAGTATACATGCAATCCAGATATTGGCTATCTTTGAACTCATAAAGGCTGACACTTTTATGAACCATTACCAACTGTATGAAAATTTCAGTTCTTTTATTAGAAGAACTAGAGGCCCCATGCATGAGATTTGTGCACTGGAGCGGGAGAGGGGGTCCCTCAGCCCAGCCTGTGCCCTCTTGCTGTCTGGGAGCCCTCGGGGGAGGTCGGACTGACGGCTTAGACAGTCCATCCTTAGCGCTGCCTTGGAGGGAGAGGCTCCCGCCATCACCACTGTGCTCACCAGCCGTAAGCCCTGCTTCTGGTTGAGCGGCGCTCCCCCTGTGGGAGCACACTGACCACCAGGGGACAGTTCCTGCATTGAGCGTCTGCCCCCTGGTGGTCAGTATGCATCATAATGACGTGTCATTCCGCTGTTCGGTCGATTTGCATATTACCCATTTATTATATAGGATTCTCAGTATACCTGTGTCTTCTTCCAATTCTTTTCAGCTGCCAGGTCCCTTCTTCCTTATAATTTGCCCCAGTCATCATCCAGCTCACTTCTCTTCTGCCCCTTCCTCCTTTATAATACAGAATAGCCCTCCCCACCCCTTAGTTCATGGTTACTCCTCTCTATTGTACTTTACACACTTGCTTCAAGAAACTCCAGCCTGAATTACACTTCTATTATACCAAAGCATGAACTAACAAAACCAGTCTCTCCCTGTAGAGCAGTGGTTCTTAAACTGGGAGTGATTTTTGCCCTCCACCCCCCACAAGTCTGAGCACGTATTTGTCACATTTATAGAAGTGTTACCAGCATCTAGTGAGTGGATGCCTGGGATTATGCTAAACATCCCTCAATGCACAAGACAATCTTCCATAACAAAGAATTATCTGGCCCAAATTGACAACAGTTTATCAACTTCTGTTAAGAAACCCCGCTAAAAAGAAATTCTTGTATTAACTGCAGTATACAATGATATTTTTTTACTTTGTTACTATCAATGTTTTCTTACTTCTCTGCATTGAATTATAAGTTTTGTATACACACACACTTCAGTCAATAAACCATTGTTGACCGTCAGACATGTGTCAGGCACTGAACTCCTAAGTCGCTCATGGTTCAAGGAGGAAAACAGTCAATCTTGTACCTTGTGAAAGGGGCTATAACTGTATAAAGAAGAGATACCTAATCTAGCCCACGATGGTCTGTAAGATTTTTTTGAAGCATTCTGATAAGAGGCCTGAGTTGAGCGTGGAAGAATACATAGGAGAAAGCCAGACAAAGAAAGGAAGAGAAGCACATTTCCTACAAAGGGAAAAACCTGTGTCAAGGTACATGGTTAGAGGCGTGGACTGCTGGCAACCATCAGCTGGTCCTTACAGGCACTGTGAGCCCGTGAATGAGGAGGAAATTTTGGGGGGATGTGTTGGTAGCATGGTAAGATTTACATTTTAGAAAGGTCATTCTGAAATCAAGCTGAGCACTAATGTGGGCCCTAACTAAGGCAGTGGAAATAGGGATGGGGAAGAAGGTCCAATTGGAGAGATATTTAGGAGATAAAAATGGACAGAACTAGAAATAGGGTGGATATGGGAATGAGAGATGAGGAAGTCCAGCATGACTCCCCAATTTCAGGTGTGGTACCATTTACTAAATCAGAGAAGAGGCTGAAGTTGGTAGGACAAGATAGAAATCAAATTTGGACATATCTTTGTGTCATGCACAATGGTTTCATTTATAAAAGCAATATACTTGTCTTTTGCAAACAAAACAAAACAACCCCCCCAAAAAAAACAAAAAACAAAACACTTGTTAAAGAGAGAAGTACAAAATCTCCATTTGGAAAGAGCCAGTACAAAGTTTGGGTGAAGTTTTCCCCCCAATTTATTCTATGTAGAAAATGATGCATTTTAAAAATACAATCATAAATTAGGGTGCTTTATACACTTTTTTTTCAATATATTTGAAACATCTCCCTGGTGTCATTGAATATTGTTTTATTATTTATTTATTAAAAAATTTTTTTAATCCTCACCAGAGGACACTTTTTCTGCACTGATTTTTAGAGAGAGTAGAAGGGAGGGAGGGGGGAGGGAGAGGGAGAGGGTGAAGCGGGGGGGGGGGAGTGGGAGAGAGAGAGAGAGAAATATCGATTAGTTGCCTCCCATACTTGCCCCAAACCAGCTGGGATTGAACCTGCAACCCAGGTACCTACCCTTGAATGGGAATGGAACCAGTGATCCTTCAGTGCTCTTACCACTGAGCAACTCTGGCCAGGGCTATTGTTTTATATTTTTAATGACTGCACAGTTTTTTTTTGTTTTTGTTTTTTTTAAATATATTTTACTGATTTTTTACAGAGAGGAAGGGAGAGGGATAGAGAGTTAGAAACATCGATGAGAGAGAAACATCGATCAGCTGCCTCTTGCACACCCCCTACTGGGGATGTGCCCGCAACCAAGGTACATGCCCTTGACCGGAATCGAACCTGGGACCCTTGAGTCCGCAGGCCGACACTCTATCCACTGAGCCAAACCGGTTTCGGCAACACAGTTTTTTACTTTATGGAAAAACCATAACTTACTCCACCATCCCTATTGTTGGAGGTTTAGATTGCTTTGGGATTCTTTTTTTTTTTTAATTTCTTTATTGATTAAGGTATCACATATTTGTCCTCGTCCCTCCATTCCCATCCCACCCCCCTCCCCACACATGCCCCCACCCCCCTGTTGTCCCCAACCGCTGGTTAGGCTCATATGCCTGCACACAAGTCCTTTGGTTGATCTCCCCCTTTACCCCCTGCTTTGGGATTCTTATTTGTAATAAATCCTGCTTGATGCCATCACTGACGAGTCCTCCAGAGGCCGACACATGGTGTTTGAAGTGTTAGGTATTTATTAAGGATCAACCCCAGTGGACCGGAGAGCGAGGAAGCAGGAATGGGCCAGGAAGAAGTTGAACTGTGTCACAGGCCTATAGCCTTAACCGAAGCAGGACAGGGTCCATCACAGTTGTCCTGCTTTGGGTGGAAATGTCTTTTATGTCACTCATGTCACTCAATCACCAGACGAGGGATGCTCTGGGGCCGTGCGGCTGCGCTCTGCAGCTGAGGCAGACCTCAAAGGTGCTGACAGATGGAGGCTGTCTGCTGACCACACTCCTCCTGTAAAGGGAGGTTTAGTTATTGCATCTCAATGCCCAAACCACAGATGTTCATTTTGTACGCATATCTTTGCTCATAGCCTTAGGATAAATTCCCAGAGTGAAATTGCTGCAATAGATCATGGGCTTTTAAAACCTTTTTATTTCTTAAATATATTTTTATTGATTTCAGAGAAGAAGGGAGAGGTAGAGAGAGATAGAAACATCAATGATGAGAGAGAATCATTGATTGGCTGCCTCCTGCATGACCCCCATGGGCGATTTAAAAACTTTTAATATGTGTTGCCAAATTACCTTAGAGAAAGATTGTAATGCCCAGCCGGCGTGGCTCAGTGGTTGAGTGTTGACCCATGAACCCAGGAGGTCACGATTCCATTCCCAGTCAGGGCACATGCCCGGGTTGCTGGCTCAACTCCTAGTAGGGGCTGTGCAGGAGGCAGCTGACCAATGATTCTGTCTCATCATTGATGTTTCTATCTCTCTCTCCCTCTCCTTTCCTCTCTCTGAAATATATATACACTGAGTGGCCAGATTATGATGATCTCTGAACGCATAATAATCTGGCCGCTAGCAGGCCCAGGGTGAGGCCAAGTCTCTGTACCTATCAAATACCTGAGACAATCCAGATTTTGGCCTGACCCCACCAACTGATGTAGGCCCTCTAAGGTGTGTTCTAGAAAGAGCACAAGGAGCTGGCATAGGCAGATGGCAAGAGGGGGCATGACTGTGGACCCCCGGGAAGGCTGTCCTGATGACTGAGGATCCTGGAGCACGGCTGCCCTGAACATCCCTGATGGTGTCACCGACCTGGCATCACACATCAAGGGCATTCACCGAGTGGCTTTGGGGTGCAAAGCTTTCCGCCAGGTTCCTCCAGGACACAGAACATGCCTTTACCCAAGACATTACCCTGAAATATCAGCTCAGACTAATTTTCTCATTCAGCTGACCGGGATGAGGGCACTCCCATAGTGGGCCGATCCCCGCAGGCCATGCCCCCCACCAGTGCACTGGGCCTCTAGTATATGTATATTTAAAGATTGTACCACTTTCTCCCATCAAAAGCTCATTTCATCACTGATGGATAAGAACATGACAACTGCGTGCCGTGCCAGCACAGCCAAGGGTTCGGCAAGCCTGAGGGGGGCCGGTGAAGGATGAAGAAAAGACAGACAAAGAGAATAAGCTGGGTCTAGACTCGGTGGATCTTCTGTGTCTGGCTGAGACCACAGATAAGATCCAGACTGCAAGCTGAGCCTTTATTTTATAGTCAGAGCTAAACAAGGTAATTTACAATGTTCTTGTAAACTTCACTTGTTTTGGCAGCACTTGCTGCACCTCCCACAGCCCATTAGCTACCCAAGAAAGATCTAGGGAGGTCACAAAATCAAGCTTAATTATGCTAAGAGGGCTGTGCCCTCTAAGCTGGGACTTGTTTTTGGCCAACAGGTTAGTCCGAGGCTTAACCCTATAACCGCTCCCATACAACTGTACTGTTTTTAAATGTTGAAAAATACCTCAAATTTCTTCAGAAAATAAATGATATTCTTCATGTTTTATTATTGTGAATTTTATTTTAAACTTCCTTTCTCTATAGAAAGGCAGGTTACCTTTCTCTATAGGTCTCTATATACATGTTTCCAGAAGGATAAAACACTCTAATGACTGATGTTAGGAGGCAAAGAATTGGATTTGGATCTTCGGAGTTGCAAGCTTTCAAACCAAAGAGAGAAATGGCTCGTGTCTGAGCTGACTTGAAACAGAATCTGCAGTACCTTGCAGCTCTTTCCATGTGAGTATCTGAGCAAACAAAGAAATTCCCATTTATTAGGAAAAATCCATATTTGACACATTACTATTAGAGAGAGAGAGAGAGAGACTAATGGGAAATAACCATCATTTCTTGAGTGCCTATTCCATGCCAGCAATTCCCGGAGTTTTTACAGATACTGTGATATTTAATTCTCATAAGAACCCTTTAAGTAGTTATTATTTCCCACATTTTTCAGATGAGGAAACTGAAGCTCAGAGAGTTTGGTAACTTGGTAACCTTAGTCACTCAGACTCCCAAGCCTGTGCACTTCCTATGGTTCTGGGTTCTGTCCCCAAAGCTATAAATCAAGTCACGGAGCAGCAGCTTTCAACAGTATAATATACCTGTATAGTTGCTGTCGTAACAACGCTCATGAAGATTGAGGAATGTCTGTCTTTCTACTAGACTGGAAGTACATGAGGTTCAGTGCCCAAATTTAAAAAGAAAATTTTTATATCACTTATGACATCTAGCCCTTTACATATATAAAGTGGTCACTAAATATTTAACAGAATAGATCTTGAATAGCCAGAAAGAGGAAAACATTTTCTTTTATCCGTTCATCCTCATTTTTGGTTTCGTCTGATCATAGTATAGCCAGGAGGCCAAGAGATGGCCCACTCAATGGCCTCCCACTTCAGCAGGAACAATTCTCAGCTCTTCTAAGAAATAATCCATTGATTACAGAGTGCCAAGGAAAAAATGCTTGAACAAAGATAAACCTACAAATAAAAATCATCCTCAGGAGGTCATCCCCCAAAATAAACCTACAAATAAAAATCATTCTTAAGAAGTCACCCCAAACAGGAACAATGTGGGTGAAGTCTTTATTCAGAAGAGTAAATGAGTTGTAACCCAGCCTTTAGAGCGAGCTAACTTCCAGGCAACAGGAAATAGAGGGGAAATAGAATTATGTTGAAGACACCACAAAGACACCATAAAATAAATCCAGAAGGCTGCCCCTGTTTCTTTTATAAGACAACGTCATTCTAAAAATAGACGGTAGGGAGAAGGGGGAAGCTAGTCTGGGTTAAAAACAGATGTAACCAAAAGCAATGTGTGGTCATTGTTTGGAGCCTGGTCTGATTTAGTCAGCTGTGAAAGACATATTGGGATCAGCAGGGGGAATCTAAGTCTGGATTGGCTATAAATTGTAAAACTGAGGGTCCTTATGAGTTTGATTAACTTTAAGTCCTAACTCTAGAAATCATCTCTCTCTGTCTCCCTTTCTCTTTCCATTCCTTCCCCTTCCTCGGAGACCTAGCCTTCCCCCAGATAATCAGCGACCCTCCAGGCAGCAGAAGACATCAGCTGGGACCCGACTACAGGTCCAAAGGTCTGGACCTCTGCCAGGCTAAAGATGACGTCTTTAGGTTTCACTTCCTAAGCTGGAACGACCACCCTGGCTCCTTTCCCACGAGACCTGACAGGGGCACTGGAAACAGACCGCAGAGCTGTCCTCCAGACCTGGAGAAATAATTCATTACCCTACCTCACCGCACACCAATCAGCTCCCCACTCCATGGACCCCCCTAACCCATGGTGTGTTGTGGTTTTGCCCTATATATATAATCTGTAACCTACATTCCATCGGGCTTTTGAGCATTAGCTTCCCTTTCTCTTGAAGGCGCCATTCATAATAAAATAGCCAACAGTGCCTGACTGATGTGGCTAAGTGGTTGAGCATAGACCCATGAACCAAGAGGTTGCGGGTTTGATTTCAGTCAGGGTACATGCCCAGGTTTTGGGCTCGATCCCCAGTAGGGGGCTGGCAGGAAGCAGCTGATCCATGTTTCTATCTCTCTCTCTTCCTCCCTCTCTCTCAAAAAAATCAATAAAAACATATTTTTTAAAAAGCCAACCTTTCTCCACTTCAATGCTTAGTGTCTAGTGTTTGGCTCAGCTAGTGCAGGTGGACACTTTCTGTTCCATAACAACTGATACTAGGTCATTATTTTTAGCTTTAGTTAACTCTGAACATGGTAATATGGTTATGTAGAAAGTGTTCTTTTAAAATTGAGATGTATGTTGTAATATTGAGGGGTGAAATATCACAACATCTTTACTTTAAAACTTCAGCAGAAAAGGTGATGAATAAGGCAAAGTGTAAACAATCGTTAAATATTTGATGTCGTTTTTCATCATAAAGAGTAAACAATCAACCAGGAGAAAGGAGAAGGATTTAAAGGAGGAAGAATCCATTCGTACATTCCTCCACGGTTGCTGCCATTCACCTGTGGCTGCTGCCATTCCTGGCTTTCAGTAGCATCTGAGTGCGGTCCCACGGGAGTCAAGACAGGCGAGCGGGTTCCTTTAGGATCTGACCTGTGTGTGAAAAGCACCCAAGTGAGCCGACCCCCCAGCACTGTGCACCTCCCCAGGGACGCTGGGGATACGGCACCTCCTGGCCCCTGAGGGTCCCCAAACCACAACGGGTAGAGGGACGGGCATTCAGGGTGAGGGCGGTCCTGGGATCTGAGCGGGGCGGAGTGGGCAAGGGGCGGGAGAAAAGCCGGATCCCCTCCACTCCGACCCGCCGCGCGCGGGCAGGTACCTCCCCCTCCCTCACCCACCTGGAAGCGGGGCGGAGCGGGCTGGGCGGGGGAAATGCGCGGCGTGTGCCCAGGCCCCTGCCCTCACCTGCCGCCAGGGGGGCCTGGGAAGCGTGGGGTGGGGACCCCCGCGCACCTGGCCGCGGGGCCGCAGCCGTGACCGCGGGCTCGGCTGGAGCGGGAGCCGCGCGCCGCGGGCCGGGCCGCAGGTGCGGGCGGCGGGCCGGGCGGGGTCGCGCTGCCCGCGGGGCAAGTTTCTTGGCCGAGAAAGGTGCAATTGTGTGCAGCTATTCCTGGTATTCCGGCGGCCACGAGCCGCGGGGGCGCCGTTTCCAGCGGCCCCGGGAGAGGGCAGGCGGCCTGGCGGGCGGAGGCGGGAGGGATGCGGGCGCGGGGGCGCATCCCCTCGGGGTGGAGCTGCGGTGTCGGCGGGCAGCGCGAGCGGGAGCTGGGCCCGGGCCCCCTGGCTGCCCGTGGCATCCCCTGGCCCAGACAGGCTGACCGCAAAGGCAGCGGCGGCCGGGGAGCCGGGGCAGCCGCAGGGGGGCGGACGGAAGCGGAGACGGGGCGGCCCGGGGTGGGCTGGGGCGGGGCCATCCGGGGAGGGCAGTGGCGCCCGGCGACTCCCAGCGACGTTTGAAGTCCGAGCAGTTGTCGGAGCCGCGCGCCGCCACTGGTCGCCCTCCCCGCTGCTCGTGTCCCGGCGGAACTGGGGGAGTTTTCCAGAGTTTGGGGAAAGCCACGTCTTCAAGTTCTTGTAGGTTTGCGATCTGACCGACCCGCGGGGCGCAACAAAGGGAGGGAGCGCCCGAGCGCCTCGCAGACGGAGCCGAGGCTGGGGCGGCGGCCGAGACCGCGAGCGACCCCCCACCCCGCCCCGCGCCCACGCGTCTCTCCCCCTCTCGCCCCGGTCCCGGCAGCGATGCAGGAGGTCGAGGCCGGCTGCGCCGTGGCGTTCGCCGAAGCCCAGAGATGGGTGGAGGTGAGTGCCTTTGCGCCGGTCCCGTTTGCACGGGTGTGCGGGCGTCGCGAGGTGAGGGCGCTGCAGCCCCTTCCCGGGACCTCCTCGGGCGCTGGGCAGCCGGCTGGTGTGCGCGGGCCGATGGGGGACTTTGGGAAGTTCTGCTTCTCCGATTTTTTTAACGTCCAGCTAAGCTTCGCTCTGCCCTCCCCCGCGACGGTCTCGCCGAGGTGCCCAGAGCTGCTCTACCAGGGCAGGTTCCAGCGCCGACCCGCCCGGGTTCCGGGACTGCGCATCCCTGCGGACCAGCCCCCGAAGGCACCGGCCCCCCGGGGTGTCTCCCTGAGGGACAGAGCCCCCCCGGGGTCCTTCGGTGCTTCTCCTTGGGAGATGTGGAGACGCCCGACACACGCCTGCACGGCGCGCGTGTTGTGTGCGAGGGCTGGTGGGGGAGTGGACACCTGTGGCACTTGGAGCGACGTGGTCCCCGAGGAATCCGGAGCCCCTGGGATGGGGATGAGGGATGGGGGGTGGGGTGGGGTGGGGTGGGGGTTGGAGGGTGGGGTGGGGTGGGGTGGGGTGGGGGCAAGTCAGGGCTTGTATTTATTCAAAGTCTGCCTTGATGAGATGAGCTATCCTGGGGTCACTCACTGGAGGGTTGTTACTTCCCCAGCTGTGCCTCAGAGACACGATCCTCCACCCCCTTCTTTCCCATTAAAAAAGGAAGATGGTCTTCTAGAGGCTTCTTCATCAACATCTTAGGGTTAACATGTGTTGAAGGTTAACCCCAGGCTTCTAGCCATTATTCCACTGGATGAAAAAGATGACTTTTTAAACGATGCTAAAGAAGTCTTCCCAGCAGATGTGAATCACTTGCTTGTTAGAAAATCGTTGCCTGCACCTGCCTTGAAGTCATTGAGGAGTTATTGATGCCAGGTGTTAGCTTATTCGTATTTAGTTCAAATTTAATAATTCATATTCAGTTCATTTATATGTAAATCTGTCTTAAAGTAGTTAAAAATGAAAATTAGGTTTAAAGATTATCCTACGGAAAACACCATGTTCAAGAATTCCAAAGCAAAGTGCTTAAAAATAATTCATTTGTCCTTAAAGAAATATATTTATGTTGAAAAAATAAAGAGAATAAACGTTCAACGTTAGATTTTTTTACTCTAAATAAAGGAAAGTGAAATGTGAGTAGCATTATCCATTAGACAGTAGGGGAAGTCTAAGAAATTCACTTTGGTGTCTTTTTTGGACTGAAACTGAGCTAGTCTGAAGGTGACTTAGAAAGATGTGAAGGGGGGGGGGGTATGGGGAGGTTGGGAGAAGAATAAAAACGGTATTTTGAATTGAAATGAGAGTGGAAAAATTCCAGCAATGTAGTTAAGAGAAGTAACTTCCCTCATTCATCAACTTGGAAAAGTCAGGGCTACCAAAGGTAATTTCCCATTAGTGGTGTTTGTTCTGTATAATTTTAGAAGAGAAATTAAATGCCCCTTTTTGTATTTGAGTGTTGGGGATGGAGGGAGGGAGAAGGGAAGACATATGGGGACATTTTTTGCTCACACATGGCTCCCGTGTGGAGTTTGTATCTGCATGTTGTGTATTTGCTTCAGGAAATCTGTGGCTATGCATGATTTCACACATATTCTTTTTAGTATGCATACTTTTAAAATCTGGAAATTCCTGGTTTATTGTAGCTTGCTCATAATAGTATTTCTGTGAGAAATTTATGTTTAAAAAAGTTGGGGAAGTGTTTTGTGATAAAAGATCTAGTGCATGGTAAATGTGCTCATCTTCCCACTCCCATCCCACCCCATCTAAAAGTGTTTTTCAGCAATGATGTGGCAGCTCTAGAGTTTTGTTCATCATTAGCAGAGAGCCAGATCTTTTTAAAGGTTTTGATATATGATTTTAATATATTTAATCAAACTACAATAAGCGATTTTTTTCTAGTGTCACGGAACAAGTCGGTGTGTTTATTGCAGATATGTGAATAAGTGGATTTATATATTTACATACTCTTTGCTATACTGTGAGCACTTGAAGTGACAGCAGTGTGTTCACTTTTAGGTTTATTTGTTTTCAGTGTCCAGATTTACTTGTCTCCTTAGCTTTGCCTTTACAACCAAAACACATAATTTAAAGTATTGTTTTTGCCAAAAGAAGCCGAACGAACGACTCTCTCATTGCCACAACCTCTTTAACTCTGAGAACCCCTAATTTGAAGATAAAATATTGGTTCCAAAGCCTATTTTATAAAGTATTTTGGAAAGTGAGGAAGATTATAGTGTAAATTTTTCTCTTGCTTGCTAATATTCTTGCTCCATTTTTCCTTTCTGTTATACTTTCCTTTACATATATTGAAGCATAAGTGGGTCATTCATATATATATGTGTATGTGTATAGACATCTATGCATTATAATAGTACATTACATAATACATACATTATCTATAATATAATCTTCAACCATTATTCTTAGCTGCAGCTTTGAATAACCCAAGGTCAGGAAACTCCATTAACCTTGTAAAACTTTGAATGGTGACCAGAGTCCATGTCAGTATGCCCTTGGCATTTCCACTCTCCATCTGTGATTTTACATAGCTAATGTATTATTGCCACATCAGAGTTAAAGTTTTATTTATTTTATCTTGGGAGGGAAGGAGAAGGAGTGAGGTGAGGGCTAGTGGTTGTTATTCTGCCAGTTACTATCATTTTATGACTCTTGTTTTTATTTATTTCAAATTGTGCATAGATGCTTTATAGTATATTTATACTTAACCTCTGGTTAGTTTAGTTTTCAATTCTAAACAAATGTAGGAATGCTACTCTTTGAGGTAATTCAACATAATGCTGTTGGACATTATCTGGTTGGAAATGCTGTTTGGAATATTAATAATGTAGCAGAGCTGGTTTATGATTAAACACTAGTTTAAAACCAAATATGTAATGGTTTGAAGGCAAAGGCCGAGGGGAAGCTTGATTTCCGGAAGGTCATGGAGTGGGTGATGCAGTGGAAGAAAATGCAGCGCGGACTCTCTCATTTTAGCCCTTCTCTGCAGCACCTTTTAATTTTCTGTACCTAATAGTTTCCTCGGTCTCTCTGTTTTGGGGCATTCAAATGCCTTGTAGTAATCAGTCAAAATACCAGTGAGATTGGACACTGGGTATATGGCTCATTGCACTGGTTGGTCGCCCGTTTCCAGTGTGTGTGTTAACGTACCTGTCTAGGTTGAGGTTTAAATACAGTAATAATATTTAGGGCTAGAGCAGCAGAGGCTAACTTACTTCACCACCTCCCCGCTCACCTGCTCTTCCTGTTGTCGCCGGGTTTGATTCTTTAGTATCAGTGTCATCCTGCAGAAGGACTGAAGGGATGCCAGCAGAGCTCATTGCCATGCCTGGCAACAGAATACGAATCCTTCCCTAGTTGCTTCCGACTGTTCTGTTTCTCCACCAGCCCCTGTTTTTATCCTTCAGGGGTGTTCTAGTCACCACCTATGATTATCTTTGGTGCTGCATTTTGAAACAATTGCACTCTGCAGGTACCCCATTGACCAAGGCCAAATCCTTCTGAGGGATTTTCCTCTTTCTCTGTAAACTGCATCCCTTCTCCTAGTGGTCTGGTCTGAAAGGGTTTGCCTGGTGCACATGAATCCTTGTGCATGCCAGTGTTGTCTGTAGACGCAGCTCTCAGGGTTTTGTACTGTTGCTTTCCAGATGTATGTAGAGTGACATAAACATTCATTGGAAAATGTTACTGAATTCACAGAACTTTTTTTTTTGGTAATTACAATAGAATTTCAACTAACGGAAGTTAAAATGGAAAGTCCTATGATGGTAAATATTTGTTAAACATTTTAAATTTTAGAAAGCAATTCTTGCCCTAGCCAGTTTGGCTCAGTGGATAGAGCATTGGCCCATGGACTGAAGGGTCCTGGGTTTGATCATGGCCAAGGGCACGTACCTCAGTTGCAGGCTCAATCCCCATGCGGGAAGCAACCAATCCATGTGTCTTTCTCACATTGGTGTTTCTTTCTCTCTCTCTCTCTCTCTCTCTCTCTCTCTCTCTCTCTCTCCTCTCTCTCCTCCTCCATTCTCTCAATAAAATCAATGGAAAAATATCCTTGGGAGAGGATGAACACCCCCCCCCCAAAAAAAAAAAGCAATTCTTATACTAGCTGTTGCTGTCAAAATTATGTTTTCAGAATAAAAACCTGATTTTGTTATCCTTGTTTATAGGGGAGTCATGAGAATATTTTAAAGACAGCAGTATATATATATATATAAAAGCCTAAGTGACCAAGTGACCAGTTGATCGGTAGCTATGATGCACACTGACTACGAGGGGGCAGATGCTCAACGCAGGAGTTGCCCCCTGGTGGTCAGTGCCCTCCCACAGCCAACCTCCTGTGGTCCCTCCCCCGGGCCGGCTGGCGCCCCCTCCCCCACATCGGCCCCAATCGCTGGCCATGCAGAGGGACCCCACCCGAGCACGAATTCTTGCACCTCTAGTCCTTACATAATGCCATAAAGTGTAGCATTCATAACCCTTTATAATCTGGTCTCTGCCCATATATCTAGCTTTATTTTGGAGCCAGTTTCTCCATAACTATTTGTGTAGTTGCAAGATAGCATAGAGATTAAGATAACAGTTTTGTATATTACATCCCAGTACTAACTTTTTTTTTACAGTTTTTAATTTTATTTTTATTGTTTAAAGTATTACATATGTCTCCTTTTTCCCCCATCGACCCTTCCCCACTCCCACTCCCCAGGACAAGCCCCCACTTTCCCAGTGTTCGTGTCCATTGGTTATGCTAATATGCATGCATACAAGTCCTTTGGTTGATCTTTTACCCCTCACTTCCCACTCTCCACTGCCTCCCCTCTGAGGTTTGATGGTCTGTTCAATGCTTCTATGTCTCTGGATCTATTTTTGTTCATCAGTTTATGTTGTGCATTATATTCCACAAATGAGTGAGATCATGTGCTATTTATCTTTCTCTGACTGGCTTATTTCGCTTAGCATAATGCTCTCCAGGTCCATCCATGCTGTTGCAAATGGTAAAAAGTTCCTTCTTTTTTATAGCAGTGTAGTATTCTATTGTATAGATGTACCACGGTTTTCTAATCCACTCATCTGCTGATAGGCACTTAGGCTGGTTCCAAATCTTAGCTATTGTACCAGTAAATTGTGCTGCTATGAACATAGGGATGAATATGTTCTTTCTGATTGGTGTTTCTGATTTCTTGGGATATATTCCTAAAAGTGGGATTACTGGGTCGAATGGGAGTTCCATTTTTAACTTTTTGAGGAAACTCCATACTGTTCTCCACAGTGGCTGCACTAGTCTGCATTCCCACCAGCAGTGCACGAGGGTTCCTTTTTCTCAGAATCCTTGCCAGCACTTGTCATTTGTTGACTTGTTGATGATAGCCATTTTGTCAGGTGTGAGATGATACCTCATTGTTGTTTTGATTTGCATCTCTCAGATGATTGAGCATGTTTTCATGTGTCTCTCAGCCTTCTATATGTCCTCTTTCGAAAAGTGTCTATTTAGGTCCTTTGTCCATTTTTTGATTGGATTGTTTATCTTCCTTTTGTTAAGTTGTATGAGTTCTGTAAATTTTGGAGATTAAACCCTTATCTGAGATAACATTGGCAAATATGTTCTCTCATGCAGTGGGCTTTCTTGTTGTTTGTTGATGGTTTTCCTTTTCTTTCTTTTTTTTTTAATAATCCAATAAATCAATATGTTTTTATTGGTTTGAAGTGAGAGAGGATGAGAGAGAGAGAGAGAGAGAGAGAGAGAGAGAGAGAGAGAACATCGATCAGTTCCTTCCCATATGAGCCCCGATCAGAGACTGAACCCGCAACCCAGGTATGTGCCTTGACTGGGAATCAAACCCACAACCTTTTGGTGTACAGGACAATACTCCAATCAACTGAGCTACCCAGCCCAGGCCCCTGTACTAATTTAACTGTAAGTTTGTATCTTTTGACTCCTTTCAGCCAATTTAGGGTGACCACAGTTAGCACTGCTGTTTATATTTGAAAGATGCTAAGAGAGTAGTAGATCCTAAAAGTTTGCATCACAAGGAAAAAAAATGTTTTTGTGTGTAACTACATGAGGAGATGGGTGTTAACTGAACTTACTATGGTATTCAGTTCTCCATATACTGGTATGTAAGTTAAGACATTATGCTGAACACCTTAGACCTAGAGCTGTATGAAAAAAAAAGCAAAAAAAAAAAAAGGCAGGGAGGAAGCACAGTTGTGGAATCAAATCAAAATTGTGCAAGTCCTGGCTCTGCGGTTTCTCCTGTGGGCCTCCCCCGTGGTCGTGCTGTGAAATGAGATGCCGAGTGTAAGGCAGTTCTTGCTCCCCAGTCCTTTGTGGGTTCCTCACACCCAGAATGCCCTTCCCCCCCTCCAGCCTGCTGTGACCCCACTCCTCCGGATTCCTTGTTTACCTAATATCCATTACTCGCTCTCATTCCTCCAAACTTGGGTTGAAATCAACCTTTATGTGAGGCCTTTTCTGAACCACCAAACCTTCACCCCACCCATGGTTTCTCTTCTTCGTTGCTTGTGTAAATCTGCCTTTTTGCATACTGTGGTATAATTCTATCCATCTTTCCATTTTAGATTATAAACTAGCTGAGGGCAGGAACAGTATCTTCTCCTTCTCTGGAGGCTTTGTCATGGTGTCTGATAAAAAGACTGCAGCTTTAACAAAATTTAAAAATGGGGCTTTAAGGACAATTGGTATAATGGAAGTTTGCACAGTGTGTAGTGATGGCATTTAGGAGTCAGCCTGAGTCAGCCTGGTGAGTCAGGCAGGCTCACAGAAGAGGCAGCATTTGAAATGAGGCTGGAGTGGGGCTAACACATTTGCCCACTGGGCTTAGGGCATCCTGGCTTTATAACTAGTTGCGAGATCTTGAAGTTGCATTCAGCACAACTTTTAGGAATTGCTCAGGGTACTTTATTTTTACTTAGATAATGTTTCCATGCAGTGCTTTCGCAGGAGTTTTGTCAAATATATATACTCACGTACCCAGCACCCCAATCAGAACGTAAAACATTTTGGTCCTGGCCAGTCTTCACCTCTCATACAGACAACCACTCTCCTGATTTCTAGTGTCATAGCTTTCTTAGGGTAGTTTTAAAAATAATTATTTATTTATTTTTTTGGTTAATCCTCCCCTGAGGATATTTTTCCTTTTAGAGAGAGTGAAAGGGAGAGGGCGAGGCAGAGAGAAACATCGATATGACAGTGACACATCAATTGGTTGCCTCCTGCACACACCCCGATCAGGGCCGGGGAACCTGCAACCCAGGTACCTGCCCTTGACCAGAATCGAACCCGGGACCCTTCAGTCCACAGGCTGACACTCTATCCACTGAGCCAAACTGGCTAGGGTATCTCAGGTTAGTTTTGAACAGCCATAAAATATCTTGATATCAGTTTGTTCCCTTTTTACTTTACCAGCATTTTACTATTACTTATGTACATCTTTGGCAAATACGTAAGAAAGGATCCTAGGACAGGAGGGGTGGCCGAAGAGGGCGTTCACAAAATCCTCTTGAGAAGGAACTGATTCACACAAATAGGAACCAGGGTAGAGATGCCTTGAAAATAGTCTGACTCCAGGAAGTATAAACAGATAAGTCAAGGTATTTCCTGAGGAACTGGGAGGATTCCAGTACAGTGTCAGTCACTCTGGATCCTCCCAGTGTGCTGGTGCACTGAGAGCTGAAAGCGGACCTCTTACAAAGGAAAGGTGTCTTTAATGAAACAGTGTCCCTGAACCCATTAGAGACGTGGGCTAACTGGGCCAAAGGGAATTAATGGTTTTCTGGTTCTTGATGCATATCACCAAGTTATCTCCTGAAAGCTCTGTGCTAATTTGCAATCATGAACAGGAATTGAGGGTCCCAACTTCTTATTCCGGGCAGAATTGAAAAACTGTTATTCGCATTTTCCCTTTAAATAAATAAATGAAAGATACATCATGTTCTGCTTTTTTTCAGATCACTAATGATGTTAAGCATTTATCTAACAGATGACTTGCTGGGTTTCTCCCAGTGAGGAGGGATGAAGCTGATGCAGGGTATGTTCTGTCCCCTCTACAGGAGATCACACAAGGCTCAGAGAGTCTCTGTCCTGGTATCCAAGTCTCCAAGGTCATGGATATGGTAGGGCCAGTAAGGAAGTGTCCCTGGGTTGTCTTGCTTTTCGTTTGGGTTGTTTAGAGATGGACCTTCGGAAAATGATGAGATGGAGAATGGAACAGTTGACTGTTTTGAGGAAGCAGAGCACCTCGATGTTTCTTCATCCGTTTGTAAGGCCTAGAAATTTGTAAAGCTTTTCCCAGGCTGAGAGGAATAATGCCCTGATGTGTGGCAGGGAGTGTGCTGACTTATTCAGCCCATTTGATTCCTGTCCTTCCATGCAGTGCTTGAGCGCTGTCTCTCTCTGGCTGCCAGGGTGCTTTGGCTCAAAAGGAACTGCTTTGGGACTAACTGGTTCCTTTGACCTCCCCCTTCCTTTCCAAGCTCCTTCTCAGCATAACAGCATTTGAGTTCTAGAAAAGCACTTGTTTTGAGAATGTTAAGAAACGCACAACTTCAACAAATTTGCCCGACTTCTAATTTGGAGAAACTGGACTTTGGAGGGTGAGCTGCTTCATCTGTTACCATCTGCAGGTGGAGCTGTTTGTGTTGCTCCCCTGTCCTACAGAAAGTTCTCAAGTGCTCGTAGAAGGAATGAATGTTTTCTGTCCAGTCAAAAAGCTTGGCTTATTTAACTGATGTTTGCAGATCGTCTTAAGCCTGTTAAGTGTCTGTCACAAATGTATTTGAGTCCAAGGAACAATAAATTATGCGTACCTGTGCTTACTCTTTAGTTTCTGAAGGTAATTATTGGGTGTGTTTCTTCAAAAGCGCCTTTCATGTACCCAAAGCTCTTAATCAGGGTAAGAGCTGTCACATGTGCACAGTGTTGAGAACAGAGATTTAATGCTCTCAGTCTGCCCCTCTGCTCTAAGGAGATGGCACATTAGCGAATTCTATAAATGAATCTGAACACAGCCCCATAAACAGCCTTTCCAGATTGTAACAGCTTCCCTGATGGAGTGCATGAAGACTGGTTCTAATTTCTGGGTCCAGTATGCTCAGTTTGGTGCTTGAGTGAATTTAATGACGTTGCACAGCACCAGACATTATGCCTGTAAATACAGTGGGATTTCCTTAAGGAGAGAAGTTAGAAAAATTTTGTGTGGGTTCAGAGGGCAGAACTGGTCATAACTGATTGGTTACAGCGAGACTTTTTATTTGGCTCAAGTATTTTCAAGACCCTTCTGCTAATAAAGAGCTGCCCTACACCAGCATGGGCTGACTTGAATAGTGAGATACCTACTAGTGAAGGTTTTACAAGAGAAGGTGAGTAACTGACAATTGGAGCAACTAGTGCTGCTTTTATTTCCCCTCATCATGTGCGGGATAGGTGGTGGCCAGTGCATTATACATGCATACCCTTATAACCAAGGGTATAATGCATACCCTTATAACCAAGGGCATTTTTTTCAGATGAGGCAAAAGCAGGGTGAGAGGTAAAATAAGTTGTTCAAGGAAACACTAGAACTAGTAAGTGGTCGTTGGGGATTTGAACCCAGACAGTTTGACTCCATAGCCTCACTTCTTAATCCCTACACTCTTCCTGCCTGGGCGAGTGACACTGATCAGTAAATCCTGGTAAAGGATTTCTAAGTCAGGAAGAGAATGGCTCCTGGTCTTCATTCCACCGAAAGTGGTAAGACCAGCTATTTCCCATTTTTGACTAGTCCTGCACACAACAGGTTCTGTCTTGTGATGTTAGTGCCTGGAGTGCGCATGATGAGCAATCACAGTATTATATAAGCTGCAGAACTGCTGATAGACACGCTGAGCAATTGCAGGCTTTAGATGTATGTGTTCTGTGTCTAAGTGAATGGATTAGTGCTCAATAAACCATTTAAAGTGTTATAAAAGTTTTTATATGGTGACACTGAGTTATATTTTGAGCTGTAGTAGGAGGTAAATTTTATGTAACTAGTTTATTCTATATTATTACCCGTTTATAAAAGTATATTTCTTCTTTTATATGATCTAGTAGTCCATGGCTTAGCACAAGTTCTACAGACTTTTACTGCACAGTGTTTTCAAAATATATGTCATGTTTTGATGAGGATACTTTCTACTTACCGTACTTTCCGGCGTATAAAACGACTGGGTGTATAAGATTTTCCTGGGTTAAAAAGTCGTTTTATACGCTGGAAAATACAGTAGTCCAATATATCTAATCCATTATATCTAATCCCATCAATATAGTCCAATATACCATATTTTCCGGCGTATAAAATGACTTTTTAACCCAGGAAAATCTTATACGCCCAGTCGTCTTATACGCCGGAAAGTACGGTAGTGTTTTAGTCATGTAAGTACAGAAGTAAAGACCATAACCAAAGATTTTGCCTTCTTGACTGGATTGATATTTGACCTAGATGTCTGAGCTGGGAAGAAAATAACTGAATTATTTTTTTACACCACCAATTTATAATATCCAAAGGAAGGGCAGTCATTGCCAATCTCATTATAAACTTTGATTCTGGAATTCTTTCTCATTAGACTTTAGAGCCTTTCATTCTATCAGAGGAAGGAAAAAAAAAAATCAAACATTTAACCTTTACTTATTGAGTGGTGTGCAGTCAGTTTGGAACTTTTGTCCAAACACAATATTGTCCATCTATTAACAGCATCAGACACAGTTGACACCTCCCTTTGGGAAACATGTCCTTCAGTTGTCCTCTGGATTTTTCTTCCTTTTTACCCCTGTGATATGACTGTCTTGCTGGCTGTGCTTCATTCAACAAGAGAAGTTGGTTTTGATTTATTAGGGTTTCTATTCTTCAAGTTCAGTTCTAGATCACTTAACCCTTTGCACTCACTTGCTTTTTTTCTCGATTCCTTTATTCTAATGCTAACTAACCGTGTTGAGTCACATTCGACATCCAAGTGCAAAAGGTTAAAGCATGTTTAAAGGGAGTTTAAACCATGAGAAATGGGCTTTGTTCATCCAATTGTAAAGATTCCCAAGGTAAAAAAGTATCATAAGACTAGAGGCCTGGTGCATGAAATTCATGAACTGGGGAGGTGGGGGGGGGGGCGGTCCCTCAGCCCTGCCTGTGCCCTCTCGCAGTCTGGGAGCCCTTGGGGGAGCGGGCCTAAGCTATCAGTTGGACAACCATAGCACTGCCACGGAGGTAGGAGAGGCTCCCGCCACCGCCACTGCGCTCACCAGCCATGAGCCCGGCTTCTGGCTGAGCGGTGCTCCCCCTGAGGGAGCGCACTGGCCACCAGAGGGCAGCTCCTGCATTGAGAGTCTGCCCCCTGCTGGTCAGTGTGCATCATAGAGACCAGTCATTCCGCTGTCAGGCTGAAACCAGCTCTGAAACCAGCTCTCTGACACCCCCCGAAGGGTCCCAGATTGAGAGAGGGTGCAGGTCAGGCCGAGGGACCCCACTGGTACATGATTGGGGCCAGGGAGGGACGTGGGAGGTTGGCCAGCCGGGGAGGGACCATGGGAGGGCTCCAGGGTGTGTCTGGCCCGTCTCGCTCAGTCCCGATTGGCTGGACCCCAGCAGCAAGCTAACCTACTGGTCGGAGCGTCTGTGCTGCACAGTCAAACCTCGGTGGCCAGTGCATATCATAGCGACTGGTTGACCGGTCGACTGTCTGCCTCCTGGTGGTCAGTGCACGTCATAGCGAGCGGTTGAGCGGCCTTAGCATATCATTGGCATATTATACTTTGATTGGTTGAACAGCCGGCTGGCTGACCGGACACTTAACATATTAGGCTTTTATTATATAGGATAATAAACATCTCAGAAAATTTAAAGATGAGTCGCCTTAGCTGAATATTCTGCACTAGGGACAATACACTGTCATGAAACTTTGGGGATTAGTCATAAAAGTATCTTACAACTCACTGATTAATGAGCTCTAGCTTGAGCATGGATTATACCTAGGTGCTAATTGGAGATAGAGAAGCAAGAAATCGCTTCACTCTGTTTAGAAATAGAAGAAAATAAGTTAAAATTTGAGAACAGGAACATTTCTTCCATCTGCCCCAACTCGAACATCAGAGGCCTACCTCATGCTTCCAAAGTGCTGCTGTTCATTCCAGTTTGTCAGGAATCGCACTGAAATGGCACATGCAGCTGAGGGGTGGAGGCTGCCAAAGAACTTTGTTCAGAACTGAGGGAAAAGGGAAGATAAAACTCCTCATCTGTGTTGATTAAAACCAATTTTCACTTAACTTTTAAAAAAAAGTTACTCCTTCTAGCTGTCATATGAATTAAGTGATATTGTTCTTTTCATAAATAGATGTATTTTATATAGATGAGAAAAGAGTGGCTTAAAGAAGTTTTCTTTCCCAACCCCACACAGCTGATACTGATAGACCAGTATTTGAAGTTGGATTTTTCTAACACAAAAACTCAAGCTCTCAGCCACTTGGTTTAGTTTCCTCTGTTTCCCTCCCTGTTTATGGTTGTACCTGCTGTTCTGGCACACACACTCCGTTGTACCATTAGCTATGCTACATGTTGCCTCTGTCTCTTTTCATATCTTCCCCCTCGCCCGACTTTTCTTATTTCACAATTAGGGCTTAGGTAAGAAGCATAGGAAAGTGCTTAGACTTTATATAAGGCGCCGTATATATTCACACCAAGATGTGAATTCGGTGGAACCTGGGTTCTCAAACTTAATCGTTCCAGAAGGCTGTGCGAGAAGCGATTTGTTTGAAAACTTGAGTGATTTTTTCCCCATTAGAAATAATGTAAATTGAATTAATCCATTCGAGACCCACAAATGATTTCCTGTTTTAATCTTTCTATATACCATACATGTCTAATGTACTGTTTAATCTATAGATAAACACTTATTTTCTTAAATTTATCAAACCACCTCCTACTAGCCTTAAACTTATCACTTTCACTCATTCCTGGGGTGTCTTTCAGGTCAGCATGTGGCAACTTTGCTTGTTCATATATCACTGCCTCCGAAATGCTGTCACTGGCTAACTGCTTTTCCTTTATACAAATCAACAGCAGTTTTTCTACCTCTTCAATTGCTTGTGATCCTTGTTTCTTTCATACCCTTAGCAACATTAGCACTCTTCTTTGAAAAATGTTTTTTATTGATTTCAGAGAGGAAGAGAGGGAGAGAGAGATAGAAACATCAATGATGAGAGAATCATTGATTGGCTGCCTCCTGCATGCCCCCTACTGGGGATTGAGCCCGAAACCCAGGCATGTACTCTGACAGGGAATCGAACTGTGACCTTCTGGTTCATAGGTCGACACTCAACCACTGAGTCACACTGGTAGGGCACATTAGCACTCTTGATGGCCTTGTTATGTTTTAAAATTGTGTTAATCTTCGATTTTGCCAGCAACAAAAGCATTCTCTCCTTTGTTGACTGAGAGAAGGTTTTTGTCATGCCGAGTTATCAGCATGAAATGGTTGTCAGGTCGAAAACCTAAGTTTGATTTGACACCCAAGACATTTTTTTCCATGAACAAATTGGTCAAGAACCAAATTGTTCTAGATGGAAGACGTTCGAGAACCGAGGTTTGACTGTAACTTCCTGTTGTTGGGAAGTGATGACTCATCAGCAGTGTGTGTGTGGCAAGGAAGTGGACCCTGAGGACACTTGCTACGGGGGTTCTTTCTGAGGCTTGTCGTGACAGGAGGGAGACTGTCATAGGGCTGCGTGGAATGAAAGTGGGCATGTTGGACAGCGGATCTACAGGAATTCTGAGGATGGGAAAAGCATTTGGAAGCTACTAGAGAAGATCCTTTTTGAGCTGGACCAGAAAGAAATGGGTCGAAAGGGTCCAATACGCTTTCCTGATGCAGGACAATGAAGCTAGAAGTCTACTTAGTGTGGAAGGTGTTTATTTGAAGGTAATGAGAATTACAAGACCAAATTGTAGATAAAGACTTTCGATTTTTTTTTTTCTGTAATTGCCATATCAGGTGATGTTGGAACCCATGGTACAGAATGGGTTGGTGGAGGGAAAAGGGCATATCACATAGAGAGAGGAACAAGGACTTAGCCTTGGGCCATCTTCCATTAAGGGAGCAGGAAGAGGAAAGGGAGGTTGTGGTCTAAAAGCTAGGCAGATACCCAGGAATGTGTTAGGGATCCTAAAGGAACCCTTGGTTCATGAAAGATAGCGAGGAACAAAAAACTAAAAATGGAACTCCCATTTGACCCACTGGTCCCACTTCTAGGAATATATCCCAAGAAACTAGAAACACCAATCAGAAAGGATATATGCACCCCTATGTTCATAGCAGCACAATTCACCATAGCTAAGATTTGGAAACAGACTAAGTGCCCATCAGCAGGTGAGTGGATTAAAAAACTGTGGTACATCTACACGATGGAATACTACGCTGCGGTAAAAAAGAAGGAATTCTTACCATTTGCAACAGCATGGATGGAACTGGAGACCATTATGCTAAGTGAAATAAGCCAGTCAGAGAAAGATAAATATCATATGATCTCACTCATTTGTAGAATATAATGAACAACATGAACTGATGAACAAAAATAGATCCAGAGACATAGAAGCATCTATCAGACTGTCAAACCTCAGAGGGAAGTTAGGGGAGGGTGGGGATAAGGGGGAGAGATCAACCAAAGGACTTGTATGCATACATATAAGCCTAACCAATGGACACAGACACCAGGGGTGTGAGGGCATGAGTGGGGGGGTTAGGGGGGCCATGGAGGGATAAGGACACATGTAATACCTTAATCAATAAAGAAAAAAATTAAAAAAAAAGCGAGGAAGAGCGATTGTCAACAGTGTTCAGGACTAGAAGAAGTGATAAAGGAGGAAGAAACTAGGAACAAGGCCATTGAACTTGGAAAGATAGCAGTCTCTCACTTGTTCACAGTACAGTTTTGGAGTGTTAGTTTGAAAGCCAAACCAAGGTTCCGGAAATTCGTCTGGAAAGCCTTAGTAGAGGGGTAGGTGCCCCATGAGAGAACAGGTAAGAAGAGTTACCAAGAAATCAGTAGTCTCTTCATTTGGGTTAACAAAACCATTCCCTATCCCCAGCCTACATGATTAGGTATATTAGAAATACAAAGCCATCATATTCAAGGGAAGTATACTTTAGGACAAGAGGTCTGAAAGAATCATTGTGGTCTGCTATATAAAGCACTAGAGTTGAAGAACTCTACTATATTTTAGAAATCTGTGATCTTGACATCTGGAAGTCACTTTAATCTTTTGGATTTATTTCCTCTTTTCTAAACAGGGAAAAGTTTCTTGTGTCCCCAGGGTTTTTACCTGATAATAATTTGGTGAAGAGATTGTTTATTTTAATGTTTAGAATATGTGTATCTTTTAAAAAAAATACATTTTATTGATTTTTTACAGAGAGGAAGAGAGAGGGATAGAGAGTTAGAAACATCGATGAGAGAAACATCCATCAGCTGCCTCTTGCACACCCCCTACTGGGGATGTGCCCGCAACCAAGGTATATGCCCTTGACCGGAATCGACCCTGGGACCTTTCAGTCCGCAGGCCGACGCTCTATCCACTGAGCCAAACCGGTTTCAGCAGAATATGTGTATCTTAGCTTGATTTAATGACTCTATGAAGCTTACAGTCCGATTAATCTGGAAACAGATGCTAATAAGAAAGGAAATAAAACATTTCTAAATTTTAAATACTAGTGGCCCAGAGCATGAAATTAGTGCACATTAAAAGGGGGTTAATTAGAGGAAATAATTTAATATTGCTATTTGCCCTTTATAATAGAAGTGTCAGAGATGAAAGAAAATTAGTAAAATGTATATGAAAACCTTCTTCCTGTCAGAGTCTGGGGCGCACCACGGGACCCAGAGTCAAGTTCCCGCCCACCCACATGTGCCTCAAAATTGCATGAGACCCAGACCCGGCCAGTCCCACCCTTGTCAAGCCCTGCCGGGCAGGGGGCGTAGCCTCAGGTCCCCTGGCCCAGCGCCAGGATGGGGTGTGTGGCCTGAGGTCCCCCAGCCCAGACTGGGGCGGGGGGGGGGGCATGCCTTGAGGTCCCCCGTCAAGCCCTGCCAGGTGGGGGACATGGCCTGAGATCCCCTGTCAAGCCCCGCTGGGTGGGGGGCATGGCCTTAGGTCCCCCGTCAAGCCCTGCCAGGTTGGTGTGGGGCACGCAGCCTCAGATCCCCCGTCAAGCCCCGCTGGGTGGGGGGCGTGGCCTGCGTTCCCCCAATCCAGCACTGGGGGTGCACCTTGAGGTCCCCCGTCAAGCCCCACTGGGTGGGGAGCATGGCATGAGGTCCCCTGTCAAGCCCGCCAGGCAGGGGGGCGCAGCCTCAGGTCCCCTGGCCCGATGCTGGGGTGGGTGGTGCAGCCTGAGGTTCCCCGGTCTTGTGCCGGGATGGGGGGGCACAGCCTGAAGTTCCCTGTCAAGCCCCACCTGGTGGGGGGTGCGGCCTGAGGTCCCCCGGCCTGGCGCTTGGGTGGGGGGAGCAGCCTGAGGTCCCCTAGCCCAGCACCAGGACGGGAAGAGTACCTTGAGGTCCTCCATCAAGCCCCGTAGGGCGGGGGACGCGGCCTGAGGTCCCCTATCAAGCCCCATGGGGGTCGGGGAGGGCTTAGCCTCAGGTCCCTGCTGTTACTCGTTAAGGCTCCTTATAGGAACTTGGCCTCAGCTGTGGATGCAGCCATCTTTGTGATGGAGTGATGGTCAATTTGCATATTCCCTCTTTATTATATAGGATAGGTATACATAGTTGCCATGAAAGTGTACATTTTTGGCATGTTGTGTCTTTGTTTCTCTTCTGTGTTCTAGCATGGTGTAGTGGCAAGAGTGGCAGGGTTGGGGTCATAGTACACAGCCACAGTTTGTACATGGCAGATCCCAGAGTAAAATGTGTGGCCGTGGACAAGGCATGTAGCATCCCAGGCCTAAATTTTTACAACTATGCAGTGAGGATTGCAAAGTGGTGATAAGTTGTAGAAAAAATTCTGGAATGGATGTAGGTACTCAACAAATAGTAAGTGCCATCATTATTCAGATTCTTATTAGTCTACTCAAATCTGTATATAATAAAAAAAATGTACTATTTAGTGGTGAGTTTTTTTTTGTCTTTCCTAGAATGGCTGATCTTTAAGGTCAGGTATATATGTGTGTGTGTAAATCCCTCAGTGCACTTAGATAACTTACCGTTTATCCTAACCTCTAATTTGTGATTGTGGGTTTTTGTTAAGTTCTTTCTATATTGTTCTTAAACTGTAATAAAAATCTTTTAATCTGTGAGAAATTGAGATTGGAATGAACAAATACTTTAAGAGTAATGGGTTCTATTTCTTTTTAAAAAAAAAATATATTTTATTGATTTTTCACAGAGAGGAAGGGAGAGGGATAGAGAGTCAGAAACATCGATCAGCTGCCTCCTGCACAACCCCCACCAGGAACGTGCCTGCAACCAGGGCACATGCCCTTGACCAGAATTGAACCTGGGACCTTTCAGTCCGCAGGCCGACGCTCTATCCACTGAGCCAAACTGGCCAGGGCGGGTTCTATTTCTTGATGGCACTTCTGTCTTCTTCTCTCTAGGGATCCTCATGGTGATTTTAGCACTTTTTTGTTAATCGATTATTTTCTATCAATGGACTTATAAATCTAAGGTTAGCTGACTTACCTGAGACCTTTTAAATTGAAGGAAAAGAATTCCATGTTTATCACACTGTTGAAAATGCTGTCATATGTTTCTGTACTCATGCCTCTCTTCTGTTTAGCTAGTATCTGTTAGAAGTTTCACATTAGAGAGTAGGGGATGTGTAGATCAATGTGTTATGTTTCTTCTTTTTATTACATAAATAAATAGATAAATAAATTATCACAATTTTTTTTTGTTCATTATGCATCTTTTCTATCCTTTAAGTTACTTTTCATGTTTTGTGTGTCTTTGAGTCATCCTTTTAATTTAGCTCTTCTGCTGTATTCAATTTGGAAGAGGCACTTGTAAGATCTTTCCAAGAACATTTTTATGATGTCATACTAAAAATTAGCCTAATGAGCTATTTTAGAAAAGAGAAGCTTTTATGGTTTCCATGAAAAAAGAAATGCATGTAAAAAAAATATTTTGTTCAAAGCATAGTTTATACAACTGGCTGTTTTTAAGCCAATTTGCCAACATTTTTAGACTTGGAAAATGCTTGTAAGTCCTTAAAGGTGTAACTTGCCAAATTGCTGATATTTTTGAAATGTGGCTTTAGTTCTGGTAAAAGAATGTGGTTGACAGCTACACTGCAATTTACAGTAATCCCTTTTTGTGTAAGGAAATGAATCTACTTTGCTTAATAAATTCCAGATGAGTTTCCGGCTCCTTGATTATTACCAAGTCATTTAAAATTCAGGTTTCATCATTCATTTTAGTTACAGCAACCCGCTCTGTGCTTGTAATGACCAATGTGACGTTAAAATCCTTTGCAAAACCGAAACACTTTGAGGGAGAATTGCATTTTGGGTGGGTCATTTTGGGGTACAAACTTACGATGTGGCCACTGCTTCTCAGCATTTGGTGTAATGTGGGACTCAGAAGTATCAGTCATTTCTGGACTAGCTCTGGCTGGGCTGGAAGGAGATCATTTCGAATTCTGCTAGTGCTGTAAACAGGATCTTTCTTGTACGCCCACCTATATATTTCTACTTACTTTTCATTGGTCACCCTTATCTGCAAGGGGATCTGGAAAATGTTTTTAGCTGGACACATCACTGCTTCCAACAATATTGGGGTTCTGTGACTAGGGAGGAAGATGTTGACAATGTTGACAATGAAGTTTCTGCAATTATTTTCCAATTATTCCTTTCTCATAGCATTTTGCATTGTTATGATTGCAATCTAGTGTCTTAGCTCTCTGATGGTAGTATATATTATTAATTTTTTTATTCCCTGAATTGTCTCTGTTTTCTTCCAAGCTTCTTTTTTTGTTCTTTCTCTTTTGGCTTTGGTCTCTTTTAAGTTGAAGGTTTCCTTTGAGCTTCTGATGATCCTTGTCCTATTGGTCTCTAGATTTTCTACCAACCTCTGTATATCCAGCCATCTTCCTTATGACCCCTCTCCTACCTGAAGGACCTAGTGGCTCTAGACTCTGAGTCTTTTCTACTAGAACATCTGCTTTGCCTCTAAAGTATCCCTTTGCATGTTCTGAGGTTGAAATTTCCTTTCTTTTTCCAAAAGTTTGGTTAAGTTTTCATCTATTGTCTCTTTTTTGATTCCCTTGTTCTTGTGGGTAAAGGCCTTAAACTTTTATGCTGTCATTTTGGTGGGGTTTTGGGAGGCAATGAAGAGAGATGTATAGCCAGTTCATTGTGTTTAACCATAAATCCTATATAATAAAACCCTAATATGCAAATCGACTGAAATGTGGAACAACCAGTCGCTGTGATGCACACTGACTACCAGGGGGCAGACGCTCAATGCAGGAGCTGACCCCTGGTGGTCAGTGCGCTCCCACAGGGGGAGTGCCGCTCAGCCAGAAGCTGGGCTCACGGCTGGCAAGCACAGCGGCAGTGGCAGGCGGGCGATAAGGAGTGAAGGGGTCCTGCACTGTGAGAGCCCAGAATGTGAGAGGGATATCTGACTGCTGACTTAGGCCCGATCCCCTGGGGATGGGGCCTAAGCCAACATGTGGATAATCCCCCGAGGGGTCCCAGACTGCTAGTGGGTGCAGGCTGCACTGAGGGGACCCCCCCTCAGTGCACGAATCCGTGAACCGGGCCTCTAGTCTAGTATATTTGTGTATATTTTAGATGTGCATCATAAAATAGAAGAGTAGAAAAAATGTAGATTGAATGAGGGTTACAATTATTGTCCAGTGTAATTTCACAGCCCACCCCAATGTATTTCTTAACTTTTCCTAGATCTGATCATATTCCCTTTCCATGCCACCTGTCACCGGAGGCACCCCTGAGGTCTACATCATCTTGGCTATTTAGCCAATTAGCCTGCCATTGGATTTGACCATTAGGAGGATGTCAGATGGAGATAAGAAAGAAAAACAGAAGGATCAGAGGTTTCTTCCCCATTCCCTCCCACTGCCTCTCAAGAACCTTCACAACTAAAACTCCCATCTGCCTGTCCTTAACGGCCAGATTTCTTTTCTGATTTTCAGCAATAGTATTTCTTTCTCTGACCTTCTCAGCCACTCAGGAAGCTGCCTTCCCACTCTTGCTAACTTCTGTGTCTTGACATCCCTTGTTTGTTCCTTTCCTTCTTGCTATGCATTTGTAAGACCTTTCCTTCTTTAGTCTCTTCATTTAAATCTTGTGAAGTGTGATTGATTTCCTGCTAGAATCCTGATTTATAGTCCAAATTTCTTTTCTCGTGGAAGGGCAGAGGATAGGGTATTGATGAAAATGAGGAAGGTGCATTTTTTACATGAAAAAGAAACTAGATTCAGTGTTGTCTTATGAGTTCAATATTCGCCATGGAGAGGTCCACTATGGCTACCCAGAAAGAAAGGTACACAATGAATTTTAATAATTTGTGGTCACAATACATTAAGTGATTAGTGCAACCTGACCTAAGTTTATGTTTGAGTAGTATATAAATATGGCTAATATTCCTAATGCCAAGTTGTGAATTATCTATTGATTAACAGATTTTCAGGTCTAAATTCACTAGAATAACACAAAATTAGTATTTATTTAAAGCTATTTATTGGGCTCCATCAGAGACCTGGAGAATACCCCCTTCACCACAAAATACCAGAGTCCATGGCAGACTGCTTCCAGTTGGGCTGATGACTTTTCTTCTGTTACTCAGCATTTCTTTCCTCCAGAAGCTACATGACTAAGCCACTTAGTCTCAGTTCTCTTTCCATAAGAATTAATAGTACCAGTATTACATGCAAAGCATGGAATTTGTTCACCTCCCCCCAACCCCCAAGAAATTTCAACTGAGCCATCGTCAAAGCTGCTTATGCATGACAAAAACTTTAATAATAATTTTAAACTGGTAGAGGCACTATGGAAAACAGTATGGTGGTTTGTCAAAAAATTAAGAATAGAGTTACCATATGACCCAGCAATTCCTCTTCTGGGTATCTACTGGAAAAACTTGAAAACATTTATTCGCAAAGACATATGCACCCCTATGTTCATTGTAGCATTATTCCCAGTGGCCAGGACATGGAGACAACCAAAGTGTCCTTCAGTAGAGGATTGGATAAAGAAGACGTGGTACATGTATATGATGGAATACTACTGAGCCATACGAAAAGGTGGAATACTGCCATTTGTGACAACATGGATAGACCTTGAGAATATAATGCTGAGCGAAGTTTGTCAGAAAAAGCTAAGAACCATATGATTTCACTCAACTGTGTGATATAAAATGGAAACTCATAGACACAAATAACAGTATGGGTACCGAGTAGTAAAGGGAAAAGGGGGCTAAATATATGGTGATGGAAGACGATTTAACTGTGGGTGGTGGGCACACAATGCAATATACCAATCATGTATCATAGGAATGTACACTTGAAACCTATATGACCTTATTAACCAATGTCACCCCAATAAATTTAATAAAAATAGCATCATTTCCAAATTAAAATCTGATCATTTAGTAATCCTGCTTAATATTCTTTAATCACCTCTCATTGTTATTGAGATGAAAATCAAAATCTTTAACAAGGTTTAAAGAAAGGGCTATGGAGGACCCTTGTCTGCACACCTATTGGGCCTTATTTACACCACTCTCCTGTAGTGTGCTCACATGTGGCAACAACATTCTTTTTTCAATTCCTCAATTATACGAGGCTCCTTTCTGGCTCAAAGCTTTTGCCGAATTTTGTTTCTTTTCCCCTGAAAGTCCCCTTCTCCCAGCCCAACTTCAACTTCACCTTGTATTCATTTTTCAGAATTCAGTACAAATGCTGATCTTTCATGGAAACCTTCACTGACCACCCAAATTATAATCCTACTAGAGGCCCGGTGCACAAAATTCATGCATGAGGGGGTGGGTGTCCCTCAGCCTGGCCTGCACCCTCTCCAATTTGGGACATCCCTCTCACAATCCAGGAACGCTGGCTCCTAACCACTCACCTGCCTGCCGGCCTGCCTGCCTGCCTGATTTATTCTAACTGCCAACCTGATTGCCCCCTAACCGCTCCCCTGCCAGCCCAACCGCCCCCAACTGCCCTCCCTTGCCGGCCCGATTGCCCCCAACTGCCCTCCCCTGCGGGCCTGATCGCCTCCAACTGCCCTCCGCTGCTGGCCCGATCGCCCACAACTACCTTCTCCGCCTTCTCCACTGGGACCCGCCTCCATGCCATGCAGAGCTGTGGGACCCCCAGGCCTCACTGCGCTGAGCGGCTGCCAGGCCCCGCCTCTGCTGTGCGCGTGGCCATCTTGTGGCGGCCATCTTGTGGCGGCGTCACGAGGGAGGGCCACCTAGGCTTTTATTAGTATAGATTAAGTCTTCTAATAATGGATCCTGTGATTTATTGTTATTATTTAGCAGGCAATTAGAAATATGAGTCTATAGTTCTGGGAAAAAATCCAGGTTTTGCATATAAATCTGAAGTTATTAGTATTTATTTAAAGCTAGAAGGCTAAATAAAATAATAACTTCAATCCCCAAACAACCATGAACTTCTGTGAGTTGGATATCATTTTTACATTTAAAAAATTATACCTGCCTTCTAATACTATTTGAAATCATTAGGGTACAAGTGGCAATAGGTTTGTTTTTCTCTAATGAAGGGGACAGAGGAGTTATTTGAAACATTACATCTCTCTCACCTATTTCTTTGGTGTATAGTATATCATCAGCTCATGAGTTTCCCTTTCCGTCCACATTAACTTGCTCAAGAAAGCCTCTGGGTGATCAATGGTGAGCTGGGTTTATACAGAGGATATTGCTAAGAAATGAAGCAGGATTCCAAATGTGGCCCAGTGTCACTCTTTACATTGACTCTTGGTGACTATTTCTACATAACAATACTACTTAAAACTATTTAATCATTCAGATTTACTGTATTGCATCATTTCATAAGTCAGTCTCGTGGAGGAGGCTATAACCCTCCTCAGTATGTTCCCCCAACAGCACCCGGAACATCATGCTGCTCCCACTAAACAGTATGTGCTATTATATCTATAATTTCCAAACACACGGTTCTCTGCAGGAAAAGAAACAAGCAAAATAATAGCTAAATATAACTTTTCAAGTGCTAAGTGTAATTATATACTTTAAAATAACAAATAATGCCAAAAAAATTTTGGGGAAAAGTCTAGACTCAACAAGATTTCACAACTTCCACTCTCTTGGCATTGGGGGCCAGATAAACCTTTGGTATGAGATATTACCTGTGCATTTCAGGATGGTTCACGGTATTCCTGACTTTTACCCAGTAGAAGTCAATAGCACTCCCATCCCAGCTGTAACAATAAAAAATGTCACCAGACATTCCCAAATATCACCTAGGGGGCAAAATTACATCTAGCAGAGAACCAATGCTCCAGAAGAATAAGACTATCATTTTGGTCCAAAATTCACACAGAGTAGTGTAATATTTAGGATATGTTGAAGTTTTAACACCACCAGTTTCCATAGATTTTAGGATGAGAGCAGGTAGGGATGTGTCTTCTTCACACAAGGGTAGAAGAGTATAAATACACCTAGGAGCAGAGAAGTTTCCTACTGGTGTCTCAAGATGGAACAAGGATGTGCCCAGCAGATTTCTTGCCCACCATCTGGACAGAAACCACTGAGCATCCACTACATAGGGCAGCCCAGAAGCTGGACCTGAGTTACAATGAGACAAGGAAAAAGAACCACATATCCATGAAGGTCCAGCAGCAAAAGAAAAAAATCCATAAAATCTTCCCCACTCCGGCCCTGGCCTGGAGGTTCAGTTGGTTGGAACATTGTCCCATGCACCAAAAAGGTTGCAGGTTCAATTCCAAGTTGTGGGTTCCATCCCCAGTTGGGGTGCGTACGGGAAGGCAATCAATCGATGTTCCTCACATCAATTTTTTTTCTCTTCCTCTCTCTTCCTCTCTCTCTAAAAAGCAATTTAAAATGTCTTCAATGAAATAGAGCTAATAGAGCACTCACGTGACAACTTGAGCAAAAACAAGCACTTCAGGAAATTCAAATCAACAAAAAATTTGTTTTTGTAACCAAAAAATATATAATTCATGTAGTAAAAATAATTAGCAGGTGAGTTGAAGCTACAGCACTACCAAAATCAGTGGCCTCAAATATCAACCACAGGGCAAAACTACAGAGATAGAAATCATGAGGAGACTTTGGGGAAGAGCTATAGGAGACCTAAATACAAACAAAAAGTTATAAAAAGATGTGAGTAATAATTAAACAAAATAAAATTTCAATGAGTCAGATAAAATCTGATATATTCTGATGAAGAAATAGTTCCAGATAAGACTTCTCATCTACAAGATTGGAAGTGAGAAGACTGAGGAACAACTCCACAGACTTCAGAGGGACAAAGTCTGCAATCCAAAACTTCTATAGCCAGACAAGCAATCATTCACCAATCAGGTAATAGGAAGATATTTTCAGATTTCAAAGATTCCAATAGTATTTTATCCAAAGTGGGATCTAAGGAGAATATGAGAAATACATATAATTAAGCATATAACAGAGGTTATGAGATAGAAGATGAAGAAGAAACAATAATTCACCAAGAGTAATGAGATTGAGATATGTAATATTAAATAAGGACTCTTTCTTTTTTTTAAAGTTTTTATTGATTTTAGACAGAGAGGAAAGGCTGGGAGGGGGAGAGAGAGAGAAACATCAAAGTGAGAGAGAAACATCCATCAGCTGCCTCCTGCACATGCCCCCCCCCCTATTGGGGAGCAAGCCAGCAATCCTCGCTTGTGCCCTGAATGTAACCGGCGACCTTTTGGTACATGGGATGACAATCAACTGAGCCACACCATTCGGGGCTAAATAAGGACTCTTAAGGTCAAAATCCTGCAAGGAAAATTCTCAATCTAGACCTAGAGTTGGGCTGCAGGAGAAGAGAGGGGGGTGGGGGGGGGATTAAGTGTATTTTATGTTGGTTATTTCATTTGCTTTTACCGCAATGGTATATATTCAGGAATGGGATTGCTGGGTCATAGGCTATGCACACATTTATTTTAACCATTAAGTACTTGCCAGGTTGCCCTCCAGGAGGTACCCACAGCTACACACTATCTAGCACTGGGTAAGTTTCTCTCTTCTTACCTCTTGTCCTTATTGCTAAGGGTTGAATTGTGTCTCCTAGAAAAGATATGCTGAAGTTTATTTGTTTTTAAAAATATATATTTTTATTGATTTCTGAGAGGAAGGGGGAGGGAGAGAGAAACATCAGTGATGAGAGAGAATCATTGAATGGCTGCCTCTTGCAGGTCTCACACTGGGGTGTATTGCCTTCAGTAACTGTGCGGAGTGACTCCCGTGTCCTGCCCCTTCTCTCCTCTCAGGGTCTTTACTACTTTTGCTTTCTTCAGGTCCCTCTGCTCCCCAGGGGTGGAGGGGCACCTTGGTCTTAGGAGGCTGTAGAGGAGGCATATGCTGCGCCATGAGTAGAAGGCATTTTCGTTCTTAAATAATTCTTGGTCTCTACCCTTGGAAACCCATCCTCTGGAGTTTTTTGAGATTTTATTTCTGGGTAGTAGAGGAGATGCCTTATCCCTTGTCAGAAGTTTCAGGTGTGAGGAAGGGTTGGGTGAAAGGTACTTTGTTAATGGCATTTACGAATGTTAGTAGGGAGTATGGAGTGCCCCGGAGTGATGTTAATGCAAGGCCACAGATATTTTTGCAAACTTATATTTTCACATTTAGTTTTCTCACTGTTCATGTAAAATCACTTATTCTAAGAAGTTTTGGTTATTCTCTCCAGCAATAATTTTTTTTTTGTGGGTGTATATATATATATATATATATATATATATATATATATATATTTTAATTTCTTTATTGATTAAGGAGTCACATATTTGTCCTCATCCCCCCATTCCCATCCCACACCCCTCCCCATGGATGCCCCAACCCCCTGTTGAACTTAACCATTGGTTAGGCTCATATGGATGCACACAAGTCCTTTGGTTGATCTCTCCCCCCTCCCCCCACCCTCCCCTCTCCTCCCTCTGAGGCCCGATAGTCCGATCGATGCCTCCTTGTTTCTGGTTCTGTTCTTGTTCATCAGTCTATGTTGTTCATCATTTCCCCTAGATGAGCGAGATCATGTGTCACTAGAGATATACTTATAAGAACTGAATGTGAGATGAGCAATAATAGTTATGCTGACAGGCAAATGAATCAGTCTGTAGTGTGTTTCTTTCTGGACCAAGAGTTCTTTTGAGACCCAATATCAATGTCCACCAGTTCCTTATGTGTACATGTCGACACTGACCCCTCAGCTCTGGATGGTGGACAAATGGTGGTAATGCGGGTCCGACTCCCTCTGGTTTGGTCTCGGCCGGACCCAGGGGCACGGCTTCACCTGGACCCGGGACCCAGCCTCACCCAGATCCAGGGGCACACGGCCTCACCTGGACCCGGGATCCAGCTTCACCCGGACCCAGGGGCGCGTGGCCTCACCCGGACCCAGGGTCGCGTGGCCTCTCCCAGACCCAGGGTCACGTGGCCTCACCCGGACCCGGGACCCAGCCTCACCCGGATCCAGGGGCACACGGCCTCACCCGGACCCGGGATCCAGCTTCACCCGGACCCAGGGGCACGTGGTCTCACCTGGACCCAGGGGCGCGTGGCCTCTCCCAGACCCAGGGTCGCGTGGCCTCACCCGGATCCAGGGGCCCACGCCTCACCCGGACCCGGGACCCAGCCTCACCCGGATCCAGGGCGCCCGGCCTCACCCGGACCCGGGATCCAGCTTCACCCGGACCCAGGGGCGCGTGGCCTCACCCGGACACAGGGGCGCGTGGCCTCTCCCAGACCCAGGGTCGCGTGGCCTCACCCGGACCCGGGACCCAGCCTCACCCGGATCCAGGGGCACACGGCCTCACCCGGACCCGGGATCCAGCTTCACCCGGACCCAGGGGTGCGTGGTCTCACCCGGATCCAGGGGCCCACGTCTCACCCGGACTCGGGACCCAGCCTCACCCGGATCCAGGGCGCCCGGCCTCACCCGGACCCGGGACCCAGCCTCACCCGGATCCAGGGGCACACGGCCTCACCTGGACCCGGGATCCAGCTTCACCCGGACCCAGGGGCGCGTGGCCTTACCTGGACCCAGGGGTGCGTGGCCTCACCTGGGCCCGGGACCCAGCCTCACCCGGATCCAGGGGCACATGGCCTCACCCGGACCCGGGATCTAGCTTCCCCCGGACCCAGGGGCACGTGGCCTCTCCCAGACCCAGGGTCGCGTGGCCTCACCCGGATCCAGGGGCCCACGGCCTCGCCCGGACCCGGGACCCAGCCTCACCCGGATCCAGGGGCACACGGCCTCGCCCAGTCCCAGGATTCAGCTTCACCTGGACCCAGGGGCGCATGGCCTCACCCAGACCCAGGGGCGCGTGGCCTCTCCCGGGCCCGGGACCCAGCCTCACCCGGATCCAGGGGCACACCGCCTCGCCTGGACCCGGGATCTAGCTTCCCCCGGACCCAGGGGCGCGTGGCCTCACCCGGACCCAGGGGTGTGTGGCCTCTCCCAGACCCAGGGTCGCGTGGCCTCACCCGGATCCAGGGGCGCACGGCCTCACCCGGACTCGGGACCCAGCCTCACCCGGATCCAGGGGCACACGGCCTCACCCAGACCCGGGATCCAGCTTCACCTGGACCCAGGGGCGCGTGGCCTTACCTGGACCCAGGGGCGCGTGGCCTCACCCGGGCCCGGGACCCAGCCTTACCCGGATCCAGGGGCACACGGCCTCACCCGGACCCGGGATCTAGCTTCCCCCAGACCCAGGGGCGCGTGGCCTCACCCGTCCAGCAATAATTTTTCCTTCTATATATTATTTTATATTTTAATTATACCTGTAGTGTATATAATAACCATCTCCTTTAAAACAATGACTTTTGCTTAGCTTTGCTTCCATTTTCCCTATTTTTTCATCTTTGTGTTTCCAATAGTACTGTGTATATATAGTAGATGCCAAAATGGTTGAAGTGTATTGAACTATTGTTAAATACCTTACTTTCCGGCGTATAAGACGACTGGGCGTATAAGATTTTCCTGGGTTAAAAAGTCGTTTAATACGCCGGAAAATACGGTATATTGGACTATATTGATGGGATTAGATATAATGGATTAGATATATTGGACTACCGTATTTTCCAGCGTACAAGATGACTTTTTAAAGTCATCCCTACCTGCTCCCAGGAACATCTTATACGCCCAGTCGTCTTACACGCCAGAAAATACAGTACTAATGTTAGAAAGGAATGGTAGCTTCTTGACATTGGACAGCCAAGAATAAAATTCACATGTCTGAAAGTGCTTTGTAAATGTGACCACGAGCAAGTTACTGAACTTCTCTGTGCTTTAGTTTTCCTATTGCAAAACTAGAGGCCCAATGCATGAAAATTTGTGCAGGAATAGCTCTTCCTTCACTGGGCTGCTGGCACCGGCTTCCCTCGGGCACCCAGGACCCAGGCTTCCCTCCTACGGCCGCCCGCAGGCACCCGGGACCCGGGCTGGCTTCCCTCCAGCCCCGGCTTGGTCAGGAAGGACGTCCAGAATGACGTCCGGAAGATGTCCGGTCTAATTAGCATAATACCCTTTTATTATTATAGATGGTAGTAGAACCTGCTTCATGGGGCTTGGGGTATGAGACAAGGCAAGTAAAGAGTTGTGGCCACCAGAAGTGAGGAACAGCGCCAAGTTCCAGGAAGGTAACGAAGACCCTGGAGAGTGCACAAAGGAAGAACAGTGACTGGTAACCAGACACCCTTCCAACCACTGCCACCTGTTTCTAGTTTCTCTTCCTCCTCTTGCTGGAGGAATACAGCTGGCATGGGAAATGGCCTTGTGCTGGTACTGTCACATCCAGAGTGCATCTCCACTGGAAGCAGGTGTGTCCTTTCTCCTTCTATACTTCATTTTTATTTTAATAACTTTATTGAAGTATAATTTACCTCCCATAAAAGTATTTAAAAATATTTTTATTTATTTCAGAGAGGAAGGGAGAGGGAGAAAGTGAGATCAAAACATCAATGATGTGAGAGAATCATTGATTGGCTGCCTCCTGCACAGCCCCTAGTGAGGATCAAGCCCGAAACCTGGGCATGTGCCCCTATAGGGAATTGAACCATGACCTCCTGGTTTATAGGTCAACGCTCAGCCACTGAGCCACACTGGCTGTGCTCCCAAAGAAGTCTTGTGCTTCAATAAAGATTCTCAAGCATCCCACCTCCTCCCCAACCCTCCTTGTCATAATGATGTAGGGTTACTTTTATAGTTGAGTAATCTTTATTTAAATGGGTGTGCCTTCATATAAGCATAACCAATGGACACAAGACACTGTGGGGGGTGATGTGAGGGCATGTGTCGGGGGGTAGGGGGGGCTGGGGGAAGGTCAATGGGGTAAAAAAGGAGACATATGTACTACTATTTGTAATACTTTAAAAAATATATATAAAAAAATGGGTGTGCCTTTCTGCTGCTAGAGATTGTAAATGTTTTTTTCTTATTTACCTGCTATTTTTAATTTTCTTCTTTTGTATCAGAATTCTTTTTCACTTGCTATTTTAATAGTAAGTGAAAAGTGACACAGTTAAACTGAATGGCTACTCATGCCTGACTGTGACTCACAATCATGTGTTAAACTAAATTTCTTAATGTTCCAAAGGTTCTTCTGTGTTGCACTCATGGAATTTTTAGAAACTGATAATTTAACAAGGGCTATAATTTTCAGCTGTCTTTTTGTTTTCTTATTTACCTTTACATTCTTGAAGTGTTAGGCCATTTTCATAATTACCCTGTGAGGACCAATAAAGAGATAATAATTAACCTCTTAAAGAGGACTGTGTGAGCAAAGATGGTGGTTTAAGTGTCCCAGGTTCACACCTCTCATATTGATGTTTGTGCTTTCGGGCTTTTAAGTACCTCCTTGTTCTCATCTAATCCTTCTGGAAGGTTCTCCTTTAGGAGTAGCAAATGAAGTTCCCATTTTACAGATGAGGAAAGTGAAGTCTACTTAAGGAATTTATATACACCTCCAAATGGTGGAGCTAAGGGCCTCTGATCTGAACCCTAATATCATTTATAGGTTGAGTGTATTTTCCTATGGGTTATTCTACTTGTTAATTAAAAGTAGATGTAAAGTTTCTTAATATTCAATTTTAACCCAGTGAGTATTTCTCTATTTTCTGGTATTTGCCTAGGAGAAAGAAGAACTTGTCCTTGTGAGGAAAGCATCCGGCCTTGTGGAATAAACCAAGCCCTGACCCTGTTCACAGAGGCAAACCTCTTACTAATTCTCTCTAATTACCTCACCACCCAGTTTTTCCCTTTTGGAAGTTTTCTGACTTTAATGCTGAGAGTTTAAAGGAGCACATGTAGCATCCGCTATCTAAATAATGTCTTTAAAAGGACCAATGCATCTAATTTTTCATGTGCTTTTGATGCTGACAGTAACTGAGATGAATTGTTATATGGGGGACATTACTAATTGAAGATTACTAATGGGCTTTTGAAATGTCCTTCATGACTGTGTATATAGTGTATTTGATCATAGCAGATATAATACATTTGTTTTCATTGCTAAGTATAATACTTAGATATCAAAGAATTTTCTGAGATATCTATATTAAATTCAAGTTAAAAAATCTAATCGTACATTTTTTTCAAAGTTCAGGCATAAATTCCTGTTTATATTACATTCTTCTTTAATTTGACATAATTTGAGATACAGTTCTGAATTAAAATTTCAGAGTTTTAATGTTTTAAAATATCAGCTTAAGAAATCTGAATGTAAAATAGTGTACATAATAATACTGAAGTTACTAAAATAAAGTGCTGTTTTTATTTACTTCCCTGTGGTAATGGTTTGGTGGAGCTAGTCCTACCAGTCTTAGCATGATTGGGGTAAATGTTAATTGTAAGATAAAATGGGTTTAGACTTACCTTTAGTTGTCTTTAAGCTAATCATTTACCAACTGTTATGCTGAGGGACACAGGATAAGGACATTGCATACTGCTGAAAGGTAAAAACAACAACAAAACCAAGTGCAACAACAAAATTCTGCGGTGTGATAAAAAATGTGACATAAAATTCACTGGACTGTAAATTTAATTATTTTGCTTGTTTTGTTTTTAAGAATCAAAATAGGACTTCTAAATGTTTAAATCAAAATCTTTACAGTGTTAAAATCTTGTGCAGGATCAGCACTAATGGTGAATACTAGTATATTTTAGTTTTGGGGTTATTTCTGGTCCTTATGTCAAATGTTTAAGACACAAAACACTTCTGTATCACTTCTGAGTGATACAGAAAAATTTGAAATATTTACATGAATATGATTTGTTTATATAATAGAAATCAAGTAACATAATGACTAGGGAACAATTAATATCTTTGTCCCCATGTGTTCGTGTCTGTAACATTTGTCAAATAAAACATCGATTTTCCTTTTACTAACTCTTCATGATACATTGGAATCCAATAACAAGGTTGATTTTAATTTAGATAA
This sequence comes from Cnephaeus nilssonii, assembly GCF_951640355.1. NCBI lineage: Eukaryota > Metazoa > Chordata > Mammalia > Chiroptera > Vespertilionidae > Cnephaeus > Cnephaeus nilssonii. The sequence continues at coordinate 59,836,095 of NC_137079.1, read as the reverse complement.
CTTCTGGTCCTTGAAAGGATCTTTATAAATATCCCTGTAAGGCAACTATATATGTGTGTTCTCGTTCATAATTTCTTGGGAAAAATGTTTTTCATGGTTGAGGTCGATAGCTGAAAAGTATAGTTTTCAATTAGGAAAATGATTTATGTGTTGTAGAGAGTACCTGGGAAAGGCCCCTGAGCTGATTGTCATCTGAATCCAGCGGTGCCTGGCAGAGCCATGCCCTGGAAACATACCTTGCCAGAGGCAGGTGTGTTGTTAGCCTGACCTTCAGCTCAGGTGCCAGGGGGTGGGTTTCATTATCTAAATCCAGCCAAGCACCAGGAACAAACACGATTATCCAGGCCTACCCAAAAGTGACTATTACAAAGAAGCCACAAGAATGCACATAATCTCCTTTGTCTTGGGCTTTAGTAAAACTTCCTGGTATTTTGCTGTATAAAATAAATGTGCTGTATAAAATAAACATGCTGTATCGGCTCTGGGTTACTGTCTCTCCATCAGAGGACAGCTGTCCCACCTGGCCCCAGCTTTTTCCTTCTATCTCTGTGTCTGTTTCCTTCTTGCATTTTCTCAATCCCCAGCTGCCCCTACTCAGGAACTGGACAGCTCTCTTAGCTGCGCTGGATGCGGAAAAGAGAAAAATATTTATAATGTGTCTCATTTTTGTTTGATTACTATTGTCAACCTAAAGAAGAGGTAAACTGAGGCAAACACAAACGACCAGAAATTGAGTTTATTTAGCAATAGCAGAGGAATTGTAATTTGGGAAATGCATGTGGTAGCAAGCTACAGGAGAGTCTGTTGAGGGTTTGGGATGGGATGTATTTATGGTCAAGTACAAAGGGGGAAGTCCAGCTGGAGTCCAAACAGTAAGTGCTTTGGCTTGAGGATGGGGTGGGATTGCTGGCCGATGTTCCTTAGCCAAGAGATAGATCAAGGTCTCTAAATCAGGCACTTCCGGGAAATCAGTCTGTGGGTTCTTAAGTTCTGTTCTGACAGTGCATGCATGAGATTCTCCATTTCATATCCTCTGGTTCCATTTTAGATAGAAATCCTTTCACACTATGAAAATGTAAAAGTAATTTCTGACTTTTAATTCTTGTTGAATTAAACACACTGATAAAAGTAAAATATGTTTATCCTATCTAATAAAAGGGTAATATGCCAATTAACCATCACTCTGCGACAAAGATGGTGGCGCCTATAGTGCCCAGGCTGCGGAGGGAGGGAGGGCTGCGGACACAATGTGGGGCTGCTGGGCTGGGGGTGTGCTCCGAGCCGCCGCTGCACAGCTCAGGGCATGCCCCCAGCCCGGCAGACAGAAGCCCAGCGGACAGAACTCCCCCAGCCCAGTGGACACAACACAGGGGTCCTCTGCGCATGAACTGCAGAGGAAACACTTTTTCTGACCGCTCATTGGCTAAGCTGCCGGTACACCACTCGCAGCATTCTTGGTTACTTGGGTAATAAGAATCCAAGAAGGTGATCTAGGGTTTTTCCACCTCACTCCTGCAGGAAAAAACTAAGGTCCGCTGCTGGAGGGGCTAAGAAATGTCATATCCTGCCCTAGCCAGTTTGGCTCAGTGGATAGAGCCTCGGCCTGCCGACTGCAGGGTCCGGATTTGATTTTGATCAAGGGCATGTACCTAGGTTGCAGGCTCTTCCCTGGCCGGGGCCTAGGTCAGGGCTCATGCAGGAGGCAACCTTTTGAAGTGTCCCTCTCACATTGATGTTTCTCTCTGTCTTTCCCTCTCTCTTCCAAGCTCTCTAAAAATCAATGGAAACAATGTCCTCAGGTGAGGATAAAAAAAAAAAAAAGAAAGAAAGAAATGTCATATCCTGTGAAAGACACATCTTGAAAATGCCTAAAGAAAGTTGTCATATTTTCGTGGTGAAGGGACTGGAGTCCATGTTGATGAAAACACCTTGGTGGCAGCAGCAGCTGGGTGATGGGGCTGGTGCCTTCCCTTGATCAGCCCGGTCACCTCCCGCAGAGGGAGGCCAGACTTCGGCTTAGGCCGGCTCCCCATGGGGAGGGGCCTAAGCCGTTGGTAGGATATCCCCTTAGGGCTCCCAGTCTGTGAGGGGGCAGGCTGGGCTGAGGGGACCCCAACCCCCCAGTGCACAAATTTGATGCACCGGGCCTCTAGTTTTGAAAATGTTTATCTATTGTTTCGGGTAGACTCCTTTCTGGACTTTTTTTATTTTTTAGGTAGTTTTTTTTCTAGAAATTCCCTTAATGCTCTACCCTGTGCCAAAAAATTTTTTCCAGTGGTATGTTCTGTGATATTTTCTCTTTGCTCTCCAATTTTTAAAAACATTTTAATATTCTTTAAATGGGGTTTTGGTATAAAGAAAGGTGAAAGAAAGGTGAATATAAAGAAGTCTGTTGATGAATTCTTAAATATTGTTTTTTAATCTAAAACACTGCCTTGAGCCCTGGCTAGTGTGACTTAGTTAGTTGGGTTTTGTCATATACACCTAAAGGTTGCTGGTTCGATGCCCAGTCAAGGCACATGCCTGAGTTGTGGGCTTGATCTCCGCTGGGGAAGCATGCAGGAGGCAGCTGATCGATGTTTCCCTCTCTTTCTCCCTCTTCCTTACCCTCTCTCTAAAAATCAATAAAAAATCTTAAAAAAAAAAAAAGAAAAGTTTCCTTGAGCCCTGGCTGATTCTGCTCAGTTGTTAGAGCGTCGGCCCTCGGGGCATCAGAATCAGACTGTTGGGGAATGATAAGGAGTGCTTTTTGAAGAGGCAGTACTCAATCCAAGTCTTGGGAATGAGTAGTTGTTAGCTGGGAAATGTGGAACCAAAAGGCTTTTCATCTGAGAGGGAGCAGGTTGTGCAGAACATGAGGAGGGAGTGTGTTCGCAGGGAACTCCCTGAACTTTAGCTGGAGCTTAGAGGAGTGGCTGGGCACAGAGAATCATCTCAACCCTCTGGTGGTGGTGGTGGGGGGGAGTGACTAGAAGTTCAAAACAATATTAAGATTTTACTTGCCTTTTTCACCCTAATTTTTTCAAGAGCATGCTGAGAATTTTCCATAGGCTATGTGTGATGACATCATTGTTCTCATGGTTAATGGGATAAGGACTTGTAGATTCTTGTGTTTGAAAACATTCTCACTTTAAATTTCTAAAACATAACTATCTATATAGATAAGCCCCCATAAACAAAAGCTCTTTGGGGCCGTCAATAATTTTTAAGAGCCTAAAGGGGTCCTGAAACCGAGAGACTGAGAATGCAGTTCTAAGAGTTTGGATTTTGAGTGAGTTTTGCAAGAGGATGAGGTGATCAGTGTTTGTATTGAGCCTGCATGGTGAAGGGAGACAGGCCGTGCTTGGGGGCCAGCCTGGGGCAGAGACTAGTTAAACAGCTACTGCTGTCACTTGGGAGACACCTGAGGGCTCAAGCTGCTTTTTGTTGGGATAGATGTGGTGATACAAATGGGTCTTAAGTATCTAGAATCAGTAGTCCTGGAAGTTTTGTCTGAGGAAGAAGGCGGCTGGCTCCCAGGTTTTGACGTGGAATACTGGCAGCCAGTGCTATCACGCCTGAGTGAACAGCTTTCTTTGCTGGCGCTTTGAAGGTGTGCTGCAGGTCCTGGCTTCCCCGTCCCTGAGGGGAAGAGCTTGTGTTCCAATCAGTGCGCTCCTGGGTGCAATGTGTCATTTTTCTCTGGTTGCTTTCAAGATTTCCTGGTTCGACGTAGTTCTCCGAAGTCTGATAGCATTTCTTTGTATTTATTTGTTTATCTTACTGATTTTTGTTTTGTATCTGTTTATCTTCTTGAATTGCTAAATGCGTTCCCTAGTTTTTGAGGATATTTTTGCCATTGGCCAGGGCAATGTTTTAATGTTGTTCCCCAGTTCCCTGAGATTCATTTTGTCAATCTCTCATCTTTCTGTTTTTCAGATTGAATAGTTTATATTGATCTGTCTTCTAAGAGTTCACTGACTCCCGTCAGCTTCCTGCTGTGGTTAATCCCACCCCGTGAAGGTTTTATTCCAGATCCTTTTTTTCAGTGCTCGAGTTTTCATCTGGTACGTTTGTTGTCGTTGTTATTCAGTGTTATAGTGTACACTTCTGTGCTGAGATTTCCTTTCATTATAATGATGAGCATTCTTCCTTTCTGTACCTGAGTATTGGAGCACAGCTGCTTTGAAATCCTTGCCTGCTCATTAGAACACCTGGAACACCTTGGTGTCTTGATTATCGTTTTCCTTAGGAATGAGCCTCAGTTTTCTGCTTTTATCTGAAGTAATTTGGATTGTATCCTGACATTATAAGGGACATGTTGTGGGAACTCTCAGTTTTGTTACATTTTGCCAAAAAATTGTATTTTTGCTTGTTTATTTGGTTAAAGCAGGCACTTAATTTGGGCTCAAACTGCAAATCCTGTGTTTCCTATAGTGGTGGCTGCCTAGGTCTCAGTGCAGCTCTTTTGCCTCAGCTGAATGCTTGGAGACTGGCTGTCCATCTGCGCCTCAGGGGTTATATTCCCCTCTCCACCTCTCTCTTGCCTGGAATTTTCCTCTCATTTTCCAGTGACTGTAGTTGTCCTGGACTCTGTCCTCTAGTTCTGAGCCCGGTGAGACTGGTGTGTGTGTGTGTGTGTGTGTGTGTGTGTGTGTGTGTGTGTGTGTGTGTGTGTGTGTGTGTGTGTGTGTGTGTGTGTGTGTTTTAACCAAAGTTTGAGCCACTTGCGCGGCACAGCTGGGGTTTGTCCTCAGGCTACTGGAAACTCCTCTAGTGCAGTTCCTTCTTCCGCATGTTAACTCAGTAATGGCCTGCTTTCATTTGCTCTCAGTGCTTTTCGAAATTAAAAAAAAAATTTATAGGGCCCTGGCCGGGTAGTTCAGTTGGTTGGAGCATTGTCCCAATATACCAAGGTTTTGGGTTCGATCACTGGTTAGGGCACAAACAAGAATGAACCAATGAATGCATAAATAAATGGAACAGCAAGTCAATGTTTCTCTCTTTCTCCCTTCCTCTGTCTCTAAAATCAATTAAAAATAAACAAACAAAAAAAATGTCTCCAAGTCCCGAGTTTATAGTTTTTATCTGTGGGAGAGTTGGTTTGTTAGGAAGTACTTGGTCATCTTAGAAATGGAATCATGATATTTTGTTGACATTAGTAACTGAGAAAAAAGATTATAAAGACAACTTAATTAAGTGGGAGTCGGGGGAAGTGAGGAGGAGGATGAATTTAATTTTGGTCATGTTATCCAACTGGTAGTAGTTATGGTGTGTGAACCTTAGAGGTGTGGTTTGGGCTGGAGATACAGATTTAGGAATTCTAAGCATGCTGCTAATGACTGAGATAGTGAGGAGGGGTGGAGGGTGTTTTGAATGAAAGCATTGACCTGAATTCATAGCCCAGGGCCTTGGTCGGCAAACTTCGGCTAGTGAGCCTTATGCGGCTCTTTGGCCCCTTGAGTGTGGCTCTTCCACAAAATACCACGGCCTGGGCGAGTCTATTTTGAAAAAGTGGTGTTAGAAGAAGTTTAAGTTTAAAAAATTTGGCTCGCAAAAGAAATTTCAATCGTTGTACTGTTGATATTTGGCTCTGTTGACTAATGAGTTTGCCGGCCACTGGCCCGGGGGAACAGCCATGTTTAAGAGGTAGGCCTAGGAAGCGGAAACCAATGAGGAAATTCAAAATCTAAGTGGAGTAATTTATAAGAAAAAGTTGTTATAGAAACCAAGCTAGTGGTCAGCAGCGGTTTGTTTTGTTCTTTTTGCAATTACAGTTGACATTCAATATTATTTTATATTAGTTTCAGGTGTGCAGCATAGAGGTTAGACATTTATATAATAGTGGTCAGCAGTTCTTAACCTGGGATCTACTGATCTATTGGGGTAGGAGAACTTATATGTATATTTACATAGCCCATGGACACAGACGGTGGTGAGGTGAAGGCCTGAGGTGGGGCAGGAGCGGGTGGAGGGGGAAAGGGGAGATGGGGGACATCTTTAACACTCTCAACAATAAAAATAAATTAGAAAAATTTCAGGGGGTTTCTTCTGAACCCTCTACTGTGTGTGTGTGTGTGTGTGTGTGTGTGTGTGTGTGTGTGTGTGTGTATGATTTTTCTGGGGTGAGGGTTCATACCATTCATTAAATTTCCAAAAAAGTTGTGTGACCTACAAATAGTTAAACCTTGAAATGAGCAGTATCAGATTGAAGTTCAAAAAAGTGACTGAAAAATCTCTAATCTGCAAATTTGGAACTCCCTAGTGGCTTAGAGCATTTCAGAGTGAAGGTGGAAGACAAGCTGGAGTCACTGAGAAGTAAATTGGAGATGCAGAGGCGGATAGGGAGTATAGAATTCTCTTCAGGAAGTCTGGATGATAAGGGGGAGATTGCCTGATAGAGAGGAATAAGATTAAGGAAAGCATTGCACTGCCCTGCCCGGCCTCGTCTGTCCAGGCCACTTGCCATGCTATCTCCTTTGTGCTTCTACTCGGAGTTTTTCAGTTTGTGAAAGCTGCTCTGTGGTAAAACCCTAGGGTCTGCTCGTGTGGGCTGGCATGTATGCGTTCATAGCTTTTGATCCCAAAGTGGTTATGAGCTCCATGACAACAGGACTTATTTTTCTCTTTATTAGGGTGTTCTTTTCCTATAGCACCTTTTATTGTATCTGCATGAAGTGAGGACTTCATGGGGCTTCCTGGCAAAGGTTTCAGGATATGGGATAGGTCCACGATCTGGTGGAAACAGGGGTCCCAGTGCCAAGGCTGTAGGGAACATCTCTGGTGCAAGGTTTCCCTTACAGCTATGCCTGGATAGTCCCCGGTCCCTGGAGGGATTGCTGTTGCATACACCATAGGCTGGACTTCCTAAGGTGTACCCTTTATAGGCCTGAACTTTGTCCAGGAGAAGTAGGAAAATATAGAATGTATAATCCCTGTTAGGCCCGCGCTAACAGGAGCCAGGCCAAGAGACATTGGGAGAGTTTAAGAAATGTTTATTACATTCTCTCACAGAGGGCTGAGACCAGTGTGTTGTGTCACCCCTGAGGGAGTGTTTATGTTCTCTTATATAGGGACTGAGGTAGCTGCCTTATAGTGACTGGGGTAGCTGCCTGAACAGCAGGATGTCCTTGGAAGATAGGTTGTCTGGTGGGCGCACACCTCAGGCAGAGGGGAGTGAATGCCTGAGTCGGCAGGGGAGTGCCTGAGCTGGCTGGGAGTGTATCTTATTTTCTGCATGTGCAGGCCGTTTGCTTCAAGGTATGGAAAAAACTTAAAACAGTGTATTTCAGAAAACAGGTCCAAACAGGAGAGGCCAGGGGTACTATATCCTAACAGTCCCCACCCCCTTTTTGGTTCTCCTTTCTTCATAGGAGAGAAGTGTGACTAGATGGGAAGATACTTGGCTGAAATAGTGTGGGAATTAGAAAGGTAACCTGAAGTAGGGGAGATTGAGATTCGGTATCTTCCTGTACTCAGCCTGATGTCCTTACGTTAAAGTTGCAAATTAGCTATTGTGGCTCATTCCTGCTTCTTTTATTTTCTACCACCAAGAAGTAGACATTTCCCTGCTTCCCAGTAGGCCCTCCTCACCCAAGCCAGCCAGTTTAGCACAATTCTTCTTGTCCTCCTAGCCTAACGAAGCTGTCAAGTGTCACTGTGCTTCTAATCCTATATAATAATACCCTAATATGCAAATTGACTGAACGGCAGAATGACCAGTGGAACGACTGGTCGCTATGATGCACACTGACCACCAGGGGGCAGACACTCAATGCAGGAGCTGCCCCTTGGTGGTCAAGTGCGCTCAGCCAGAAGCTGGGCTCACAGCTGGCGAGCACAGCGGTGGTGGTGGGAGCCTCTCCCGCCTCCGCTGCAGGTGGGCGGTAAAGAGCTAGGGGTCCCAGACTGTGAGAGCCCCAGACTGTGAGAGGGATGTCTGTCTGCTGGCTTAGGCCCAATCCCTGGCCTAAGCTGGCAGGCGGACATCCCCCAAGGGTCCTGGACTGTGAGAGGGCGCAGGCCAGGCTGAAGGACCCCCCCTTCAGTGCATGAATTTCGTGCACCGGGCCTCTATACCAGATAATGGTGAAGATATTTCATCAAATATTCAATGGGAGCCAATTCTCCATCACCATCCAATTCTTATAATAGAAATTTGCTTAAAAAGGCATCTATAGTTGGTTAAATTTGTGGTAAAGGCATTTTATACCCTACTCTGCTCAGCCTCTTTTCAAGGAGTAAAACGTGTCAAATAGGCTGTGGACTTGCAGCTCCATGGCCAGCCTGCTGCCTTGCTCTCCTCTGTGAGGGCTCCGCATCACTTTGCATTGGCCCTGCTCGGTGGGAAAGTGCAGGCTAACTGTGCCTCGTCAGTGACACAAATCTTCAAATAGCTTCTGAGAAATCTGAGTGCCTTGGCTAGTCTGCTTATTTCATTCATTGCTTAACTTTTAATAGTGAAAATGGAAACTTAGTATATATACTATTTTGTTCCTTGGTTTTGGTACTTAACAGTATAGCTGGACTGCCTGGATATGTTGGCACATAAAGGGCTATAAAATTTTTCTTTTTACAGTTGCAAAATCTAATATTTGTAATTATTGTATTTCATTCAGTAGTTGAACTAGAATTTATCTAACCTGTACTCTTTTGATAAATATTTAAGTTTGTTCTGATCTTTGTACTTATAAACAACTAGAGGCCCGGTGCACAAAATTCATGCATGGGAGGGGATGTCCCTCAGCCCAGCCTGCATCCTCTCCAATCTGGGACCCCCTCGGAGGATGTTTGACTGCTGGTTTAGGCCCGATCACACAGGGTTTGGGCCTAAACCGGCAGTCAGACATCCCTCTCGCAATCCGGGACCGCTGGCTCCTAACTGCTCTCCCCTGCTGGCCTGGTTGACCCTAACTGCCCTCCCCTGCCAGTCTGGTCACCCCTAACCACCTGTGCCTTGGCCCTTGCCACCATGGCTTTGTGTGGAAGGACATCTAGATGGATGTCCAGAAGACGTCCGGTCTAATTAGCATATTACCCTTTTATTAGTATAGATGTTTCAGCGAATAACATTGGGCATATGTTATTTTGCATGTGTGCAGTTATAATTCTGGGGTGGTTTCCAGCTACCAACTTGTTGGTTTTCCTCTCTAGAGGGTTATGTTCCCACCAGCCAGTTAGGAGAGAGTCTGTTACCTCTGTTTTTATTCTTGGTCAATCAGAAAGATAACAATAGTATCTAGTAGTTTTGATTTCGTAACTGTCTAGTAAGTGAGATTGATAATCTCTTAATATTTTTAAGAACAATTTGTGTCCTTTCTGTTAATTCTTCATCCCCTCTCCCACCCCCAGCCCTGCTTTGTAGGAGCTCTTTATTAATTAAGGAATTTGGCTCTTTGTCTAGCATATATGAGGTGCAAATTTTGTGTGTGTGTTGGTTTGTGTTTTGTTTTTCTGGGAAGAAATTCTTTTTATTGGTATGTAGTTGAGTTTATTATTCTTTTCTTTTATGGTGTCTGGGTTTTGTATATAGAGACCTTTCTCATTCCCAGAGAATAAATGTTCTCCCAGTTTCTTTAGGTTATTCTGTAGAGTCACCTTGTGTGCTTTAAAGTCATTGATCAACCTGGAATTAATAATTTCATCTAAGGCATGAACATTGGATATAATTTTATTTCTCCTCAGATAGCTACCCAGGTGATTCCCTTTTTGTTGTTGTTGTTTAACATGATCTACCTTTGGCAGACATTACAAGTTGCTCACTTGATATCCATTCTTCTCTCTTCACCACCCTGACATTTATGAGAATGTTCGTAAATCCAGATAAAAAGTTTTGTCTTCTCAGACACCTCTGAGGTGGCCATGAGTCACCTAGGACTAGGATATGGAGCTTCCAGGAGAGCTAGTGCCTTGCAGGCAAAAAGAGACTCACTGATGGCTAACCCTTTGGTCTTACCCTGACTTTCTTTTCCTGTTTGAATGGGGATATAAGGTGCAGATGTCCAGAATTTATGGGTCATCGTGGAAATGACTGTGGGTTGCACTTTAAGAAACATTTCTATGGATGCTGTGAAAATCACACAGGTAATTGTGAAAAATATAACAAAAGTACAGACACCTGTGGAAAAAGTTCCAGGGTCTGGCAGCAGAGGTCAGAGTGCTTCTGTGCATGTGTATGTTGGCAAACTCCAAGCAGAGGGAAATACAATGAAGGATGCAACTGAATGGAAGGACTCAGTTCTTAGTTTTTATTCTCCAAATTGGACTTGAGAGTTGGGATATACACAAAACTACACTGAGATATGATGGCATCTCAAACCAATATATGTTTTTTTTATTCCCTCTCGCTGGGTTTTAGATGTGTTTTTGAAAGGCAGAGAAAACCTGACCAAAGGAAATGATCCATTTGGTTTCAGTGTATGGATAATATTCTGATTAGAGTAATGGAATAAGTAGTAGACAATCTGTTGTGTTTTTTTTTTTTAAATAGAGATTTAATTGTAAAGAAAATACAGCTAATAATTTACTGAAATTACTGAATTAAGTCTGCCAGGCACAGAAAATAGTTGTAGTGAGCATATGATTTCAGCATCAATTTTAACTCCTTATTCCTGTTACTTATAACTAGAGGCCCAGTGCATGAACATTCATGCACTGAAAGGGGGGTCCCTCAGCCCGGCCTGCCCCCTCTCACAGACCAGGAGCCCTCAGGGGCGGGAGGCGACCTGGCGATCAGGGGAAGGCGGTGCCCCATCACACCTCTGCTGCTGCCACTGCCGGCAGTGCAAGCCTCGGCCGGCCCTGGTTACCTGAGCCTTGGGCAGCCCTGGGCGGCTGGGCAGCCACCATCCGAGGCTTGCCTGCGCTTTGGGCCGGCCCTCGATGGCTGGGGGGCTGAGGGGACTGGGGGACTCTGGAGGCAGGCACGCGGCAAAGAGGCAGGCAGGGCTGAGGGGACTGGGCGCCGCTATCTTGTGTCTGTGGGTGCTGCCATCTTTGAGGGCATGGCAGTCAATTAGCATATTCCCTCTTTATTAGATAGGATTTTATCTTCAGGTTAAATTATAACAGAAGAAAGTTCAAATGTATTTGTACCCTGTATTTATTCCCCTGTTAGTTATAGTCTTGTAAACCAAATTTAAGTTAGGTTCCTTGATTATAAAACACATATTTTCATAAAACAATATTTAAATAAACTTGTTTAGGAAATTAGGCTTTATCTTCTTTCAGATTGATACACCTTTTTCCCCATCCTAATCTTTGTAGTTTTTTTTTAGCTCCATAAATAAACAGGCTCTTTTGGCAGATATTCTCTCCTCTATTGTGTTGGTAGAAGTCTGACCCAACAAGGCAAATCCCAAAACAACTTTGTTGCTAGAGGCAAACTGAGGTTGTGGGTGAGCTCTCTGAGAGCTAGCTCTGTGTCTAAATGTTACCCAGCCATTCATTGCTGGAATGCTATTGTCTAAACAGACAAAGAATGGGTTATTAACTTAGTTGAAGAAGGTGGTCATTGAGACATGATACTTGTAACATAAAATTGAAGAATATTTTATAAATTGGTCTCCCTGTTCATAAATTTCTCCTCTTGGTAAAACACACACACACACACACACACACACACACACACACACACGAAAATTTGCAAAGTTTTCCATAAAATTGCACACATTTGTGAAAGACTGCAAATACAAAATCAAGTGACTAATAAATATATATGCACTGTTAGGTGCAGTCACGTTCCTGTTAAAGGTATTCTTAGCATTGTGCTGCCTGGAGCATAGTAGACAGTTAGTAAATATTGGCAGAATGGATCAATAAAATTATGCTGTCAAGTACAGCGTATTAATTTTTAAATATGTGAGCTTCTCCAGCCTGAATATTTGACTGACTTGTTGCTACTCATTAATCGCTATGATTGTTAATGCAATTATAGCTAATAACAAAAAGAGATTTTTCAGAGCTTGCCTTGTGTCTCAATTATGTACAAAGAAATCAAGCATTACCAGCTGGCTTCTTTACATTACTGTGAATGCCTACTTCCCCAGTGTCTCTGACTGCAGGGGCACATTTCATACCTGAAAGCAATGGAGCAGGTAAGGTAACACCAGGGTGGGGGAGCTCAAATTTGTTAGGTGTTGATTCTCTTGAATTCTGTGAATGTCCCTCTCTTTGTATCAATCCACACCTGAAGATTAGGTTTGCTCTGCTGTGGATAAAACATTCCTTATTTAATGCATTCCACAGCAGCTACCAATTGAATGTGAAACTCAAGCCTTGTTTCACCAGCTAACAAAGACGAGAAGGCATTGCATTATTAAAGCTTTTGGCTGCTAAGAGGGGTGCTGGTAGGTAAATAAGTTGAGGACAACCCTCCCCATTGTTTCTAAAACAAAAACAACTATTGGGGGTGCTCCTCGGTGACAAGGTGACAGTCCTTTGATGATGGCACATAAGGTTTTCTTAAAAGGCTTTTTACCTGTTGACTGTTTGAAACTATGACTTGGACTTGCAACTTTAAGTCGAGGTTTTTGATATGAAAGCTGTGAGGTTTTTCTTTTGAATCAAATCCTTGGTAGTACAACTTTTATTTTTGTGCCTGAGATAAAAACAGCTTACCTTTTTAAAGAAAATACCTTTAAAACCTTACCAAGGGTATAGAAGGAGTCCAAGAATACTTTTGTCCTGGATTTGTTTTTCTGACTTCAACTGAGAAGCGACATAGCCAATAATATAATTAAACACCCGTAAGGATTGGCGCATTGGAGTGATGGCATGGCTGCGGGTGGATATAGACCATGGAAAGTCCTCTACAGAAACCTACTCTAATACTTTTGACTAATTAGAGGTTTATGTAATTAAGGTTTTTTAAAATTGCCTTTTTCCTCTGGGAGAATTAACCATTGTCATTCAGTTCTTACCAGTATCTGTAATCATATTTTCAATACACTGGGGTATGTTTTGTATTGATGCTTATAAGCTACTTTATATGAATGTCTGTATGTATTTATTAAATATATATCTATTTAAATATATCTTTATTGATTTCAGAGAGGAACGGAGAGATAGAAACATCAACGATGAGAGAGAATCTCTGATTGGCTGCCTCCTGCACACCTCCTACTGGAGATCGAGCCTGCAACCTGGACATATGCCGTTGGCGGGAATCAAACCCCGGACACTTCAGTCCTCAGGCGGACGCTCTATCCACTGAGCCAAACCAGCTAGGGGAAATATATTTTTATTGATTTCAGAGAGGGAGGGAGAGAGAGAGAGATAGGAACATCAGTGATGAGAGAGAATCATTGATTGGCTGCCTCCTGTAGCCCCCTACTGGGGATCGAGCCTGCAACCCAGGCATGTGTCCTCATCGGGAATTGAACTGTGACCTTCTAGTTCAAGCATGTCAAACTCAAAGGCTAACATGGGCCAAATAAACAGTTTAAGTTTATGTGGGCCGCAAAAAAACAGAAGTTTCAGTTTTCATAGAAATGTAGGTTTATTTCAATGGAGACATGGGCGAATACAAAGGGCTGAAATAAATGAATAATCATTAACATAAAATAATAGAACATTTTAATAAAAATTAATATTTTCTGGAACATTAACTTATCAGACACTGAATAACTGCACAAATTAATAAGCGCAATGCAAATAAACCTATTTTTCTTGTTCTCCTAAAGCGAAATATTTCCTGTTGCGCACACCAAACAAGTCAGTCCAAGACGAATGACCTGGCAATTGGCTGCTAAAATATTCGCTGCTAGTATTAGTGGAGAGAAATAGTACGCCGGCACGTAAAAGAAATGAATGCAACACGATTATAGTAATCAGTCATTAAGTGAACATTGTCGTTCGTTATTAATCCTATAGAATAAAAGCATAATATGCAAATCAACCGAATGGCGGAACAACCAGTTGGCGGGGGGCGGGGGCGAGAGGGCGGGGGCGGGGCCACACTGGCTGGCCGGCACCATCCCCTGATCGGCAACCTGGTTGCCTCCCCTGTGGGAAGCGGACCTAAGCCGTCAGTAAGACATCCCCTGAGGGCTCTCAGACTGTGAGAGGGCGCAGGCCGGGCTGAGGCACCCCCCCCCCCAGTGCACGAATTTTCATGCACCGGGCCTCTAGTTATGTATAACAGGATATTGTAAAAATTAAGTTACGAAATTTTTATTAAAACATTTCTTACATACCATTATATTGGCTGGGCCACAAAAATACTCATTGTGGTCTGCATGTGGCCTGTGGGCCACAAGTTTGACATGCTTATCATAGTTCATAGGTTGATGTTCCACCATTGAGCTAGGCCGGTCGGGCAGCTACTTTATGTTTAGATATTCATTCGTTCAATATGTATTTGAGTACTGACTATTGGTCAGTGACTTTTTTTTAGGTGTTTGGGATACAGAATAGCTACTGTGTTCATGTTATTACATAATTCAGCCAAATGTACTGAATTTGCTGAAAATCGTATAGTGGAAACGAGCTAGACTTCTTGTGAGTTCTAACAGAAGGCAATGCATTTATCCCTGCAACCTCATTTTAGTGTGTGTGTGGGATGTGGGGCCCCGCAGGGCAGAGCTCTCCATGCTGACCTGCAGGAAGTGGGGTGGGGATGGCATTTACAGGCTATATGGCTTTTCAGTCATGTTCAGAAATTAATGCCACCCTACTTCCCACCCAAACCCTTTTTATTAGACCAGCTCTGCTCCCTTCAGTTTACACATGGGAATTCAGCATGGTATTTCTTTAAAAATAAATGTACTACTCTGGGTTATAAAGGAGTGGATGAATATTAGGAAATGGATAATTATTTTTCCCTTTGAAATTTGCCTTAACCATGGTGGCTTAGATGTTCTGTGATTAACCTCTGTGGTCATATTAATCTGTGCTCATCTATGAGTTTAATTTCTTTCTTGTCTTGCCAGCTTGATAAAAGGGTTCAGGACACTAAACAGATGATTATCAGAAATCCATAGCTCTCCTAGAATTGAAGGCTGGGAAAAGTCCTTATGCAGCAGCTGGTATTTGATCATGTTTATGATGCCCACTCGCTCATTAGGCCCGGCTCCCTCTGCTCACAGCTGTTTCTGTCTTTGTAACAGAGCAGCAAAAGGTGCTGAGCCTGGGGAAGGAGCAAGACTTACCCAGATGAGGGCCACTTGTGCCATGATAATGCGGCGAAACACCCTCAAAGTGTAGTTTTTGGACCACCTGCATTAAAATAATCCAGGATGGTTGTTACAGCTGGAGATTCCCAACTCCCATGGACTGCACCACGGACTCATGAATGGATGAGGAGGGGGAAATCTGAAGTATTAGCAATTGGTCCTTGTGATTCCTAGTTCTCAGTCCAGTTTAAGAATCACTATTTTAGACACTTTTTGAAAGAGGACATACAGAAGGCTGAGAGACATATGAAAACATGCTCAAAGTCACTAATCATCCAAGAGATGCAAATCAAAATGACAATGCGGTACCATCTCACACCTGTCAGAATGGCTATCATCAACAAATCAACAAATGACAAGTGCTGGCGAGGATTCGGAGAAAAAGGAACCCTCTTGTACTGTTGGTGGGAATGCAGACTGGTGCAGCCACTGTGGAGAACAGTATGGAGTTTCCTCAAAAAACTAAAAAGGGAACTCCCATTTGACCCAGTGATCCCACTTCTAGGAATATATCCCAAGAAACCAGAAACACCAATCAGAAAGAACATATGCACCCATATGTTCATAGCAGCACAGTTTACAATAGCTAAGATTTGGGAACAGCCTAAGTGCCCATCAGCAGATGAGTAGATAAAAAAAACTGGTACATCTACACAATGGGATACTCGCTGCTATAAAAAAGAAGGAACTTTTACCATTTGCAACAGCATGGATGGACCTGGAGAGCATTATGCTAAGCGAAATAAGCCAGTCGGAGAAAGATAAAATAGCACATGACCTCACTCATATGTGGGATTTAATGAATAACATAAACTGATGAAAATAGATCCAGAGACTAAGAAACATGGAATAGACCGTCCAACCTCAGAGAGAAGGTGGAGGAGGGGGTGGGGGGTTTGTAAGAGATCAACCAAAGGACTTGTATGCATGCATATTAGCATAACCAGTGTTCACGGACACTGGGGCAGTGGGGGCTTGTCCTGGGAGGAGGGAGTGGCGGGTGGGGAGGGGAGGGTCAATCGGGAAAAAAGGAGACATATGTAATACTTTAAACAATAAAAAAGAAAAAGAAAAAAAAGAATCACTATTTTAAACCTCCTTTAATATCTGTTCATATAATGGCGACCTGTTTCACATTCTCTTATCTTTTTATTAGAATCATACTATATGTAGACTTTAAACTCTCTGGCTTCTTTTACTGAGCATAATGCATTTGAAACTCGTCAGCGTTGTTAGTATCAGTACTTCGTTCCTTTTTACAGCTGGGTAGTATTCCTGGAATGGACACACCATGGTTTATTGATACTCATTTGAAGGGCATTTGTGTTGTTTCTAGTTTCTGGCAATTATGAAGCCCCTATGAACATTCATGATAGGTTTTTTATTTCACCCGAGTAAATGCTGAGGAGTGCGATGGATGGGTCTTAGGGTCAGTATATGTTTAAGTTTACCAGAAATTGACAAACCGTATTCCACATTGGCCACACCATTATGCATTCCTATCAGCAATGCAGGAGCGTCCAGGCTCTTTGGCACACTTGGCAACACTTGTTATAGCGAGTTCTTAAAATTTCAGCCATTCTGAAATGTAGCTGTGGTATGTTTGTAGGTGCAGTAGTGTGATCAATGGGTGCCCTCTGTGTCCCCGCCTGTTACTGGTGGGAGTGGAGTTCTTGGGGTGCCACAGGGAAAAGAATTCCCTGAGGCTCCCACAGGAGGATGAGGTATTGTGGAGAGCTTTACTGATGATGTAAAATTATGGGGGTTCCCTTCCAAGGTCCCATCTCCCTCCATCTCGCCATGGGAAAAGCCCAGTCTTGCCTTCAGCAGTGCACGAATTAAGGCCACTGCCCAGTTTCTGCTCCATATTAAAGTTCAGTCCAGTCCAGCACCTGGCTAGCTTAGCTTGTGTTCCCAGGTGCATTCCATTGTGTGTGGGGTCCACATGGCCATGGGTCATGCGGCTGCTAAGGTCACATGGCAGGCGAGGGCATGGGTGAGTGTAGGTCAGGGGGCAAGAGAGTGCAAGGAAGCAGGAGCGAAGGAAGAGGCAAGAGTGAGAGAACCCTTTGGTGTTATAACCAGGAGCTTAACCAGTTAGCCCTTCAGGACTTCACACGCTTGCAGTGACTGCGTCTTCCTAGCTAATTATCTTTGTTCCCAGGTTACAATGACAGGCAAGGGCCTTCATGGCACAGGCACTAGTTCCCCCTTTGTTTGATCCCTTTCCCCCATGATTTGCAGGGAATGGACCCGAGTGTGAAGTTGCAGCTTCCTGGTGAAGCTGCCCAGATGACCATGCTAATAATGTCTGGCCTCCCCTTTGCTCTCTTTCTATTATTAACTAGAGGCCCAATGCACAAAATTTGTGCATGGGGCTCGGCCCCCGCCGTGGGGGCGGCTGCCTCTGCCTCTGTCCCTGCCCGCCGCCACAGCTTAGTCCAGAAGGTCGTCCAGAGGTCATCTGGTATAATTAGCATATTACGCTTTTATTATAGACTAGAGGCCCGTTGCACGAAGAGATTCGTGCAATAGGCCTTCCTTTTCTTGGCTTCTAGCACCGGTTTTCCTCTGGCACCCGGGACCCAGGCCTTCGCTCCAGCCGGAGTCTGCCATCTTCACTGCAGACTCATGCCGGAGTCTGCTGTCTTGGTCTTCGCTGCAGACTCAGGCCAGAGTCTGCCTTCTTTGCCTTTGCTGTAGACTCAGGCTGGAGTCTGCCATCTTCGTCTTCATTGCAGACTCCAGAGTCTACAGTCTTCGTCTTTGCTGTGGCTGGAGTGCCGCTCCTGTAGATCCCTTCGCCCCCCCCCCCCCCGCCCCCCCCCGCTGCCCTCCCTCTCATAGCAGGCGTCCTGCCCTGCCCGGCCACTCCGCACCTGGAGCAGCTGGGCGGCCGCCATCTTTGTCCTTCTTATTTGCATATTCCCTCCTGATTGGCAGGTGGGTGTAGCGGAGCGATGGTCAATTTGCATGTTTCTCTTTTATTAGTGTAGATATTAATAACGAGCTAATTATGACAACAGTAGTACCTCTTACTGATTTTAATTGGCATTCTCCTAATGACTGGTTTATTTGAGTACTTAGCATCCTCTGCTGGACACTAGGTGATAACCCTTCCCTCCCTAAGAAAAGTATGCAGGTCAGGAGAAATGACACACAGGAACTAATGGTTGTGAAATAAAGTTTATTACTCACGTAGTAAGTAGCAAAAGGATTCATCAAGAAGCAGGGCTTAAGCCCTAACTGGTTTGACTCAGTGGATAGAGACTGAAAGGTCCCAGGTTCAATTCTGGTCAAGGGCATGTACCTTGGTTGCGGGCACATCCCCCCAGTAGGAGGTGTGCAGGAGGCAGCTTATCAATGTTTCTCTCTCATCGATGTTTCTAACTCTATTTCTCTCCCTTCCTCTCTGTAAAAAAAAAATCAATAAAATATATTAAAAAAAGAAGAAGCAGGGCTTAAGTGTTGTCTGGAGTGAAGCATAGTAAGGAAGGGGTCAGTGATTTGGGATTTTTATTGTGGTTTATAGATGGAGCCTGGATGGGCCTTTTTGTCAGCCAGGCTTGTGTGGTTTGAAATTTCCATTGGTGCCAAGGAACAGATGCTGCTTATGGGCTTTCTTATCCGGTTGACCAGATGGGGGGCAAACAGGAAAGGGGAGGGCTGGGAGCTTGAAAGCTGTCAGAGTGCTAACACCAACACTTGAGTCTTTCTCTTAATGCATTCATAAGGTTGAGCACCTTTTTGTGCACTTGTTTGCCATCCATATATCTTCATCGATGAAGTGTTTGTTCAGATTATTTGCCCATCTTTTAATTTGGGTCATTTGTTTTCTAGAGTTCTATATTCCAGATACAAGTCCTTTGCCAGTTATTTTTGCAAAAAACATAAAAGAATGTTTTGCAAAACTCTCTCCCAGTGGTTTGATTTTTTAAATTCACTTGACAGTGTTTTTCAAAGAGTATTGAAAAACCCAGCACCAATTATTGTCACATCATAGTAAGTAGTATGAAAATACTTCTATTTTCTTAACAGAGTCCTGTTGAATTATGCCATTCTTCTCCAGTACTTCTAAACCCATGGGCAGTATGTTAAACATATCCATTAGAAGTATGGAGTAGTGGAAAAGAATATTTCCCATGTATCCAAATATGACACTTTGAAATATCTTAGTGTTTTTTTTAATTTTTATAATGGAAAGCAGAAAGTCTAGTGGAAAGGACATAGGAGTTGTCCAACCTTCTTATTAAAATTTGGTTCAATAAAATTAAAAATAGAGACTTAGAAATCTGTAGCATAGCTAGAGGGTGGCAGAGCCGGAATGGACAGCAGGTGTGTCTGACCCAAGCTTGTGCTTGTTCTTTACTAGTATATCCTGTCCATTCTTCATGAACCATTTTACTTTTCTCTGTCTCTCTCAGAGAGCTCTAGTTTCCTCACCTTATATATAATGATTTGCTGTTTACAGAGAGCTTTAGATATCAGCTATTAGGTAACTTTCAAGGCTTGATTTTCTCTGATGTTGTGATTTATTGGCTGAACTCTGGTAAATCCCACTTATCTTCAGCTATTTGTAAATTATTACGTAAAAGTAGTGATATGAGAAATGTTAAGCATGTGTTCCATTCCTTAATCGTACAGGTAATTTCCTCAGAATTTGCTAGATGAGGAGAAAAGGTTTTGCCTCTGAGTGTCCTTTGGTTAAGATGCCATGGAATTTGCCATTTCATTTTGCACAGACTTAGTAAACATCCTGAAAAAGGCAGTCATGACCTGGGAGGAACCTGGGTTCACAGTCTCTCTGGACCCTGCTGGTCACTGGGAATGAAGCTGCACGTGGGAGTGTCTTATACGCCCCCCCCTCCCCCCCGCCCCTCCTGTTTGTGTGAAGTGGAAGGAAACTAAAGCTTCATCCCGCACTATTGTCTTCCAAAAGAATGCCAAGGAAAGAAACCAATTAACAGATAAAGCGTGGCAGTGTGTTTTAATCTTCACATCTGCCCATCCTGCGTGGCCTCCAGGCCCTGTCTGAGAGGAAGCGGAGGAGCCTGTGAAATAGTATTTACTTGGGTTTGTCCTATGGAAACTGACTCGGTACTCAGCTGTTCATAGTTTGTACCAAATGGATCGTGAAAGAACACGTTGAAATGAAACCTGGGCTTTCAGCCTCCCCTGTGAATGCGTAGCCTCAGAGGCCTGTGATGGTGTTGACCGATCCAAACATTTGTGAATGAGAAAAGATGGAGGAAGCTTTTAGTAGCTTGAATATAGAGGAAGTATCTGTGGACTGGGTCCAATGGAAAAAACACACACACACCCCAGAAACAACTTAGTAATGAGTTTGATTTCCTTTATTCAAGGGAAAACGATCCATGGGTTGGGACAAACAGCACCTCACAAGCAGTGGTTCCTGAGGGACTTGGGGAGAGAGCGAGTGGAGCAGTAGAGGAGGCATTGTGGGAACAGGGCATGATTGACAGGAGGCTGGGTAGTTCCTTGTAATGCCAGCCAGTGAGCTAGCTAAAGTGGTCTTGGAGGATTGCGACAGGGAAGAGTTTCCTGTAAGTGCAGGCTGACTTATGTAGATTTGGGCTACTGGGGTGTATATTGTGGTTCCCAATATACAAATTAACTGTCATCTATCATTATGTATATGAAATAAGGGGTGATGAATAGGGAGAAATGGCTACTCTGTTATATCAATTTACTGGGAAATGAGGCCCCATCAAGTCAGGATTTTCCCTCTTACCTTTTTGTAACCCCTATAATGGATAAAATATATTGCAATTGGCTTTGTGGGTCGGGGTTTTAGGTGTGGCAGGGGGTCTAGGTAGAATTTGTGGGAGCAGTGTCTGAAAACAAATCCTTACAGTGAGAGATCTGGGGGAACCTGCGGGGGAAGGCAGGTGCATGTGCAGTTAGACACATACAGGCTGAGCCTGCTGAAGGCGTTGTTCCCGTTCCGAATGTATTGGTTGTGTTTCCAGGCTGTTTCTACAAGATGGCTACCAGTTATATGGGAGGGCTAAAACCTGACTGCATGAGGGCCTGTTTGGTCAGAAATATTTGGCTGTCATGCCAGATCAGAGTCTTTAAGTGACCGGAATAGAGGATGGGCCCGTGTTGAAGGATAAGGACTCGGGAAAGTTCTGGAACACAAATACAATTTGGGTACAGGCAATACCTTATTTTATTGCACTTCACATTTCACAGGCATTGTGCTTTTCACAAACTGAAGGTAAGATCCTCCACCAGCAAAATGATTACAACTCACTCAAGGCTTAGATGGTGCTTAGCATTTTTTAGCAAAAAAGTATTTTTCAATTAAGGGTGTATACATAGTTTTTTTAGACATGATGCTTTTGAAAACTTAATAGGCTACAGCATAGTGTAAACATTACTTTTATATGTACTGGGAAACCAAAAAATTTGGGCGACTTTCTTTGTCACAATATTTGCTTTCTTGTAGTGGTGTGGAACTGCACCTACAATAACTGAGCTATCCCTGTACTATGGGAGATAGTGGGCAATGGCACTTCTGAGCCACCAGAGGGCAGTATTCAACAAATATTTATTGAACTCAGTATCACTGAGAACTGTGGGAAAGGAGAGCAGCTTGCAGAGTGAAGACAACTTTGTGTTGATTTTATGCTCCCCCACCCCCACTTTCCTGTACCTGGCTACCTCCAATAAATATCATTTTTTTCTCTCAAACTTTTTCTTTCTCCCCAGGCAGAGTTATTTCACAGCATTCGGTACATATTTCCATATAGCACTTACTATATTTTCTTTAGGTATGCTTAGATGTCTTGTACAAGGAATATAAATCTTCATTTATATCCCTAGGATAAACTCCTTAGAAAAAGATAGGAAAGATCTGATCGTTATCTCCCAAATATTATGCTTATTTCTTCTACTTCTGTCAATTTCCTGACACATTTAACACAAGCAGGAAAATCTTTTCTGTAAATCGAGCACGTGGAGCTCACAAATATATACCAGCCAAGTTACATACATCCCAAATTGTTTTGGTTTCCCACCTATTTTTTTGCTTCAACCCCACACATGTTTAGTCTTTTCTCAAACAACCTGTGGATTTTCAGTATCCTTTCTGGCGTTTACAGAGTTGCATCTGGCAAGAGCTTTGACACATCTTACACCAAGCTCCCTGGTAGGCAGCTGGTTGCCACTTTTCTCTGCGATCTCCATATTTCTGTTGTCTTTGTCTGTGCTCTCGAACACCTGATTTATTAATTGTTTTCCTTTTTGTTTAAACCTATCACTGCTTCAAATATTGAATACATTCCTTCCACTGGGCTTTATTTAAAGATTATTTCCTATGAGATGCCCATTCATTCTTCAGTGTATCTTTACTGGAGAATTTTTTTTATCTACCTCCCGCCCCCCCATTCCATCTTGAGGTTAGGGTTTTATGTTTGGAACTAGAGGCCCAGTGCATGATTAAATCATGCACGTGTAGGGTCCCCTAGGCCTAACCTGCCATCCAGGACATATCCACTGCCCTGCAAAGCCTAGCACGCTCCGCGGACACTGCTGGCAGCCTGCTCCCGCTTTTGATGGCAGGGGGTCCTCTGGTGCCGGAGCGGACACACAGCTCCCCGCTTTCGATCGCGGGGGAGCTGGGTGTCTGTCCGCTGGTGCAGCAGGCCTTTCAAAAGCCTCCGGCGGAGGCTTTTGGCCTGGTGCCGGAGCGGACAGACTCCCAGCTCCCCGCCTTTCGCTTTCGATCGCGGGGGATCTGGGTGTCTGTCCGCTGGTGCCGGAGCGGACACCCAGCTCCCTGCTTTGATGGTCCGCGGTGGGACGTGGGCTCGCTGCCCCAGAGGCCCCTTCTGTGCCGCAGCACAGCCATGGTGCAGACGCTGAGCTCGCGCCGCCGCTGGCGACATGCTCAGCGTCCCGCCGGCCCAGTCGGCCACCCCGGCCACCCCGAGTCCCGCCCCCCGCGCCTCCTGGCCAATCGCGGGCATAGCGAAGGTACGGTCAATTTGCATATTACTCTATTATTAGGTAGGCTGTTTTTCATGTAATTCTTGAGTTCAAAGCAACAGCACTTAGGCCAGGAGCAAGCAGTCCACTCCATGTCTTTTCTTAAAGTTCAGGTCTTCAAGAGGGTAGCTCAGAAAGGCACCCCTTCTCCTGCCAGCCTGCACACCCAGAAGTCTGGGGCTTTGGGGCAGAGCTTCACCCCAGTCCCAGTGGCAAATGGACTGTGTGCTCAGGAACCAGGTAGGATTCTGGCCTGTCGACATTTCCATGAACTGTAGGTGTTTTCCAGGCTACAGCGGTTGCAAACACAGTCCATTTTCCCAGGGAGGAGCGTCCTCGCCCCTCTCACTTTGGTGGTGTGGGACAGAGAAACCTCTTTTCACCAAAACACTGTGAAGATGCTGAGCTGTCCCTCTTGAGAAAAGTAATGGGCCTGGCTGGGTCTTCTCCGGCCCGATTCACCTTGCTGGGCCCCCTGACAGGCCCTCCAGACCAAGAGCCCAAGCCCATATTTATTTTGTGTTTTGTCCTGTATTTTTGAGATTCTCCAGGGCAAGGTGTTTTGTGTCTATTTGTATCTATCCCAGCACTTGGCACTAATGTATTTGAATGGATATATGAAAGCACTTGATAATTTTTCAGTGACAACCGTTGGCAAACTTTTTTTGTAAGGGGCCAGCTAGTAAATTCTTGAGGCTTTAGGGACCATGGAGTCTCTGTTAGGACTACTCGCCTCTCTCTGACCATTGTAATAAGAGCCTCATTGCTATCGATTAGATTCTGTGCTCCAGGGAAACTTTATTTATAAAAACAGGCGCTAGGCCTGCGTTTGTTCATAGGCCCTAGTTGGCCCATGCCCGGTATAGTTTTTAACATAAAATCAGGTTTATAAGTTATTTTGTCTACCGTATTGCTTTAACATTGCACTAAGCAAATGCATAAAAGACATGCATTTATGTAGAATGGATGGATGAATTATTGTTTCCAAAGGCTGAATGATAATCACAACTACTTTTTCTTTTTTTTTAAAATATATTTCATTGATTTTTTACAGAGAGGAAGAGAGAGGGATAGAGAGTTAGAAACATCGATGATAGAGAATCATCGCTCAGCTGCCTCCTGCACAACCCCTACTGGGGATGTGCCCGCAACCAAGGTACATGCCCTTGACCGGAATCGAACCTGGGACCCTTCAGTCCGCAGGCTGACGCTCTATCCACCGAGCCAAACCGGTTTCGGCCACAACTACTTTTTCTGATAATGCTTCAAGGAAGTTTTCAGAGGCCATGTAAGGGATCATGTAGGTTGTATGTGTAAATATTTACTTTATAGTTAAAACTGGAGGTTTGATTTTAGTAAATGAAAAGTTTTGATAAGTCTATTTGAAATGTTCTCTTCAGGCAAAACTGGCAGGTTTTTCTAAGCCAAATTGTGGCTAAGAAGAGTCTTTAAAAAAAAATGCTTTAAAGAAATTGGTTTTGCTTCAGGTAATGTGAATATAGCCAAAGTATCTCAATGTTTATAGACCAATGATCTAATATTTGAGGTATTATTCATCCCATCAATCTTCTGGGCGTGTGTAGAGTAGAAGATGTTTGTTTAGTTTCACAACGCAGAAAGGTATTTATATTAGGAAAAAAAGCGCAGGATTTGTATGGTCATCGCTGACTTAGTGTCACGACTTACTGTTAAGTGGAATGAGGAAATGTTTACTATCATTTCTAAGTCATTCTTGGAGCCCTCTAACTTCATGTGTTCTTCCTGTCGGCCTACGTTACTGCCCACGATGGAGGAGTTTCGGTCATGGGCTCACACTTGGCTTTCTGGCCAGTGCCCAGGCTTCTCCCAGCTGTCCACTCTGCCTTCTGGAGCACTTCTGTGGGGAACGCCCCAATGTTTAACCCTTTCCTAAACCTTCTCTTTGCCACTTTGCTGTTAGAAAAACCCAGTCCTCTTTTTTTTCTCCTGAAGTCTTCCCCAGTGGCGTTTGCTGTCTTTCCCATACCCTTATACCTCAGGGCTGGAAGAAGTGTCCACTTCCAGACAATTAACCTGAAATGTTCATATAGAAATATCTGTGCCTTATACCACTTGGTTAAACTATCCAAGATCTCTCCTCCCTATTATCATTATTTTAAATATTTTTATTGATTTTAAGGAGGAGGAGAGAGGGAAAAAGAGATAGAAACACCAGTGATGAGAGAAAAATCATTGATTGGCTTCCTCCTGCATGCCCCCTCCTGGGGATCGAGCCCGCAACCCGGGTATGTGCCCTGACCGGGAATCTAACCATGACCTCCTGGTTCATAGGTCGATGCTCAACCACTGAGCCACACCAGCTGGGCTCTCATTATTATTCTGACCTCTCATTTTTCTGCTTTATTCAGTGCAGAGTTGAGCACTTGCCTCAGTGCTTCCTACCCTTCCCCTCCCCCTCCCCCCTCCCCCCACACCCTGCCATCATGCTGGGAGAATACAGTGGAGACCAGGAGGGCCCATCAACTTCTCTTCCCTTCCAATCCTTGACTTCCCTTTCTACTCTACCCACTTCCTTTAACATCCTAACCCAGGATATACTTATTTCCTCGGAGGGCTTCACTTTTGCATTGTGAAATCCCAACGTCTCACTCTGCAGCTTGCCCAACATCTTACTTTGCAGCTTCAACTAAACCTGCTTAGTCAAAATATCTTTACTTTCTTCCTTCTCACCAGCTTCCTGTCATTGCTTCCTTCCTTGTGCCGTGTCATGTGCACAGTCTAATGCTAAGCCACTTTCTTGACAATATCCTCAAACTTGCTCTATTGTTCTTACACATCTACCTGGGAGAACCTAGCTGTTGACAGTCTGCTCAGGTCTTCTTGATCTGCACTAGCTCCAGATCGCCCAGACTCTAGTTCTGTGGAGTGGGTCACCCGTCACCAGACCAGCTAGTTTCAGGGTTGTGTAGTCCTCTCAGTGTCTTGTTATTTAAGAGGTTATCTCCCTAGCACTGTAGGTGTGCTGCATTTCCATACATTCCCTTCCTGTGATCCTGCACAAATGATTACAGCTACACATGCTCCTTCCAGGTTATCTAGTCAAGTTTTAGCTCTTTCAGCCAGTCATCACAAAGTTGTGCTTCCTCTAACAATGTCTTCCTGCAGGATACCATCTCTCTAGGAGATTTAACTTATTTTGTCAAGGCTCTTATAGAAGGCACATAACACTAATGGTTTTTAGTCTTATTTTGACTTTAGACTGTGATTGGGGAGCTAATGATGAGCTTTGGGGCAAATGTGAAACAATTCAGAAGCATCTTGCCTAGCTTAGATAAGCTAGAGTTAATAAGGCACTGTGCATACTCTTGTATATATCAGTCTGCTCATTTTGAGAATTAAGAATTTGTTATAGAACAATTATATGCCAACAAATTGGACAATTTAGATGAAATGGATGAATTCCTAGAAACATACAATCTTCTGAAACCAAGTCAGGAAGAATCAGAAAATCTGAGTAGACAGATTACAATTAATGAAATTGAAGCAGTGATTAAAAAAACTCCCAACAAACAAATGTCCTGGACCGGATGGCTTCACAGGTAAATTTTACCAAACATTCAGAGAAGAACGAATGCTTATAATTTTGAAACTATTCTAAACAATTCAAGAAGAGGGAAGACTCCCAAGTTATTTTTACCACGCCATCATTATCCTAACTTCAAAACCAGATAAAAACACTAAAAAGAGTGAAAATTGTAGGCAAATATCCCTGATGAACATAGATGCTAAAATCCTCAACAAAATATTGGCAAACTGGATCCAGTAATACATTAAAAAGATCACTCAACATGATCAAGTGGGATTTACTCTGGAGATGCAAGGTTGGTACAATATCTGCAAATCAATAAATGCAATACACCACATAAACAAAATGAAGGATAAAAATCACATGATCATATCAATAGATGCAGAAAACACATTTGATAAAATTCATCTCCCATTTATGATAAAACCTCTCAGCAAAGGGGGATAGAGGGAACATGCCTCAATATAATAAAGGCCATATATGGCAAACCCACAGCCAACATCATACTCAATGGACAAAAACGAAAAGTGTTTCTTTTAAGATGAGGAACAATATAGAGATGTCCACTTTCACCATTCTTATTCAGTATAGTCCTGGAAAGTCCTAGCTACAGCAATCAAAGCATGAAGAAGAAATAAAAGCCATCTAAATTGGAAAGGAGAAAGTAAAATTGTCATTATTTGCAGATGACATGATGCTGTAGATAGGGAACCCTAAAGATGCCACCAAAAAACTACTAGAACTGATAAATGAATTCAGTAAAGTTGCAGGGTGCAAAATAACCAGAAATCTGTAGCAATTTTGTACACCAATCATGAACTATCAGAAAGGGAAACTAAGAAACAATCCCATTTACAATTGCATAAAAAAATACGTTGGAGTAAATGTAACCATGAATGTTAAAGACCTGTACTCAGAAAATTATAAGATACTCAAGAAATAAATTGAAGAAGATACAAATAAGTGGAAGTGTATACCATGTTCATAGATAGGAAGAATTAACATAATTTCAATATCCATATTACTCAAAGTAATCTATAGATTCAATGCAGTTCCAATCAAGATACTAATGGCATATTTCACAGAACCACAAACAACCCTGAATAGCCACAGCAATTTTGGGAAAGAAGAACAAAGTTGGAAGAATCATGCTATCTGATATCAAACTATATTACAAGGCCATAGTAATCAACACAGCATGATATTGACATAAGAACAGGCATATAGATCAATGGAAAAGAATAGAGAGCACAGAAATGAATTCATGCCTTTATGGTAAATTAATACTGACAGAGAATGCAAGAGCATACAATGGGGTAAAGATAGTCTGTTCAATAAGTGATGTTGGGAAAAATGGACAGACGTGCACAGAAGTGAAACTAGACCAACTTCTTTCACCATACACAAGAATAAATTAAAAATGGACTAAAGACTTAAATGTTAGACGTGAAATCATAAAAATCCTAGAAGAAAACATAGGCAGTAAAATCTCAGACATTTCTCATAGCAATATTTTTTTCTGCTATATCTCCTTGGACAAGGGAAACAAAAGAAAACTAAACAAATGGGACTATATCAAACTAAAAAGTTTTTGCGTAGCAAAGGAAACCATCAACAAAATGTAAAGACAATCCATAGAAGGGGAGAACATATTTGCCAATGATACATCTGATAAGGGGTTAATATCCAAAATTTGTAAAGGACTTATAAAACAACACCAAAAAAACAAACAATCCAATTAAAAAATGTGCAAAGGATCTGAATAGATATTTCTTCAAAGAGAACATACAGCGAGACAATAGACATATGACTAGATGCTCAGCTAACATCAGAGAAATGCAAATTAAAACCACAATGAGCTATCACCTCACACCTGTCAGAATGGCTCTCATCAATAAATCAATAATCAAGTGTTGGCGAGGTTGTGGAGAAAAGGCAACCCTCATGCACTGTTGGTAGGAATGCAGATTAGTGCAGCCACTGTGGAAAGCAGTATGGAGTTTCCTCAAAAAATTAAAAATGGAACTGCCTATGACCCAGCAATTCCACTTCTGGGAATATAGCCAAAAAAATACGAAACACTTGATTCAAAAGAATATATGCACCCCTATATTCATTGTAGTGTTATTTACAATAGCTAAGATTTGGAAGCAGCCCAAGTGCCCATTAGTAGATGAGTGGATTTAAAAGCAGTAGTATAGCTTAGCTGATGTGGCTCAGTGGATGAGCGTCAGTCTATGAACCAGGAGGTCATATTTTGATTCCTGGTCAGGGCACATGCCTGGGTTGTAGGCTCGACCCCCAGTAGCGGGGCGAGCAGGAGGCAGCAGATTGATAATTCTTTCTCATCGTTCATATTTCTATCTCTCTCTCCCTCTCTCTGAAATCAATAAAAACACACACATATATATTTAAAAAGCAATAGTACATTTACACAATGGAATACTACTCATCTGTAAAAAGTTCCCTGGAGAGTAACATGCTAAGTGAAATAAGTCAGTTAGAGAAAGATAGATACTATACGATTTTACTTATATGTGGTATCTAATGAACAAAATAAACTAACAAAGAAAATAGAAACAAACTCATAAAAACAGAGAACAGACTAATCACTGTCAGAGGAGGGTGGGGTTGGAGAGCTGGGTGAAAAAGGTGAAGGGATAGAGCAAAAAACCCAAAAAACAAACTCATAGACACAGACAGCAGTATGTTAATTACCAGAGGGAAAGAGGTGTCGGGAGGTAAAAGAGGGAAACGCGGGGATAAAGGGTGATGGAAGGAGACTTGACTTGGGGTGGTGAACACATAATATAGACGATGTCTTATAGAACTGTACACCTGAAACCTATATAGTTTTATTAACAAATGTCATCCTAATAAGTTTAATTGAAGACTAACAATGTGCTTTAATTAAAATAAAAGAATTTGTTGTTATAGAAGCTATTACTCTGCTTGATTTCTCAAGTTGAGGTGCTGGGAAGTGGCATGTACGATTCTCCCTAATCCATGTCTGTAGCTGTCATTTTGGGTCAAGTGTGTGGGTGGTTGTATTACCAGGCCTTTTGTGGTAATTCAATTAGCACAGTGGCTAGAACATCAGCTTAGGGCTCAAAAAAATAACATTAGTATTCAGGACATGAACTACCATTGTTTTCATCAGTGAAAGCTCTTGTTAAATAAACACATTTGGAAAAATGTACAATGAGCAAATAAAGAAGGCAATTTTAAGTATTTTTGTGTGACAGTGACCTTTGTTCTATTCTTAGCCCGTTTCTAGAATATGGGCTTTCATTGTGTGGCCATTAAAGGACTCATCAAAATTTCATATCTGTGTGGGGCCCATGGTCCGTGGCTGCCATCTGGCTCTGCCTCAGGCTGGGTGATAATTATTTCATGTGCACTCCCAGGTCCTCCTCCCTACCTTTACTGACTCTGCTATTCCTTTCCTCCAGCTTTTCTGTCTTCTGACTCTATTCTCTGTGCCAGGATGTGGAGTACCTGACCGTATTCTGTTAGGGGAGGAAAATATTAACACTAGTTTTCGGGTTTTCCCTTCCCCTTGAAGACATTGGTTAGGTCTCTCAGAGTGTTTTCCACGGCGTAGGCGCCGTCTGTCTAATCTGGGACTCCTATTTCTGACTCGTGGCTGGAGAGGCAGGAGGCCTCTTGTGGATGTCAGGCAGCTTCCCAGTCTGGTTCCACCGCATCACACCTACGTGCTTTTGTGTGTGTGTGTGTGTGTGTGTGTGTGTGTGTGTGTGTGTGTGTGTGTGTGAGTGTGTGTGTGTGTGTGTGTGTGTGTGAGTGTGTGTGTGTGTGTGTGAGTGTGTGTGTGTGTGTGTGTGTGTGTGTGTGTTTCCAGGTCACAATCTTTTTTCTGAGCTTTGAGTCTCTGAATCTGAATTAAAACCTCTCTGAATACCTCAAGCCACAATTTCTCTCTCTTTTTTTTAACCACTTTGCCTTTCAGAGAAATGAAATAAGATTTTTTAAATTACTCACAAATACTTTTTATTGTATATGTTACACAGCAGGGAAAGGCAGGGGAAGATGTATAAACCCTTGATGGAGGTTCCTGACTTGATAAAGATTCAATTTAGGACAGAAGAGAAGATGAACAAATAATGATGACCTTCAGCAGAGTGGTGTAACTACTGAATTAGTGGCTCAGAAAATTAGTGTCAGAGAAGATGTGGAGGGAGAAGGAAGCTTTTTGGAGCAGTGGTGTTTTGGGGAACACAGTGGAGACACATAGTTTAAGATGCTAAGATGGAGAGATGAGAGTGTTGGAGGATATTGAGTTCTTGTGTTTAGGAGAGTCAAGGACTCCTGTGTGAGAATCAGGGCTGAAAGGCGTATGGTGGAAGGCCTACTCTACAGCCCAAATGGACCTTTGGAACCTCCACCAAGGGTTTACACATCTTCCCCTGCCCTCCCCTGCTGTGTAACGTATGCAACAAAAAGGATTTCAATAGAGGAGTGAGGTGTGGCAGTTCAGTCGTGGGTGAGAGGGTAAGGTCTGTTTTACATGCGGCTTTGTGGTGATGTGAGGGTGCTCAAGAGGAAATGCTCAACTGCCAGCTGTAAATGTGAGGCTGGAGGGATGCCTGGGGGAAGGACCAGCAAGTTGTAAGTGTAGGGCTACCTGCTTGGAGTTTGTACTTAAATGGACAAAGTTTAGAAGGTGGAGGAAGAGCACCAGATAGGTGAGCTGAGGGAGAGTTTGACGAAGGGAGTGGTTGGTAGGTCGAGCTTCACAGTTTCGAGGAGGGTGAAGTCATCATCCTTGGGAAGCCTTCCAGATTAACCCATTTTCTCCTGCCTCCCACTCACTCTGTCACACCCAACTCTTCTCGGGTTTTGCCTAAACAAAGATTTTCAATGTGTTATGATTGGCTGCCTGCCCATGTTATCTCCCTCTGCACTACAGTTCTAGGTCTGGAGAGCAGAATCCATGTATAACCCAAACTCATGAGCCTCATAGAACCCAGACTCATGAGTCCCTGGTGCTCACTCTACTGGATGAGAGAGAAATGATCCAGAGCCGTGGTCGGCAAACTCATTAGTCAACAGAGCCAAATATCAACAGTACAAGGATTGAAATTTCTTTTGAGAGCCAAATTTTTTAAACTTAAATTTCTTCTAATGCCAATTCTTCAAAATAGACTCACCCAGGCTGTGGTATTTTGTGGAAGAGCCACACTCAAGGGGCCAAAGAGCCGCATGTGGGTCGCGAGCCGCAGTTTGCCGACCATGGATCCAGAGTACTGAGAAGAATTGTAGAAATCTCACCCAATCAAGGCAGATTACGTATGTTTGGCCCCGACCATGTTCTATACCAGAAGTTTTCTTTCTCCAAAAATGCAGATTATTTCATTTTGGAACTCTTTATTTTGGTAGAAAGTTGTTTCATATAGTGAGTTCCAAATCTACAGTTAAACTGTGTGTGTTTTAATGCGTAGACTGTTCCATAGAGAGTCTCAAGATCTATTTGTGTGATGTATTTAGGAAAACCAGTTTTGTAGGAACATAGCAGAAGCTCTTTTGGCATTAATAAAGTGACAGTCTGGTGGAATTATATTATTTTTACTTAAAAAAATTCAGCTTTGTTGAGGCAGAGTTGACAAGTAAAATGGTAAAAAAATTTTTTCCTTCTTGCCAAATGTAGCTTGATGTGCTTTTAAGCTTTTTTGTTGTATTTTTGATGTATCTGGTTCTAAACATTAAAAAATAGAGCGCAGTAGTCCCAGGGTTGCAGTTTATCCATCTGCAATATCAAGAACATGCCAGCAGGTCCATCTATTCCATCTCAAAAGGAAATATTTTCTTCCTCTTTATGGCCGAATAGTATTCCATTGTGTAAATGTATCATAGCTGTTTCATCCACTCATCTACTGATGGACACTGAGCTGCTTCCAGATCTTGCCAAGTGAAATAAACCAGTCAGAGAAAGACAAGCACCACAGGATTTCACTCACATGTGGAATTTAATGAACAAACTGAATTATCAAGAAAAATCGAGACAGACTCATAGATAGAGAGAGAGTAGGCAGATAGCTCTGGTGGTGGTAGGGGGTGTTGTGTGGGGTTGAGAGATTTAGCAAAAAGGGAAAAAGAAGAAAGAACTCATGGCGTTGGTGAACAGCGTGGTGATTTGGGGAAGGAAGGTGGGTGGAGGTGGAAGGGGGATAAATGGTGATGAAAAAATAAAATAAAATAAATAATAATAAAAAAAGAACATGTCAGCAGGCTGGGTGCAGGTGGGCAAGGGGGAGATGGGGACATCTGCAACAGTGTCAACAAC
This sequence comes from Cnephaeus nilssonii, assembly GCF_951640355.1. Taxonomy (NCBI): domain Eukaryota; kingdom Metazoa; phylum Chordata; class Mammalia; order Chiroptera; family Vespertilionidae; genus Cnephaeus; species Cnephaeus nilssonii. The sequence continues at coordinate 59,803,061 of NC_137079.1, read as the reverse complement.
AACAATAAAAAAAAAGAACCAAAGTATTTAGAGCTGTGAGGAGATGAGTGATTATTTAGTCTAAATTCTTTTTCTTGTAAGGAAATCATGACTCATAAGATTCCTAGGTACTTAACACTAGAACAGTGTTTACCTGAGACCATCCTTAGCAAGGCTCAGTGGGGGCGATTCTGGAAAATGTGGACTTCCAGGTGCCAATCTAGCATATGAATCAGGATCTCTTAGACTCAGGAAGGCCTGGGACCTTTATTGTTTACAAGCATTGCAGGTGACTCTTCTCCACTCGGAAATTCTGAGTCAACAAGGGAGAGTCCTTCCTGAGGGCAGGAGTTGTGCTGGGCCTTGAGGACACAAGTAAAAGACTCCCGTAGTTTCAAACGGGCATGCCTCCTGGGTCAGTCAGGTGGGTGTAAGCCATGGGTTTGTCACTCTATGGAGAGGGTGTTACCTCAGAGCGGCCAGTCGTCTACTCCAGGGCAGGCAGCTGTGCTGTGAGGTAACGCATACCTAGCATTGCCAGGGCATTTCTTTTTTAAAGAGAAGCTAGCAATCTAGATCTTTGTTTTCTATTTCCCAACTTCAGCATACTGTATGGACCCAACAAGACAGGCCTACAGGTTGGAGTCAGCCTTTAAACTGTGATCTCTCCTTCAGGAACGTAGGCCAGTAGGGTAGCCAGGAATGAGAATACACGTTTGCCCTACAGTGATGGGAATGTCATGGGTAGACAAGAGTAGAAGGTGCAGGGGGGCAGAGGGAGCCATCAACACTGCTTGAGCGAGGTCAGGAGGACTTTCTGAAGGTCACCAATATTTATTTGGGGGAAAATAAACTCATTCATTCAATGGGCAGAGTCCTTCCCCTGTTATCCCGAGAACACACATATCTGTGTTTTTATGTCTCAAAATGAGAAAGTTTGTTACTCTAAGTTGTTTTAGGAAAACTGATTTTTTAACCATTCGGCTGTAGGGACTGTAGGTAATTTACAGCAGGAGTTAATGTGGAGGTGTTGTAAGCCTGTCTCCCAGGACCTGCTTTGCTACACTTGAAGTGTGTTTTCTGCTTTGAAACCATTTAAGGAAAGTGATTTTGAATAAAGACCATAAGTACACTTGAGAAAACTTAGTGTTGTGGAATTATTTAGATATGATGCAAAGATGACACATTTAAAACAAAAATAGATGCAAATATGTAAAAGGAAACACTATCCAAACAGTCCTCGGGTTACGTCGGACTCGATGTACGTCGTTTCGTGGTTACGTCGCCATTTCCCATTTATTTATAAAAAAAAAAGTTCCGTCATGTTGATGTATGTACATACGTGCTTTTTATTATTTATTTCCCACAAGTAAAGGTCAGGAATTGTTATCTTTCTTTTACATTTTTTTTACTGTTTCACTTCATTACTGCTGTGTATGTGCTCCATGTGAGTGACGTAGGTGCTTATGGAGGTGGGTTCCAACTTACGGCGAAAATCGCGTTACATCGCACCTAGGAACGGATCTCCGATGTAACCCGAGGACTGCCTGTAATTTAATAGTAAGACATTTCTGTGTGTGAGGTAGAGGGGCTGGAAATTCCACTTGACAAATTTAGACCAGTCCCTATAAAATGATATAAAACTTTTTAGGGAGGTAGGCACATTGAGTACAGAAATTACTTTAATAGCTTACCTTGTATTGCACTTCTTTTCTGTATGGGGATATGAGATGCTATTGCAGGCCTTTTGTGGCCTTTAAAAGGCATCTGTATTGAATTTGAATGAAATGCACACAATTCTAAGTTTACAATTCATTGAGGTTTTTAGAACATGTTTATTGAGATATGATTCACATACCATTTAATTCACTCTTTTAAAGTGTACAATTCATTGGTTTTAGTGTATTCACAGAGTTGTGCAACCATCACCGCTGTCTAATTTCAAAACATTTTCATCGCCTCAAAAGAAACTCTATAGCCATTAGCGGTCACTCCCCATTCTTGCCTTTCCTTAACCCCTGGAAAGCAGAAATCTGCTTCCTGTTTCTACGGATTTGCCTATTCTGAGCATTTCACATAAATGGAATTATATAATATGTGGTCTTCTGTGTCAGGCTTCTTTCACTTAGCCTCATGTTTTCAAGGTTCATCCATGTTGTAGCATATATTATTACTTCATTCCATTTTATGTCTGAATGGTATTCCATTGTATAGTTATACCACATTTTGTTTATTTATCAGTGGATGAACTTTGGGTTGTTTTTATTTTTTGATTAATATGAGTAATGCTGTTATGAACATTCATGTATAAATTTTTGTGTGGGTGTATGTTTTTATTTCTCTTGGGTATATACCTAAGATTAGAATTGTGACTCTTCTTTGCTACCTAGAAATTCATTGTTGAATGGAAGGAAGGTTGATGAGTGGTTACCAACAGGACTGCATTGTCAGCTTGCAGTAGAAATCCATCAAGAATCATTTAGGACACCACTGTGTTACAGGTTGCCTCAAGTTCATTCCTTAATACCAAAGTTACACTGGAGGGTTAAGCGTATCTGAGGTATCGGGGTTGCAACTATCAATTTGAAGTTCATATAAAATAAGTAGTGGCTCTCACTTGTAATATAGATATACTGTTTCCCAAAATGAATGTTTCCCATAGTGATGACTCTCACAGTAATTCCCAGAGAGATAAGCAGGTAATTGTTGAGACTTGCTAATCTGTGTGAGACATTTCTGCAAAAAACAATGACGCCTCTTGACTCTTGAGAACCCATGATTATGTTAAGCATTTGAACTATATTTAAAATATCCTGATAATGGATGTTCACATCTACGTGAGCCTTGTGTGCTAGTTATTTAAAAACTTCTTGATCTAGAAAAAAAAATAATTTATGCCTAGATTAGGCCTTTGTTACACTGTTTTCCCTTGGAATATTTCCTCTGTTGTCTGCAACAGCATACACTTGAGTATGAACCCGTATTTATTGTCTATAAATGTGCATTATATTTCACCCTGTATAAGTAGTTTTTGTGATTGTTAGCCGAACACAGTGTAGCTTAACACTTGAGCACATTTTTGAGTGTGATGTTTTCAGTGAACTTAACTAGCTTCCAGTAGGGCTCAGGTTGTCTTGGATTTCATGTCTCGATGAAACCTGGCACGTACATTATAACCCTGGAGCAAATCTTCCTTTCTTCCCTGGGTTTTATTTAGTTCTTTCCAGTTGTTTTTCATTCCTGGCTTATTAATAATTGTGGTTTAGCAAAAATAATTTGAGACTGGAAGCTAAAAGTTGGTAATGGTATAGAGAAGTGGCCCCTTCTGGACCAGAAGTTATGTTTAGACTCTGTGGTGTGTGTGTGTGTGTGTGTGTGTGTGTGTGTGTGTGTGTGTGTCCCCTCTCTCAAATCTGAGTGTGGTTGACATTTGAGCTAATGATGATTGAGTGAGAATTTTGAATGTTTATAAAGACAGTTGGCTTTTAATTATCCAGGTATGCAACTGAGAGCTTTGCATTTTGCTTTAGTTTTTCCTTCCTGGCTGTGTAAGGACTTGCATGCCCTTCCCAAGAGAAGGTGAAGTGGGAGCTATAATTTACACTAGACATTGAGATGAAGGGCTCAGTGGTGCTGGAAGGGGGTGGTGGTGCAGGAAGAACGTTTAGATTTTTGACCCCTGTGAGACTTTTGGGATTCCATTTAGAATTCAGCGATCTGTGCAATTCTGATTACCAATATCTTGGAATCTGTGAGTTGGCTTTGGTTTAGCTATCAAGTGATATTAGTATTGGCAGACATAGTCCTGGTGTACCCCGGGGTATTATGTAGTACAATGCCAAATTTTAAGAGAGGCCAGTGACTTGAGAATTCTGCCACTTAAGGCAATATTATTTGCTGATTATACACTGATTTGCTGATTATAAGGTAACCAAGAACATGCTATAATTCAGAGGGTTAACCACATTTTTGAGAGATGCTTAGGCTTAAAATGCCATTTTGTCCACACATTTCAAAACAGGGTAAGACTTTTAAAGAGGAATTTTCAAGAATTGTTACATCTTTTTATATTTCTATTGCCAGATACCATACCAGGTACATGCATAGCAGTTTTCATTACATTATTTTGGAATGAGTGAATAAATGAATACTTCCTTAATATCTTCTATAAAAGTAGGACAGATTATTTAAAAGGAAAGTTGAATTTTAGCATATTCTTTAGCCTGGAAAGACTTGCATGTAGCAATCAATAGTAGTGACAAGCTCTTAACTTTAAAGATTTTGTCTAAGAATATTCCCTTTCAAAAAGGTGTATAACTAGAGTAACATGTTTCCACAGACTCTCGTCTGTTTTTGTTGTTGAGCTATGGACAAAGCTAGGATGAGTTGACTCCTTGCAGTAGAAGGCTACTTTAATAAAGTGATTTCAGGAACTGAGGTAGGTTCTTCTATCAGAACACAATCAATCCTCCCTCCCCTCTTCCCCCTGAAATTTAACCATCATTTTTGTCTTTATTTTTGTTTTGTGTTCCCTTGGTTAGATATTTGTAGTGTAAATGTTCATAGGATTTAACATAAGTGATTAGTATGTGTAAACCACATTTCAGCCCATGAGAAGTTGGGTAAACCGTCCTGCCCCCCCAGAGTAAGCAGTGTAGACTCAGATGCCCAGAGCAGAGGGAGGTAGGTTGCTAATTTCATTGTAGAGTTCACTCTGTGCTGTTCACAGACTTTCATTTGATGCTCAATACTTGTACATAGGGAACTAGTTACTGACATGGTCTCAGCTCAAGCAACTGTATTGCAATTCAGTTTCCTCCTGTATAAATGGGTAAGAGCTCCTACCACATGGGGTTGTTGTGAAGATTAAGATAGATTCTGAACAAGTAAAGACTAAGTGTTGGTTGTCTGGGTTCCTGTTTTATAGTTGAGGATACTGAGGCCTGGAGAAGTTGGGAGACTTTGTGTCTATTACACAAGAAAGGAGTCCGATACTTTTGTTTTAGCTTCTCTGACTCCAAGTTCCTTTTTAAAAAAAAATATATTTTATTGATTTTTTTTTTTTTTTTTTTTTACAGAGAGGAAAGGAGAGAGAGAGAGAGTTAGAAACATCGATGAGAGAGAAACATCGGTCAGCTGCCTCCTGCACACCTCCTACCGGGGATGTTCCCGAAACCAAGGTACATGCCCTTGCCCGGAATTGAACCTGGGACCTTTCAGTCTGCAGGCCGACGCTCTATCCACTGAGCCAAACCAGTTAGGGCTCCAAGTTACTTTCAAAAAAAATAAATATGTTGTTATTGATTTCTGAGAAGAAGGAAGAGAGAGAGAGAGAGAGAAACAAATGATGAGAGAGAATCATTGATTAGCTGTCTCCTGCACGCCCCACATTGGGGGTGGAACCCGAAACCCAAGCATATGCCTTGACCGGGAATTAAACCTTGACCTCATGAGCCATACTGGCTGGGCCAAGTTCCTTTTTTTAAATTTTTTATTTTTAGCCCATTCCTGTGGGAGGAACTGGCTTCTCTACCATCATGAATGACTTTTTCAATAATTTCACTCTGGGAAAGGAAAGAGCTAGGAGGTAGACATTTGTTCTGTTTAAATTATGTTTAGTTTTTACCTGGTGTTTTTGACTGTGTGCCATAATCCTTGCATTTGTAAGTTTTTGGCATGAGTGCCCAAGGAGATCTGTCAGAGATATTGCAGCATAAATAGTGATAGAGATGTTTCATGGAATTCACTGTAAAAATTGGTCCTGTTTTGTGGAGTCATAGTGATCATATAATGGTTGCTTCAAAAATGAGGTTTAATGGAAGAAAGGAGAAAGGGGTGTTTTCAATTCATTGCCAGTTTTAGCGACTGCCTGAAAAGACCCGGCATCTTGAAGTGTGTGGCTTGGGGCTCCTCGCTACAGAAACAATGCCTCTTTCGTTTCAATGCTGACACCTGGCATGGACAATTAAGGCAGACCCAGTTTGGGTGAATTGTTTCATGAAGGGGTACCCGTGTTCCATCGTGGCTTCTGATGGTAAATGTTCTTTGTGTTTGTTTTGCGTTGCATTACTTATGTTGAAATAAATGATAGACAAGATGATGATGGTATGCATGTGTCTGAAATATCATGGTCCAGTAGCTGATCAATCAATAAGTAACTTAATTTGGAACCAACTTTGAGCCCCGTGGAAGCCCATAGCCTAGTTTTTGTCGGCAAACATCTCTTCTCTTGAAACAGTTCAAATGGGCACTGGTTTTGCACTGCGATTCGCACAAAATATGGTGGAGAGTGCTTTTGGGATTCTAGATGTCTTTAAAATGACTGCTTAACAGGAATTGAAAAATTTAAACAAGATGAGTGCCTGCTGACTTGCATTAGTGGGTGTTTTGCTGATAACCCGTCTGGTATGAAGTGGTCTTCGAGATGTTCCCAGAATGTCTGGGATTTAAATCATGTTGGTTATGTGGTCAGAATTGGAACTGAGAGATGCAGCTTTAGAGAAACTTGCTGCTTATATTGGTGGGAAATCTCCTCAGCAAGAGGATTAAAATGAAACCATAAACAAAAAAGGGTGTGATGATAATTCCCATTTGTTTACTAAATTAATATGCTCATAGGAGAAGAAATGGCTATTTTGAAATTTGTGGTCTTGGCACTTATTGCCTATATATTTAGCTGATAGATATTTTCTTTCACAAAATATGCCCTTTAAAAGCTTCGTATCAAGGGCTTCTCCAGAGGCTGCAAGTGGTAGGACAGGTTTGGCAGCCGTGTTTGTGTAAGGTGTGTTTTCTGCACGCTGCTCCGCCCTTAATATGCTTGGGAGAGTAATTACAGCTTCCCAGGAAGAGTCCTTGGCCCTGTCAGTTTCTTAGCTTTCTTTCCAACAGGCCCACTCGTCAGCACCCAGGGCCGCTGGGCTGGAAGAGGCAGTAGCCCTGACTGTAGTGTGCAGTCTTCTTCATCTTCTTCTTTTTTTGAAAGGGTCAAATATTTTCACGTATCGTTTGTGTACTGTGAAGTAAGTTGGGCAAATATTTCTTTTCCTTTAAAAATAGGGGATGGAGCAGTGACTTATCAGAAGTTCCTAGCCCAACTGGCGTGGCTCAGTGGTTGAGCATCGACCTATGAACCATGGTTTGATTCCTTGTCACGGCATATGCTCGGGTTGTGGGCTCCATCCCCAATGTGGGGTGTGCAAGAGACAGCCGATCAGTGATTCTCTCTCATCATTGATGTTTCTATCTCTCTCCCTCTCCCTTCCTCTCCGGGGGAAAAAAAAAGTCTGTAGAATAAGATGGGTCCAGGATTGAATCGCAGGTCTCATGTGATGTACGTCTCAGGTGGTAGTGATTTTAGTTAATTGTATTAAAAACTATGGAAAGGGACAAGGAAGAGGAAAATAGCTAGGTTTTTTAGAAGGCAAGGTGTGGCTCTTGACTACATAGTGATTACTCCTGTTTGTGTTGACTTTTGATAACGCAAGTGGGAAACACGTGGTCTTGAGTTCCTGTGAATCACCTCATTACATAAAATGCGTCACACCTCAAATAACATTCTAATGAGTAAGGTTCAGAATTATTGAAAACAGCAGTGAGTAATTGTTAGGTTAGAACTCCCTAGACCAGTGGTCGGCAAACTCATTAGTCAACGGAGCCAAATATCAACAGTACAACAATTGAAATTTCTTTTGAGAGCCAAATTTTTTAAACTTAAACTTCTTCTAACGCCAGTTCTTCAAAATAGACTCGCCCAGGCCGTGGCATTTTGTGGAAGAGCCACACTCAAGGGGCCAAAGAGCCGCATGTGGCTCGCGAGCCTCAGTTTGCCGACCACAGCCCTAGACAAACACTTGTTCTTTGAAAATTCTTAAATTTCGTTCAGTACATTGAATTCTTCTTAAAATAAAGATGGGTTCATATTTTAAAACATGATTTAATTTTTTGGGAACAAACTGTCTTCACTATATTTTGAGGTCCTTTATAGATCTCTATAATTTTTACAGTTTCCAGGATACAGAAGGTAGTCTAGTGGATTTTTATCCTTTAGGTATAGGAGACACATAAAAGTGACCTAAATCTGATCGATTCTGACCTCTCTTGCATGGTGTTTAAAAAAAAAATTAACTTGTATATCTATGACACAAGGAAACACCTGTGGTTGTTACAGAATATTAATAATAAAAATAAATATTGATATTAGCTATAATTTTACCACTTAGAAATAATTATTTATATAATGCATACTTAGAGAGGTATAGTAATGGGGATCCTACTCATGTATTATTTAATGAATGGCTTTATAACTAATATATTAAGGATTCTTTACAAGTAAATCTACTTTCATGACATGAGCTTAAATTTTATGCAATTTTCTGTTTTACAGTTATATCATAATGTAATCAGCCTCTTTTTGTGGGGCATTCAGGCTGTGTGTAATTGTTGCTCTTCTACACAGTGCTGTGAAGCAGTGCTTCTTATGTCTTGTTCTCTTGCTGTCATAGTGTACATTCCTAGATCTGGACATAGTATGTCTGAAAGAAGCATATTCAATACTTCAAATACACATCACAAATTGCCTTCTAGAATTGTGGTATCATTTTATATAACCTTTGGTATTATACAGAACATGCCAGATTCCCAGGACCTTACAATATAGACTGTTATTTAAAAATTTTTGCTTACTTTTTATAATCTTCTTTATAAACAGTATAAATTGGTCTGGTATTATATCACAATTATTTAGATTTTGGTAAGTAAGTACAGGAGTACATTAATATTTTGATATCTGGAGGAGGGTGATCTAAATCTACTATGGCTTTGACTTTCTATAGTTTTTTTTGGGAAAATGAAACTTTCTGGATAATTGGGTTTTCTGAATAGCTCTGTAAATTCCATTATTTCTATTTTATTAATTAATATTCTGATTATATGGTACAGAGGTATTCCTTTGAGGGTTAATTATTGGAGTGTGTTGTCAGAGTGTTACCTTGAAGGTCAATACATGTAATGAGGTTAAACATATACTGCAGTTAACTACCCTCAGCTATTTGATTGCATAGTATCTTGATCTTTACAAACTAATAAGTAGGTGATATTTTCCTTGTTTCAGATCAGGAGACTAGAGTTCAGAGAGGTTATATAACTTGCTTAAGATCACACAGCTATTAGGTAATGAAATGGGATTTGAATATACTTTTGCCCGAGTTGAGCCCTTTCTCTTTCCATTTCATCACTTGCTATGCTCTGCCCTCTTGATGGGACCATCCAGTGTTGTTGACTGTTACTCTTTACTGCTCTCCCTGTGTTTGTAGGGCATAGCTCTTTTTATCTTCTAAACCACTGCTTCTAATCTACATTGATTTGGAAAAATAATTGCTAGATCGTTTCACAGCAGGACAACTAAGTATTGGTGGCTCCGAGTGGCTTTCCTGTGACTACAGAAAATGGACTTCGATATGTGCTTGGATGTTCCTGGGCCCTTTTATGCTTTTTGGCTTTGGGTAGGAGTTCCCAGAAAAATGAGATATCACTATGTTTTCACTAGTTGGGATCAGTGCTCATCTTGAGTTTGTATTGGATCTATTTGGGGAAATAAGAGTTTGTGCTACACAGATGACCTGAGATCATCCATGGGCCACTCAAGGTTATCTCCCCCCAAATGTACCATTCTGTTTGTGTTTACTGTGCTTTTAAACTTTGTCTTCTACTTATGCGGTTGTGAACTTCTTGAGGGACGAATTCCCCCCCCCCTTTTTTTTAGTATCCAGGTTAAGTATCTGCACCCAGTATCCAGGTTAAGTATCTGCACCCGAGATACTCAGCAGGTGTTTGATTCCCACAGCAGTGTAGCCCTCCTGTAGATGAATGCCGTGTACAGGATGCCCCTGCCTTTCTGTGGGTCACCTCTAGCCTTGGCTCCTGTCCATATTTGTAGAACCATCTCATGAGAAACTAACCTTAATTCTAAAGTTACCCATTGTTTTGTCAGTTAGTAGTGTGTCTAGCTAGAGCTATGTCGGGCATTGTGGAAAAGATGCAGAAGACATATAGGGATTCCAGGTGGACAGTAAAGCTAGCAGTGGTGAATAAGGATGGGGGGGCACTTTGGCTCACCTAGGAGTTAAGATGAATTACTTCCAAAATCAGGTTTCCAAGATTGTATTTCTTTCCGAAGTGGCAGGTGGAACAAGGACTCCTGCTAGCAGATGGTGGTTCTCTTGCCCACACCCTTAGCTGGGGATCCAGTCCCAAGAGTTGTTCTTGGAGCAGTTTCCCTCCCACTGTTTTCTCTGCTACTGTTTTCCCTATGGAACGCCCTTCCCTCCCATCTCCCCTATCCTCAAGAGACAGAATCTGTAGAGATTTTTCCAGCAGTTTCACTAAGAACATTGATGGTGGTAACCTTAGGTGGCCTGCTCATATCTGAGTCTTAAGTGGGAAATTATCTGCTTGAAATTCTTAACTGTCTACCCTCTCTCTATCTTCTGTTTCTCTGTGTTAGGATTTAACAGTCTTCTCCCTCGGATGTTTCAATAAATAGCTCTTTACACAGACCATTTCATGAAAACATTTAAGGAGAGTTAGGTCCTCTGCTATTTATTTTTTGTAATGAAATGTGAGGAATTTAAAGACGGAATTGAAATTAATTATCTGCATATATAGTTGGTATTTCAAGTTTATTTACTGTTTTTATTTACTTTTAGTAAAATAGATAACCCATAGATTTTTAAATACAAAATATGTTCACAATTTAGCTTCCAACTTTTATTATCCATAAAATGGTTACATTACAGAAAATGCTCATTGTGTTTTTTCTGTTTATATTTTCATACTAAAATGGTTAACCTCTCTCTTTGTAACACAGAACCTCATATAATTTCTTTTGTGGAACAGCTTTTGATATATGCACATCCTTCAGTGATAATATCAGATGCATATCAATTAATCTGAATTTGACTTGTGTCTTATTCCTGGTTAAAAGAAAATTAATACCGAAATCTGTCTTTCAGGCAGTAACAGAGAAGAATTTTGAAACAAAGGATTTTCGAGCCTCTCTAGAGAATGGTGTTCTGTTGTGTGAGTAAGTATTTAAAGCATTTACAAACAATTTAAAAGCAAAGGCGTGCGTGCATGTTATGAAGTATGTCCACTTTCACTCCCTTCTCCATGGCTACAATAGTCACAGATATGTTTACCTGGTAACAAGTGAGATTTGATCCCTGCAAATGGACACCCCATAGTTCCAGACAGTAATAAGGGGTTATCAGCCTCTGTATCTAAAGATAGCATTGGTGAAATATATATTATTTTAAATTAGTAAACAAGAAAGGTTCTATTATTGCTTGATGGGCCAGTAGGGGTGGGTGGTTGAGGAGAAAGCCTTATTATCATCTGTCACTTACTCAGATTATTTTAATCTGACCTTGTATCATCTGTCACTTACTCAGATTATTTTAATGTATGGAATTGCCTGTATTAAAGTTTGTATAAAACTTTTTTCTTTTATCAATAAACAGTGATGATTGTAGAACAAATTTAAGCAGTAGCAAATGTTTCTTCTAAACTGTAAGTGGAGTCATTACATTACCACAATCAATTTGAGTCATGGAACATTCATTTAATTAACATATATTGAGAATCACATCCCAGGCTTTGGTTATCTTTAAGTAAAATAAAGATTGATGGTATGAGGCCTACATTGTATGTTTAGTGTAATGTTTTGTTCCTCAATGGATGCGTAGTATAGTTAGCTGGGTATGTGACCTTTGCGGGTAAGGGGCAGGCAGGCCCATGGGATGTAAAGATGAACGTGTGAGGGTACAGGTTGCAGAATTGAGCCAATAAATTATAAGAATGTACTTGAGTATGTACTCGCATTTTTGAAAGCACTTATGTATTTCAATCTAGACATTTACTGCATAGGTATTGATGGAATCTGTCCACAAATAAGCATTGGGAGTGTATGTGTTTTCACTTAGATGATTTTGATTCTTCTTTTAAAGGAAGGTTGTTTGCAGCAAGCAGAAGGAGTCAAAGGGTGTAGGTTTGATTCCTTGCTCCATTACTTTTGGACATTTGAGCAAGTAACTTAACATCCAAGCCTTATTTTCTCACCTGTAAAGTGGAGGTCAGGATATCTAATCTGCCTACTTTACAGGGTTGCAAAGTTCCATAACATATATGGAACTTAATAGGCTTTTGTAAACTATTAAACTGTGTAGAAATACATAGGTTGGTGGACATGTAGATAATAATCTCATTTTATCAGCTCTGTTGATGGGTGTTTAAACTTCTTTAGAGCAATATTATTAAGTTGAGCCATACCAAGTTTTTGCTATTCAACCATCTGTGACCTATAGGAATGTCAATTTCATGCGGTTCCAGCTAATATGTTGTAGGACAGGCATATGAAAGAAGGGCCACAGGAAAGTTTCAGGGATGCATCTGAACCTCTTCTGATGCCACATTCTGAATTATTGTTGCCAAATAGAGTTAAACTAATTTTAGTAGGTGATGTGGTCAGCCCAATTGGTCACAGATAGGAAATTACTTTATTTGGATTTGAAGACTATATGATTTAAATGTGTTCTATTGTGTTCATAGCATGAAAGGACAAAAATAATTGTTAGAAAGACGCATGTGATCTGAAAACTACTTTGCTATGAGTATAGACTAGTGATTTTCAACCTTTTTCATTTCATGGTACACATAAACTAATTACTAAAATTCTGCAGCACAACACAATTTTTTTTTTTTGCCGACCTGACCAAAAAATAAGTATATGGCTATTGTTGTGTTGGCTTTTGTCATTTTTTTTATTTGACAATCTAAGGGAAAAGAGGTCAGTGCCCCTGACTAAAAAGTCAGGTATTGTATGTTTTAAAAATTATTGTGGCACACCGAAGTTGAAAATCGCTGGTATAGACTATTTAGTGGTTCACAGCCAAATAGCTTTGATGTCAATTGTAAGCCCCACAAGACAGGATAGGAGTTAGGCAGGTTCATGTAGGAAGTGTGCCTATGAGTTATGGAATTGTTTTCAGATATATGACAGCATATAGTCCAAATAGGTGATGTTTTCAAAGAAGTCACTCTGTGGTTATATACTTCCAGGGATGAACTATTATTTAAAATATTTTTTTAGAGAATTCCCCCCATTTGGGGCATTGCTTCCATAACTAGGTCTTTAAACATACTTGATAGTGAAGCTTGTTTTTTTATTTAAAATGCAATTTATGCGCCAGCCTGGGGTCTGAGTGACTTGAGGTGATTTCTGAAAACTATATCCAAACTATTGCTAATGAGAATATGCAGAGTTGATGAAAAACTATTTTGACCACAAGCAGTACTTTTAGAATAAATATATAAGTTCTACCTTAATGATCACAGCAAACATTCTGTTGAATGTTTAGAGACATAATGGCTTTTGACCTGGAGAGCATTATGTTACCTGATAAGCCAGTCAGAGAAAGACAAGTATCATATTTCACTCATATGTGGAATCTAAGGAACAAGATGAACTAACAAGCAACACAGAGACAGACTCATAGATATAGAGCAGGCTGACAGCTGTGGGTGAGGGTGTTTGGAGGGCTGAGGTTTGTGGTGGAGGGAATGAGCAAAAAAGAAAAAAAAGAGCAAAAACTCATAGACACAGACAACAGTGTGGTGATTGCTGGGGGAGGGTGAGTGGGAAAAGGTGGAGGAGGTTTTAGGGGCGATAAATGGTCATGGAAGGAGACTTGACTTGGGGTGGTGAACACACAATACAGTGTACAGATGATGTGTTGTGGAATTATGCACCTGTAAACTGTACAATTTTGTTAACCAATACCACCCCAATAAATTAAATAAAAACGAAAAACAAGTCACTTTAATTTACAACTTCCAAAGGCTCATTCTTAGATTGTTTCCTAATGGAAATAACACCAATTTGAGGCATGGCGCATTACCATATAAGTCTAATCAATCTGTTTAGTACCTATCCTTTAAACATTCAGCTGTGATAATCAATTGTAGTTTCTGTGGGACACTGCATGATATTTGTATTCAAATAATGTTTCTCTTAATTGTGAGTCACATGTGTAGCCATTGGTTAATGGAGATATATTAATCTAAAAGGTGTAGTGTTGGAAAAAAGTCCAGGTAACTCTATTCTGTATAAATTTGAAACTGAAGAAAGCTTACCTAGTTGGCCTGGTAGCAGGCATTCCTCTGTTTGATCACAGCTACCTGAGTTATAATGCCTACAAAGAAAGCGAAATCAGTTGCTCAGAAGCCTGGTATTAAAAGCCCAGACTTTTAAATTAATGGTAAATATTGTAAGCTGTATGTCTTTGAGATTATTTTACCCACAGGAGATCTCAAGTTTTAGCTGAAATATGATAAGGATATCTTAAAAATCTGAATTTATGTTCTTATAGGAAAAGGCGGACTTCAGTTTGGTTCACTGCCACAAAAAAGGGTGAAATATAGGGTTTGCTTGTTGCCTATTAAAAAATCTCTAGGCATCCTAGTTCTTTATCACCATTAAATACTTTTATTATTGTTTTATTTAGTAATCTTAGCAGTCTTTTATCCTTTACTAATAGGTTATCCTTTTTGAACTGGCATTCTGAAATGTCAAAGTGAAGTGTTGGAAAAAGTGAGCTTATCATAGGTTTCAGCCAGCTAGAGTGTACTGCCCTTTCTTATAGCCCAAATTGGGTGTAAACTCTGCACTGAGGTTTCCGACAAGATACACATCTGAGTAATGAGAATATGCGCATTTATTACCTTTTAGTCTGTTTGACTACTGAAATTACTATTTTCTGTTGATCATTTCAATATCATTTTGTTTGATTGACTGTGGGATCTGATGAGTTGAGGGCTAAAGAATACCCTCCTGGCTCAAGTCTGTTGTAGCAATTCTTTTACTGTATACCTTAGACATGTAACCTCTTTTCTAAACAGTGAGATTGGAACAAGATCTAATTTGGGGGGTTTTCTAATTAGTAAAAGAATTGACAAGAGTCTTTAAGTTGATTTTAGCTCCTCCTTATAATTTTCTATGAATTTCATTGATAGCATTCATTAGTATGTCTCCTGTCTTCATTGTTTATCAGTGTTCATGAGGCCTACCTTAATAGATATTTAAAAGATATGCAATTTGCTATTCTATAAATATCCACAAGCCTTTTTTGTTCTGTGGTTTTAGCAGAATTCTATCTCTTTGCTAAATATATTTAGTGGCTTATCCAGTAGTGATATAAGTTATAATTTCACAGTTACTCATCTTATGATAGCAATCTTGAAAATATTGAAATGAAAACATTCTTTATTTTCCTTATGAAGCAAGAAGATGTATTTGAAAGCAGTCTTATTGGATGTGCTGCTGGTTAGTCAGTCTACACTTCCCATCCTTGGGATAATGCTTTGTCTTTGCTCTTTCCCAAATCATCTGTGCATCAGAAGATTATAGCTTTTGAATGGTTCACATTATTGAGAATACTCTTCTCACACTGTCCCCAGGCCTTCTTTTCCATAGTTGGCAGCTAGCTTGGAGAGAGGGAGCAAGATGTTCCCCTATTGGTTTGAGAAATCCTGCTTGTATTTATATCTGCCATGTTGTGACTTGGCAATCTGCCTAAAAGTCCATAATGTTTTGTTAGAGATACATTCAGTAGAAGAAGAAATGCTAAAAAATATTGCTATTAATTGACTATGGGGCCCTTAGGGGATGGTTTTAAGACATCAGACAAGATAGAGAACTTGGTCACTTCTTATTTATGCCAAGAGAACTCTGTCCTTTTTGGGGTGGAGTGGCAGTGACATTTGTGGCCCCTTTGGCTCCTGTGCAGTGCTCATGCGCAGCCCGGAGGCTCTTGGGTGATGGTGATGGCTTTTTATTAGAGCTCTTTCTGGATTTGAATTTCCTGAGCACAGTTGCTTCCATATGGCTCTCCAGCATAAATATTGACCGTGATCCATATGAAAGCCATTGAAATTTAAGTAATAAAAACTATTTTTCTTAAAGTAATAAAACTCTGACGTTTCTATATTATTTGATAACCTAGCAGCACATAAACAAAGATACAATTGTTCAAGTTCATATAGATAATTAAAGAATTTAAACTGGTTTTTTTATAGCAGTATTTTATGGTTATCATCTGTATGCTTTCTTTTTCAGCTTCATGGTCAATATCCCCCCTCATAATTTATATCTATATGTAGCAAGAACATCATTCAAAAAAGAGTAGTATAAAAGTTGAAGGTGAGCTGGGAAAACATTAATTTTAAAAATTACTTCTGCTAAGGTAGTTGCACTGTACAGGCTCATTGCCAATTTTGTAGAAATCTTTTATATTGTGGCCTCAAACTTGGAGGTAGAAAGCTTATGTATGTTTTATGAACCTGCATGTACCATCTACAGGGTTTTCTCACCTTAAATGTAAATTAACAAGAGGAGAACTTACAAGATTTTAGTGGGGCCTCTGAGAAATAAATGAGAATGATGGTGTACTAAAAAATAAAAGGTAGAAGTGGATGTACTAAGTTTATGTGATATAAATAATTTATATTAAAGTTGATCGGCAGAAAGTTATTGAAGTAGGTTTTTGATGTAATGAAGGCTCTCATGTGAACATGTGGATAATAACACTGTTGGCCATGAAATGATGAAAGTATGGGGATTCTGTTCAGTGCAATGAGAAAGAAATTAAATAATGGGAATAAATACTGTAAAAAGAACAAACATAATGTATCACATAAATTAAAAGTAGAGAACTTGCCTTATATGAGACTTAGTCTCTAGAATTTTTATATAGTAACACTAATCAGAATATTAGCTGGATAAAAGTAATATGTAGCAGAACATCATTAAAGAAAGTAGTATATCAAGTTGATAAAGTTTATTAAGTGATAAAGTTTAGCACATTGTTTACTTCAGAGAAACATGTGGAACTTTTATTTTTATATGTAGAAAAAATGGTTATAAGATTTAAGAAATAGAATAATAAACTACATTTCTCTATAAGGTAATAGATATAAAAATTAATTTATAGTTTCAATCTACTCTATACTAATAAAAGGGTAATATGCTAATTAGACTGGATAGATCCAACGTCTTCTGGATGTCCTTCTGGACAAAGCCACAATGGCGGAGGCCGAGGCAGAGGTGGTTAGGGGCAATCAGGCAGGCAGGCAGAGCAGTTAGGGGTGATCAGGCCGGCAGGGCACAGCAGTTAGGGGCGATCAGGCTGGCAGGGGAGCAGTTAGAGGCATCAGGCAGGCAGGCAGCGTGGTTAGGGGTGATCAGGCAGGCAGGCAGGCCAGTGGTTAGGACAGTGATGGCGAACCTATGACACGCGTGCCAGCACTGACACGCGTAGCCATTTCTGATGACACGCAGTTGCTGAGGCGGCTGCATGCTGAGGATGAAACATTTGCTGCTCCTGAGGATGAAACATTTGCGAAATAATGTTTTTTCCTCAAAGTGACACACTACCTGAGTTATGCTCAGTTTTTTGGCGAAGTTTGACACACCAAGCTCAAAAGGTTGCCCATCACTGGGTTAGGAGCTAGCAGTCCTGGATTGCGAGAGGGATGTCCGGTTGGACATCCCCTGAGGGGTCCCAGATTGCAAGAAGGTGCAGGCTGAGCTGAGGGACTGCCACCCCCATGCACGAAATTCTTCCAGTCTAATTAGCATATTCGTCCAGTCTAATTAGCATATCACGCTTTTATTATTATATACTAGAGGCCCAGTGCACGAAATTTGTGCACTCGCGGGGGGAGGGGTGTCTCCTAGTCCTTCCTGTGCCATCTCACAGTGTGGGAGCCCTGCGATCGATCGCCCCAAAGAGGTAGACCCCGCCCACCCATCCAGGGCTCAGGGGTCCGCCTTTGCGCTGCGCAGAGCCACGGACCCCTAGGCCTTGCTGCGTGGAACCGCGGGACCCACCTCCGCACCACACATGCAGCATCAAGCCCCCACCCACCTGTGTGCAAACCCAACCCCGCCCACCCGTGCGCGCCCTCCGCGCATGCAGCCTCCTGGTGATCGCTCGTTGTAGCGTGAGGGCATCACGGTGTGAGGGCGTAGTGACCACATAGGCTTTTATTAGTATAGATTAGAGGCCTGATACACGAAGTTCGTGCAAGAGTAGGCCTTCCTTCTCCCGGCTGCCAGCACCAGCTTCCCTCCGGCACCCGGGACCCAGGCTTCCCTCTGGCCACTGGCAGGCATCCGGGACCCGGGCTTCCCTTGCCGCCCCAGCTTCGTCTGGAAGGTCGGCCGGTCTAATTAGCATATTATGCTTTTATTTTATAGATTATTATAGATTATGCTAGAACCCGATACTATGTCTTTTTATTTATTTTATTTTTTAACCACAGTTTGCATCAGTTTCAGATGTGTAACAAAGTGGCCAGAAAATCATGCATTCTAATCCCCCCACTGCCCCTAAGTACCACCTGACCCCATACCCCATTATCTCAACATTATTGCCTATATTCTCCATACTGCAATCTGTATCTCTGTGGCTATTCTGTATCTACCAATTCGTACTGCTTAGTCCCTTCCCCTTTTTCATACAGCTCCCTGACCCCTCTCCCCTCTGACAGCTGTCAGTCTGTTCTCTGCAGATACTATTTTTTAATTGAAACTAGTAAATAATTTAAAATCTGTTATAAAATATTGGTTATATCGAGGCAACATACTCTGTAATATTTTCAAAATGACCAATTGAATATAAGCTGGTACATTAATAAATAACTAATTTATTTATTAATATAAACCTATATTTAATTATTATAAAAATGACAAGACTTCCCAATAATTGTTCTTTTGGCAATCTAAGAAAAGACTACAAAATGGGGAAAAGATATTTATAAAGCATTTTCATAAAGGAAAATATTGAAAACAACCTAAACATCTAAAATGTGATATGTAAAATTGGTGAAAATTTTTACCTCCCTTAAGAGTGGTGGTTATAAAAGCTGCAGCGCCATGGAAGGTCATGCAGTAAGTAGGTGGCTGACAGGTGGAGGGAAACACTGTTGCTGCTATTGAAAGTGTGAAGGGTCGCTGCTATATCATGCCAGGAGGCGGATGGAGGAATGCTGCCCCGGGGTGCAAAAGCAAGTGGATCAATGTTGCCAAATCCCTTTCCTAAGAAGCATCAAGAACTTAACGCTGATGATTTTATCTCTAGCAATAAAATATGAGGAATGGTAAATGTAGTCAGTAATACTCTGATAAGTCTGCACCATTACAGATCATTACTAGAATTACTGGGGTTATCACATTTAAGGTCTAAAAATGTCAAATCACTGAATTGTATACCCGAAACTAATATAATTAATATAATATCGTATGCCAACTATATTTAAATAAAAATAAAGAGAGAAATGGTAAGGAGCATGGATAAAGATATACGTACAAACATACATCAAAGCATTTTTGCCCGACCGGCGTGGCTCAGTGGTTGAGTGTCAACTTATGAACCAGGAGGTCTCGGTTCAAGTCCTGGTCAGGGCACGTGCCCAGGTTGCGGGCTCGATCCCCAGTATGGGACGTGCAGGAGGCAGCCAATCAATGATTCTTTCTTATTATTGATGTTTCAACCTCTCTCTCTCTCTCCCTCCCTTCCTCTGTAAAATAATAAAATATATATATATTAAAAGAAACACATTTTGACAGTGGCAAAAATTGGAGAGAACCTATATCTAACTATAAGGGAATGACATGTCACTCTCGTTTCCATGAAGGGATGGAGAGGAATTTAGCGATGTGATGTTACTTAACAGTAAAAAGCAGAATCAGGACAGGAATCTGGTCCCCTCTGCTAGATGCCCTTTATTATTGTTATGGTATTGGGAAATTTCTGGCTATTCAGCAAGATCCGTTAGTGCTTTAACTACTGAGGTTGCTCGAAATAGGAAACCTGCTGTCAGACGCCTAAAGTTTTGCTGGATTCACTGCAGGATGGATGCTTCAGGCATAACAGTGAGGCAAGATAAGGAAGTCCAGTCATAATAAAGTGATGATTATAAATTTTATTGGTACTGATTTGTTGCTGTTCCGCCTGTTTTCCCATTTTAGCATGCATTAACTTTGTATTTGTGTGGTAAGTAATCCAGCAGTATCCAGAATTACTACCACAGGAATTCTACAAATTGAACTTACATTAATTTTACTACTTGTCTTAAAAATTATCATAAATATGTATACTGAATGCTTTTACACTTTGAAATTTAAAATTAATCTGCTTGTTACTTTATCCATGGAAACGTGATCACTAACTACTGTTATTCTTTTATTATTTTTTCCCATCACCATTCATCTCCCATTCATCTTCCACCTCTACCTACAATGTTGTTATTATTATTTTTTATTGATTCCAGATAAAAGGATGGAGGAAGTGAGGGAGGAAAGAAGAGAGATAGAGAGGGAGAGAGAGAGAAAGAAACATCGAGGGGGATCTGGGCCCTTGACTGGGAATCGAACCCGTGACACTTTGGTCTGAGGACCAACGCTCTAACCAGGGCCTGCTACCTTTTGGTGCATGGGATGATGCTCCAACCAATTGAGCCACACCAGCCAGGGCCTCCCCCAACAATATTATTTTAAAAATATTACAGCTTAAGAATTTAGATGGAAGTAATTAATTTAAAATCTTAGTAAGGAATTTATTTAAGATAATCAGTCAAACAGTTATAGAACATTTTAATGTACATTCTGATTCATCCATAAAAAGGGACTATATGCAGTCACGAAAATTTATGCTATAGATGTATATTATTTTTGTGGACAAATATAATAAAGTAAAAAGCAGCTTACATGATAAAAAAAGATAACCAGTCCAATTAATATATCTGATAAAGAGTTTACTCTCTTTATCAACATTTGACAATTAGGAGAGAACACTGAAGTTCCTCTGTCTGCCAACAGAAAAATAAGAGGTGTCTTTGTTGGGAGAAGCAAAAAACCATTTCTAGCATTTGAATGAAACCGACGGTAAAGTTTTTATTAAAATTATTTCTATAAAAAAGATAGAGATTTTGAATTATTAACAGAAAAATTTATGCATTAGAAGTTAGTGGACTTTAGCCAGTATTTTTAAATCACCTGCTAAATGGCAGGTACCTTGCTCAATGCCAGGAGATGCTGTTTGGATTGAGAGAATAGTCCTGTGTGTGCTTAGCACCATCACTGTCTGGCTGCTCTGTGGCTGATCACAGCACAGTGCTCTAGAATCTTCTGGAAGCATTCAAATGCTTGTTGAGCAAAGTTTGCATCTAGAAGAAAACTAGGCAAATGAGAAAATGTCAAATAACGGGTAAAACATATGTTGTAAGGAACTGTGTAATCTCTTAATTATATCTTTAAAAATTTTAGTTACCAGTAGGAAAAGTTTGACTACTGTGGAGGTATATATTTAAAAAACATGGCTGACATAAAGATATTAGAAATGTATGTGTGAATGACTAACCAAATAATTTATAGTTTAAAAGTTCACTCCCAGTGGATTGATGTGCTCTTTGATGTCACTCTCTCTGGTGCATTTGGAAAATCTTTGGAAATAGGAAGTCAAAAGATGTCCCTACATTTTGCACCTCCACTGAAGAGCTTTCTGATAAGGGGGGAAATGAGGTTTGGCATTTGAAACTAATTTCCGGAGACCAGCAGACCGAGCATCAAATTCTGATTAAAACCTACAACTGAGCTGGACATCACATTGAGCTTCATGGGCAGCTCTGAGTCTCACTTCTGAGGTTCATCACAGGTCATGTCACAGTCACTGGCGACAAGGGTTTGGAACAGAGCCCTTTCCTAGCATCTGTTGTGCAACTGAACTCCCTTGGAGGAGTGTTTTGGGGAGGAGAGGAAAAGGAAGTAGACTACAACTGGAAAGATGAGCTGAAGGAGAGGTTTGCAGGCCGGATTGTGAGAGCCATCTCGTGTGGGGTACCAAATGACTCAGTGTTTTCCCTTCTGGTTTTAATGTCACCAAAGAGCAGACCTCTGAGGGCTATCAGAGCACATCACCAGGTTCCTGCCATGGCCTGAGAGAAGGCTTGCTGGGGTGGCTGTGTTACATGGGGTTAGAGGGATGGGATATGGGGATGCAAGAGGAGGAAATGGTCCCTTGTGCTAGAAGGAATCTGGGAGGTTATCATGTTAGCTCATTCTTGAATAGAGCCAGTCACCTGAAGTCAGTATTGCCTTTAGGAACATATATTATTGAAGAACATTTATTATACAAAGAAGTTTTATTTGCAAAAGAGAACAGTATTTCTCTTGCATGATACTTGTATTTTATTTGACATAAGACTATGCCCCATTCCTTTAGATATACTTAATGTCACAGAAATTTAAATTTTCTGAAACATATTTTTATTCCTAGAAGGTCTTCCTCTAATTGTATATGAAAATAATTATTTATGGGTGGTCAGTATTTGCCCAAACTGCATTTTCTCCATATTCTAGTGCCTAGAACTGATATCGTTTTAACAGTTGACAGATAAAACAGCCTTTTTATCTGGTGATACACTTTTTAGAGGGTGGTCTGTGTATTATCCAGAGTGTAGGTTTGTCCCATGATTATTTCTGAGTTTGTACCTGTACTAGGAGGCTCAGGAGTGGAGAGGGGCTCCAGTCCACTGTGCATTTGCTGTTTCCAAGTAATAGCTCTGGAACCTTCTGGTGAGGGAGGAGTCAACTCATTACAGGGAGACAACATTTATCCGGCTGTTTTCTTTACCTCAATCCCTTACTTCCTCTGGCTGACTTAATTGAGAGTATTATCCATCCCAGAAACTGTCTTTTTAAAAAGTGCTCTTGATATTACTACCACTGTAATATGAAAATAATCAGTGAAGTAAGCAGGTAAATGGAATGATCTGGACAAAGTCCGCAGTGACTCAAATGGGTGGAGGAGGGATGTATGACACTCTTCCTCTAACAAGGACAATGAATGTTAGACTTCCCTGACATTCCGTCTATACGTTGCCCTATCTCATATTGATCTTCAACATTTAATGTCAATGAAAGGTTATATTTTAAGATCCAAGTTAACTGTTAGAAAGTCACTGCCAAGCTAGTGGTCAACTGCCACAGGTTTCTTGAATTACATTCTTGTGCCAGAATATGTTTCTATTAAGTAATGTTTCAGTTATTACTTCCTCTATGCACTGTAAGAATGCCACCTTTAATAGAATTCAGAAATACCTGGTTAATAGGGAACAGCTAGAACAGTTAATTTGGAACTCTCATTTCTTATAAACCTGTTCAATTCTTGTCTAGCCTCTTAGCTAGTCATTAAAGAAAACTAAAGTGGCCATGAAAAGAGAAAGCCTTCCTTCCCACATTGCTTTTAGTGAATAAATAAGAAATTAGGGCCCTAACGGTTTGGCTCAGTGGATAGAGCGTCGACCTGTGGACTGAAAGGTCCCAGGTTTGATTCCGGTCAAGGGCATGTACCTTGGTTGCGGGCACATCCCCAGTAAGAGGTGTGCAGGAGGCAGCTGATCGATGTTTCTCTCCCATCGATGTTTCTGACTCTATCCCTCTCCCTTCCTCTCTGTAAAAAATCAATAAAATATATTTAAAAAAAAGAAATTAGGAATGAAGGTGTTAACACTTCTAGAAAATGCTTAAAGTCTAGGAGATGGTTTTATTAAATCTTCTAAAGATCTTTGTGTCAAGAAACTATGAAAATAGAAAAACATCTTTTGTTCACCAGACTAAGTCTTCATAATCCACCCTTCTGAATCCAGTTGAACGACATTCTGAAGGTTATTAAATTGAGACTTTTGTCTTTTTTATTTTTAGCATACTCAAGTGTGTATATAAATCTCTGGAATGTTGAACAAGTGACATTCCACAAGTGTCAGATTTTTTTTTCTGTCGCTCATTGTGGAGAGGAGACCAGTGAATTAATAATGTTTGATTCCTTCTCTTTTCTTTGCTTTCCTAGTGGAGTTCAGTTACAGAATAAATAATTTTTATTTATTTTTTGTGGGTAAAAAGTCAGTGTTTCAAGTTACTGCTTTATGGCAGTAATTAATGATTAATTAACCATGCTAGAACTAATAGAAAAGCATTATTTTAGTATTAAATTTCTCTGTGGCCTGGCACTGTACTAGTGAACCACAAAAAAATAGAATTCACAATAATCTAGATTTAGAACCAAAAAGTGTACTCCAAGTATCAAAGCTGTGTTCTATTTTGGTATTCTAGAGCGTGGTGACATATATCTTTGTAAATTGTCATAGCAACTTAAATTTGTTCAATGTTAGATTTTGAGGTAATTTTCAGGCTATTTTGGGGAGTTCTGGTACATTTAATTTAATTTTTCATTCAGTCATTTTGCTATGGTAACAAAGTAATCAATCATGGACTTGAATGAATTATCCATAAGAACTAGTTGGCTATGAGGATGAGTTCCCACTGCACCTTTAAATATGGCAAAATAGTATCTAGCATTGAAACTAACTTTTAAAATAGAGATCTGTTTACATTCAGACATTCAAATGTCTACATAAATATATATATATATATATATATATATATATATATATATATATATATATATATATATAGCTATATATGTATATTGTATATTGAACTCTAAGAGGAACCTATGAACATTATTAATTACTTATAGCTGCATTAATTCATTTTTTATTCTTCATATAAAAGGGTAAATAGGAATAAATAGTACTGTCAATCTTCACATAAAATTAAAAAAAGGGTTGGTTTGAGAAAACAATCAATGAAAATGATTAATAGAAAAAGTATTCTAAGGACCAAGTGAATTAAATTATAATGAAGAGATTCTTAAACTGGCAGTTTGCAACTATCAGATATTACCTTTCTTTAATAAATGGGGAGCTCACTATTTTAAGGACTTGGCTTTGGATAGAGAAGTATGTCTCTGGTCTAAGAGGTCCACTCACCATTGTTTGCAGCACTGTTCTAACTCTTTCTGGAATTGTTTTATCAGTTGTTTGCTTTCTGTTAGCTCCGAATAACATATTGGGGATGGAATAGTGACATATACGATTTTTGAGAATTTTAAAAAAGAACATTAAATTGATATTGGCACTCTTGTAATTGCATATCTTGTTTCTTTATTCACTTTCAGTTTGATTAATAAGCTTAAACCTGGTGTCATAAAGAAGATCAATAGGCTGTCCACACCAATAGCAGGTTTGGTAAGTAATAAATTGTCTTCAAAACTAGATCTCTTTGTTTTTGAAATGTAAAAATATAGACATAGGTTCTCTTATCTGGAATTATTATAGAAATTAGGTTTGGGATTTTTTTGCTCAAAAAAAGCATGTTTTGTGATGTCCTCCTTACACCTTTAGTACCTCTCTCTGTTTCCCTTCAGCTGGAAGATTTTATTTTATTTATTTTTTGTTTGTTTTGATTTTTGTGCCCTCAAACCTCATATATCCCCTTTCTTGGTTTATTTCTTCTACAAATTGCATTTGTTTGTGATCACATTCCTTTGAAGCTCAGCCTGCAGACATTGTTTGCTAGTTGACCACAGTTTAGGGAAACTGTCCAGTGTTTACCCTTTGTTCCGTTTCTGGTACTTCCTGCTTATGCATTACCCTCACCCAGCACACAGGTCTTGGAGTGTATTTGTAAAATGCTCAAGACCTCCTGGCTCATTTACTTTATGTAATAGGTTTCCTACCAACATATCCTGTGTGATATTGGACATGTTTTTTTTTTTTTTTGCCTCAGTAATATTATCCATAAAATGACTATGGATGATTCTCTAGATTTTTAGCTTTAAATTTAGAATTTTGCATACGAAAAATACTCCACACTGTCATTATATAAATATTTTGGTGGGTCAAGACACTGAAGAGACCAATAATAAGGTGGGGCCATGCCTTTGGAAATAAGTAATTTGTAAAAAATGCAAATGATGGGTAATATTGAAAATGTTAGCAATACCTAAAAATCAAGGTTGATGATAGAATTCTGTTAAAAAATTTAATTTCACAAAACACTAAGCTTAAGAGCTAACAATTAGAATGCAAAGGAAAAAATATTCTCTTTGGAATAGTTAAATTGTGCTTATAATATTCTCAGAAACCTTCTGTTTGCCTATGATGTGTATGCCAATGTTAAAGGCATGAAAAATTAAACTTACCAGAACCAAAATGTTTGGGTTTGCAGTTGTCATAAAAATCAAGTCAGGGGGGTGGGGAGGTGGTAAAGGGGAAAAGGGATCAAATATATGGTGATTGAAGAAGCTTTGACTTTGGGTGGTGGGCACACAATGCAATATACAGATCACGTATCATAGACTTATACACTTGAAACCTGTATAATTTTATTAACCAATTTCATCCCAATAATTTTAATTTAAAAAATAGCTAAAAGAAAATCTCATCATAATTTTGACAGAAATGAATTATTTGCAGAGTATTTTTATTAGAAAATATCTGTCTAGCAACATATGAATGTATTGCAATATATGAATATATATTATATGAATTACTTCTAGTAATAGAGTGCATTTCAAGGTATTAAGGAATAAATTAAATAAATTGGTTTTTTGAAGTCTTTCTAAGAAAGCTATTCAGTTTAGCCCTAACTGGTTTGGCTCAGTGGATAGAGGGTCGGCCTGCAGATTGAAGGGTCCCAGGTTTGATTCCGGTCAAGGGCATGTAACTTGGTTTCGGGCACATCCCCAGTAGGGGGTGTGCAGGAGGCAGCTGATCGATGTTTCTCTCTCATCAATGTTTCTAACTCTTTATCCCTTCCCCTTCCTCTCTGTAAAAAATAAACAAAATCTTTATATGTTTTTTTAAAAAGAATATTCAGTTTAATAAACTAAATAGACTTTATATTAAAATAACTTCTGTGAAAATTAAAAGCTCGAATTGTATTGAAAGTATTCTCTGTCTTCTCCAGTGGCTTGAGCTATTCATAGTTTAACACTTAAACTTTAAATCGTCATTTCTTGGATTAATTGCATGCATTTTAAATGAAATTAGCTTTTGATCTCAAACACCCTGCATACTTGGAATGCTTGAATTGTGGTGGTTAGTTGTTGGTCCCCAGAGGTTTTATTCAATCTCCTGATTCTGTGATGAGATGAAATCACAAATGTAATTTTAAATCCAAAGATCTCTCCAAATACTTCTATTTTAAGCATCAGAAATTCTATCTGGTTTGGATTTTATCTCTGGAAGCTAAAATGAAATGCATTTCCAGCATATTAAATTGGATGATTTCCCAAATACAGCACAATGAGCATTTTCAATTGAACGTAGGAGTAGAAGTGTGACCATAGCCTCAGAAGGGGGCTAAGCTCAGTTGATTTGAAGTTATTATCATGCCTCATCTGATTCCTTCCTCTGATGCTTGTGTGGAATAATGGTTGTGGCAAACCCCAAAGCCTTAATTTCAAGTGTGAATTAGAGCTCTAGTATCCATCTAGTAGGGTTGTTATGAGGATGGAAATGGATGATATATAGATGTCTAACACACAGACATTCAATGAATGCTCTTTGGTAGCACGTTCATTCTTTTAATAAATAATGGAGTGCCTATTGGGGCAAGCATTTTTCTAGTTTATAGGGAAGTATTGGAGGAACAAAGACAGGTAAGGACATTGCAGGAATAAAGACAGGAAGTTGACATTGATAAAAAGGCATTAATCAAAATTCACCAGTTTTACAGGCAGTTAATGCTTTTTTAGTGATGCTTTCAAGCTAAGTGAGATGTAAAGTGTTTTATTGTAAGGATTTTGGGAGAATTCTCCTGTTACTCCAGTGCTCAGCGTAAACATGGCAACTGCATTCCACATGATTACTTTTTTCCTGTTGGGAATGGTGTCTCCTAGTTGAGATTCCCAAGAGAGAAATCTGAATAGATCAGGTTACTTTTTCCTTCCAGGCTACCGATATCATGGCCAGCCTGTGCATGACCAGTTCCTTGAGAAGAAAGTCGTCTTAGCCAAATGGGCTGTGATCAGGAGTGTGGGTTCCCTTTGGCCCACTTAGTTCATGTGTGTGGATTGACATGGATTCTGTGAATGAGGCTTGTGTGGGGTAGATACATCAAGTTACATCAAATACAGTAAGAATTATACAATTTCTGTGTAAGTTTGTAAACCTGAGTGATTGTAGTACTCCAATCCCCCTCTTCCATTTCTCCTTTCTTATTTTCTTTCCTGCAGCTATAATGTTTCCATTTTGTGTCAGTTACCATGTATATTTGGCTTGGCAGCCATGGCAATGGATTTACCTGTGCACATGGGCCTGTGTGAAAAACATACGCAATGACAATACAGGAAGAGATGTTTAGGTAATTTAGAAATATATTCACTGCTTTGCTTGAAGCATTCATGATTATTATTTTTTATTTGGGAAGACAGTAACCATGTTACCAAAGAGAAGTGGTTCTTCTTACTTGCCTGAGTTTTATATTATAAATACACTGGGTTCCCTTGGCCTGGCCTGCACCCTCTTGCAATCCGGGACCCCTCGGGGGATGTCAGACTGCCAGTTTCTGCCCGATCCCCCAGTGAATACGTGCACCGGGCCTCTAGTATGCATATAAGATCTTTGGATAATCTCTTCCCACCCTCCCCCCTTCCCCCTTCCCTCTGTGATTCATCAGTCTGTTCTGTGTTTCCATGCCTGTGCATTGAGCGCCTGCCCCCTGGTGGTCAGTGCATGTCATAGTGAACGGTCGAATGGTTGAACGGTCACTTAGGCTTTTATATATATAGATTGATTTTCCCTTATCTTTTCTCTCCTTCCTATTTTTTACAAAGTCATACCAGAAAAAAAAAAAATTCTAACTCAGGAGTTTGAGTCTTCCAAAAAAAGTAGCTGGTGTTAATGGTGGGTATGTTTAAATAATTGAAACTCAAAATGATAATTTTATTTGGGAGTAAAAAGATTCAAGCTCAATACAAAACCATGAGAAGCAGGCAAGATAATTCTTTTATTTTTAAATTTTTTTTCAATTACACTTTACATTAGTATTATTTTGTGCAAGCAAGATATTCTGATGGTGAAAACTGTTGAACCAGAATAATGTTTGCCATCTGATATGTTAGTGTGTATGAAGTACAGTATGTGTAGAGAACATCACATATGTTATTAACCCTAAGACTTATAGTCATCTTGGACCTGCAATGTCTTATTTGTATTTAGCTAAAGCAAGGTTTCTCAGCCGTGGTCCTAATGACTTCTGACGTTTTGGGCCAGATAATTCTTTGTTGTGGATGTCTGCCTTGTGCATTATAGAATGTTTAGCAGCATCCTGGGCCTCTATCACTAGATAACAGTAGTAGCATCATGCTCCCAACCCCCCATTTGTGACAGCTGAAAATATCTCCTGACATTGCCAATGACCCTAGAGGGTAAAATCATCCCTGGTTGAGAACCACTGAGCTAAAGAGTCAAGAAAGTAAACACTGCCCCTTTACATGGGCTAGTTTGCTGAATGACTATAGATTTCATTGATCTACTCATGCTTGTCATTCCCTTTGAAAGCAATGGTATTTCAGAAAACTTGGTTTGAGCCATTCATTTGTGTGAGTGTTTGTGTCTTATCAGTGGGCTCAATAGAAAAATCTTCAGTATACCCACACTTGCATCAAAAATATGGGCTGAAATTTGAACATCTTTGCCCTAAAGGGTTCCCCTTTCAGATTACTGTAGAGAGTGGAATGTGTAAGGTGTGACTGTAGAGGCTGGGCAGGTTGTCTCCTCATTCAGGAATGCAGGAAATGCATTGTCAGTTTACCTCACCTTCCTAGTGACTACTTCAAGAAATAAGGCAAGTTTATGGGTCCATTCTGACTGCCCTTTCTCACAAAGTTATTAGTGGTTAACGTTCTTGTACCTGTGCTGGGTGTCAGCAGAGTAGTGCAAGCTAGTCTGTGTCAAGGTCACTCTTGAAACTTCTAGTGTTTCCCTTGCTGCAGTGATAGAAAATTCACCTGAGGAATCACCTGAGGAATCAGCTAAAGATTCTTATCAAGATTTTATAATGTACTTTTTAAAAAACCATTTTCAGGCAGGGATTCTGTTTGTCCCATTCCTTTCCTCAGGGGTAGAGGAGGCGAGGGGGTGGGAAGAGGAGAGGTTTGTGTGTCACTGAGCTTGTGAGCTCTTTCTATAAATAAAATCAAATAAACACAAATAAGAAAATAAAATGTGAGACCTCAAGACAGAGAGTTTTTAGGGGGGAAGGAAAGCCCACTTATGTTTCCTCTTCTTTCTCTTCCAAGTTGAAATAATATAAGAAGTACAAATATAATTACTATTTTCATTCAAGGACAGCACTTTTCTGGGTAGGAGGCAGAAATAGATTCTGTATGGTTGAAGAGAAAATACTCAAGGAATAAGAATGTAATATAAAATTGGATGAGCAGCCAATATATGCCTTGCTTGCAACTGTGGTGATTGAGAGTTATTCTCTGCTGGGTCAAACCCAGTGTGTGTCTCAGAGGGAATATAGTTGATAATAAGCAAGATACTTTTGTGAATGTATTTGGATGTTGATGTATAGAAAATACTGATAACAAGTGACAGCATGGGAAGATAGTACTGTAGAGCTAGTTTAGAATAACCATGTAATGGGAAGATCAGTAGTTTTTTTTTCTGTTTTTGAATTTTATTGCTGATTTTATACATTTGCTCGAGGAGATCTTTCACATAGAAAATTCGGGAGAGGCTTTCCCCAAGCCAATTCATTTTGATCCATTCATCCTTGCCTGTTCGATTGCTTAGCCCGCAAGAGCAGCGTCCATACAGAGCTGATTCTGGCCGCCGTGATCCCCATCTCCAAACCGAGGGGGAGCAAACCTGGGGGTCCCCTCTCATCACACTACTCTGCCTCAGCTCTGACTTCGTTTTCATGTTCTTGATTTCCTCACAATTGATACATAATGAAAGCTAGTTGTTTCTATAAATTACCATGCTCTTTAACGTTTGTTCATTTCACACATATCACTGTAATGGGACAATTTATATGTGTTGGATCAGATCTTGGTATTTTATTGAATTAAAAGACGGTTTGTTTCCTTTTCTTCTGTTTCCTAATGGAGATAGTAAAGGTTAAACGATAACAATAAACTTGATTACAACTGCTCAATTGTGGTTTCATGATTAAAACTATGCTAAAGAAATGTGTTTATTTCAAAGGAAAGCTAAACCATTGTGACAACTTATATAATTATGCCTCAAACACTAAAATGTAAATGACTCTTATATTACTTGCTTGTCAGTTTCATTATTTTCTTTATAAAGAAAACACCAGTAACAAAAAACAGGGAGTACTTTTTCTTCTTAATTAAGATATAGGAGAGTCCTATAGTATTGCCATTATTAATGTATTGTTTACACTCGGGCAAGAAATTATAATATTTATAAATTAGGCATTTACTAAAAATAAGGCCACTCTACACATTGCAAATGACATTTTCCCATGGTTGTATTTTAATACTTCTTTTTTCTAATGTATATATTACTGGAATTTCTGTGGATTACCATCTGTATTTTGAAATAGTTTGGTGTTATCCAATAATTACTAATAAGTCTGAGAAAATAGACGGAATGGGGAGTGTGCATTGGCTGTCTTCAAAGTAACCAATATTAGATGTTAAATATCCAAATATTAGATGTTAAATATTAAATGCCTATAAGTGGCATATAAATAAGTCAATAATGGTGAAGTTATTTATAAAGCATTTTTAGGAGATTTCTTCCAGAGTCTCCTTGTCTCTCTACTTCTCTCCAACTCCCAATTACAGATAAGTATCACCAAGGGTGTAAACTTAAAAGCTTAATGCCAACTTTGAAGTTGTTTCCAATGCCCACATAATGATGCAGCACAGTAGATCAGGAAACTCCTGTTTTATTTCCAGCCACAACCTCTAAGTCATGGCATGGACACAAGTTTAGAGCTCTTCCCTAGAGTGCCAAAACTTACTTGATTTTAAATCTAAGATGAACATTTATAAGCCAACTTTCAGCCTTGAGGGCAATCTTGTTTTTAAACATTAATGAATTAGAATTCTTAAAGCAGCACTATAATTAACTTGTGGAGTTTTTTAAAAAAAAATGATTCAGAATGGGATTATATCATACATGACAGTTTTATGCAGATACAGAAACATTTGGAACATCTCTCTTTACGCACCTTTTGTTATGTAGAAATTGGAAAGGAAAAAGCAAATGCGGTAATAAGAAACAGAACCCAGTGTAAGACTCGTCTGAGGACCTTGGTTACTTGATGGTTTTTAGGCTCATGACTCTCTCTCCCTTCCTAAAAGTGTATATTGAACATCAACTATGTGCCAGGTACTGTTCTAGGAATTGGGGACACACCCACAAATAAGGCAGAGAAAGTTCCTCTCTAATGGAGCACAGTCAATAAGTCAATAATAACCTGTCAGATGCCAATAACTACAATGAATAATACATAATGCCTGTCAGTTACCAATAATTACACTGAAAAAATAAGTCAATGGGTAGAGATTGATTGAGTGCAAGTATGATAAGTATTTGCTCAGGCACATCTTATTTCTGGAGTTGACATTTATCAGGGGTGTGAATGAAGTGAGGGAGTGGGAAGATATGGGAATGGGTGGGAGTTTTCCAGTCAGAAGGAAGAGAGGGGTATCAAGGTCAGATGAAGTTGGACCAGCTAGAA
This sequence comes from Cnephaeus nilssonii, assembly GCF_951640355.1. Lineage (NCBI taxonomy): Eukaryota > Metazoa > Chordata > Mammalia > Chiroptera > Vespertilionidae > Cnephaeus > Cnephaeus nilssonii. Next base: position 59,770,393 of record NC_137079.1, on the reverse strand, counting down.
CTGTGGATCTGAAACAGCGTGAGGTAGAGAGGTAGTTCTCAAGGTTTTATAAGGCTTCATGGACTTTGGTGAGTAGATTGCATTTTAAAATGTAAAAAAAGAAAAAAAAAGAATGTAAAAAAAAAAAAATCACTGGTTGGTATGTGAAGAATAGACTAAACCAAATCAAGAAGAGAAACAGGAGAGCCAGGGAAAGAACAGTTTCAGTAGTTGTGATGCTTAGTTTTGTGTGTCAACTGGACTGGGCCACGGGGTGTCCAGATATTTTGTCAAACATCACTCGGAGTGTGTCAGTGAGGGTTACTATTTGAACAGGTGGACTGAGTAAAGCAGATTTCCCTCCCTCATGTGGGTGGGCCGTAACTAATTAGTTGAAGGCCTGGCTAGAACAAAAATGCCGACCCTCCTTGAGTAAGAGGAAACTACCGTGCCTGAGGGGATGAGCTGGGATATTGGTCTTTTCTTGCCTCCAGATTTGAACTGAAGCACCAGCTCTTCTTGAGCCTTGAGCCTGCTGGCTTTTGAACTGAAACTTACACCATGACATCGGCTCTCCTGGTTCTCAGGCTCTGGATGAGGACAGGAACTAGACCATCAGCTCGCCTGGGTGTCTAGCTTGCAGATGGCAGACTGTGGGACTTCTCAGCCTCCCTATCACCTCGACTTGGGGACAATGTCTTATAATTACAGTGAGGGAACTTCGGGACTTTCTTGACATAGAAAGGACTAAAAGTGAGTCAGCCTCATAAAGTAGGGAGTCCCTGAGGCTGAAAAGCTTAATCTGATGATCCAGATACATCACTTGTAAAAGCGATTCTCTGAAGGGGGGTGGGAGCAGCTGCATGAAGGAACGCGAATTCTCAGTGAGCTAGTTTTACTATGTTGTTTTTCTTCATTAGACATGCTTTATTGCTTCATAACCTATGCCTGTTAGTGTCATTATGACATGTTTCTTTAAGCAATTATTTATTTGTTTTACTTTGGAACATAAAACATGGATAATTTGAGGTCAGAACACTTTTCTCTTTTATTCCCATTCCTTTCTCCCCACCCCTACCCCTCCATCTCTGGCAGCCACCATTCTGTTCTCAGTCAGAATTTCTTAAGCATCGATTTCAGCATTTTTTAAAAGAGTGGCTACGTTTTAGAATTCACTTTTGACATAAAGTTTAATTTGAATAATATGCAAGACTGTGCCATATTTCATGCTGCAATTTGACAAAGCCTGTTATTGCTTCTGTGTAGTTAATTGTCACGTGAGTTGATTAAGCATTTCAATAGCTAGCATTTAACCAGAACCCTCAGCCCTCATTCCTTTGCTGCCCTATCTTGCCAATCTCAATTCTGTCTCTCTTGGTCTGGTTTTTGCTCCTGGTCTGCCAAGCAGTGCTGGAGAAAAATCAAATCACCGAGCTTCTGGCATAACTATCATGGGTAATCTCCTGGGTGTCACGTGGCAATTCCTTTTAAGCATTCCTGGCTGGTTCCTATTCCTGTTTTCACAGGTGACAAAAGCTTACTGCTCTCCTCAGGCTCACTGAGTCTTTGTAGAGAAATAGGGACCCACGGAAAACTTTCAAAAGCAAACAAGCCAACCCAAAAAACGTACTAGCTGCTTATTTTCCTCACAAATAACTATTGAAGTTAGATCTCTGAGTGTTGGCCTACATAACATAGTTATAAAATGTAGGTGTTACTTCACAGCTTACATTTATTAGCTAAGCCATAAAATAGAGGATGAATTCTCCAAAAGAGTAAAAAAGCTAGTGTCAGCTGATCAAAATTGTGACTACCATGCTTTCTTAATGGGAAACTGTATAATTAAAATGCAAATTTGGATGTATTGTTGTAGTTAACTCTGCTGCATGGGAGTTGTTAATTTTGAGTGGTCACCTTCAGTGTGTCCTAAGAACCAAATTCAAGTACTTCTGATGGTGGTCTAATGTGAACTCTCTAACACCTAGGTGATTGATTTCACACTAAGGAGAAGCACTGCTTTAAGTTATATTTGGAAATATTTTTCTTATATTGTTCTTTACCAGAAAACTTATGTCTACAAAGACTCAAATCACATGGAGGATCTTCTTAGAATTATGGGTTCTAATTCAGCAGGTCTGGGCTGGAGCTGGATAGTCTGCGTTGTTTTTTATGCGACCCTTTCCCCATTTTAATTATTCTGCTTATTTTCTGTTATAAGGAAAAGAAAGCTTATTGCACGGTGTCATGTATTTTCAAAGCTCAAAATAACTTTAGTTGCATCCTAATGACCTATTAGTTGCAATAGCAGGACCTATCTTTTCAGCTCATGCCAGCTTTTGCAATAATAATAATAATAATAATAATAACAACAACAACACTCCCTCCATCAATTGTTTCTCATCTATGAACCAATGTCAAGCCATCATAGATGTTCTCAATAATTTAACACAGATATAACAGCTTCTGTGTGGATTCTTTGTTCATTGTTCAAACCATTCACACAGAATGGAATAAAATTTTATTCTTTTAAGTTCCACACGTAAACAAGATGCTGAGAAAGCCTTTGTCCTCTCTGACAGAGAAGCATGAATGACAGCATAATGAAAGCTAAAATAAAAATTTGGGGGAAGTCCCTTTTTTGGTCCACTCTCAAATAAACAAGAAAGATAAACAGCCCTAGCCAATTTGGCTCAGTGGATAGAGCTTCGGCCTGTGGACTGATGGGTCCTGGGTTCGCTCCTGGTCAAAGGCACATGCCCGGGTTGCGGGCTTGATCCCCAGTGGGGGGCGTGCAGGAGGCAGCCGATAGTGATTCTCTCTCATCATTGATGTTTCTATCTCTCTCTCCCGCTCTGAAATCAATAAAGATATATTTAAAAAAAGAAAGATAAACCATAGTTTCTTTTCCTGCTAGCCAGAAAAAATGTTTCTATTTATTTGGGCTTTGAAGTTTAGTGTACCTCCACATCTGTGTGCATACATGTGTGGTTACATGTATATAATCTATGCAGTATAGTAGCCCCCAATCTTTTCAACTAGTTTGTCTAATCATTAAGCCACTTAACCAATTAGGGTACTAATATATCACATTGAACAAGTTACATAATTGCCTCTTTGAAATAGTAGGAATGTTTACACATTTATTTGGCTTGTAAAGGAGTGAAATATTTCAATAATATATTAACAAGGTTTTAATTTTAAAGAATGTGGCTCTTAATAAATTGATTTTTCTGAGTCCAAGAGAAGAAGTCCCTTTAAAAACATTTCTGAAGCAGCTTGAAACAGGAAGAATGTCTTCTGATTTGGCCAAAAGTATGGTGTGTATTTTATATCATTTAAAATTTGAAGGCTAAGTCTATAGGGAACACTTTGTTAATTGTTCCCAACAAACTCCCATGAAGTGTTTGTTGAAGTATCTCCACTTAACCAGCAGAGGGCACTTTACACACCTTACATTGCTTAGGGAGCAAACACAGATGATGCTGAAACAGTTTTCACCCAATTATCAGGAAAGAGCCCTGAAGATTTCTTTTTGAAATTCACAAAAATATAGAAAATATGGGCTCTGGCCAGGTAGCTCAGGTGGTTAGAGTGTCTTCCTGATGTGCCAAGGTTGTGGTTTCGATCTCTGGTCAGGGCACATACAAGAAGCAACCAATGAATGCATAAATAAGTGCAACAATAAATTGGTCTCTCTCTCTCTCTCTCTCTCTCTCTCTCTCTCTCTCTCTCTCTCTCTTCCCCCCTCTCCCCACACTCTCCCTCTATCCCTCTCTTCCTCTCTGTCTCCCTTCCTTTCTCTCTCTCTCTCTCTCTCTCTCTCAGATCAATTATATAATTGGACTGTATCTCAGGGGTTCTTGTAGAATTTATTAGTATGTGTGAAGTTAAATAGGGAGGGGTATACATTGTATTGATCTTTGACTCACTTCTTTTCCCCTTTCCTAGCTCAAGAATGGGATTAGGCTGACCTTTTCTACAGGTAGTACAGAATCCATTTTCAAATCATTTGGTTGAGTTTTATCTTTTCTGTTCTGTATTTACTCTTCTGTTCAAAAGCCTGGGGCACCTGATCCAAGGATATCTCATCTCAGTGAAGAGTAGAAATTACAGTTAAACTATCAGAGATGCTCTGCGATGGAGCTGCCCCTGTCGGCACTGAGCTGCATTGTTTCCACCCTCCCAGCAAGATCCTTGGGAAAATATCGTGCCCCGTTTGGTTTGGCACAGTCACTAGCCTGAGGCGTGCTGCGAAGGGAAAAACACCAGCCTTTCTTAGTTGAAATATAGTTGTTTACATCTGTTTTCATAAGAGGTGATTAAGACACCTTTTTTTGACGGGGGCTACAAGTACTAACCTTTCTTTCAAAGGCTTTAATTTTTGCAAAAGCGTTAATGCCCTAGACATACACCTTGTGTCTCTTCCATTTTTTTTCTATTCTGTTGGCTCTAGTTTAGTGTCAGAAAGACGAGAAAGGATTGTGTATGCTTGTGCTCACAGTTTTTAAAGTAAACTTCTTTCATTCTTAGAGAAATATAACACGTAGTACATACTTTTCCTACAGTGTAAATAGCCTTTGTTTTCTGTCTCCCTCCCTCTCTCTGCCTCTGGCTCACTTTTGCTCTCATTTGCCCTACAGTTGACAGGTAAAGAGGGAACGGGGTCTTCTAGCAGCAGTCCTTTGAGATAGAGGTGCACTCACCCCAAAAAAGGTCATAGGCTTACTGGGTTACATCAGCCCAATTATCCCTAAGCTGCCTTGGGTTTTGTGTTTGCTCATACGTTTTGTTTTGTTGCAGCTGCACCCTATGTGTGATTCCTTGGGCCATTTTCTTCTGTCTATTATTTTTCTTGCTGACCCTGAGCTATGGCTTCCTCCTCAGTTCCCACACGATTCATTCTCCATGGTTTTCCCCAGCTTGCCCACATGGGCCTCCAAGAACTGGCCAAAGAGCACAAGGTAGCTGAGGCACATGAGTGAGGACCAGAAGACGTTCTGAAAGTGAGAGAGACTCTAGTCGTGCTGCACCCAGTAGAAGACCAGACAGCTAGTGACTCGGCCTGTTAGCATCTGGGTGATCTGGAACAAGGTGATGAACCTGGCAAACTTCCGGGGGACTTGGAAACCCATCGCTCGCAAGGCCTAGTGAGAGACTATCACAGCGTCATGAAACAGCCACCCCGGCAACAGTGTCCTTGCAGGAGTCCAGGCAAACAGGGCACAGTGATGTGGTGGCACCAGGGCAGGAAGATCAGCTCCTACTTCCTCAGAATGATGACTGTTGTGTCTCCTAATTCAGGAGCTTTGCTTAGCACAAATGCACAAGCCCAGAATTAGCCGTCGGGTCCATTGTAAAAAGTCTGGTCACAAACTGATTGCTTCAGGCCTTTGGTCATCAAAATGTACACCGTGTAAACAGCAGTCAAGAGCACTAAGCGTGCCCAAGACTGCGAGGGTCAGAGACCAGAGCACTAATGGCTTCCTCAGTTCAAACAAGGCTCCTTTATTCATTAGTTGCCAACTACCCATGATAAAGGCAGCATCCAGAGCAGAACACAGGAAAGATTTCTTCCAGTTTTCCTGCATCCATTGGATGGCTTCGTTCTCATTGAACTGCTTTTCAGATTCAGATTCTTGTACAGTCAGCACTGATTCGTCGGGGCTGATCGGGGCTGATCTTCAGAGTCATTTTGTGTTTTCTGTGCTCCACTCCCAGGGCTCTCCTCCTCCCGGCTTCCGCCTCCACCCAGGGAGGAAATGAATCTGGAGAGTCTGCATGTCTAACAGCTCTCTCCTGATGCCAGTGCTCGTGGTGCGTGGACCACACGCTGTGTAGCAAGAGGCTAGGGCAGCTGTTCCCCACTTTTTGCATCAGCATCACCTGAGTGCTGACTCTGTACGCTCCCTCTGGTGATTCTGGTATGGCTGACCAGACTGTTATTCTAAAGCATGAACTTGGTTCAGTTTCTCTGCCTAGAACAGTGGTGACAACCGCTTGATTGCTGGCACATACTTGCTAACTTTTTGTCACTTTCCATTCCAGGGGGAGATGAGGTAGGGGCTTTGGTGTCCTATCTACACTAATAAAAGAGAAAGATGCAAATTGACCGTACCTTTGTGACACCCACCAGCCAATCAGGAGTGAGTATGCAGATTAACCCAAAAAAGATGGTGGGTTAATTGCATACACAGGCGCCGAGAGGCCGAGGTCGGGATGCAGGCATTCCACACTGCCCCAGCTGCTCCCAGCCTCTGGGCAGCGTGGGAAGGTGGAAAGGCGGCTCCGGGCAGAGCAAAAGCAGAAAGGCGACTCTGGGCCGGAGCAAAGGCGGTGCTGGCAGCCAGGGGAAGGAAGGCCCATTCTTGCACAAATCTTCGTGCATCAGGCCTCTAGTCATAAATAGAAAAGGAATTGAGGCCTGCAAGTCTCTTGGCCTCAGGATAAATTCATCTGTGCTCAGATTCAGAGGAACTGGGCATAATGCACTCTCTTTTTTAATTGAAAAGATCTGACTTTAAGTAGGCATAGAACATAGAACCTCACTGGGACTAACAGGCCAAAGTGCGTGCAGGAAGAACGTGGGATTCGTTGACAGGGAGCACTTCCTGGCGACGCTCTGGCAGCTTTGGTTTAAGGTATTGCCTGCATGGACATTAGGTCACAGCCCTGAGCACAGCTTTGCTGTTTTTCAGAATTGGTTAGGATTTGATCATAATGAAGCTATTTTGTTTATGATAGCTCTTGACCTGTACATGCAGGAAACTTTTGCATAAGTGGGTCTAATTGGTTTGATCTCACAAGTAGAGAGTTCCTTGTTTGTTGGAAGTCATCACACTGGAAATTTTATCAGTAAATACACTTTTTTTTAAGGTCCTTCTAGTAAAAATGAAAGTGACCTTGGGTTGGGTAAGAGCCTCAGGTGGTGTAGTATACACTTTAATGAGGATTTAGTCTTTTGTGTAACAAAATGATTTAATGTGGAAGAGAAAAATGTAGACTGTAATGCTACTTATGTAAATTAGATTACATACATAAATTGACACTTACATTTACATTTTAAGCACAGTAGAGAAGGCACCTTTTAAAAAAATAATGTATGGAGGTGAAACTTATATAACATAAATTTAGCCATTTTAAGATGAATAATTCAGTGGCATTTAGAATATTCATCGTCCTCAACCACTAAACATTTCCAGCACTCCCAAGTAAAACTTCTTACCTATTAAGTGGTTTCTCCCCATTTTATCCTCCCCCGCCCCTACCAACCCTGGCAACCACCAACCTGAATCCCGTCTCTATGAATTTACCTATTATGGATATCCCTCTGAGATTCGACATCAGCTTCATCTTTACATCCCATGTGACCTTTGTGTGTTTTGTTTATTTTGCTTATTGTAATGTTTTAAAGGGTCATCCATGATGTAGCATGTATCATTACTTCATTCTTTTCTATGGCCGAATAATATCCCATTATATAGATATATCACCTTTTACCCATTTATCTGTTAATGGACATCTTAGCTGTTACCACTACCTTTTGACTATTGTGGATAGTCAATATGCAAGTACAGGCATACCTCAGAGATATGGGTTCAGTTAGAGACCTCTGTAATAAGGAGAGAATCACAATAAAGTTGTGATCTTTTTGTTAGTGGAGGGTCTTGCCTTCAAATTGTAAAAAATGCAACCTCTGTGAAGTACAATAGAGCAAAGTGCAATGAAATAAGGTATGCCTGTGCATGTACTTGTTCGAACATCTTATTTTGATTCTTTAGGGCAGGCGCCCTCAAACTACAGCCCGCGGGCCACATGCGGGTGTTTTTGCCGTTTTGTTTTTTTACTTCAAAATAAGATATGTGCAGTGTGCATGGGAATTTGTTCATAGTTTTTTTTTTTTAAACTATAGTCCGGCCCTCCAACGGTCTGAGGGACAGTGAACTGGCCCCCTGTTTAAAAAGTTTGAGGACCCCTGCTTTAGGGGATATACTTAGGGAGAAGGCATCTTTTCATGGAGAGGAGTGGGAGTGAATGAGGGTATGGGATGAGGAAGAAAATATTTAAAAAAGAGAGAGAACCTTTATATTGATCGATAAGAGCTTGTTAAAATATGATTAATTCAACTCTGGGCGCCTGACACTCTCAGCTACTTCCACTCCTGATAAAAGAGCAAGGAAACCTCCCTAGATGATGTGAGAATCCATTACTGCATAAGTGCTTTGGGAAGGAAAATGGGATGAAAGGCTCTGATAGGGGAAGTGTTACTGGACACCTATGTTACCTATGAATCTAGTGTTGGAATATTTGTGTTGGCCTCATGTTCTCCTTCTCACAACTCTCTTTTCAAGATTTATAATGGAGATAGGAGTTAAGACTCCATAGAAATGTATAATTTTGTTCATGTTTAAAACCAGAAAATGTTTTTTCTCCCCCGACCCCCCCACCCCCTCCCAGAAACGGAGCATTCTAGCACTGGAGGGCTTGGAGATGGTAGCTTTGGGAGAAGTGATGGGAAACTTGAGTGGGAGGCCAGACTATTAGGATGGCATTAAGAAGGAGATCTGCATTTTGGGTGATTCTTGCTCTAATCTTCAATGTCACTTATTTGCTCCTTAACCTCTTGAAGTTCATGCTTCCTAAGGATTTGCCATTAGATTATCAAATTCTTTGGACAGTTTTTATTCTTTTAAAAAAATATATTTTATTGATTTTAGAGAGGAAGGGAGAGGGAGAGAGAGGTAGAAACAGCAATGATGAGAGAGAATATTGATCAGCTGCCTCCTGCACGCCCTCTACTGGGGATCGAGCCCACAACCCAGGCATATGCCCTTGGCTGGAATGGAACCTGGGACCTTTCAGTCTGCAGGCCAATGCTCTTATCCATTGAGCCAAACCAGCTAGGGCATGGACTGTTTTTATTCTTGCCTTGTTGGAACTCTTTGTAGCATCTGACTCTCTCATCTTGAAACTCTCTTTTCCTGTGTTTTCCATGACCCTATTCACTTCTGCTTTTCCTCTGATTCCTCTGGTTGCTGGGTGTGTTTTCTTTCTTTCTTGATTCTTTTTTTAACTGCCTCTTAAATATTGGTGTCTGTGCATCCTTCTCTAGCTTTGCTTTTCCTTCGAGGGCTCATTCACATCCTTAATTTCAACTGCTATCAATGAGTTTTTGATTCCCCAAACCATATTTTAAGATCAGATACTTTTCATGGGCTCTAAACCCAATGTACTGTTAGCTGGACATCTCAGTATGGATATGTGAAACGCAACATCTCTAAAACAGTTTATTTTCTACAAATTAGGATTGTTGTGTATTCTTTATTATATAAGTATTGTAGCCAGCTTCTAAAGTGGTCCCAATGATTCTCACCTGATATTTATTCCCTTTTACCTATAAATTGTGCCTAATAAACTAGATGATCTGAAAAGATTTCCAGGTGGAATGTCAAAGTGCTGTCTGGCCTCCTCTTGCTGATTATAGTAAAGTGTGGGAGAGTGAAGGTTAGGATTATAAACATGAGAGGCATAGGAATTGCTGGTTTTGAGAATTATCAGTCTCCTTGGTCAGGTGATGCTAGAATTGACACATGGCTTTCTGGCAAAGTTCAAATTCAGAGCTCTGTCAGGAAAACAAGGTCTAAAGCTGAAGCTGGTGTTGAATCTCAGAGGGAAGGCAGGGATGGGTGGGTGGGAGGAGATCAACCAAAGAACTAGTATGCATATATGCATAACCCATGGACACAGACAGTAGGGTGGTGGAGGCCTGGAGGAGGGTGTGGGGGAGGGCAATAAGGGGTCAATGGGAGAAAAAAGGGGACATAATGTAACACTTTCAACAATAAAGATTTAAATTAAAAAAAAAAAGTTGAAGCTGAGGGTGTGGCTGTAAAATTCTTTTAAGATCTTAGAAAGATTCAAAGTTGTGCCTTAGAAATTTATCTAGACCAGCAATGGGACTTCGAAGAAGCTTAAGGGTGGTGTCCCTCAGTCATCTCTGCAGACCAAGATAGGGAAGGTGTTCTTGTGAAGGGATTTGTGGGTGTGGCTTTTTTGGTGTAATCCAATGAAGTCCAATACCACTCACAGAAGACCGGCTATTTTCGAGAGAATTGTATTTTCAGAAACACCCAAACTTCAACTGAAAGGGAGAGAGGACTGCAAAACTAGGAGACTTGTAGTTCCCCAAATTTTAATGGGGAGGAAGCCGACTGAGAAAGCTAACACTGCTGCAGACAGAAGCTGCTTTTCAAAGAAATGGAAAAATGATATTCAAGGTGAACCAAGCATTCAGAGGGTAAAGCAAAAAAGCAGGAAGAAGTATTTCCTGGCCTGGAATCCTAATGAATGGCTCACCCCACTAATCTATGCTTTGCAGGATTTCAGAACTTCAGGCATTCATTTCTCCACACTTGGAACTGGAGTGTCTCCAGTAGTTACCCTATACCTGTGGGGGGCGGGGCGTGGATAACTTGTTTTATTAGTTCACTGGCATTTAAGTTGCGAGGACCTGTGCTCAAGGGCTATATATACTTAGGGAACTGTACCTGAGGCACCTCATGCGTACCTGGATCTGATTTAGGTGATGCAATTCCAGGTTGTGAGCTCACCTTATAAAGGGATGAGAGTTTTCCGCACCTTGGGAAGGGGTTAGTGAGGACATGAATCATTGGAGCCAGAAAGTGAACTGTGGTCTCCAGTCCCCAAGATGGTCCCCAATAATTCTCACCCCCTGCTATTTATATTCTTGGTCCTCCCTACATTGAATAAGGCTGACCCGTGTAACCATCAGGACATGAGGCAGTACTGGAGTGTGACTTGGAAAGCGAGGTTATGAGACATTGCAACTTCCATCTTGTTTTCTCTGGGATGGTTCACTCTATCAAGCAGCCCTGTGGAGATGCCCGTTTCACAAAGCCCTGAGGCTTGCTGCCAACAGCCAGCCCTGATTTGCCAGCTGTCTGAGGAGGCCACCTTGGGAACAGCTTCTTCAAGCCTCCAGTAAGCGTTCAGATGACTGCAGCCTCACCTGACATCTGTCTACAACCCAAGAGACCCTCAAGCCACAACCATCAAGTTTAGGCCACTCCCAGATTCCTGACCTTCAGAAACTGTGTGTAATCATAATGTTTATTGTTTTAAGCTGCTGAGTTTTCAATTTGCTATGCAGCAGTAAGATAATCTGTAAGATACTATAGCAGACTAATATAACTCTGGGAATCTTTGTAAATTTCCTCCTCTTGACTCAGTTGTTACAGCAAGTACTGTTCCTGACTCATTCATCTCTCTCTAATTTACCCTTCTCCCCTTTACCCCATACCTGTTCATGACTGCCCTCATAATTGATTCAAGGCCAAAGGGTGGAGAGGGGATTTGAGAGAATATGAAAATCTTCAGCCATCCTGCTATTTCTGTTTACATAGTATTTGTTTTTATTCATAGTCATAGAATAACTTAAACCTAAAAGGAGCTATATCAGATCTTCAGGGGTCAGCTTTTTGGGGGGGCTTATTTTTAAGAATAAGCCCCCCCAAAAAGGGGGCTTTGGTCCTCAAGGTGTAAGAATTACTGATGTTTAGACAGGCTTTTGACATGAAGTATGTTATGTAAGCTGGGCTCTGAAATATTTGTGTGGAGGGCTGGGCTAGGAGGGGCTGGGCTTCCCTGCCCTTGCAGACACAAGCGTGTGCCCTTGGTAACGGTTTACAGATCCACAAACTAATCACAGACGCGGAAAACGGGGCCAGAAAGGTTAATATTTCCAAAGCCACATAGTTGGTTGCTGACAGAGCTAACTTGGAGTCCTGGCTACCTGTCCAGTGAGATAAGATTTGTTTCAGGTTTGTCCTTTGTTTTTACTTTTGTCTTTGGGAGTTCCAAGTGAAAATGATTCCATTAAATGAGGACTACATGCTTCCCTTTTAATATGTTGAGCTGGGTGTGGTTTCTTGATGTTTCATCAGACATGAAAATGTTATAATTTTGTATCTCCCCTTAGGCAACTCTCTGAAATCACATAAAATAAATTACCAGTGGGCTCAAGTCCAGTAAGCATGATTTAAGTTACAATTCTGATTCTGGTCCAACCTGTTCCTGCTGCCTAGGACATGGGTGACTTTGTTTATGAAGTTTGTCTGTTTTAAACTTGAGCATCATCAAATTGTTTAAAAGATTCTGCTTTTTTACTGTAAAGGTTTTATTTAAAATCAGAATTTATTCCTGTTAATTGTATTTTTTCTTTGTCTCCAATGAAGTGTAGTCATGTTATATTTTAAGTGGTTCCTTTCTAAATACTTTGGATGGGTTTTGAGGCATGTGTAGCTTTATCCTTATCAGCCTGTACATATTTGTCAACTGAATGAATGTGATTATGTTTCTATAAAATATGTGAAGAATAATTTTGGCTGTCAGTTAAATAGGTTTACTTTTTTAAAAAAATATTTTTTATTCATTTTTTACAGAGAGGAAGGGAGAGGGTTAGAGAGTTAGAAACATCTATGAGAGAGAAACATCGATCAGCTGCCTTCTGCACACTCCCTACTGGGTATGTGCCCGAAACCAAGGTACATGCCCTTGACCGGAATCGAACCTGGGACCCTTGACTCCGCAGGCCGACGCTCTATCCACTGAGCAACCGGTTAGGGCGGTTTACTTTTAATTTAACTTTGTTTTAATGTTTTATAACATTTAAAATTTTCAGAACCAAATTGAATTTGTGGGAAGACTTTTTATGGATTAATTTTCCTTGTTGGGTATGAGATTTGCATCCTATAGGATTTGGAGTACTGGTATACCAAACCACTTACTCTTGTCTGCTTGTCTGAGGGTCAATCATAGAACCATGAATTTGAATTATTTGGTAATTACAAATAGTATAGTTTCTAGAAATTATGTGAGCTTACCAACAAAATGGCCACTTTTGCCTCCCCTGTAATTTTGCTAAAACGCTATTTCCCTTTTTTCCACATAGGGTCATATAAAACACCTTTCACTGAGCTGTTTAACTTTTGACATATACATTCCTTTAATCTTTGACCTCTTATTTAAAATGAATCATGGATTTGAGCTTTCACCTAGGTAGCTCACACTGCCTTTTACTGATAGTACACTAGAATAAAGACTTTACAAAGCCCTTTTAAAAAAAAATGTGCCTGAGTTTCCTAGCAACCAGTATTGCTCTTCTCTTGCTATATATTTTCTTGCCCTTTCCCTAAATCCCCTCACTCTTGACGAATCCAAACTATTCAATTTAGTCCCTTCATCTTTCTCTCTTTATCTTTCCCTCCCACTTTGCCATAACATCCTGCCTCTTTTCCCTCCGAGAATGAGCTTCTCAACACGGGAAAGGAGCAGTGGCCCTTGTTCAAGTGTAGCCTGTCTTCTGTCCCTACTTGTCTCGGCCGGCTGTTAGGGAAGGAGGTGAGGTTTCAGGGAGGCTCTGAGGCTCACACCATAGACATGGCGTTGCCAGCACGTGTAAGTGGACAGACGTGTGTCGGCAAGCGAGGAGGCTGTTCTCTTGCCTGAGAACCCTAACAAAGTGAAGGTCAAGAGTTCACGTGGGATCACCACAAGTTCAACCCTGTAAAGGGTTTCCTCAGGAAGAGTAAAGGTGGAAGAAAGTTCATGCTAATTCTGCTCACCAAATACGTGTCTCTGAAATGCAGCCGGCTGGAGCATAGAATATACTGTAGCCAGTGACTGTGTAGCAATTCATGTAAATGGAAAGCCTTCGCTTGTAAATGGATGGTTTTGGCTTTGAAATTAGATATGAGGACAGCCTAGATTTTTATTTTTTTGGAGGCAGTTCCTGAGGCAGGTTACAGGGCGCTGAGTAATGTGCCACACCTAAGCTACGTGATTTAGCCAATGAAAGCGAGGCTTCTCCTGGGTCCTATAGTATGGTTTCCCTGTCTGTCAAGAGCCGGCTCAGCAACCAAGCCCAGATTCCAGGTGTGGTATTCCACAGTCTTTCTGTAATTTGTAATCATAGAAACAGAACGTTCCTCCTCTTATTTCCTCCCTGCCAACAGTTTCTGGGTGGGTGAATGTCAGTAGCTGGAGTTATTTTTAAAGAGGAGAGGTGAGGCTTGTCGTGCAAAGCTGGGAAGAGGGCGTTTGTTTGCAGAGCAGAGCTGACATCAAAGTGTAGATTACTGCTCAGTGGCTAGGCACTTGTCCTGTAACAGGTAATGTTTAACGTGCCAGTCACAAAGATCACAGAAACGGCGTATGCCGGGGCATGAGATAGCACCACCGTTTATGCTCTGGAGGACTGAAAGGCTATACATGCCCGTGTATTTTTTTTTTTTTTAATACATGTATTCATCGGTCTTGCTGTCTCCTTTTTTTGCTGGCTGTAATTGGACTTTGAAGCTTGGAAGTTTTTATCATAAAAATTTTGTAACCTTTGTCTGAGACAGAGCTCTCGGCTAAGCAATCACTTTCCACTTTTTTTTCACAGGATAATATAAACGTTTTTTTGAAAGCTTGTGAACAGATTGGATTGAAAGAAGCCCAGCTTTTCCATCCTGGGGATCTACAGGACTTATCAAATCGAGTCACTGTCAAGTAAGTTTCACTGGCTGCTTATATATTTTTTAAACTTAGGGCTTTGTGGCTTAAGTGAAAAGAATTCCCGAGAGTTCCTGGTTACTGAAAGATCGTTTCTCTCTCTGTCTTCTTCTGTTCTCTTTCCAAAGAATGTTTGGAAATAGGCTACTTTAAAAAATAGCGTAGGGACTGAGACTGGGAAGCTCTCTGTAATCGATAACAAATCATGGTCTTATTTTAAATCTCTCTGCTAACCGAAATGGCAGTTTATATTTGAATGCTTGTCCAACCTGGTGGTGTTCAGTTGCTAATGGTGACGATACTTGTTATACTTATAAAGCTAATTTAAAAGTTATGTAAGAACTTGCAGAGTAAAAATACTTATTTAAAGATAGTTTTTATATGTTTGGCATTGAGACCTAACTGCTAACATAAACATGAGAGAGGGACAGTGATAAAGCAGAGGCGCCTAGGACCAGCAAGCAAAGCTAATGACCTTGTTAATTGTGGCTGGTTTCTAAAAAATGAACTGTTTTAATAATATGGATGAGAAAGTGAAAGTGAGGGGCCGTGAAAACGTGTGCAGGTGATGCTGTTGGGTTTTAGGTGGAAAATGGTGTTCACGTGTTCATATGATTTGGGGAAATCTGATTTTGAGCTTCTGTGAGATTTCTTTCCCTATAAATCTAATTTGCTTTCAGTGAATCAGAATAAATTTCTGTTACCAGATAAATATGACAGGAAAATGGTTTAATTTTGTAATGATGACTACCTCTTTATATTATGGCTCTTAAACCTAATAAGCATTTTTTCCCCCAAGGAAGAAAAATAGAATAAAGTATTTATCTATAGAAATAATAGAAATGAAAAAAAAATAGTTTCTATGATTTCAAACAAAGATTTAGTTTATATGGTTAATATCCCTGTTGTAGTAGCTTCAATAATTATTAAAAAATTGACTCTAAAACCTTAAATGGGGACAACATTTTTTTCTAAAGAAAAATAACCCCATATATACATATCTTTTAGCAGTATAACCTAAAATCCCAGGTAGGATTAATCTCTTCAGAGCCTAACAATACATATTTTTAAATGAACAAGCCATTTGAACCTCTATGCTTTGAGTTCTGTTGAATATGCATTTCTAAGCTACAGAGCAATGATATGTGCATGGCATCGATGCAATGGTCTGCATTTCTGATTAATTCTGACTCATTGAAATAGTTGATTGATCCTAAGTTTCAGTGCCAGAATGGTGTTTTTACTTCTGCAGTATGTGGGGTCATGTTTAATTTCCTTGAACAGTAACGTTGGAAAAACTTGTTTTATTTTTCCTAATCGTCATTCTCTCATAAGACCTATCTGATGGGCAACGAAATTTTTGACTTGGAAATTCTTTTTAAGCTGTCGCTGTCAAATGTCTTTTCCCCTTAAAATCATACTGTTTTGAAACTGGATAGCCGATGTTTGAGTAGGCTGGCGACTAGGCAAAACATGTTTGTTGGCTCCTAGTTCCAAGGGTGCTCTGAGCAAATCTTGCCCTGGAGCCTCGTGGAATGTTGGGTCTAAAGTGTTTGGGAAAAATCATATCTGGGCCCAGGTATCAGTGAAGTTACTGACAAACTGAAACCAGAGGTCACAGTTACAGCTGTAGTAGGAAGTATGCAGAACAACTTGTTTCAGTTGAAACCACAAGGCCATAAAACTAAGGTGTGCCGGAGGAGAACTGGCGAGATCCCCTGAGGGAGAACAGTTCCTTTGACCACTCAGTCTTGTTGGGACTGGCGCAGCACAGGCGTCCACCCTGGGTCTGCTGAGATGGAATCAGGGGGCTAGGAGACACTGGCAGATGGCTTATTAAACAATGTTGGCCACAGATCTTACGCCCTGAGATAGCATTCTGACAAAAAGGAAGCAGGTTTAAAGGAAAGCAAATGATTGCTTACTAAATAGTAATGCATTTCTTTTTAGTTTTTGTTGGAATGTAACGTGGAGTCTCCTGTTGGTCAAATCCTGCCCTGTCCTTATTATAGACTAAAGGACTCGGAGTTGGTTAGACTGATGGTTCTCAGCTCGGGGCAGCTTTGTCCCCCATGGGATACTTGGCAAGACCTGGAGATACTTATGGCTGATGTAGCTGGGGAGGGGGTGCTACTGGCATTCAGTGTGTCAGGAATGCTACTAAATGTTCTTTAATGAATAGAGCAGTCCCCATAGCAAAATTTCTGGTCCCAAATATCAGTGGCGCTAAGGTTGAGAAACCCTGACTTAGACTTGGAGTTCCTTACTTATTTCTAGTCTGCCAGCAAGATAGCCATGTGGGCAGGAAGGATACTGATTGACAGTCTTCCTAAAATGTAACCTTTTACTTACTAACATATAATAATTTATATGTTTATGTGCTGGTATGTTTGTCCATCTAAAAGTGAAGGATTACTATAATTTGTGTGCAGTTATGTGAGTACTTTGGCATCAGCTTGCTCATCAGTATACATTAAAATTAGCAAAGATGTGGCAAAATATTTGATTATTTTAAATGCTCTATAAAAACCCAGTGTCTAAGACTGCATTAACAAGTTCATAGACCTGCCGTTGGTCTTGCTGCAAGTACAATCTAAGATATATATTTGTGTGACATACCGAGAGGAAAGAGCAGTTTATACTCTCCCCATTGGCACATGGGAGGGTTTTTTTTTGTTTTGTTAATGGACAGGAGTGTTAGAAACATAGTGGCATATGGAGCCTAGGAGAGTTGTGTGTGGTGAAAATGAGTAGCAGGAGCAATCAGTTTCAAGATCCTTTGCTAGTGAGTAATGTCGATAATCCAGACCCTGACCATAAACCCTAACTTTCCAGCAATTAGAGATTTACAATTTATTTTGCAATAACAACGTTGTGCCAGTCAAATCGAACTGGAGTATTCTTTATTTTTCTGTAATTATACATATTAATATGTGACATAATTTTCTTTAAATATGCATAGTAATATGGGATCCAACTTTCTAAATGGATTATTTTACTTCTTGCAAGTTGTAGTTTGAATTTTTCCAAGTATGTTTGAATTATTGCATTTACTTTGGGATTTATGTATTCAAAAGTCAGTTGGTACTTTTAATTTTGACATCTCTGACTTTAATGGGTAGAATCCATCTTTACTACTTTTCTTCCCAAAAGGCTAATACATAAATTTGTGACTTCATCTCCGTGAATGGTACATTGAAGTTAAACTGTTCCTAGTGGTTTATTGAGATGTTTACATCCAGATGTTTACTGAGGCCAATGACATTTACCTTCTGTACTAGTGAATAGCTGCATCATTATTATAATCCATGTTGTATGTTCACACTGAACTCAGAAGCAAACACAACCCACAGAGAAGAGGTGGTGTGACTCCCACTTTGCTGTGCCTGCACAGTCTCTATAGAAGGCCTCCTGAGAGCAAACATGGCGACCACTGTGCCAGGCACAGGCCCTGGAGAGCTCCTATAGCCATGTCATGGTCTCTGTGGTGCTGCTCGCCATTAAGAGGCACACAGCAATTGCACGTTGTAAAAAGGAACCCAACAGAGCAGTCCAGAGGTCCTGTATTGGAGGGAGGAAGTTGGCAGGAAGGTAGTGTTGAACATCAATTTTTTAAAAAATTCTTTATTGTTGAAAGTATTACATATGTCTGAACATTAAAGGTCTTGATTTTATGTACAGCAACTTGACTCATAAACTAAGTCCTGTATTTAAACCATTGCTCTAAACAATTATATTGAACATTTTAAGCTGAGAATTTGACATATTTTCAACATGTTTTTTTCTGCCTACTTATCATTCCAATCCAGTTTTTAGCACTTCTTAGATACATTCTGTTCATTATGCAGTTACAGGATGGCAGTGTTTTTGAACACAATATTTCAGTCATGCAAAGAAAAATTCTTTTCTAGTACACTCTTTCATTATTTAGGGTATTAATATTAGTTTTAAAATGTAACTTTAAATGTTGATATTGACTGAGTTTTTAAAAAAGATCTATTTATCAAATGGAGGGTACAGAAATGAAAAATCTTTTTTTATTTTTACACATGCTGGTTGCCAAAGGAATAGTAATTGGAAACAAAACTAGTGTTAACATATTGCCTTCGTGAAAATAAAGGAGGCTCAAAATTGTATTTTAAGGATTTAACTGTTCTCTAAAGCCTCAAAAAGGTGCTTGATTTTATGGCAGTACTGTAAGGTTATTTCTTAGGAATTGGGTTCCCAGATGGCACACGGTTAGCAGTCTGCCGAATCGGGCTTGAGATATGAATGTGTTCATGTGTATTGATTAAGATTTTTATTCATGTAGGTAAAAATGTAGATACTTTGACTGATGTAATTTCTACCTTTTTCTGACTTAAACCTAGTTTTACTTTTTTTTTTCTTTCATGTCTTTCAAAGGAGCTTCTCGACATCTTTATCTGTTTGTTTGTTTTTAAAAAGCAAACTTCATAGTATCCAAACTTGGATCTGTAACTTGAGCATGGGAACTTCCACCTGTCAATTCATGTTACTATTTTAGAATGTGCCCTTCCTACCAAGCAATTGGGAGAGAGTAAAACAGAAAGGAAGTTTGCTGCACCACACACATCTCTATCCCACCCAGTCCTCCTCTGGTGTTAGGTAGGTGCTGAAAGGGGAATGTTAACTCTTTTGGGTTGCCAAAGGCTCTGTTTAACGCCAGCAGTGCAGATGTAAAGCCATGTTTTCAAATGTTCTGTAATTGCAAAGTTAGAATATCTAAGAGTCAGCTTAGCTTCAGAGAAAGGTTGTGGGAGTGAGGCAGGTCTGTTGGTGGGACAAACTATAGAATAAGTAAAGTTTTATCTGGTATTTGTTTCTCTCCATTTCTAGTTCTTAATTTATTTCTTGGACAGGTAAACAAGTTTCTGGATACCAGCTCTCCTTCTTTAGATCTACTGTCTCCACGTTATGGACTTTTCTGGCCGGGGTCTTGACCTTCACAAGGAACCTGACTTGTATTTATTGCTCCAAAGGGTCTCACCTGGTGGCTCATCTGATTTAGAGTTGTTATGAGTCAGTTCATGGGAGAATTTAGAGTTTGCTTCTGACCAGATAGCATTTGTTTTATAGCAATGTCCTTCAAAAAGGGTTAAACCGAAGAGAGAGGTATTTTTGTTGTGAAGAGATTCTTCTGTCTTTCAGATTTCCTGTAGAGATTCTTGACTTTCTAGTTATCACGTATAGGGCTGCCTATGTTGAATTACTCAAAGTTTTAATAATACGTGCACTATAATATCTGTAGTCCAGTCAGTCATTTTCGAAAATGACAGCTTCACCAGTGACTAGAGGTGTTAAGCATTGCTTTTCTGAGTGTCATGCTGTATTCTGGTCTGATGTAGTTGATAGTGTGAGGGTATACGTGTGAGGTATGTGTCCTCACATCTATTTCCAGAGATACAGAGTAGTAAATGGCACTTAATGCCGGAAGGGGAGATTTGGGTTTCAGAGAAATTGTTCACTTGTTTGTCATATGAGCATTGGTTCAGCGTCTTCTCTGTGGCATATACTTACACGGACATACATAAGATGGGGTCCTGCCTTTGGTGAGCTTTCCATTATAACTGAGGAAATGTCCCCATAAATTCACAGTTAGAATACATTGTGTTAAGATAAATGCACAGGTTCTCTGGGAATATGGAGTTGAACAAGCACTTCAACTTTCTAATCAGGGAACACTTTCCATTGAAAGTGACATTGGTTTCTCCTCTGGACTGCAGAGCACGCACTGTGTTCATCTACACCTAATTCTTCCCTAGGCTTGAAACTAGCCGAGAACAAGGACAGTACATCATTCCCTTTATCTCCTCAGTCCCTGACACTTTAAGTTGTTAAATGTGTATTTGAAAATTATATTTTCATTACAAAGATTTCCTGGAGGTTTTAAAATAGGCTTTGAACATGAGCACTGGTTTTTCTTTGCCAAGCCTTCCTCTTTCCATTCTCATCTTTCACAATTGCAAAGCAGATCTGGCAAACCAGTCATTGAACTTTTGGTTTTGGTTGCCTTTCCCTTATCATTTCAGAATAATGATAGGGCGGGCAGACTGCAACATAATCTAAAATTTACACAATCTGAAAGAATGTGTGTCTGCTCTCAGTGTGTGAGTAATAAATAAAATTGGAACTTTGGACCATGCGCTTCTCAAATGGTGCACATTTTAATCTTTATGTTGATATGCAAATGGTAAATACTGATAGTGTTTGACATTTGAGGGATATTTCATGCATATATGAAGTTTTAGAACATTTGATTCTTTTTTAAAATTGATTTTTAGAGAGAGGAAGAGAGAGAGAGCACATGTAGAGAGAGAGAGAGAGAGAGAGAGAGAGAGAGAGAGAGAGAGATCCATTGCCTCCCACACACACCCTGACCGGAATCGAACCTGCCACTTTTTGCTGTATGGGAGGATGCTGAGCCACACCAGCCAGGGCTAGAAACATTTTAATGTTTTCATATCACCACCAATCACTTTTCATTTTGTGAAATTAATCTACACGCATGTTTAAGACTTTCGGGTGGAAAAATATGGTGGTTATATAGGTAGTTGAAGTATCATGTAGAAACTCAAGGACAAGGAATAGAAAATTTTAACAGCAGGAACTTATAAAAGAGGTGACTTCTTAATGAGGAAACATTAGAATTTAATGAAATTTACCAACAAGTTTACAGTAAGCCTCGTTCCTTCCAAAGTCAAGATACCTGCCTTGGTACCTCTTACTTTAGCCTAGCATTAAACATCAAAGCCCCTCTGCACGCCCCCCCCCCCAAAAAAAAAAAGCCACAAATTACCTTTGACTTTGTCATGATAAAAACCATTTTAAGTGCCCTAGCCATTGTGGCTCAGTTGGTTGGAGCATCATGCTCCACACCAAAAGGATGCAACTTTGATTCCAGGTCAGGCACATACCTAGGTTGTAGGTTCCCTCCCTGGCTGGGGCGCATGTAGGAGGCAACTGATGGATATTTTTCTCTCATATTGATGCTCTTTCTCCCTCTCCCCCTTCTCTAAAATCAATAAGCATGTCCTCAGGTGAGGATTTTTTAAAAAAGAGTAGAACTGAGCAGATTTCTTAAGCATTCATTTAAACTGTTTGTGTACTCCCCAGGATGGAACAAGGAGTTCGGTTGAAGTTTAGTTGATATGCATCAGTTGTCATAAACAGATAAGCATCTTGGATGAGAGCAGGGGTTTTAGGTGTCCGTGAACATGGGTTTACATCTCCCATCCCATTCAGTCATGTGGTGGCTGAAAGACTAAGAAAGGATATTCTCCTCCCTGTGATCACTTTGCTTCTCAGTGAACAAAGCTGTAGTTGCTGCTCTCTCGGAGCTTCGCAAATAATACCTTCTGGGCTATATCCCTGCCTCACACGGATTTTGTAATGACCACACAAAGAGAGGTATGTGAAGTGTTTACTACTAGGCATGTAGTAGTGCTCAATAAATGATTTGAATTGTCATTCTGATCATTTTCATAATTTGGCTTTCTCTCTCTTTTTTAATATATCTTTATTGATTTCAGAGAGGAAGGGAGAGGGAAAGAGAGATAGAAACAGCAATGATGAGAGAGAATCATTGATTGGCTGCCTCCTGCATGTCCCCCAATGGGGATCAAGCCCGAAACCCAGGCATGTGCCCTTGACCGGAATCGAACCTGGGACCCTTCAGTCCGCAGGCCTGATGCTCTATCCACTGAGCCAAACCAGCTAGGGCTGGCTTTCTCTTCTTGACCTTATAAAGATGTATCCCCCATAGAAGAACATGTAAGAAAAGAATCTGGCCTCTGGATACTTAAATTATGATGGTTAACTATAGGCTCTTTATTTTTAGGGGAATTTCGGCCATTTAAACTTCTCTCCATTTAATTGGGAGCAGATATTAAAACAGATACATTTTTCTGACATTTTTATGTTTACTCAGCCTTTTGCAATTTACCTCTTTTGTTAGCCTAGCAAAGCAGGAAAACAGAGAATAGACATTTAGGTTCTTTGCTCTTGCCCATGTGTACAGGTTTTTTTGAGACCTCAATATATTGTGTATTTTCTGAAATATTATAAATATTTTAATTTGATTTGGATCCGTTTCTTTTAACAAGTTGTTTATTTCCAAACTTAAAAAAGAGAACACAACAAACAAACAAACAAAAACCCCAAAACACTTTCATGAAACCACAACCAATCAGTCTACAACAAACCCAAATCTAAGACTTCACTCGTTTTTTTGGTGTGTTTTATTATCCCATTTTCCTCCTGTCATTTCAGTCATGAGGAGGCTATATATATCCTTCAGGTAGGCAAGAGCACACGCTCTTCTCTAAAAGGCTTTTGCAGGGCTTATGAATTATTCTTTTTGGAATAAGTGTTCATAATCTGCCCTGACTGACCTCCAGTGCGCATTGCCGCCATGGTTTGTGGGCGGAAGACTTAGCTGCTCCTTCTGGGTGTCCCCATCTATTTTGTCCATCAAAAGTCTACTACACGAATGACATAAAAATGTCTTTTAGGTAATACTATCAACATCTGTGGTTTTTACCCAGGGCACTAAAAAGTTATAAATAGCAATAGGCACTGTTTGTGAGGTCCAAGGCTTGCTTGTTCTTTGTTTTCAATAGTACATATCTATAATGAAAAAAAATGTCAAACTAGGTAGTATACTTATGTTAATGTGATTTGATATAGCATTATAATTTGATTTTTTTTCCTTTGAAAAAGTAGAGCCTATCAGATGTTAAATAGACTATGTAAAAGTTTTTTATCTTCTATTCATTGCTTATTTTTAAAACTTTGGGTTAATGAAATAGCTCTGTTTTGGGGGTAATTGCCCTGGTATAATTCCTGTCTTGGTGAGCAGCATCCAAGGTGGAACTGGTTGCTGATGGACTTAGTCTCCATCCTCAGAGAGACATACCTTTCTGAGTATCCCTCCTGAACCGGGTGGGTGGGGTGCTGTGTCATCACTTTTTTCTTCTGAAACGCTTAGTACCATTGCTTTAGGCACAAAATATGCACAGTAAACCCAGGAAAACATGTTCCAATAGTGTTAGTGAAAGACCATTAATTTTAGGGACACATAAAAAGTAAATTTGCCATATAAATAACCCGCTGTAATGTTATTCTTAAATGTAAGTGATAGTGTTATAAAATTCCATTAAAAGGGAGTAGATTAAAAACATGCTTTGAACGAACTTCAGGTTAGCTGGTTTTTCATAAGTTAAAAAAGGAAAAAGTGGGGGATCTAGTCAGCTGGGCGAAGCAGCTGCTTTGAATTAAGCTCTGTTTACAGTAACCGCTATCAACTTAACAAGGGTTTGCTCTGGGCTTTGAGCAATTTGGGGGAGAAATCCCTAAATAAATATTAAGTATCACTGTTAACGCATTTCACTATTCCATTACATTATCATAATAATGATGGCTGCTAGATTTTTTTGGAAAAGCTTTTGTTCTGCATTTTTTCTTTTCAATTTATTGAGATATGGGAATAATCTTCCACTTTTGGAGGCAGGAAAGGAGTAAAACAGTTAGTGTATCTAGGTAAACATTTTGGCTGACGTTACTAGAACTTCTTTTGGCTTAACATTGAGAAGGGAAAAATCTCTGCCAGGTAGTTTTTATCTCGTGCTTTATTTTGTGTGTAGTAGTGTATATTCACCTTCAAAATATTGTCCAATAGAGAGCACACACATTAAAGAAGAACATATGTGAAAATTTGTGTAAGGCCTCAAAGAATTTTGTTATTAGGCACCAATCTGAAGAGACCTTGGATCCTTGGTTATTTTGGTGAAGAATTCATTGCACCAAAGGGGTTTAGTCTGTGACTTGGAGGGTAAATAGGAATAATATGATAATTAAATGTGGGTGTCCAGAGCATGCCTTTCCCAGATGATTAAGAAATAGAGCTCTGTGTGCTTTTTCACAATTTCCATTCTCCTTTCATTCTACTTACAAGAAAGAGGCAGGAAAAAAATCTTTTTAATTAAAGACTGACATCTATTGATGTAAACCTTGGGCTGCTGGGACCAGAAATGACTGCTCCTAGGGCAGACAGAAGCAGCACAGTCCAGACGGTGGGGGTGGGGGTGGGCATGTGAAGCTAACTTAGGGGTATTGAGTCATCTCACCTGAAGACCTTTTTTTAAAATTTTTTTTTAAAAGAAATTGATTTCAGAGAGATGAAGGGAGAGGGGAGGGAGATAGAAACATCAATGATGAGAGAGAATCATTGATCAGCTGCCTCCTGCATGCCCCCCACTGGGGATTGAGCCTGCAACCTGGGCATGTGCCCTGTCTGGGAATGGAACCTTGACCTCCTGGTACATGGATCGACGCTCAACCACTGAACTACGCTGGCCAGGCACCTGTAGACCTTTTACATTGTGGCCTACCAATGGAATTCATTGAGTATTTAATATTTACCAGGTATAGATCCTGAATCCTGGGTGGGTAGAAGGGAAACAAGACCTTCTCCTTTCCTGTCACCAAAAGTGAGAAGATGAAAAGCTTTCTGGAGTTGTAATGTTTTATGTTTCAAGGAGCATCGATTTCTAGTTCATAACTCTAAGGAAGTGCTGGAGTGATGAATAGCAGCGAGGTGGGAAAAATCACTGGACTGGGTGCCCGAGTGTCAGAGGGATTCCTGTCACTGCTGTCCCATCAGGTTTGGACAACCTGGATGTGAGAG
Organism: Cnephaeus nilssonii; assembly: GCF_951640355.1. Lineage (NCBI taxonomy): Eukaryota > Metazoa > Chordata > Mammalia > Chiroptera > Vespertilionidae > Cnephaeus > Cnephaeus nilssonii. The sequence goes on along the minus strand of NC_137079.1, from coordinate 59,745,138 downwards.
CTGGCAGGCACTGCCAGGTGTTTTACAGGAGTTATTTCTGACTTAGTAACAGCCCAGCATGTTAGTTCCATTTTGCTGCAGATACTTGAAATGAAAAGAGTCAGAAGAGTAATTTGCCTTATATAATCTTGGGTGAGTAATGGAGCTAGGATTTTAATTTGGGTGGGTGGGGCTCAGCCTACAAAGCTGGGACTCCTTCCACTGTATTGTCAAAGAGACTTAAGCAAACTTTAAAAAAAATTGGCTGAAATTCTTTCTAGTGCTATGCAAATGAAATTGTCATGAGATGCTTTTAAATCAGGCCAGCTATACCCAAAATGGATGTGATTATATTAATATTACCTCATTTGATAACATGGCAAATATCTTTGCATTATGATTTTAAAATGTGTTTCCTATTCTGTGAACTAAGTAACTATAAATGAACATACAATATGCCTCCAAATCTAAGATCAGTGATTCCGAGACCTCCTAATTTTAGGAATGTTAAATGAACACACGTGTGCCTCAGAATAGAAATAAGCTACATGTGTGGTCTTTTAACACTGGCTAGTTGAGAAATAACAGAGTGCAGTATTTGGACTTTATTGCAATGTGTACATATGCCTTGATAGGTCTTATGACTGTCGTGCAGATATTTATAACTGTTCAATTATATTTGCCATGCTAATGGAGCATTCCTGTTAGAGGACAACTATTGCAAACAGTCCTAATCTAAATTGCCCAGAATCATACCACCACACTTTGCACTATATAGCATTGGCGTGGAACCTATCTTTAAAAATAGAACTGGTGCCCTAGCCAGTTTGGCTCAGGGGTTAGAGTGTTGGCCTGCAGACCCTGTTGGGTTCGATTCCGGTCAAAGGGCACATACCTCGATTGCAGGCTCAGTCCCTGGGTGTGTGTGGGAAGCAACCAATCGATGTGTCTTTCTTACGTTGATGTTTCTCTTTCTCTGTCTCTCCCTCTCCCTTTTATTCTTTCTAAAAAAAAAAAAATCAGTGGAAAAATATCATCGGGTGAGGATTAACAATAAAAAATATAACTGGTAAATATATTTTATATAGAATAATTTCTTATTACCCAGTTTTTGATTCTCTATTTTACTTAATATTGTTAAAACCAGACTAAACCATGATTCTCTCCTCAAAACGTCGTTGGCTGGGAATAAGTACTTATTCAAAAAACATAAAATGGGTTATTATTTTTGTTACAATTTAGGTCATTGTATATTAAATTCTATACAAAGACTTAATGCTACGTTGAAATCTTGTTTGAAGCCCAAACTATAAGCAAAAAGATAAGTTGTAGCCATGTTACATAGTGTATTAAACAATAAAAATTAATTCAGTACATGGTGCAAAGTTCTGCAATCAGTGTAGCCATTGGAGGGTTTGAAACAGGTGGTAAGCACAGAGCATCAAGTGTAACAATAAATAGCACCGTCTAATTCCAGTAAGATGAAACTCCTCTTTCATTGCACATCTGATAGTGACTCAGAAAAGCAAAGTCCAAGAAATGACTCAAGCACAGAAACACTTTAAGAATTTCTTTACCAAGACTTACAATGAATGGAGTGATCATGTCTTCTCTTACCAAGTCATTAGAAATTATTTCCTGGTAGTGGTTAAATGTAGACCATCAGAAATGGTTGCCTTTCATTACCAGGAAGAGAAATGTATTAAAATTATGGATGTGTTGTTTAGAGACCAAAGACACATGAAACTAATAGTAGCCCAAGATAGGAACATAGTGGAAGAACACAAACAAGGACAATTCTTTTAGATGCAATAACAGAACACACTTGTTTTAGGGCTGTTAAATATGTAAAGGGAGGGAAAAAGTATTGCTTTTGAGAGTAGCAGTGGAGGAGAGTGGAAAGCAAATGACACTTGAATGCTTTGCTTACTGCCTTGTGTAATATTATAACCATTTTAGAAGATAGGGTGGTTGCCTGAATTTACAGAGATGGAAGCTGAAAGGCTCAGTGGTTTGCTGAAGGTCACATGCTTAGTGCAAGTGGGAACCCTTATTATGACCCCAAGCCCAGTGTTCTTTTCGTTATAAAACTCAGCCTCTAAGTGTATCCTAATGAAAGATAACAAGATTGGATGAAGGAATTCTTTAACATGTTAATGTGTATCTGTCAGACGTGAGTTCCACGAAGTTGGTTGTGTAGAATGCTAAGTTCTGGAGATACAGAGGATTTTGTCATTTTTAGAAACTATGGGCGAGAGATTACCCAAACTTTGAGAGTTACAATACTTTAAACAAGTGTTTCTCAAACATCAATGTACACGTAAAGCTCCTTGGGATCTGGTTCAAATGGAGATGCACATTCATCAGGTCTGGGCAGGGCTGGGATTGTGTATTTCCAGCAAGCCTCCAGGTCATGCCAGGGAGGCCCACACTATGAGCTACAAGGATTTAAGCAATAAACAATAGTGATCATAAACTAAAGTAAAAACATGTATTTCCTGTATTTTGTAAATAAAGTTACTTGATCTATAGAAAACACACAATAGTGATCACACACAGGAGTGAGGGTTTAACAAACAAAGGGATTGGGGAAGATGTAAGGCTTGAGTGTGGATCTAAAAGCTGAGCAGCATTTGAGTGAGAAGCGGAAGACCAGTGCAAGAAGATTGGCACATCCAAAGGCACAGAGGTGAGGAGTTCTGGTCCCATATTTTAGAGCCTTCTAGATGTAAAGCAGTGAGTCAAGTCAATAAGGTAGCCACTCTTGAGGACTACACTTTTTTGTGTGTGTGGGGAGGGGAAACATAAGGCAGGATTCTGTAGTCTAGTTTGACAGCAGGATGGACAGGTAAGATAGGACCAATTGAGTGGTACCTTGAGTATCCTGGCTGGGAGTTTAAACACTATCTCACAGGTAGTGGGATTATCACCAAAAGCTTTTGAGCAGGAAGTAAAAATGTTAAAAGTGGAGATTTAGAAAGATTGGGGTAATGGATAGTACATAAAGTGGACTGAATGAGAATTAGCTTGGGGGCGAGAGAGGTTAGGAAATTATAGCAGTTCCTGGGTGTTTGGATAAGGAAGCCAACTGCTGAAAACAGGGAAAATGTAAATGAGGAGAAATGCCAAAGATGTCTGAAGTAGGACAGGATGACAGGATGGGGGTTGATTAGAGTGAAGGAGCAAGAAGAGTCAGCTTCTGAGCTTGTGCCACTAGCAGAAGCAGGAAAGACCACTGACGGGGGTCAAGATGGGGATGAGGCTTTAATACAGTGGGTTGGACATGGCAGTGGGCATTCAAATGAAAACGGAGGAGTGGTCAGTGCATTTACTCAGGAGTGGTCAGTGTATTTACTCAGAAATTGTGTCTGGGTACTACATGGGGGAGTCATCTGTGAAGCGGTAATAGACATCTGTAGGAAAATGAAGCCCAGCTCAGAGAAAGTGAGGGTGGAGAGAGAATTAGGTGGCTAAGGACTGCCTCCCCTCCCCCTCCCCGTTCCCTCCCCAGCCCCTCCTCTTCCCCCTCCTTCCCCCCCGCCCCCCCCCCCATTGTCCATGTAAGCATTCATCTATTTCTGACTGCTCTGTTCCATTCAGCCAGTACTGCTTACTGTCTTGATGAGCATAGCTTGGAACATCATCTTTTTTTTTTCCTTCTTTTAAAGTGAGATAAAAATTCTCTCTTTTTGTTGAAGTTCAAATTCTGTTTCCTCTAGTGCCCTCTGGAAATGTTAGGACTGATTCCCTCCCTTAGAAACTGCTATGAAGCTTTGGAATAACTAGTAGCGGGAATGTCGTCCCTTCAAGGGAAACACCATGGGCTTGTCCTCTGGGCCCAGCTGAGTGTTCAAATCAGTTTAGAGAATCCAACATCATTGTATGTCCTAGCTTTGGGGTCCTTAAATCGTAAATACCACTGTGTGGTATCTACAGCTCTAGCCACTGTTGGCCATGACCAACCCCACTGTTTTGCTTTGTACATTTTCCTACAGCACAAGTAGGAGTTGTTGCTTGCTTTTCCCCCTTGTTGTCATCTTTAAGTCTAAATTCTGCATCTTTTGTAAACAAGTATTCAGACAAGAATAAATACAGCTCCCCACAGAACAGACTATTTTAGGCACATTGCTTCCAACAAAATGTATTTATCTCTCTGTTTTTCCACCAGCCCTGCAAACCCTACTCCCAAATAACACTGAAAACAAAGCTATGGACTGCAAAACAACACCTGATTCAGCTTGACACAATTTTATAACCAAAAATTGCTTCTACTTCTATCCATCAAGGTTGGGCAAATGACAGTATTTTAGGGCATGTGTGTCAGTAGGGACTTGATTCAATAAGTGAATAAATAAGTGGATGGACAAATGAATGAGTTTAACAAACATTTCTTGAGCTCCTGTGTGCCTAGCACTGTTCTAGGCATTGGGGATTCAGTTTTGTGGTGGGAAGGACATTCTTACCATTCTTATGTATATATTCTGGTGTTTGATCTCTTTCTTGTATTCCAAGAAGAAATTTGGGGTTACATCATTTGAACATTTATTTTTTGTTTGAGAATTGTTTTAGGGAATGACTTTAATAACTTACTAATTTCTGATACCTTATATGAGGAGGTAAATACTATATTCAAAAAGTTGTTAGCCTTCAACTCTGGAGCATATCACCCCACAATGATAATCAAGTAATATATGGGAACATTTTTTATATGAGTTCGGAATGCCTAGTCATGTGTTAAGTTGATGTGACTGCTGACTGTTTTATTGGTACTTAACCAGAGAGGCTTTCTAGGGAGACTCATAAAACTGTTGCCTTTCATATCAATCTTAAAATTGTAGTGGGAATATTTAATTTGAGAAACATACTTTTAGGGAATACTCCTTTATAAGTTGTAAAAATCAGAACATTAGAGCTGAAAGGTACTAAAAAGACTCTCATCCCATGTAGTCCTTTCACAAAAGCAGATAAGTGGTCCAGCGGAGGTCAGGTGGCTATTGCGAGGCCACCCACTGAGCTGGGTGTAGTTTTTTCCACCGTATCTCACTGCCGGCTCAACCAGAACAACAAAAGACTGAAATGAGGTTAATATTTCATTTTACCAGATTTAACCTCATTTCTTTTTTAAAAAATATTTTCTTATTGATTTGAGAGAGGGAGAAAGAGATGGAAACAGCAATGATGAGGGAATCACTGATTGGCTGCCACCTGCTCCTTCTCCTCCTGCACATTCCACACTGGGGATCGAGCCCGAAAACTGGGAATATGCCCTGACTGGGAATTGAACTGTGACCTCCTGGTTCATAGTTCAACGCTCAACCACTGAGCCACTCTGGCTTGGCTTAACCTCATTTCTTATTTCAATAAGTGACATCTACAATATGGCTACTCTATCTACATTTAATTTATCACCCTATTTCAGATTTAGTAACTTGAATAAAATAAGGGCAAGACTTAAATTCAAAGGCAACTACCTGTGTTACTCAGACCAGAATATCTTCACATTATTTCACATTCCAGTATATAAAGAAGTTTACCAATGGTAATTTGTGCAGCCGGTACACTTTTTCCTTTATCCATGACTTGTACTTGTTTTCAACAAGGTGGTCTGTGCTAATGTTTGCTAGGGGTGCCTTATAATTCTATTTATACACAACTATTTTTATGGAAGCAATTTTGGATTTTAATTTTGTATTTAGAATTTTCTAATAAGGTGGCCTTATATTCAGGGTCATTTAATCTCTCACCACATTCAGACAAATTAGTCCAATGTTACTTAATTCAGGTTTTCTTTTTAACTGGGCCAAACAAATTAGAGATTAGGTAATTCCAAAATATGTCCAGGCTTGGTTTCTCACGAATTATCCTTCTTCAAAGACCTAAAACAGGGTTTCATGATATTATGAGAAAATTGTAAGATGACTGCAACAAAATTAACTTAACATTTTGAAGAGCATTCCTTTAAAGCTGGCAGTGGTTGACTTTTCAGAAAACTTATAGAAGAAGTCACTTTTGTGCTCTTGAAACATTTTGTTCTGTGGACTTCATGCATGTTTGTTTTTGTTAGGTGTTCTCTACGGGATCCCGTGGAGTGCTGGTGCTGGTGTAGTGTTAAGTAATGAACTCAGTGACCTTTCCCGTCCTTTAGATCTCTGGACCAAGACATCCTAAGGGTGCAGGGACAGCAAGTGGAGTGCATTTGTGTGTGGTGCTCTCTTAATTATGCCCAAGTACAATGAAGCACATTGAGGTTTTTTTAGTCAACACTTGAAAATCATTGGCATTAGTTTCAGCTTTTGCTTAACTTTGAGTTTCTTTGTGCTTTTTATTATTTATTTTAGATTCTAATTGGGCAAGGCTAGAGGAATTATGTTTCAGTTTAACTTCCTTTGTCAAAGAAGCAGTTCCACTAGTTGAAGCTGTAGTTTCCCTTAAGACGCTATTTTAACTTGGTATATTTCAGTGACTCTCAATCCTTAGCATGCATCAGAATCACCTGGAAGGTGCACTGAGATGATATTACTGGACCACAAACTCTGGAGTTGCTGATTCAGTAGGTATGGAGTAGAGCCTGAGAATTTTCATTCCTAACAAGTTCTAAGGTACTGTGGATGCTGCTGATCTGGGAACCATGGTTTGAGAACCTATATTCTAGTAGGAGATAAATCAGTGGGACCAACTCAAAAAGAAATTTATTATCCTAAGAATATTTTTACTTCCGCTTACATAGATTTTCAATAAAATCTCCAGTTTATGAATAGTGTTTGAGAAAAGAAAATGAGATTAGTCCTCCAAGTTCCTTTGGAGGTGGTGAGACATCAGTAATGGACACATGTGGATGAGTAATGGTGCGGCTCCATATTTTGTTGAGTTATTGGGTCTCTAAAAGGGTGGTGTTTCAGCTACATGGTGTTGTCATGTGGGAATTTCCTGGAAATTGACATTTGAGAGTTAAATGTGTGATAGATTCTGGGCATTTTAGGTTCAAGGATTGGCACATTTGGCCCTGAAGTGAGAGTAAACAGGTCCTGTTGTGCTTGACTGAAGTCAGAATAGGATGGGATGCAGTGGGAAATGCTGAAAGATGGAAATGGGTGATAGAACTACAGTTAAAGGTTAAAGCCTGGGGAGCCCTGTAATGTAATGGCAACAAAAGGGAGTAAAAGACATGGTCAAAGTGGCTCCTTAAAATGATGCTGGACACTTGCTGGGTTAGATATTTAAAGAGAAGGGGCTGAAGATTAATCTGTACATTCTTTCCAGTAGTATTTCAGTGCCTATGCTTTAAGTACTGAGCCAGAGATAAACGCATTCTATCTCCGAATTTGTAGAGTTCTCACTCTAGGGGGAGCGGCTGGGAAGATAATCATGATGCACCATAATATAGCGGGATGCTTTAAAGCAGTCTGAGTTACCCAGGGGCTCATATAGGAGAGGCCTCGAGGAGCGGAAGGCTTCAGAGACTGGTGAGCTTAATATGAAAGGATGAAACAGTACAAAAGAGGGAGAGAACATTTAAGAGCCTTCTGGGAAGAGAAAACCTCCTATATCCCTAATATGGAGATGGGAGAGAACAGGGCTGTTGATAGAGTTTTAGGGAAAGAGTTTTGGGTTTATGCTGGGGCAGGTCAGCATAAAGAAATGAGGTACCTAAGAGTGGTCAGATGATGAATGTGAATGCCACATTGTGGACTCTCCTCAAAGGAAATAAGTGCCATAGAAGTCAGGATTTTAAGGGGGGAGATATGGAGAGGATTCCATTTTAGGAAGGTTCTTGAGGCATCTCTGTGGAGGGAGGCAGGAGGCCGAGGTGTGGGGAAAGACTGAAGAAAGGAAATGAATTAGCTCTGAGAAAGGAGAGGTGAATTTAAGAGATACTTAAGAGCTAAAATTGATAGGATTTGGTTGGTGGGCAAGTGAGAGTTTGAGGGAGCGGAAGTAGCTTTCTGGCTTTGAGACTTGAGGCCCTGCACCAGGGCAAAGCATACGGAAGGGTGAACAGGCTTGGAGACTAGATGATGCCTGCACTTAAGGACTTACCAATTTTAAATTTTCAACTGGGATATTCATAGTTGGAATGTAAAGGGCCTACCTGAGAAAAGTTGTCTGGGAAGTATTAGTTGAGTTTGGTTTGGACTAAATATAATGAAGGGGGGAGAGAGGAAAAAAACTCATTAGATTCATTAATCTCAGAAGTTTCAAAAAGCTATTCATAAATGAAATTGGAAAATTGAAATTGATGGCAATAAATGTAAGGGAGTCTGAAGAATGTCCGGATTGAATGTGTATTAAATGTATATTAATTGAAAGGTGGGAATATCCTCCTATATAATAAAAGGGTAATATGCAAATTGAGCCTAATGGCTGAACGACCTGGAATGATCGGTCGCTGTGATGTGCACTGACCACCAGGGGGCAGATGCTCAATGCAGGAGCTGCCTCCTGGTGATCAGTGCGCTCCCACAGGGGGAGCTCTGCTAGCCATAAGATGGGCTGACAGCTGCGAGTTCAGTGGCAGTGGCGGGAGCCTCTCCCACCTCCTCGGCAGCGCTAAGGATGTCTGACTGCAGCTTAGGCCTGCTCCCTGCGGGCTCCCAGGCTGCCAGAGGAATGTCTAACTGCCAGCGTAGGCCTGATCCCCAGAGGGATAATCCAGCAGGTGGATATCCCATGAGGGGTCCTGGACTGCGAAAGGGCACAGGCCGGGCTGAGGCGCTCCCCTCCCACCCCCCCAAGTGCATGAATTTTCTTGCACCGGGCCTCTAGTGTGTGTGTGTGTGTGTGTGTGTGTGTGTGTGTGTGTATGTGTATATATATATATATATATATATATATATATATATATATATATATAAATTTGAATTTGGAAGCCAATTATATTATTCCTTTAAAGCATGTGCATTTTTTCTCAAACGTTTATACAAGGTGATATTTTTGATAACATTCGAAATTTCCAGTGTTATATGGAAGGCCAAGTAGGAAATGGTAAATCTATCAAAGGTAGTATATATGTAAATGGAAAATTGTATATAATGCATGGTGTTGACTTTCTAATGAAAGATAGGTAGCTTTATGCAAATTATAAGATTAACATTATTTGTTTGTAATTTAATATTTTATCTTTCTTAAGTAATTAGCCAATTCCGCAGACTTCATTTATTTCTACTCATGAGATAGATTGGTTTTGGTTTTATTAATCTTGGGAGGTTTGAGAAATTATTCACATATTCATAAAGAAAGAAAAAGTTTTCATTATCTCATTCCTTTTTTAATGTCACCTGTACTGCTTACATATTTGTAATTCTGCTATGGGAAAGTTGCTATCTTTGTGGATTTTTAAAAACTTATTGGATTTATAAAAACTTGGATTTAAATAATTTCACATGAGAATTTAGTGACAAATTTCAGCTTTGCATTGAGTTAGCACTAATTATATGCAGGTTGCTGGCTCTGGGTGAAGGTTAAAATGGAGAATAAGCAGTAGGTGTGCTCTTTTAGCCAAACATTCATCTTGCTATGAATAAGCTTTTAAGTGACATAGATTTGGGTTTAAATTATAACTATAAGAAAGGTAACTTCTAGAAGATTGCTTCTTCTCGTTCAGTTCTGGTGTCTCATTTGTAAAATGGGGACACCACTAAATATAGAGCTATGTTGGAGGTGAAGTTAAGCTTCATGTGAGATGTGCCATGCAATGCTGATATAGTGCTTCTATTAGTTTCCGGTTGCCACTGTAACAAATTACCGTAAGTTGTTGGTAGTGACTTAAAACAACACGAATTTGTTGTCTTACAGTCCTGGAGGTCACATGTCTAACATGAGTCTTAAGGGGCTAAATTCAAGGTGTCAGCACGGCTGGCTCCTTCTTGAGGCCCCAGAGGGAGAATCAGTTCATTGCCTTTTCCCTTCTAGAGGCAGCTGGCATCCCTTGGCTCCTGGTTGCATCACTCGAATCTCTGCCTCTGTGGTCACATCCCTTCGTGTAGAGTAGTTAAGTCTCCCTCTTCCTCTTCCTAATAAGGACGCTTGTAATTACATATAGAGCCCACCTTGCTAATCTAGGTCGTATCCTCATCACAAGATCCTTAACTTAATCACATCTGCAAAGTTTCTTTTGCCACATAAGGTAACATTAGAAAATTCCAGGGATTAGGATATATGAACATTTTGGGGGTGGGGGATGCTCATTATTCAGCCTAGCAGAACATTCAATAAATTATCAATATTGTGAGCAGGTATAAAAAAATAGAAATGGCATTGTTCTAAACTAAAAATCTATGGTAGTACAACATGAATTATCCATATACCATATATTTTATATACAGATGTATTTTAAAGAATGTTCTTTTTTTAAATATATTTTATTGATTTTTTACAGAGAGGAAGGGAGAGGGATAGAGAGCTAGAAACATTGATGAGAGAGAAACATCGACCAGCTGCCTCCTGCACACCCCCTACCGGGGATGTGCCCGCAACCAATGTACATGCCCTTGACCGGAATCGAACCTGGGACCTTTCAGTCCGCAGACCGACGCTCTATCCACTGAGCCAAACCGGTTTCGGCTAAAGAATGTTCTTAACCATTCTGGAGTACATGAACATGGAACCTAAAATTATAAATTTTAGATAATGGCTTGATAAGGTCTAATTGGAGGGGCATCGGAATTGGTCGGATTCTATAAGGGATATACTGCAGTACAGCTGTAATGGAAAAAATGAAGTTCCGTGCATCATTTCTTAGCTTCTGAAGTCTGAGAGACATGCGGGCTTGCATGCACCAAGGTAATGAGAATACTGAGCTCCTAGCTATACTAAGTTATAATTCGTTCAGCATTTAGTATATATTTACTGAATGTCAATTTCACTTCAGGCACTGGGCGAGGTCTTGCCCTTGGATCTGATAATATGTTTTTCATTAACTTCTCAGGTGTGTAGTAATTGCTTGGCTGTTTGCTTTGCTCTCATGTATTTGATATCTTTTTCTAGATTATAGTCATTAAATGACCTTTTTAGCTATTGTTGGGTACATGGGAACCTTGAGTATGCTTTATTTGATTAAGGGGAGTTAAATTCTTAGATCTCTAATACATGAGTCTCAACCATGGGCACCCCTTACCCTTACCCCCACCCAGGGGATATTTGCAATGTCTGGATATTCTGAGTATCATGACTTGCTCAGGTGGGGAGAGTGCTGCTGGTATCTAGTGGGTCAGGGCAGGAATGCTGCTTTCCATCCTGCAATGCACAGGATACTCCCCACAACAAAAAATTATAAGGTTCAACATGACAGTATCGCCAAGATCAAGAAATCGTACTCTAAATTCATATTGCCCATGAACCTTCAGATTACATAATGTGAAAACCTTAGTTTGGTGTGCAATACTTTGACAATATGTACTATACACACACAGAGCACATCTACACTAATAAAAGAGTAAGATGCAAATTGACCATACCTTCGCGACGCCCACCAGCCAATCAGGAGTATGCAAATTAACCCAACAAAGATGGCGGGTTAATTTGCATACACAGGCGCCAAATGGCGGGGGGCAGGGCAGGATGCTTGGTCGTCGCCATGGCGACGACACAGGCGTTCCACACCGCTCCAGCCGCTCTGAGCCTCTGGGCAGTGTGGGAAGGTGGGAAGGCGGCTCCATCCGGAGCAAAGGCGGTGCCAGCAGCCAGGGGAAGGAAGGCCCATTCTTGCATGAATCTTCATGCATCGGGCCTCTAGTTTTATATAAACTACACCTGAGGAATTGGTGTAATGATAACTGACAATAATTTATATCATCTTATGCTTTACAGAGAACTTTCGTGTGCAAGGAAATAAGTATTCATATGCTAGGCACTTCAAATCTATTTTAATATTCACAAGCATAGATAATAGTTTTTTTTAAGGTAAGAAAATATGTCTTCAGGAAACTAACCCAAAGCTCTTCATATTTAATCTTGTTTGTGCTTAATTTATTATCTATTTGTTTATAGTTGAAGGGTACTATACAGAAACTGTACTCATAAAAGCTTAGCAGTGGTTATGTACAGGAATTCTATACTTTGTGGTTCTCTCAGTATGGAAATTATTGTGATTGATTTCATTTACTTAGATGTCTTTTTAAAAGAGCTTTGGCAATTTTCCATCTGGGAATCCCATAATGGGTTATATGTGCAAGATAGTGGAACACATATCTAAAATTTGCCAGAAAGGGTGGTAATGGGGAGCTTGTGTGCCATTGTCTTTTGGAGACAAATTTAAACAAATTATTGTTGCCATAGACAGGTTTTGAGCCAACACTTTGAAAGAATATTCAGGGCTTATTTCAGGATATTACAGAGACAACTATTTTTCAGGATTAAGAAGTAAATTATTTAAAAAATACATTAATGCTGAAAGCGTGACTGCACTAATACTAAATCCAGGTCTTAGTCTATAGAGCTTAGTCTATGGAAAGTCTGAATCACATCAAGTCTTAATAGTTTCGTGACCTTGGGGAAGTTTCTTAAGCTTTAGAGTTCCAGTTTCCTAATCTGTAAATCATTAGATCATTGTGTGGATTGAAGGAGCTAATGTTGAATAGTCAATATAATTACTATAAATAGCTTAATAAAGGCAATTATTCTTTCTTTTTTTTTTTTAACCCTCATCTGAGGATATGTCTCCATTGATTTGAGAGAGAGAGAGAGAGAGAGGGAGAGGGAGAGGGAAGGAGGAAAAAAGAGAGAGAGAGAGAGAGAGAGAGAGAGAGAGCATCGACGTGAGAGAGACACATTGATTAGTTACACCTTGACTAGTATGAGGGAATAGGAATCCTAAATTATTCTATACACTCATAAGTTCAGGCAACAACAGTTAACAAGTTGATGGCAATAAAGGATTGTAAAACTGAAGTTAAAAGTGGAATGTAAGGGGGATGGGTAGAGATGACCTGGGGGTTCACTTGTTCTTGGAGTTGATTGACTTTCTACTGAAGAAACCTTTCAGTAGTTCAACATTTCCCCATCCCACTTCAGAAAGATGAAGCCTGGCCCTAGCCGGTTTGGCTCAGTGGATAGAGCAATGGCTCGTGGACTGAAGGGTCTTGGGTTAGATTCTGGTCAAGGGCACGTACCTTGGTTGCAGGATCCCCAGCTCTGGTCTTGGTGTGTGCAAGAGGCAACCAATCGATGTGTCTCTTACATCAATGTTTCTCTGTCTCCCTCTTCCTTCTACTCTCTCTGGAAATCAATGGAAAAATATCCTCAGGTGAGGAATAACAAAAAGCAAAACAAAAAAAGAAGCCTGAATTTTACATTATTTTTTCAAAGCTCTTTTGAGGTATGTTTGTCCACAATTTAAAAAATGTGTATTTGTTAACCGTGACTGATAGATTTTTTTTGCCCCAAGACGGGAAATATTTCTACTTAAATAAACAGAAAATTTATATTGGTAAAAAAAAGAAAGAAAAAAAGTACCTCACCTGGCATGTTATTGTTGTTCCAAAATCATGATGTTAAGGACTAACGATTTATTACTTAGAGTGAAATTTCATCCTGCCTTTGCTGAGCATGGGCTCAGAAGTTCAGGAGGAGACAGAGATTTCTAGTGCAGTGCTCTCCTAAATTGTATCTTTAGGAACATCAGGGGTTCGACAAGATTTTTGTTGATGTTAATATATTATTTTTCCTCCTTCAAGGATATGTAAGTAGTAATTGTGTATATGTGTAAGATATTATTTTTCCTCCTTCAAGGATATGTAAGTAGTAATTGTGTATATGTGTAAGATATTATAAGGGCTAAGAAAATAATCCAGTGGTCATTCCTCAGCCCTTGCAACCTTTTTATTTTTTTTATTGATTTCAGAGAGAGGAAGGGATAGGAAGAGATTTAAACATTAGTGATGAGAGAGAATCATTGATTGGCTGCCTCCTGCACGCCCCCTACTGGGGATCGAGTCTGCAACTCAGGCATGTGCCCTTGACCAGAATTGAACACGGGACCCTTCAGTCCGCAGGCCGAAGCTCTATCCATTGAGCCAAACCGGCTAGGCCCCTTGCAGCCTTTTTGACCCTTACTTCCTCCATCTTGCTTTCCTTCCCTCCAGCACCACTCTTATCACACTGGAGGTTCCTCTCTGCTTTGCCAGCTTTTCTACTTCTTAACCTTTGTGTTGGGCTCAATCCTTAGACCTCTTCTCTATCTACACTTCTTTGTTGAGTGATCTCATTTTAGCTTTAGGACTTACCTTTCATCTGCACACTGACAAGTCCCTAGTCAGCAATTTTCAACTGGTGTGCTGTAAACATTTTTAAAACATGCAATGAGGACCTGACTATTTAGTCACAGGCTCTGACCTCTCTCCCCTTAGATTTTCAAATAAGAAAAATGACAACAGCCAACACAACAATAGCCTTCTGGTGTGAGTGAACCAAAATTATACCTACTTTTTTTTGGTCAGATTGGCAAAAAAATATATTTTGGTGCACTGCAGAATTTTAGTAATTAGTTTCTGTGTGCCATGAGATGGGAAAGGTTGAAAATCACTGCCGTAGCTTATATCTCCACATAGGTCTCTAGCTTGAACATCTTACTTTGTATGTCTAATTATCAATTACTTCACCTTCCCACTTTGTCTGTTAAGTGTCTCAAACTTAAAATGTCTGAAACCCAAACCCACTATTTCTAGTGCTGCTGCTCCCTAGCATTGTTACCTAGAGAAGGAAAATTATGGGTAAGTCTATAATTGACATCCCCTGTAGCCTCTCCCCAACACATCTGATCGAAGTGAATGTTATAACTCCATTTAGTACACAGAGCATATAACGGATGCTAAATTCCGTATTCAGTGACTGTTTCTGGGTTGCAGTCTCAGAGGGGACGTACAGGTGTGAGTCTCAATTGTGAAATCAGCTTTATGTAATAGCAAACATTTTGCACAAAGTGGAAAAGAGCCTGGTTGAGAGTTAGAAATAAAACCCACCCTTCAGCTCCCACAACAGCACTCTTCTTCATTATTTAAGTGGGACTGTGTGCCACCGCCATCGAATGCCTGTGCTTATTTCCTTTCTCTTTAAGCGAAACAGCTATTTTTAGTTGTGTGTGGGAGGGGTGTGAAATTTAATGACAGATTATTTTTAACATGAGGGGTACTTACTCATTTGTCATGTTTGGAATAAGCATTGTGTGCGTTGTGAGGCAAAAGCTGTTGAATTTCCAATAGTTTTTTTCTCACATAATTAAGCACAGGAATCATCATGTTTATCTACTTGTGATCACTGATTACCTCCAGATGTGGTGTTATTTTCTCAAGTGTCACTTTTTTTTTTAAAACAGTTTCCACAATCAGGTAACAAAAGGAGATCAAAATCCATGAGTCACATATGTCTAACATGACTGGAAGTTGTCAATTAGAATAGAGTTTCATTTTTAGGGTTGGAGGTGGGAGGAAAGGAAGAATTTCCTTTTTATTTAAATGTATTTTGCTTTTTGAGAGAAGGAAGGAATAACTTCAGTTTTCTAATAATTCCTCTTTAGCTTTTTATTCACAGATCTTTCTTTTATTTGATAGTCATTAGAAAAAAGAGTAGTATTTGCTCTATTTTAAATAATGCAATAGATGAGCTTCATTATTAGAAAAATAGAACTTATGTTAATAGAAAAAGGAGGCATTACCTAATATATTCCTAATATCCTTCTTTGATTTCTGCATTTGGAATAAAAACAGGCCTTTTTCTCAGAGACAGTAAGTAGTGTTAGAAATTTTCACACAGTCTTTTTAAAAAAATTAACTTAGTATCTTCCAGTTGCTTAGAATTCCTCCTTTCTGCCCATGTGGAGGCAGCCTGTCTTGTTTCATATGTACAAATGATGCCACTGCTGTCATGAGGAGGACATTGGCTTTGAATGGTCTCCCTCTGCCACATATACACCTCCACCCTTACCACATACACATCTGACAGATTATGAAATCATGATTCAGGACACCATTTCTTAAAAAAAAAATTTTTAAAGCTGTGAACAGGTGGCCAGACTTCATAAGCAACAACTGGAGGGTAGAAGTTACTTAGTGGCTTGGAGAAGGACCAAGTAACTTGTGAACCCAACTTCTCTAACATCAACCTCATTTCCCAAGAGACAACATTCAGTTCAGCTAGTTGCTACCCAGGGCAGGGCAGGGCCGGGCAGGGCCAGGCAGGGCAGGGCCGGGCAGGGCTAGAACTAACTATAGAAGGGGTGGGTCCTTAGGAAGAATCCACCCTTTGCTCTGGGAAGTAGTCTCAGGAAGTGGATGCCTGGGGACATAATCACCCAGTGAATTGCATGTATTTTTTTCTGAGGAATAAAGATAGAGGCTTATTCTGGGTCAAGAAATAGGGACTGTAGGGACTGTAGGAGTAGGGGTAGAAAGAAGGATGACTGTGTGTGGCAGGGAGGAGACTGGGTGGAGTAGGAAGCTATACTGGGATCCCTTATAGCATTCCAGATTCCTTGTTAGCCAGAGAGGCTTGGGGTGGGGGCAGGTGGAGCCAACTTCTCATGGTACCTGGAGCAAAAATACTTCTTCTCTATCAGAAATTCCAGCCTGAGTTTTGAATCATATGTTTCCTCAGATGGTGGTTTGATAAGAGAATTGTGTTTGACCTCTACAGAAGTTGGATTAGACAAGTTGGGAGTTGGGATTTGAGAAGGAAAGAGGCTTTTTTAATTATGATATTGGGGCAAAACATGAGGAGACTGGACCCTGCAGGGTTGCAAATGAGGAGGTTGGTACTTTGAGGGAAAAAAGGTATGTCAAGTATGGGAGAGGAACATAAAAAGAGAAATAGGATTGTGTTTCAAACTCCATGAAGCTTTATCTTATTTTTGGGGAAATAAATACCCTCCAGCTTCCACTGCCCTTGCTGTGCTGGACTAGCTCCATGAGTGGCTGTAGGCAACTTGTACATGAACATCTGAATGCTTTGCTGCCTTAGCCAGACCTGTGGTTGAATTCTGGGATGTAACCATGAGTCAGGTATGGTTCCAGCTCTTTGCAGTCCACTGGAGGAGACTTTAGGAATGTCTGTTGTGGGTGCATGCATGTGGGCCCTGGGTTAGCTCTTCGGTAAACAGAAGGTAGGGGGAAATATTTTGATGAGGCCCTAGAACACACTGGCTGTCCCAAACTATAATGAAACTATAATCCCATCCTTTAATACTTAGTTCTCAAACTATGCTCTTAGATATGAGGGAGATAGATTTTGGCAATGTACTAGCATGCATATTATTCTCCCTCAGACTTTGAGCTTTTGGAAAATGTAGAGTGTTGGCCAAGGAGCAGTCCCTGGTAGACAAAGGGTTGGTGAGGAGGGCTGGGTTGGTATTAACATGGATGTTTGGTCAGTGACAGAAATATCACCCCAGTTTGCCTTGCCTTTTGTTTGCCCTTATTCTAGAAATAATATCTTGTTCATAGTCTTGCATAGCAAGAGGGCAAGGAAAGCATAATATGAATTATGAATTGCGCTTCACAGAAATGTCTTTCCTGGGGGGAATTCTTTGTGCTGGGAAACTTGGCTGTCTTCTGGCTACTTCCCTTCCTCCATACTGTTGGCTGAGATGGGGAATTGGAGGATAGTCTTGAAACATCTCCTTTACGTGATCTGCCTGGGTTAAGCACGTTTTAAACTTTTCATGTAAGCCCAGTGAGATCGGTATGCTATTTCCAGGTGATACTATGGAGACACAGAGTTAAAAAAACATGAGCAAGTTCTCACAGCTAATCAGAGTGGATCCAGAATTCACACCCAGGAAGACTGACCCCAGAGCCTGCCCTCTTAGCCAAGCTGTCATCTCAGGGAAGGGCCTGGCCTGGGATCTCCAGCAGGGAGCCAGAGCACCTACATGGATTCTGTTTCCCTGGCCTTTTGGTTGGCCGTGGTACTTCTTCATTAATATTTTGTACTAGTATTCTAAAATAGCTTTGAATACAGAAGGGATCAGACCCAGAGCTTTGTGGCTGTAAGTATACCTGACAGCTGTTAGGATAAGATGGTGACAGATGGATGTGCTTACTGATGGGCCCACTTGAGAGTTAGTGGCTATTCCTGACCTCTGACAGAGATCTGAGGTCTATAATGGGCATATATATCTTTTGGGCTTTGTCAGGTAGTGAAGAAATTACCAGAGCTATTCCATTAACAGAGTGGAAGATTATATTTATGTTATACTTGCTATTTCTTGAATATCAAATATAATATTTAAAATTAGTGTATGTAAAGTACAGCATAAGGAATATAGTCAGTAATATTGTAATAATTATGTATGGTGCTAGGTCGGTACTTGAAATATTGGGAGATTGCTTTGTAAATTATATGGTTGTCTAACCATTTTTCTGTATACCTAAAACTAATATAAAATAATATTGAATGTTAACTGTAATTGAAAAAAAATTAGTGTGTGATATGCAGGGAATACTAGCAACATACTCAACATAGTCATTTTTTCAAACTATTAATGTTTTATCTCTGCATCTTTTTATGTTAGATTCGGGTTTCAAGGTAGGCTTGGATTCTTTGGCCTCTGTTTTTCAGAACTCTGCTGGGAAGTGTTTCTTTCTTTTTAAATTGATTTCTGAGAGGAAGGAAGAGGGAGAGGGATAGGAACATCAATGATGACAGAGAATCATTGATTGACTGCCTCCTGCATGCCCTCTACTAGGGATCAAGCCCACAACCTGGCACGTACCCTGATTGGGAATTGAACCGTGACCTCCTGGTTCCTGGGTACATGCTCAACCACTGAGCCACACCTGCCAGGATGCTGGGAAGTGTTTTTATTGTAGAGACTAGCAGTTAATCTTTGTACTCAGTGCTTTGAAGTTGGTCTTTGTTTTTGAATCTGTGCCCTTTTCTGGGTTACTGATGTATGATTATAAAGAATTCATTTTTTTGTGATTTTCAAGATAGTAGCTTAAAAAGAAACCCAATTGTGAATCTCAATATAATTTGAATCTAAATTGGATATATTTTATTTTTATTTTTTGGGTATATTTTAATAAGCTAACCCAATTTAACTGTTCTTTGACATCATATGAATATTTATTAGGAATCTCCCTGGCTTTTATCTGGCTTTTATTATTTCAGGCTATCTTTTGCTAAATTTCATTTCTGTAAGCTAAATAAATGTGTTCAGTCAGTGTTTGAGAGCCTCTGTGTGCCATGCACTGTGCTTGACATTATTTATTTATTTATTTTTTAAAAAATATAAGTTTATTGATTTCAGAGAGGAAGAGGGGGAGAGAGAGAGAGAGAGAGAGAGAGAGAGAGAGAGAGAGAGAGAGAGAGAGAGATCAAAGATGAGAGAGAATCGTTGATTGGCTGCCTCCTGCACATCCCACATTGGGGACCTAGCCTGCAACCTGGGCATGTACCCTGATTGGGAATTGAACTGTCACCTCCTGGTCATGTTCAGCCACTGAGCCACACTGACTGGGCTGTACTAGATATTTTTAATAAAATATTTTTATGTGCTTGCCAGGTGGTAGACTCTGTCTTAAAGACACTTGGGATGTGCTAGTAAACAAAACCACAAAAATTCTTTTGGATTTTGGTGGAGGAAAGAGAGATAATAAATGAATGCCTGCAGGAGATGGTTATAAATACAAAAATAAAGCAGCGATGAGAGATGGGTGTGTCAGGCAGACTGGCTGCAGTTTTAAATACTGGGGTCCCACGTGGCTTTGCTGGGAAGCCTTTGTGGGTAGCTTGGTGAATAAGATGGACTCTGTCCTCACATAGCTTAGTGATAATAACTGCTTCCTGATGAGCACCTGCCACGAGGGTAGGGGATCTGCTCAGTACCTGTGTGCATTTCCTGCTAATCTGTTGAACTAGAGGATCTTATCGCCAGTTTCTCCAGAACGGAACTGAAGGTTTGAGAATCAAGTAAATTGCCAAGACAAACATGGCTAGTGGGGCTCAGATCAGACCCAAGGCCTGCTCTTAAACATAGAGTGTTTTTGCTAAGTCAACTCTCGAAATATTTGTTATGGGGGAGTTAGCCAACTTTGGAGATAAGGCTACCTTAATTTTGGTTCTGACTGGTTGGGCAGTGATTTGGCTGGCTCAAGGAGAGTATTGTGTTATGAGCCTCCTCCCTTGTGCTTTTTCTATTTAAAAGGACTTGAGCTCGTGCCCTGGCCCCAGCAGGCAGAGAGCTGCCTGGTTACTGACTTCCATGCAGCGGGATGAGTTTGTCGTGTGTCAGAAAGTGGCGTCTCATGACTCCAGCAAATCATTGACTACTTGAATTCCTGGCGCTGCAGTTCAGTGATAGGACACTAAGTTGGCTGGCCTATGTATCATTATGTTCAAGAGCGCATTATAAATGCCCATATTTAGAAGGGAACATAGAGTGAAAGGTTGGAGTGCCAAGTTCACTGATTATTGTGCCTGTTTATGACAGAAGAGGCCATACCTTGTATTTACAGCGATTGCTTTATCGTAATAAAAAGTGAATAGTAAATGAGTGTTTTGAATTAGAACCTTTATAGAGGGCTGTGGAAAGTCTGGGGTTCAAGAGAGCTCTGTTGTTCTTCTGCCCTCAATGTGCTTATGATAACGTTCAACACAAAGCATCCCGCTTTTAACAAGGTAGTGATTTTTCAGCCTACTATATCCTTTGCATTGAGTATTGCTTATTCTTTTGTGCTTTGGCTAATTCAATATCTGAGGTGTGTATGTTGGTCATTAATCTAAAAAAGAAGCTATGTATTTCACAACTCTATGTACTATCTTTTATTATTAGTTTTTAGTGATTTTTGCCTCTACTACTTCCAAAATTAAATGTTGTTAATTTTTACAAGATGATTTTCCTTTTTTATTCAAGAAGTAAACTATGATTTGAGCACTTGGGCTGTGAAATTCTATTTATTGACTTTATTGACTTACTAGAGGCCCAATGCACAAAATTCGTGCAAGGGGCTCAGCCCTCATAGCCCTGGCTTCATCCAGAAAGTCATCCGGAAGGATGCCTGGAAGGTTGTTCTGCTGTCTGGCCTAATTAGCATATTATGCTTTTATTATCCTAATATATAAAAAGCCAGGGGCCGTCACGACAGAAACAGCTGGATAGATGACCAAACAGCAGGCTGCATGGGGCAACCAGGCCAGCAGGGGGGTTAGTGAGGGATGACCAAATGACTGAACAGCAGGCTGCATGGGGCAACCAGGCAGGCAGAGGGGTTAGTGAGAGACGACCAAATGACTGAACAGCAGGCTGCATAGGGTGACCAGGCCAACAGGGGGGTTAGTGAGGGATGACCAAATGACTGAATAGCAGGCTGCATGAGGCGATCAGGCTGGTGGGGGGGGGGCAGTAAGGGTGACCAGGCCAGCAGAGGGGGGCAGTTGGGGGTGACTAGGCCAGCAGGGGGGGGCAGTAAGGGGCAACCAGGCCGGCGGAGGGGAGGCAGTTACAGGCGACCAGGCCAGCAAGGGGGGGCAGTTGGGGGCGATTAGGCAGGCAGGCAGATGAGCAGTTAGGAGCCAGCAGTCTCAGATTGTGAGAGGGATGTCTGACTGCCGGTTTAGGCCCGATCCTGAGATTGGGCCTAAACCGGCAGTCGGACATCCCCTGAGGGGTCCCGGATTGGAGAGGGTGCAGGCTGGGCTGAGGGGACCCTCCCCCACATGCATGAATTTCGTGCTCCGGGCCTCTAGTTATAGATAATATACCTACAGAAAGGATGTGTAAGTGTACAATGCAAAGACTGTAGAGATGGAACACACTTAGGTAGTCAGATTCAAGATCAAAGTACAAGAAATTATCAGTGTCCTAGAAACCCCCACATTTCCAATCACTTGCACCATCTTCTCCCACCAGGGTAACCACTGTCCTGACTTCTAACATCATGTCTTTGTTTTGTCTATTCTTGTACTTGGCATGAATGATTGGTAACAATCTATATACTCTCTGTGTCTGGATTCTTTTGTTTCCCATTTGTGAAATAGAACCATATGGTTGAATGCAATTGTGGGTTATTTGTTCTAATTGCTATATAATATTTAATTGTGTGAATATTCCACAATTTATTCATTGTGCTGTTAAAGAATTATGTGTAGCTTCCAGCTTATTATAAGTGGTGCTTCTACAAACATTGTCATATATGACTTAAGGTGAATATATGTAAGCATTTCTGTTGGGTATATGCCTAGGAGTGGAATTATTAGGTCATAGAATATGAATATATTCAGCTTGAAGAGATACTTCTGAGTGGGCCAAAAGTTAAAGTAGTTGTACCAATTTCTATTTTCGCAGTAGTGTGAAAGCTTGTAAATGTTATTTTTGATATGATGTTTTAGGGGTAGATGGGAGATGTAATGTTTTCCTTAGGTTCATTCATTTCAAGTTTGTTTTATGGGAAGGAATGGTCTTAGCTGTCTCATTGAATCTTTGAAAGCTAAATTAAATATGTGTGTGCTCATTTTTCCCCTCTTTTCTTTCTGTCTTCCTATGTCTTACCAGGTATATGTGTTTTATGTATGTCTTAAACATAGCATATGTGTGTATATATTTTATCTTACAAATGTACTCCTTATAGACTCTTAGACTGAAAAGCCACCTTAGAAGTCATCCAGCTCAGGCTTCTAAAGCCTCTCTGAATTCACATTGATCCTGCTGAAGTGTCTCTAACAACTGAAAGCACATTATTTTAGGGCAGCCCAAGTTCCTTTTATTAATTAACTCATATTGTTGCTTCTTCAACATTGTGGTAGCATCAGCCTATTTTTAACTTCACCCATAAATGTCATGTCCTGTTACAGGTAAAGGAAAAAAAACAACCCATGATTTTTGTAATAGAGCAAAATCTCTTCAGGGGGAGATTCACGGCTATTTTTAAAATATATATATTTTTATTGATGTCAGAGAGGAAGGGAGAGGGAGAGAGAGATAGAAACATCAGTGATTAGAGAGAATCATCGACTGGCTGCCTCCTGAATGATCCCCACTGGGGACTGAGCCTGAAACCTGGGCATGTGCCCTGACCAGGAATCTAACCATGACCCTCTTGGTTTATAGGTCAATGCTCAACCACTGAGCCAGGCTGGCTTGGCTCACAGTTATTTTTTAAATGTTACTTCCAACATCTGCAGGGTTTTGGTCTCAGCAGTTTGCTCTGGGGAACTTGGGTGAGAAAACTCATGTGGACGATGGCGATGAGAACTCAGTGCAAAATAGCTTTTCTTTCTCCTGTTTCCTGACCCCCCTGCCATGAGCACATTTCCCCCTTTTGATAGGGTTTAAGCATTGTTTAAAATAAATACAAAAAATGCAAATACTGCATTTTAGAAACCAGATTGTAATGAATAAAATGAGAAAAATACAACCTTTTTAATAGAAATTGATGCTTGTTTCATGAAATCCATGAATACAGGAATTTTTTTCTGAAGTTTTTGAGCTTCCAGGTGGTATTAATATTCATAGAAATGAGCTTCAGTTAATAATTAATAATTTAAAGTTCTTAGATATTAATAGATATTTTCTCTTTTTTCTTTACAGGCAAGAAGAGACCGATAGGAGAGTGAAAAATGTAAGATATGTTTAATGGAATATTATAGATGGTTTTTTACTTGTTCTGTAATAAGGCAGTGGGATCTAAAAATATCTGATATTCTCTGTTATCTTTTTTTCAATGAAATTTTTGCTAGAAACCAACCAGTCACAAACTCTAAATATGCTAAAATATGGTTAAAACATATTGTCTGTCTTCATGGTAATAAGAGGACAGTTTAAACTTAGAAAGTGGTTTCTCATATGTTAGTAATGTGGTAAAGGCCAATGAACACACGTTAGGATTTTTAGGGGAGTAAGTCAGAAACCATCAAATCAGACTTTAAGGAATACCTCTGAATGTTTAGGAACCCTAGATGATTATTCAATGTGGACTTATATAATATCGATAATATTCTACATGTATTAGAAGAATTTCTGATGTGACAGCTTATTAAAAACGTAAGAGCTCAGTACCTTTAGGAAAGCTGAGAATTACTGATTTTAAGTGTCCATTTCCTAAGTTTGTTGTTAGAAAAATATTTATTGCTTTAAAAGTTTAATTTTCCCCCCTGTTCATATGTACTAGTAAAATTCATGAATGAATGCCTGTTGGGATCTGGGCTTTTGGTCTGAGAATGTGCTCAGAGAATGCCTGAATGCCCCCAAATGGCGACTGAGCCTGCAACTTGGGCATGTGCCCTGACCAGGAATCTAACTGTGAAATCTAGGAAGAGTGAATAACATTTTTGATGACTCTTTTCCTTAAACTTTAAAAGAAAAATCTACTTTCAGCCATAGATAGATATGCTCTTTTATCTGGAGTGCTCACCTGCATTTGAGATTGCAGTTAGTTGCTATAAGTAGACTGATCTTTTTGTTTTATGGAATTTTTTTGAAAGGTTTTGATAACATTGTACTGGCTGGGAAGAAAAGCACAAAGTAACCCCTATTATAATGGTCCATATCTTAATTTGAAAGCATTTGAGAATCTTTTGGGACAAGCTCTGACCAAGGTAAGGAAACTATATCTGTATGAGAGGATCACTATAACTGATACTATTTTCTCCTCTTCCCTCCCTCCCCCTTTCTGTTTTCCTTCCATTTCATTCTTCTCCTTCTCTATAGCAAATGTGGAAGGTCTGACCATCTTTGCTCTGGTCTAGACTGGGATGGGTAGAGAGGATTGTTACTCATTGGCTGCCTTTGTATGCCACCACCAGGGAGTGAGTGAGTCTATTTCAGAAGTGTTCAGGGTATAGGCATTTATCTCTTAACTAGAGGCCCGGTGCATGAAATTCGTGCACGGGGGGGCAGCGGGGAGGGTGTCCCTCAGCCTGGCCTGCACCCTCTCCAATCTGGGACCCCTCATGGGATAACCAGGAGTTGGACATCCCTCTCACAATTCAGAACTGCTGGCTCCTAACCACTCACCTGCCTGCCTGATTGCCCCTAACTGCTTCTGCCTGCCAGCCTGATTGTCCCTAACTGCTCCCCTGCTGGCTTGATTGCCCCTAACCACCTCTGCCTCGGCCCGCACCTGGTACCCAGGATTCCCTCCTTCAGCTGACCACAGGCACCCAGGATCCGGGCTTCCCTCCCTCTGGTCAGCCATAGGCGCCCAGGCTGGCTGCAGCCTCAGGGGATGGTGGACAGGGGGCTTCGCCTGTGCTGCAGCTGCAAGTGCTGGCGCCCAGGACCGCAGGGTGGGTGGCTTCTCTGTCTCCCAGGCCACAGCCAGCTGCAGGTACTGGTGCCCAGGACCGTAGGGTGGGCAGCTTCTCCATCTCCCGGGCTGCAGCCAGCCTCAGGTACTGGGGCCCGGTTTCTCCATCTACCCCAGGACGTGGGGCGGGTGGACATGGGGTGGGCGGCTTCTCCGCCTGGCTGTAGCCTGGGATCATAGGGCAGGCGGCTTCTTCATCTCCCAGATCGCATCCACCCTCAGGTGCTGGCACCCGGTTTCTTGTCTCCCCCAGGACGTGGGGAGGGCGGCTTCTCCAGCTGGCTGCGGCTTGGGATCACGGGGCAGGCTGCTTCTTCATCTCCCAGGTCGCAGCCAGCCTCAGGCGCTGAGGCCCGGTTTCTTAGTCTCCCCCAGGAGGTAGGGCAGACAGACCTGAGGTTTCTGCTGCTGGCTGCAGCCTGGGATCACAGGGCAGACGGCTTCTTCATCTCCCGGGCTGCAGCCAGCCTCAGGCACTGGCACCCAGTTTCTTGTCTCCCCCAGGACGTGGGGTGAACCACTTCTCCAGCTGGCTGAGGCCTGAGATCATGGGGCAGGCAGCTTCTTGGTCTCCATGGCTGCAGCCAGCCTCAGGCGCTGGGGCCCGGTTTCTCAGTCTCCCCCAGGACATGGGGCGGGCGGACCTGAGGCTTCTGAGGCTGGCTGCAGCCTGGGATCATGGGGCGGGCAGCTTCTTCGTCTCCCAGCCGCACCCAGCCTCAGGCGCGGGGGCCTGGTTTCTCCGTCTCCGTCTCCGTAGGATGTGGGGCAGGCAGACGTGAGGCAGGCGGACCTGAGGCTTCTGAGGCTGACTGAGGCCTGGGATCATGGGGCAGGCGGCTTCTTGGTCTCCGTGGCTGCAGCCAGCCTCAGGCGCTGGCGCCTGACTTCTCCGACTCCCTGAGACCAGGAGAGGCTGGGGGCGGGGCTGCCGCCATGTTTTCAGTTTAATTGCATACTCACTCTGACTGGATGGTGGGTGTGGCTGGGGCGTGGCTGGTGAGCATGGCTTGTGAGTGTAGCGGAGTGATGATTTGCATATTACTCTATTATTAGATAGGATTCTAGCTAACTCGACAATAGGCATTTGTTTCCTTTCTTAGATACTTTGTATATGTAAATCTTCCTATATTCATTATGAATTCAACCTGTAGTAGAAAGGTTCTTCAGGGTTATTAAAATGTATGGAAGCTACTCACTTTTTTAAAAATCAGAGTATCTTTTAGTCATGGAGGATTACCTCTAATGCCTATAATTGTATTTCTCCACAATTCTACATACTGCTTCTGTTTCCTAAGGAGTAGTGAATGCTGTTACATGAAACATGATATGGCTTTTTAAAATTAGAATGCTTTGTTTTAATACTTTTGATAGTTTAAGGACAGTTTGAGGAGAGTCGGGTGCCGGGTCCGACTGTAGTTCTGCCAAATCTGCATTTACAAGATCCAAATGGGAAAATTAATTTCTCTTAGGGGATATATGTCTAGGGGAATTTGCAATGCTCAGAAGAAAATAAATAGTCAAAATAATATATCACTATCTAATTAATTGTAGTTGCTCCATAGGTTTTATGATGATGAAGTGATACTCTACCAAGAAGGCATTTAGTATTAGTCTCTAGCACATTGCAAGGATGTAATAAATGTTAGTTGCCATGGATGGAAGATAGAAATTGTAGACCAGGATGAAAATGATTACCAGGCCTTATATCTACCCTAATCGTTAGTTTTGCCTGAATTCAGCCATCTACATTATAGAAAGACAAGAGGCCTGTTGCATGAATTCGGGTGGGGTCCCTCAGCATGGCCAGTGATCTAGACCAATCGGGGCTGTCTCCCACCCCAATTGAGGCCCGGGGCTGATTGGGGCAGGCTGGCCAGGGGTAGGGACCATGGAAGGTTGGCTGGCTGGCCTGCCCTGATTGGCCTCGATTGGGCTGGCCAGCCAACGGGGAGAGGCTGCCCCAACAGGGCCAATTGGGGCAGGAACGCCTGGGGAAGGGGCCACGGGCGGTTGGCCAGCCAGCCCACCCCAGTCGGGGCCAATGGGGGCAAGCCTGGGAGGGGAGGGGCTGCGGGAGGTTGGCTGTGGGAGCACACTGACCACCAGGGGGTAGCTCCTGCATTGAGCGTCTGCCCCCTGGTGGTCAGTGCATGTCATAGCTACTGGCCAGTTGTCCAGTCATAACAACTTAGGCTTTTATATATATAGATGGGATTATATACCTTAGAAGGTTTCGGTCTTCCTTTTTGATGATGATAATGATGATGATTTTTATCCTCATCCAAGGATATATATGTTTTCCATTGATTTTTAGAGAGAGTGGAAGGAAGCAGAGCAGAGAGGTGGAGGTGGGGGAGAGAGAGAGAGAGAGATTGAGAGAGATTGAGAGAGAGAAGCATCAATGTGAGAGTGGTACATTGTTGCCTCCTGCATGAGCCGACCAGGGCTGGGTATTGAACCTGCAACCCAGGTACATCTCCTTGACCGGGAATTGAATCCAAGACCCTTTGGTGCATGGGCCAATGCTCTAACCATTGAGCACCCCTAACAGGGCTTATTTTTATTATTTTTGAATTGTAAAGAGTTTATAGCACTCTACTCAAATTCCTTGAAACAGTTAATTCAAGTAATATTTGAGATATTATCATGCGCAAGCCTTGTAGCAGGTGTTGGGAAAACATACAAGACAAAGGATCCATCCTCGTGCATCACAATTGCCTGTTGGAGACAGATGAGCAGATAAGTCACTGGTGGAGGAGGGTAAGACTGATGGAGGAACGTGCAGGGGGCTTTGGGCACGATCATAGCTTTGCCTCAGTTATTTCAGCTAAGAAAACATCCGGTTAAAAACAATATCGGACTTTGGCCCCTGTATTAGTGTTCTCTTAACAGCCCTTGGCCCTTTTTATGGCAGTCTGACTCAGGCTGAATAAGGCTGGTGCCGTGTATGTGCTGGGAATGCTCTATTAAAGGCTGTTTCCTGTCACCCGTGGGAAATCGGAGTAGGTAAACATTTTTTATTAGTTAAAAAAATTTTTTTTCCAATACTTAAAAACTATAGTTGTGGTTTTATTCCATGATTATAGAGTGGGAATAGCCATAAGAGGTGTGTGGATCTGTAATCTATTTGGCATCTGTTTTGTTGAAAATCAAAACCATTGGGTTCATCAAACTTTCCAACTTAAGTAGATAATGCTTAATGGCCAATCCACGATATCAGTTATAAAAACACTTTGGATAAACTGTTGCATCTGAGTTACCCTATAAGTTGGAGGTGACTCCGGTGACTTGTCAGAGTGAAGTCCTACATAAACAGGCACCAGGGTCAGACTCGGGTTCTTTTATAACTGTGATGGCCTATTATAAATAACTTTAACATTTATGAGGTCAAAAGTCATCTCGCTGTGTAGTGAGGACCCTATGGCTACACCTGTGTGTCTAAGAAGCCTGATGGATCAAAAGATTTACTTAAGCCCTACCTGGTTTGGCTGAGCGGATAGAGCGTTGGCCTGCGGACAGAAGGATCCCGGGTTTGATTCCGGTTGGGCACATGCCTGGGTTGCAGGCTCAATCCCCAGTGTGGGGTGTGCAGGAGGAAGCTGATCAATGATTCTCTTTCATCATTGATTGTTCTATCTCTCTCTCCCTCTCCCTTCCTCTCTGAAATCCATTAAAAAAAAAGAATTACTTAAAATTTTTAATCTTTTTATATTATGAGACGTATCTAGGTGATACCAGCATTAGGCCCAGCTTCCCCATCTGCTTGGAAATAGGGTACAAGGTAGGTGCTTACATTTTCATGACAGGATGTTAATTCTAACACGTTTATCTGGCATCCAAAGCATGTAAAAATCTCACATAGTTCTACTAGACTTTATTGGTTTTTCAAACACTTGCCCAAAAACTCGACTACAGATTGACAGATCCAGCCTTAGCCAAAAGTATGCCTGAGGGAGCTGCTGATTATTCATTGTAAACGTTCTTTTATAGACTTTTTCATATGTTGAGAATGTTTATAATATGTTCATAATTAGAGTACAAAAAATATATATCATCTGATTCAATTATTAAAAATTTCCCGTATTGACTTGATCTATTTATGTATCTGTTCATCCATGTATGTTTTATTTACTTAATCATTTTGAAATAAATTGCAGAGATCTCATCCCTAAATACTTAGAATGTGTGTCTTAAGAATAAGAGTTTTTATTTTTGGTATATGGAAATTCTTCCATATAGCCACAATATCTATTATACTTAAGAAAATTCATAAATAGGCCCCATTATCTAAAACCATCTCTGTTTTAGTGAAGTTACTTGAAGCTAACATTCCCGACTTTTACTATAATGACAGAGTTACATTCACCATATTAAAACATTAAGAGTTTATTACTCTGTATTAATTAATTAATTAATTATTACTCTGTATCATGACTATGCTAAGGGCTTTATACATTTACTTAAATCCTAATTTTAAAAAGTCCAGTTGTTTTTTCATAGAGAAATGCTAATTAGAAATATTGATTTTGTATATATGCTATGTGATTTATGAACCTATAGTTATTGATATTTGCCATGTTTTTGTGCATCTCTTACATGAGCCAAACAAATATTTAATTTAGATTCAGGGAAAGTATTTTGTATGTCAGCCAACAAGTCTGCTTTTCTTGGTTCAGATCTAGGTTTCATAATCAATGAAAATAGATAAATTCTGTGATGTGTATACCTGCTGTACTTGCTCCTCTCTGTTTTAAACTTTTTGTTAAAAAATTTATCTACTTTTTTTGTTTAATATATATCTCCTCAACTATTTGCTGAATGTAGGATGGTTATAATTAATTAGTTTATCTTATTTTGGATATCAAGTCCAGGTTGATTTTTTTTCTTTAACTCCATTCATATTTATTGCCAGATAACTCTAGATAATAATTGATTTTAGCATATTAATTTAGTTAGTAGCTTTTCGTATTAAAATGTCTCCCCTTCCTTACTTTTATATAGATTGTACTACTTTATTAAATAATAATGAATATCTCTTTGTTGTTACATGAGGACCAACTATTAGTTGTGGGAAAGCAGATTTATTTTCTGATTTTTTTAAAATGAGATTTTTATGATTAACAGGAGAACTTGTTGCCTCACCTATCAAATGAAGCACAACTTGAGCTATGCAAACAAACAAGTAATGACTGACTACAGTTTGGGATTTTATGCTAATTTATTCTCAAAAAAATTTTTTTTTAGGCACTTGAAGACTCCAGCTGCCTGAAACGAAGTGGCAGGGACAGTGGGTACGGAGATATCTGGTGTGCTGACCGGGGAGAGTTCCCTGTGCCCCCAGGCAGCCACAGGAGAGAAGATTCGTTTGAAAGCTTGGACTCTCTGGGCTCTAGGTCCTTCACAAGCTGCTCCTCTGATATCACGCTGAGGGGTGGGCGTGAAGGTGAGTTGCATTTTTTTGTTGTTAATCCTTACTCGAGGATATTTTTCCATTGATTTTTAGGGAGAGTGAAAGAGAGAGGGAAAGACAGAGAGAAAGATCCATGTGAGAGAAACACATAGATTAGTTTCCTCCTGCATGAGCTATGACCAGGGCCCAGTCTGGGGAGGAGCCTGCAACCAAGGTACATACCCTGACCAGTATCAAATCCAGGGACCCTTTGGTCCACAGGCCAATAATGCTCTATCCACTGAGCCAAACCTGCTAGGTAAGGTGAGTTGCATTTTTGACTGGCAGCTTGTTTTTATTTGTTTGCATGTTAAGAAAAAATTGGGAATGGGAGAGAGTAGAAAAATGAGGTGAAAACTATTGAGGCAAAAATTTCACCAAGAAAATAGAGACAAAATTGTAATTTTTTATTTTTTTAATATGTTTTTATTGATTTTTTAGAGAGGAAGGGAGAGGGAGAGAGAGACAGAGAGAAACATCAATGATGAGAATCATTGATCGGCTGCCTCCTGCACACCCCACATTGGGGATCAAGCCTGCAACCCGGGCATGTGCCCTGACTGGGAATTGAACCACGACCTCCTGGTTAATGGACTGACGTTCAACCACGGAGCCACACCGGCTGGGCTGAAGTGTAATTGAAAAAAAAATTTTTTTTCCTCCCTCTCTGTATCACCACTAGAGGGGTATTGGTTTCACTTTTTCCTTCTTCCCATTTTCAGAGAAAACAAGAGGAGACAGTTAACTGTGATCTGTTTTATCAGTAATAATCTATTTTGATTATTTTCTCTCTAGATTCAGGGTTAATAATCTGTGCCTATGAGGCCTATTGACTGGTATACCTAAACATAAAAAAGATTCTAAAAAGTTTGTTCTAATTCCTGAGTTAATTTCTTTCTTCCCTTTTCTTACTCCCCCCCAAAAATATTTTTAAAAAATTCTCAAAAAGAATAAGAAAGACATCTTTTTAATGATCTCTAAGAGAAGAAATGATTGATACCTATCATGATATAACATTTTGCTAAACTTTGATTAAGTAACAATATAAGCATGGTGTTAGAAAACATCTTTTGATTCTGTAAGGGTCAGTGCTAATCCAGGACAGTGTAAGTGTGAAAGGAACATGTTAATGAAAGTCATCTGTTTTGGAGAGGAAACTCTTTTCAAAATGTCAGTGTCCTGGTCAGATCAGTTAATTAAATGCAACTCTTACTCCTATGGATGTTGGTGGTCTGAGAAACTTCTAAATGTATACCTCTAACAATTCAAATTGGACTAGATTGAAACCATGAGTAAAGTTGCTTCAAATATTTCTGTGCTTCTACCATTAATATGAAAAAAAAATTGAGAGTTCGGGTTGTGAGTTTGTACTAGATTGTTAGGAATTTTACTTGTTCATTTTGATTATTATTTTAATATTAAGTGAATTTTCTAACATTTTTATTATAAAAAATTTCAAACATCATCAAAGTTTGAAAGAATTTTCCAGTGAACACCCATGTACCCACCACCTAATTCTACCAAAACATTTTATTATATCTGCTTCATCACATACCTATCCTGCCTCTCCCTGCATTAATTTATCCTTCTTGTTTTTTGGAGGCATTTCAGAGCATATTACACTTGTTCTAAATACTTTAGCATGCAGGTCATTAACTAGAGTTCAATCTTTATTTGTTGTTCTTAGATAAATTTACATAAATGCAAAGTACAATGAATTTGTCTTTCAAAAATAAAAATCAGCAAAGTGTTAAGCATGGTCACAAAAAATGACATTTAAAAACTAACAGTAAAAAATGTGAATGGCTAGGGAAGAGTTAACCTTTATAATTACTGCTGCAGTTGTTGGCTGTTTGCTATTTAGGTGTGACACTTTTATAGTCTAGATGAGTATTATAATAGTTTTAAAGAAATGAATCTGATTTATAATTTATCTAAGTAATTAAAGCTGTAAAAACAGGCTGAAATTCTGAACTCATTATATTACTCTGTCCTGACCAAAGAAGCGAAAACATTTAAAGTTTAAATTTATATCTGGCCAGCAAACAATGAAAGAGAGGAAGATTGAGGCACTGTGGGAATATGCAGACTTGAGACAGTTCAGATACAGTGGTCCTGTGGTGTGGAATCCAAGTCTCCTCCGATTCTCATTGGACTGGTGCTTGTCACACAGCTTCCTGATCTCAGAAAAGGAGTTACCTTGTTAAAGAGTGTGGAAATGAAGACTTGGTAATTATAACCTAGGGGGTAATAAAAAAGCCTGAGGGCCACCAGGATGATAAACGTTTTTTTATGATTACTATATTAAAATTCTGCTACCCACCAGGTTGTAGTCCAAAATTGATGATCACCACAACCTAGAATAATGTTTTTAGGTTAACAGAATTGCAAGGTCAAGTTCTTTAGGTTTATATGAAACTCCCTATATCAAGAATATTTGCCTACTCTATAGAGCATTGTACTAGACTCAAAAATAAAAAAAAAACTTTAAAAATTCATAAAATGAACAACATGATGACTATAGTTAATTAACACTGTTGTATTATATACACGAAAGTTGTTAAGAAAGTAGATCCTGCCCTAGCCAGTTAGGCTCAGTGGATAGAGCGCCAGCCTGTGGACTGAAGGGTTCCAGGTTTCGATTCTGGTCAAGGGCCCATGCCTGGGTTGTGGGCTCGATCCCCAGTAGGGGGTGTGCAGGAGGCAGCCAATCAATGATTTTCTCTCATCATTGATGTTTCTATCTCTCTCTCCCTCTCCCTTTCTCTCTGAAATCAATAAAAATATATTAAAAATTAAAAGAAAGTAGATCCTAAGAGTTTTCATCACAAGAATTCTTTTTGGTCTTTTTTTGGTATCTATATAAGAATGATGGATAACTAAACTTATCCATCATTAACTAAACTTATTGTAGTAATTGTTTTATAATATATTTAAATCAAATCATACTGTATACCTTAAACACATACACTATTGACCGGCCGGCATGGTTCAGTGGTTGAGCATTGACCTGTGAACCAGGAGGTCACGGTTCATTCCCCAGTCAGGGCACATGCCCAGGTTGTGGGCTCAATCTCCAGTGGGGGGCGTGAAGGAGGCAGCCAATCGATGATTCTCTCTCATCAGTATGGAGCGCTCTCTCTCTCTCTCTCTCTCTCTCTCTCTCTTCCTCTCTGAAATAAATAAAAATACATTAAAACAAAAACATATACACTATTGTATGTCAAGTATATCTCAATAAAGGTGGGGAAAATACTCCCGAGTAGAACAATCTTTTTGTGTATTTAAGATTTTACATGTACAAATTTTGGCAAGAATTAAGACATTCCTCTCATTTCCAAAAAATGTACTGTTTATGTAGGAGGTGGTAAAAACAAGCAAAGCACCAGATGATTGACCATAAATCCTCCTGGTGAGAGCTGGTTAAATGTCTCCCATTTTGCTGTGCCTCTCCTTGGCCCTGTTCAGGCCTCCTGCTTACATAGCTGTGTGCTAAACCACTTCCTGTAGGCCAGTCTCCCTGTTATTTACTGTAGACTCCTGCCAGCCGGAGGGAGGAGAGAAGAGTCCTTTAGCTCAGGTTAACCCTGCAGGCGCTCTGCTCCGTGTGCTGCGAGATTGCAGTGCTCAGGTAGTCGGCCTCAGAGAGGCCAGGTGGGAAGCAAGCCACATTAGCAAACTTTCTTTAGGAATATGCAGAGGCAGGAAGGAAAAAAGGGCAGGAGAGGGCGACAGCTTGGCCCGGTCTGTAGCCGTGTTCTGTACCTCTTCTCCTCCCATCTTTAAAAGGGCACATCTATTTAGTTTTAAGAGAGTGGGTTGTATTTGTATGGATCTGACTTTGAGGTGTAGTCTTTTGAATTTGTGTTTCAATGACTTTGTACCAAAAATGTAATTCCCACGGCCACCCTTACAAAAGCCTGACTTCTGTGTTCTCATTAAGGTATGAGACTTGACATTCCTATGGGACGTTAGAAGACATTTGGTCCTGTCTCATACCTAACGTGTGATTCTTGCGTATAGGGGGGCTCAGAATGGTCTGCCGACCCCCTTTAAGATCTTTTGTGCTTTCTGCTTCTTTCTCTGTGCCCTCCCTTATCTCTTACTTCACTGAAATTTTAGATGGTTGCATGCTTTATTTTAAATTACTGTCTCTCAAGAATTACTTTTATATCTCATCTTAAGTGTGTTTTATGGACATGTATTATTAGGTTTTATTGACATGTATTCCATCAACAAATTTGATGAAAAAATTATATGGGCAAGGAAAGTCAAGAAGAAAAGGGTTTCAGCTGTAATTTGGGACTTTTTCTGCGTAGAATGTACAACAGTGAAAGAATGTACCGCAGGCGCCTCCAGTATGCAAAGCCAGTTCCTCCTAATGGATCTTATCGCAACTTCATGACAAATTTCTAAAAATATTTCCCGCAGTTAGCAGTAGGGAAAGACGAAGCAGGCATGCTGTGTGGGTTTCAGCAGAGACGAGTAATCTGGAGAATAAAGCCAGTTCTGGTGCCTTTTTATTTTTACAGGTTGTGAAAGCGACACAGATTCTGAATTTACATTCAAAATGCAGGATTATAATAAAGATGATATGTCCTATCGAAGGATTTCGGCCATTGAACCAAAATCTGCTTTACCATTCAATCGTTTCTTACCCAACAAAAGTAGACAGCCGTCCTACGTGCCGGCGCCCTTGAGGAAGAAGAAGCCGGACAGAAATGAGGATAACAGAAGAAGCTGGGCAAGCCCGGTCGGCACAGAAGCCGATGGGACGTTTCCAAGGTACTGGGATGCGATCTGATGATTGAGCTTTAAAATGTCCTGTGTTTGCAAATGTGCTGGGATATTGAAATGTGGTAAAAGGAATGGTCCTTAACCTGTATTTCATAGATAATACTTTACACTTCATTAATGAAAATGTTCCCCCCCCCGTGCATTTTTAGTCATTCATATCTTGAAGATATTTCTTCCATTTAAAAATGTCAGCATATGATTTGCTTGTTCTTGTTTTAGATGCCTGCCTTTAGCATTATTGGTATCTTGCAGCTTACTGGGTGACTTACATTATTCCTTGGGTGCTCAGCTGTGCAGCTCCCCCTCAACCCCCACCCCCACCCCACTGCCCCCATGTTGATTTCTCATCAAGTTAGCAGAGCAGAGTGTGACTTTTCAAATCCAGCTTCCTATCAGAAGGAGGCATTTGGTCCTGAAAGTGGATCGGATGCCAAGGATGAGCAAAGGTTGCCTTCCTGTAGTTTTGGATGACTTTAGCCAACCTTAGATTCCAAGTGAAAAAGAGGCCAGAGAGTTTCACCTCAAAAACTCTCTCTCCTAACTCTTGTTCACCATTATTTTCTCCTGCTGACCCGGTAGCCACCGGGCTATGGGAACTGTCGGAGGTCAGAAAAATTTCTCCTGGGGCCAAATGTCTATCCTGTTGATTGCGTTACAGAAAGTAACCCCCCAACCTGTTGGCCAATTGTCTCTTTTTAGCACTGATTATTATCTTTGGCCCTCGTGTATCAAGCTATTCTCTGATTAAAGTGAGGTGCTGTGATGCTGCCGTGACTTTGTTCTAGGAGCGTTAATGATGAGAAGGGAAACTAACTTGCTTCATTCCCAGTGGGATAGACTTTGGGAGCCAGGAGGCATGCCTTTTGTGTTCTCTGTCACACGTTGGTCATGCAGTATCTTAACTGGTTGGATGTTTTGAACAGTAACGAGAGGAGAACTTGGGGCACAAATGTGGAGACCTGGACAGCAGTACAAGAAACTTCAAACTCCTTTTGTTACTTGGAGGAGGAGGAAGAAAGGACAAGCATCCCCGACACTGTAAAGGATGACCTTTATGTGCGAAAGCTAAGCCCCATCATGCCAAACCCAGGGAACACTTTTGATCAGTTTCTTCCCAAATGTTGGATTCCAGAAGATGTGAACTGGAAAAGAATAAAAAGGGAAACTTATAAACCATGGTATAAAGAATTTCAGGGATTCAGGTTTGTCTTTCTGCCTGTTTCTGTCATTCAGTGCCCTGGCTGGGTGCGTTCTGTGTGTGCTTTTTATGAAAGAGACAGATTGATTTCCTTCCAACATCTATAGAACCTCTGTAACTGGGGAAAAAAAGTCATTTAAATTGAAACTTTGAGATCTGGAGCCTAACACGTCCTCCTCTATACATAGTCATAGCTTGACATTATTTAGTTATATTTTTCTCCAATTCTTTGTCTTCTTGCCTCTCTCCTTCCTGTCTCTGCCTCATTCCACAGTAGGAGGAGCCCAGACTTTGAGGATGAGGATTCAGGCTCTGCCAGAAGCTCTGCCATTTTTAGTTGGATGCAGAAAGCAGAGCGTAGGCTAGACGGCACCTGCCAAAGACGTTCCCTCCTGATGGAAGTAGCCAGGAGCACATGGGACACCCAAGCAGCCAGGAGAACCAGTGGTGCTTCGGAGGAGCCCAGGTGTACCTGCCTGCATGAGCCTTCCTGCTTGGAGTCTGGCATGCAACACCCGGCCAGCTTCTGCTGCACCATTAACCTCTGACCATGATAGTGTTGAATCATGAAACTGTACTCACTTAATATTTAGTATAAAAGCATTATGTATAGCATTTTGCTTTCTGTGCAGGCATGTAAGCTTGGAAGTCTATAGGATTAAATATTCTTTAGCAGAGTCATGTATAAAATAGTATAGAGTTACATGTGGCATAGTCAGTTCTTTTGGAAAACCATTTCTAAAAGGCCTTTGGAAAAGTGGACCGCCCTAGTTGGTTTGGCTCAGTGGATAGAGCATCTGCCTGCAGACTGAAGGGTCCCAGGTTCGATTCTGGCCAAGGGCACATGCCCAGATTGCAGGCCCGATCCCCAGTAGGGGGTGTGCAGAAGGCAGCCAATCAATCATTCTCTCTCATCATTGATGTTTCTATCTCTCTCTCCCTCTCCCTTCCTCTCTGAAATCAATAAAAATATGTCAAAAAAAAGAAAAGAAAAAAGAAAAGTGGACATAGTTTTACAGCTGTGCTATGCGTGGGGATATAAAGGAAATAACTTTCAGATGGACAGGTGGACAGGCAAGTCTGGTGGGAAAATGCAAAGAGAAGAGTCACCAGGGCCTTTGTACAGCTTCAGAGCATTGTAGTTTTTAAATGTCTGCTTCCTACCGGTGCCTATTGCATACAGTGCTTCATGACCAACTCTCAAACTTTTTCAAGATCATTCCTGCGTCTCTGGGATGAGAATGAGGTCATTGTGGCTCATGGGGTGAGGAAGAGGTGAGAGCAAGAGTTGCATTGTATCTCAGGGAGGTGTACTCTACCCAGTTCGAGCCCTGTCGCTTGGCCTGCTTGGTGCCCACCTTTCCTGAGCTGTGTCCTCTGCTCTTGTTTCTTTAAGTGGTACCCAGGAAAGTCACAGGTGGTGGCATTCAGTGCTAGTCTTTCTTCCACACAAGAGTCCTTGCCATGCCCCCTATAATTAAACAATAATGGCTAGTTGGTCTGCTACCTAATTACCTGTTCTCCTTAATACACTTAATAAGATTCTCCCTTCCTTTTTCTTTTCTGTGCTTCAGTCCGTTTTTATTACTTCAGGCCCTCCAAACATATTCTGATGACATCTTATCTTCTGAAACAAATATCAAACTTGATCCCACTGCTGGCCCAAGGCTCATAACTCGCAGGAAGCATCCCTCTTACGCACCAGGGTATAGAAGAGGTGACCTTGAGATGTCAGCCCTAGACCCTGACTTAGAGAATGACGATTTCTTTGTCAGAAAGACTGGGGCTTTCCACGCCAATCCATGTGTTCTCCGAGCTTTCGAAGACTTCAGAAGGTTTTCTGAGCGAGATGATCCTGTAGAGCGAGATATAATTCTGCAGTGCAGAGAAGGTGAACTCATACTTCCAGATCTAGAGAAAGATGATATGATTGTCCGCCGAATTCCAGCGCAGAAGAAAGAAGTGCCTCTATCAGGGGCCCCAGATAGATACCAACCAATCCCTTTCCCCGAACCCTGGACTCTTCCTCCAGAAATTCAAGCAAAATTCCTCTGTGTACTTGAAAGGACATGCCCAGCCAAAGAGAAAAGTAATAGCTGTAGAGTACTAGTTCCTTCGTATCGGCAGAAGACAGATGACATGTTGACCCGTAAGATCCAGTATTGGAAGATGGGAACTTCTGTGCCTCCCATCAGTTTCATCCCTGGTCCCTGCAGTGAGGCGGACTTACGGAAGTGGGAGGCCATCCGGGAGGCCAGCAGGCTTAGGCACAGGAAACGGCTGATGGTTGAGAGGTCAGAGTGTGTTTCTGCAAGGACTTTGCTTGTACTGAATGGATGGTCTTGTGTTACTTTTCTTGTGTGAGAAAGTGGCATCATATTGCCCGACTGCATGTCACGAGCCATTGTGAAGCATCCTCTAAACATTTATTTTGCTTTGAGAAACCTTTGCACATTTCATGGAAAAAGTGCAATTCCATATTTGCACATCACTGAATCGCCTGTTTGAGGCCCGTTTAAGAAAGTGTGTACACAGTCATTGCCTTTGGCCGTAAGGAGAGACTGTGGTACTATTCTGCAACATGGTGTTTCATGAAAATGTTTTCTGATTGCATTTACAGACTTTTATTCTCGTGTCCAGGCGTTTCTGAAACAGTCCGGTTGTAGTTTGGTTTTATGTGTTTCTCATTTTGGAGTGTGTGATTTTTGTGTAAAAATTTCCCTTAAAATATGGCATTGCAAATTTCATTTAACTTGATTTTGACTTTTGTTTTTGACCTAGGTTTCTTGGACTATAAGTGTGTGCATTTCTAAATTTATAGTTTCAAAGTTCAGTGCAAACTTGATTAAAATGCATGAATGTTATTTGCTGTCTGCTAAATTTTACATGTATGTAATTATGGCCATTTTTAGAATAATGAACACTTGATGTTTGATGAATGTTCAGTTTGTTGAACTTTGGGATGGGCAAATGTGATTAGGTTGAATAAACTTAGTAGATGCAAATCTAACATTTTTATTAGTTCCTGGCAACTAATAAAGCTTTTTGTTTTGGATTTGTCAGTTCAAGCTAAATCCGGAAACTCTTGATCTTGCTTAATGTGAATTCCTTGAGATATGAGATCAATTAGAATTTGAGACATGATCAAGAACGTGACTGGAAAAGCAACCTTTTGAGATTTGTCCATCTCTTGTTAGACACTTAAGTTAAAAACGTCGAACATTTAAAAAATAACATACTGGAAGAAATGACTTTTAATTTTTGGTTTTCTGATTTCTTAGACTCTTTCAAAAGATTTATGGTGAGAATGGGTAAGTGTCGTGGTTTGCAGCAAAAAAGAAATCTCTGCACATTGTTTGTCCTTTGTGTAATGTGTCACTGCACTGCTATCCTGGCATGTTACTAAACGTGGATGCTGTGTGCTATGCATGAGATTTTAAAATGGGATATTTTTCTTAATTTAGTAACCTAATGGTAGTGTGTCTGAGTGCTCAGTGCATGAGCTGCTATATCACAACAATAGAATTGTTTTATTAGTTCAAACTTCAGGTATTTTTTTTTTAAAGGAGTTGATTAAAAGTAACAAAAACACTTACCTGAGATTTGGTATATTTATTTTGGTATTTGATTATTATATAGACCTAAATTCTCCTTTCTGCATGTGGAAAACTGCATAACTGCATTTTAGAAAATCTGTGATGGAAAGAGGATATTAGCATTTACTTTGAGGTTGGAATACATGCGGTTGGCATTGCCTGTATACTCCTACCTATTTGGGCTTTTTTAGTTTGGATGGTGAATGCCATTAATCTTCCCTTAGTAGGATTTGGAAACATTCTGTGTTATAGAGTCAAATTAGCCTTCCAAAACTTGCAAAAATTAAAATCTTGGTAGTTTCCAGTATTATTTATAACTAATTCTTAATTTTTGTCTGTTTTTTTAATTTTAGTCTCCTGATAGACATAAGTATTATAAAAATAACTTTCTGGAAATATTTTCCATTTCCAGAATAGTAGAGTTAAAAGTAAATACTAATTTTACTTTTTACTACATACTAACTGTATAGAATCATTTATTCTTAGTGAAAAATAACCAGGTAGCTACATATAAATAAATATTTTCCATCAAACTTTCTTTGATGTTGTGAGTCTAACTGCTAACATTTTTGAGCAAGAAGAAAACTTAAATATTTTAATTGATCTCTAATCAGGTATCTTAAATTTAAGGCCTAAGACTGAGTAGCTAAGTATTTTTCCCTACTTAATTCATCTCTAAGATTTAATTTATCTAGAAGATTCTCTAGTTTTGATAGTTTGATAGTGTAGAGGTCTTGAAAGTTGCTAAAATTGCTATTTAAAGCAATCGAACCATTCTGGATGTCAAAGGTGTCACTGAAGCACAGGCACATCATTGCAAGTACTTCTCAGTTGATGATTTTAAAAATCAGGCTCCCAGCCTGCTTTGCATATGCCGTGCAAGGACACGTTGTTCCCTCTCCAGCTCCTCAGGTGTTAAAGCCGTCTCATCAGTGAGGATGAACACGGCCACTTCAACATGATGCTTAAGCATCTGCTCATCTTGATTCATCAAGGCAAAGCTGTTTTAACTTGATGAAAAACCTCTTTGCAGCTTCAAGCATTTTGAATGATAATTTTCAGAAGCATTTTCATTGGTAAATAAGACTTTATAATGTAAATAGGTTGTTTTTCTTAAAGTGGTTACAAGTACCCTGAGTACAAGTCATGTGAGGGATGGAAACAGGTACAGCTATTTCAAAGGCTGTGCATGCCCCTCTTTAGGGATACATTATACCGGTATAACTGGGTTAAGAAAAGAGAGAAACCCAAATGCCAAGACTCAGAAAGCAAAGGATTTTTCTGGGGTGTCACTAGCAGGAGCAAATGCCTCCTGTAGATTATTTCAAGACTGTTGTTTGCCTAGTACAGTGTTTGTTATAAAGGCAATTTAGTGGCAAGGTAACAACACAAATAAAGAAAGATTGTAAATTGAGACTGATGAATAACGCTTGCCTTGTCAAATAATGGAAAGTAACACAAATACAAATACGTTCTCACAAAACTCAAGTGCATTTTAGGCCACTTGCAATAAAAAATCTATTATGTGGTATTCCCCCCCCCCTATATTCTATCAGTTACCGATATTTTTCTTAAATTGATCTGTAATGAAAACAAAAAATTGGATTGAATATAGGCTTTTAATCTGGAACTCATTTCATGTTTATAAAGATATTCATAAGTGTTTATAAGCATAAGACAACTGATTTCTGGGTGATACTTCTCTGGACATAATGTAGGTTATCTGGAAAATCATTATTGTTCAACATCCTATGGTTGAAAAATAATGAATGCTTTTTTTTTTTTTTTTTGGTAAGGACCAGGTTAAAGAGAAATGTGTATTAAATTTTGAAATCTTAGATTATTAATTTTTGGCTTGCTTTTTATTTGGCGTTTAACACTTGTCACTTGTGTATTTTTAGTAAGACGCTTTGTATGTGCCAGTCATTTCTCACATGTGTGCTTTTGTGTTGCATGGACTTATGCGTTTATGGTCTTGGTGGATGCTCTAAGGACAAATATGTAAGGGTATACAGTTATAATTTTGCAATGTGATTAAGCCATTGAATCTTCTGCCAGTTATCTTTTTATTGCCAAGACAACAAAAAGAAAGGGAAAATAATGTTGATGTGAGTTACTTTCTGGGGATTATGCTGCCAGGAAATATTTGACAATATCTGCAGACTTTTTGATTGTCATACTGGGTGAGCTTTTGTGGGGGCAGGCATTGCTACTGGCATCTAGTTCCTTTACAGCAGGGATGCTGCTGAATGTCCTTCGGTAGGCAGGATAGCCCCCAACCACAAATAATTTTCTGGCCACAAAATGTTAATAGTACTGCTGTGGAGAAACCCTGATTTAGACTATAAAACTATAAATGAAAAGTTTCCTTTATATTATTTATCAATCTAGTTTATGGCAGCTCTAAAGCCTCTTACCCCGGTTTTAGTATTGATTACCCTTTAGTTTAGTGAATTCCTGCAACACCTAATGGAGGTATACTAGTACAGGGTAGGGCAAAAGTAGGTTTACAGTTGTTCATATGGAAAATAATACAATAATTAATCAATAATAGTACAAGAATAAGCTCTGCGCTTCACATACTCACAACTGCAGACCTACTTTCGCCCACCGTGTATTTGGAGGTGCATTAATAAGTATATTTATATCTTCCTCTGAAGGTTGGGGCCTCCTAACTTAATATCATATAATTTCTATTTGCCCCATGAGGCTATCAGTGATTTTTTTTTTTTTAGTG
Source organism: Cnephaeus nilssonii (assembly GCF_951640355.1). NCBI lineage: Eukaryota > Metazoa > Chordata > Mammalia > Chiroptera > Vespertilionidae > Cnephaeus > Cnephaeus nilssonii. Next base: position 59,702,147 of record NC_137079.1, on the reverse strand, counting down.
ATTTTTATAGTAAGGAAATTTTGCTACACGTTGGTCCTTTTTGATCCTTTACTCCTTAGATATTCATCAATAAGTTTTCTGAAATTGAGTTCTAAAATAATATGCATCATAAAACTAGTCAAAAAGTGCTAGGAGAGTAGCAGTTGATCAGCATCGTGGGAGAAGAGAGTAAGATTTTAGTAATACTGTTTTATAATCTATACCTTTTTTCTTTACCTTTCCCCTTCTTTCTCTCTCTACCCCAACTGCTGTTAAAAAGAGTCGATTCAGCTAAAAATGCAACATAGTAGACCTATATTTTAATTTTTGTAAAAAATCCAAAGCAGTTCTAAATCGAAGCCTCTCCAAATTTAAGGGTGGCAGATAAATGCATTGTAAGAATTGTGATTGGCTAGTGAATATTAGAGCATGCAGTCTTTTATAGTTTTCCTGAACAATTTTCCTGAGACTATCTCTGGTGGTCATCTCATTTCTGTAAGGTAGACAGGTGGGTATCATATGCATTTTAGAAACATGGAGAAAGGGAAGCAGATATTGCAGCTTTCCCAAGGTCGTCCAGCTAGTGAGTGGTAGAACTGGACTGAGGTTTTGTCTAATGAGATAATCCCGGTAGGCTGCTTGGCTCACAGTAAGCCCTCAGAAGTTTATTATGCTGTCAACTCTGATAAGGAAAGACAGAATTCTTCATGATCTGGCTAGAACACTCCCGCACTCCAAAAGTTCTAGATTTTATCAGTGTGGCCTGGGATGACCTCTCTTATTTGAAACTGCTTTGGGAGTTAGTTTTCAGAAGATCCCACACAGTTATATTTGCCTTAATAAGAAGAGTTGGTATACAGCATGAGATGGTTGACATGCAGTCCACATAACCTACCCCAGTCTCATAACGATCCCTTTCTTGAATGGGGAACTGAGGCTCAGAGAAGTGAAACGATGTTAGGTTGGGGTGAAAATTTGTGCCATGGTCAGGCCCGGAGCCCCCACCTCCTGTCTCATTCCAGTGCCTGGCTCAGCCTGTATGGAAAGTGCTCAAGCTTATGTAGGAAACTTTATGCACCCGAGGGAACAGAAGGAGCTCACATTCCTGCCCTGTGCAGGGACTTGTCAGCTCCTGATTGTGTTTGGCTCACTTTGTTCACGTTGGGCACTGCCTGTGTGCCAGGCTCTGTGCGTGGGCTCTCAGGAGGCTGCTCTGCCCATGATGAGTATGTTTTTTGAAAAGACACAAATTCAGGTTCTGCAGTGCAGAAAGTGAGGTCTCAAAGAGCACCAGTGTAGAAGTCTGGGCCAGTTGAGACCAGCCAGCCTTCCCCCCACCATAATATTACTATCATATTTGCATTTCCATTTTTGTTCTGAAATTTTCATAACCTCATGTTTTAAGTATCCAGATTCCCTTCATGTCTTGATCTTGAACATTTTCCTTGCCTCTTTTTGGTGAATCTGTTATAATATTAGCTGAAATAGCCTAATTATTTTCAGTTTATGAGTTAAGTAAATTTATATCCTTAAATTTATACAAATCAGTTTTATATAGTCATACCTAGTTAAGTAATATTACATTCATAGAGCAATATATAATTTCATATATAAATTCATATATTTCCTTTATATAATTCTTCAGTATTCCTTAATAAATCCTATAAAGCTTTCTTTATAAAACTTTGGGGAGGAGTTATATATTCTTACAGAATATTTGAAACATTTCAAGTTTATTTTGCTTGATTAAATGTGATAAAACATTCCTCATTCTTACCACAGATGTTAAATGCATGTATCCTGCATGCCTTCTGCTATGTTTTCCTCCCAGGCAACATGTGAACCTGTGAGGGAGCTAAGCCAAACATGCACGCTTGTGCACACACTATGCACACAATATGCTGATTGTGAAATACCATGAGAAAGGTAGACCTACAGCACTAGAGAAGTTGGGAGAAGGGACGGACAGACCATTTTTGGCATGGAGGAGCTAGGAAGACTTTATCAAAGTGGCAGAATATCACCTAGATCCGTGGTCGGCAAACTGTGGCTCGCGAGCCACATGAGGCTCTTTGGCCCCTTGAGTGTGGCTCTTCCACAAAATACCATGGCCTGGGTGAGTCTATTTTGAAGAAGTGGCGTTAGAAGAAGTTTAAGTTTATAAAATTTGGCTCTCAAAAGAAATTTCAATCGTTGAACTGTTGATATTTGGCTCTGTTGACTAATGAGTTTGCCGACCACTGACCTAGATCATTAATACATTTATGATTACATGCATGGGCTGGGCTCTCTTTGAGGCACTTGTAATATAGCCATAAACAAAGCGGAGAAAACTCCTGCTTTGTAATCTTATAGGACAAGCGTACATTTCAGATGGCAATATATACTATGGAGAAAGGTGGGCCAGGGGAGAGGGACATTTGCTATTTTCGCAAGGTGGTCAGGGAAGGAAACACTGAGGTAACATTTAAGCAGGTGACTGGGAGCGAGAGGTAAGCCATGAAGAGCTTATATGTGAGCATGAGCAAGGAAGCCAGTTGGCAGTAGCCGAGTGAGTGGAGGAGAACATCTCAGGAGATGAGTGCAGAGATGTAGGTGGGGACCAGGTCATGGTTGGACCTTGTAATTCTTGGTAGGATCTGTTTTTAACTCGAGTGAGATGGGAAGGAACTGGGGTGTTGAGTAGACACATGATCTGAGTGCAATTTTGAAGTCTCCTCTCTGTCTGCTATGTTGAGAATACACTGTTGGGCAGGAAGAGGTGGAAGTAGGGAGACAGATTGTTGTGATAATACAGCAGGAGATATGATAGCCTGGAGCAAGGTGGTAAAGGTGGAGGTGATGAGGAGTGGTTGAATCTTAGATATAGTTAGAAGGTAGAGTGACAGGTTTTACTAAGGAGATCAGTTACCATGTATGAGAGAAAGAGAGAAGTGAATGTTGTGTTGACTTTTATTGGGATGAGAAAGATGGGTTTTGAGCAGGTAGTAGAATGAGCAATCATGGGTTTGGTCTGTGACAAGTTTGAGTGACCTGTTAGACTTCCAAGTGGACATTGCTTACACCCATCCGGAGTTTAGCAGGATTCCTGAGGACAGAGGGGCATTTGAAAAGGCATATATACTGGGAAGGGCTTTTGAGTGGAGGGAACAGTTCAGGAAAGACCATCACTGGATCTGGAGACTGGGTGATAATTTAAGAAGCTTTAAAAAAAGTCTAGTTAAGAGTTGACTGTGCTCTGATCTAGGGTGTTGGCAATAGAAATGGAAAGAAAAAGACACTGAGTAAGAGGACTTGATAACTAATTGAAAGTAGGGAGAAGGGAGAGGCAAAGGTGAAAAATGGTTCTTTGGTTTCAGATGTGGACGATTGGAGGGCAGGTAACACTACTAACAGCTATAGGAGGAAAAACAGAGTTGGGGACAGAATTGAGTTTGGCTACATTAACAATAACCATGTATTTAGTGAGTTACTGTTTACAGAATCCTTTTTGATATTATTTCATTTGGTCCTTTTACAATTGAGATGGTTAGGGGATATCCATGCAGAGATGTTTATCTAATGAGCAATTAGAATTGAGTCTAAGGAGGGGACTGGTCCTTGTCTGTGGATTTGGGAGTCATTTGCATAGATTATAATTGAATTCCTGAGCTAAGTAATGTGGTGATGGCAAGATCTAGGGGAAGGCAAAGTTTAGGGTCCCAAGAAGGAGGTGTTGTGTTACTTAAGCGAATAAAGGTGGAGTCACTTACAATGAAATAAAATCAGAAGTGCCTTATGAAAGATTTGTAGGAGAGAGCATTTTGGGCACCCCACATTCAAAAGCTCTGTCTCTCTATCTCTCTCTTTCTTCACTCATTCCTTCCTGCTCTTCAATATTAGACTTGATTCCACTCTTCCCCCCCCCCATTGTTTCACCTTCTCTGGGGCAGTTTACCCCAACTTTTTATGGGTGCATGTATGTAGCACACATGTGCCTTATGTCTGACACACAACTTCGTTCATTGGTTTCTACTCTAGATTGAGCTCTGTGAGAGCTAACTCTCAGTACATCTTCATGGCAGGGGGCACCCATGGAAGACATTGAGAGCTGCCTTAATAAAAAGAAAGCTAAGGAGGCTATATTATAACTGGGTATTAGAAGCTACCTGTGGTGCTTTGAGAACAAGTCTAATGCAGTGGTGGGCAGGTGGTATAGAATCTTTGCGAAAAAGCAGCACATTTATTCATGCTATTGAACTTGAGGAGAAAATATCAGGTAATCATTAAATTATTTAATAAGTGTCCAGAAAAGGCAGCCAAACCTGAAAAGATTATCTTGGGGAGAGATAGAAAAATAAAGACGAATGATTCTACTGACTAATAATAATTATTTTTTTCTGAAACAATTCTTTTATGCAGAGACCACTCTAAATATGAGCATTGGATTATTATTTTTTCAGACTTAGGAGGTTTCATTTAGCCATCTTGTGAAAGAATTCACACTTGAGTTGCATGCAAGGCTCTTGTTTCTGCGTTTTGGAAAAACACCATTTATCTCTGTAGTGCTATTTCTGTGATATTATCTCTAAAGCATCTAGGTAGTACGGCAGAAATTTAGATGGAATTTCCAAGTATAAGCCCAACCTCCCAGTTTTAACTTTAAATCCAGTCATGTGAACCTTGGTTACCCTGGGTATTTTTGTTATAGGAGTAAGTCCATGAGCGATGTCAGCGCCGAGGATGTTCAGAACTTGCGTCAGCTGCGTTACGAGGAGATGCAGAAGATGAAATCCCAACTAAAAGAGCAAGATCAGAAATGGCAGGATGTGAGTATGCTTTGTATTGGGAGATGGGAAGACAGGGCAAGTGTGTGTGTTTGGCTTTTCTTTGCTTCCCTGCAAAGAAAGTCAGTATACTCAAGAGGTGATTTTCCTTGCTATTAGAGAACTCAGGTTTGTAGAAAATGTGACCAACTTCCTTTAGGAAGATTTTTAAACCTTCTTGGTCCATTACTGTTGTATATTTTAAAGGCCATTGTGCAAAACACAATAGGCTGTTGATCTAATATTCTCTGGATTCTCCTATATGAGAAGCTCCTTCCTGGCAGTGTTGCTAACTTGTTGATGTGCGTTGGTAGTTGAATTAGGGTGGGACTGTTACTGATGCTGGTGAAAGGAAGAAGCTTTGCTCGATGTCTGGGAAGCAGAGGGGCAGGGGCTCGGCAGAATCTGGGCATCAGCATGGAGAGATGAACTGGTTCTTAGAGTTAGTAGAGGAGATTTAAGAAGAAATAGTTTGGTTGAAAATGTAATCATATAATATGAATCAAAGTTAGGTGTTTTCACAGAACTGCCATAGTTTTGTTCCTACAGAAAGGAGCTTGGACTATTTTGAAAGGAGTAATTGTTATAAACCAAAGCAGTATATAAAAGTATGATAAGCTATACAAAGCAAACCCAAAGATGTTTGAGGACATCTTTATGGTAATAGAGTTGAGTGGTAGCATGAACAAAAGGCCCAGAGAGAGTAAATCTTAATTTTTCAAAGGAATTAAGGTCTAATTGATGAAGGAGAACCCCTGCTGTGGCCACATTTCAAAATTCCAGTGCCTCTTTGAGTGGGGGACTCAGTTTAATTGTCAGGAAACAGGAATTCAGTGTCATTTTGCCAACATACATGGTAACTGTCTGGGTGTGAAAATAGTATTGAGGAGTTATCAGGTAGGTTAGGTCAGATAAAAATGCATGCTTGTGACCCTATAGGACGAAATGCACACTGCTTTTGTTCTTTCTGCAAATAGTTCATATAGGGTTCAGGCTGATTTTAAAGCAGGAGTGGCTTGGTCTGCTCCCAGAGGGTTTAAAACCAAACTTAACATTGCACGTCCTAGGAGTGAGATTCCATTTAGTCTGAGAACTCGGAGAGGCTTCTACTTGGGCCGGAATGACTAGCAGTTCTTAGTATGGGACTTCTCTATTTGGGAGACAGAAAAGGTTGTACCATTGAAAATGCCTTAGACCCCTGGATGTCAGAACCAGATTAGACTGCTAGGGCTAATGTCAAGCTGAATTAGGTTGGTCGTCCTGGGTTCACCTGGCTAGGAGAGACTTCCCTTCCTAGGAATATGGGAAACAGGTGTCCCCTTGTTCTGTGTGATCTTCCTTATTGCCCTGTCCTTATGTAAAGCTTATCCACTTTGAAGAAGTCAGTGCTCGAGGCTGGCCTCCCCAGTAAAGCCTTTTGCAACCCCTCCCTGAGGTAGGCCATGCTCTCCTTTGGACCCCTACTCTCTCTGCAATCCTATCGCACTCATTGCTGAATTTTTATTTTCATGCCTGTCTTTCCCTTCTAGACTGAGCGTTCCTGGGAGGGGGGAGCACATCTGATTTACCTGTGTTTATACACCCGTTGCCTCCAAGCAGGGACTGAGCTCAGGGCTCATTCAATGGAAGACCCAGTGTGCATCCACACTTAGCCATTTTATAATCACTTTCTTTGCCAGTTTCACTGGTGAAGAAATGTCATTTCATATAGCAGCCAGATTATTGGAGTGAGATGAAAATGAACTTGAAACAGTTCCTGCTCTTTCTGACCTGGCACCTAATTACAAGCATTTAGCATTCTTTGTGAAATGGGCAACGAGGCAGGAAAACAAAAATGGGGTCTATCTTATTAGGTCAGGTTTTTTAGGCAGACACATGAGATAAAGGCTTGGTACAGAAACGCTGGCTATAAAAAGCAAAATTAGGGCACCTTGGCATCAAGTGGGAGTGAATAGTTTCAGCGATGTAATGGGATACGCTGGCACGCTCTCACTGCTGGAAAGGGTGTGTAGCCATTCAGGTATGCCTGTGCTGATGTGATTTTCTTCTGTTAGGACCTTGCAAAATGGAAAGATCGTCGAAAAAGCTACACTTCAGACTTGCAGAAGAAAAAAGAAGAGAGGGAAGAAATTGAAAAGCAGGCGCTGGAGAAATCTGAGAAAAGCTCTAAGACATTTAAGGAAATGCTGCAGGACAGGTAATAGGCTGGATAGATCTCCTGGTCGGAGAGACCAGTGTTAGAAATGGACATTTTGTGCATGTGTAGGGTGATTAGACTGTAACCAAATATGCAATGAAACTTTCAGCATTTTGCTTAGCAGTGAAAAAGCAAAGTATTGCTATGCTAAATAGTGGCTTGGACTGACAAAAGAAATGAGTACTAAATAGATATACATTATTTCTTCATTTTACATTGACTATTCATATGCAGAATTGGGTGGTGTTGGCTATATTTGGTGCAGAAAAGGGACTATTTTTTCCTCCTTTTAAAATGAATTTAGGAATGGAATGGTCAAGTAAAACCAGCTCCCACACTCAACTAAATTGTGTAAAATATAACAGAGTTATTTTTCATGTTTCAGTGGTATAATTAAAATTATATTTTAAAGGAAGACTATATAAAAATAAATTGTGAGGGTTTATTTTTTGCATTGCAACATAACTGAATAAAGGTCAAATTAAAATTTCCTGTTAGAGCAGTTACTCTGTGAAACCTTGGGATAGGTACAGCTCAGGGAAATGGCAAATATGCTTTAAGGATAATGTCGAAAAGGAAATGTGCTGTCAGGTGAAGTTACACAAAGCTCCTTTATGCCCCAGAAGCCAAATGCAAACACAGTTTCATTCACTTAAATGCAACTGTCAGCTTAAGAGGCACTCCTTACTAAATGCTAGAGATGAGACTGTTTCATCATTTTCTCCATACGTATGAATGGTGGCTTTTAATCTGTAATAACTGTCCGTGCAAATTCTATGAAGCTGTACGAAACTAGGTAATAACTTGATCTTAATGGAAGTCTGTGTCTTTTGCAGTCTTTTATTTTTACTAAATTATTATAAATCATGTACAGGAAATACAGGGCTGACAAGGAGTCTACATCTTTGAAAGGTTCAAATTGGTTGTCAGGCAGTTATTTGTATAGTGTGCCAAATTTGGAAGAGTTATAAATTGTGGATAAATTTGGCGAATGATTCCTTATTAAAATTTTATTTCCTTATTTATCTTTACAACTTAAAAAAAAAAATCCCTGTGAAGTATTTGAGAGCCTCTCTGAAAAGTCAAGCTCTTATAATATTTCTTAGTGTGGCATAAAACAGTTGCATGTATTTATCCTCATATTCTGTTAGTATTATATTGCACATTATTCCCAGCTCATTTTGTATGTTGATTACCAAAATAAGATCTGTCTCTCCATCTTTGAATGCCAAATGCCTAACTTTGCGGCTATGGTGTGTTTCTGCTAAGGGAATCCCGAAATCAGACGTCTACAATTACACCGAGGAGTAGAATATATTCTTCTGATGATGTACTGAATGAAGACAAGCTTCCCCTGACACTAACTATGTCAGAAGCAAGTCATCAGGGGGAGAGAGTAGAAGAGAAAGGAACAACTTACCCTACAGAAATTCCTAAACAAGATTCTACAACTGTTGTGAAAAGAGAGGACACTCTACCAGCTGAAATTCAGCTTCCTTCTAAAAGCCCCACAGAAGAACAACGCCCAGCCTCTTTGTCTTCCCAGCGTTCACTGACTACACAAATGGAGTCGACTCGAGTTTCAGCTTCTCTCCCCAGAAGTTACCAGAAAACTGATACAGCTAGGTTGACATCTGTGGTCACACCGAGACCTTTTGGCTCTCACTCAAGGGGAATCTCATCGCTCCCGAGATCCTACACGGTAAAAAAGTGTTCTCAGTTCATATACTCTATTCTCATGAGCAAACTGTTGGTGTACTTGTGCAGAGTTATGTATATTTAATATGTAAGATGTACATAACATATATAACGCAATTTTTATTTTAGCCAATATAGATTCCATAGATATTTAATGCTACTTAATGCTTAAGATATAGCAATGATGCAGAATTGATTAAGCTTTAAATTCAATGAAAATAGAACTGATACATTTTGAAGAATGAATAAGCTACATTCTAAGGCAGAGAATTTATTTTTTAGCATCAGATTTTCTCAGATATAACTTTTGTAAAGTATTAGGTTGAACTATATGAAGTTGCCAGTTGTCAGTTCTTTTAGACTTACAAAACAGCAGTTTCATATGGTTTGACTTAAATATTTTCAGTTCTTATGTACAAATGTTTATTTTCCATCATTTTCTACTTCATTAGAACTTTGATATGTTTGAGTGTAGTTATTAAAATGTATCTTATGTTCAAAAATTACATATTTATTTCTATTTATATTAGTATTTTTAAAAATATGGAATCATTTGCCCTGAGAATAAAGCAGTATCACAAACTTGAAAGTGGGTTTACTAATTTTCATTATGTAAAAGGAAGCAATACTTCTTACTATCAATGTTCAAGTTCCTTTTTTCCCTGCCAATGTGGAATCTTAAAATCTAAGAGAGAAAAAATTTGATTAAAAATAAATTAAAGTGAGGGAAACTTGTCTAAATAGCCAGGAAGATCTCCTGATCATTATCTTAAGTAAAATACAGTCATATTTGACAATATAAAAATTAAATTTATATGACAGACACTTTTAACATAGTCAAAAGATAATGTATAGACTTGGAAAAATATTAGTAGGATATATTATAAACATAGGGTCAATATCCCTAAGGTTTAAAATGGCCCTACAGGTTGGTAGGGAAAAGATAAACCAGTAGGAAAATGGGTATAGAAATGAATAGCCAGTTCTAGAGAGAGAGGGGATGTAAATGGTTGATAACAAAGAGGACCCAGGTGCATGTTCAACCTCATTAGAACAAGCATGAGGTGTACAACTTTTCATCCATCAGTGTTCAACCTCATTAGAACAAGAATGAGGTGTACAACTTCTCACCCATCAGATTCAAAATGTCTAGTGTTGTTAAGGATACAGAGAAACAGACATTCTTTTTTAAAAAAAATATATTCTTATTGATTTTTAGAGGGAGAGGGAGAGGGAGGGAGAAGGAAGAGAGAGTTAGAAACATCAATGAGAGAGAAACATCAATATCAATCTGCTACTTCCTGCATACTACCCCCTGGGGATCAAGTCCGAACCCCAGGCTTGTGTCCTGACTGGGATTCGAACCAGCGAACTCCTGGTGCATGGGTTGATGTTAAACCACTGGGCCATACTGGCCAGGCAAAACAGACATTTTTATACATTGCTTTGTGTGTGCTTTGCTATAATTTTTTAAAGATATTATATATAATTTATATTTATATATAAATATCATTTGGTCTAGCAAGTCCACTTTTGGAAATCTGTGCTATAAAAATATTCTGATTATAAAGATATATGGGTATTTGTTGCAATGTTTTTAGAAGTTACAGAAAACTTTGAACAGCATTGAATGCATATCACATAAATAAATTATAGATATCCATACTATAGAGTATTCAACAATTAAAAAGAGTAGAGTTCTATCTACTGACCTGGACTAATGTAAATGAGCAAAGCAAGTTTCAGAGGTCTGTTTATAATATAAACCCTTGTGAAAACAACTCCTCCTCCTACGTGGGTATGAAAGAATGTGCTTTAAGCTTTTAGTAATCTTTACTAAAATATGACTGTACACATTTTAAAACAGAAATCCAACAATACCAAGTTTAAAATGATGTTTCCTGTTTAGATGGATGACATTTGGAAGTATAATGGAGACGTAGAAGGCGTTAAGAGAACTCAGTACAGTTCGGTCAGCACCTCTGTGCAGAAGTCTGACCCAAGCCAGCTGGCTTCCAGCTCCTTCAGTGAAAGAGAGGCAGTGACATCGGGAGAGGGTGTGATGAGGTTGCCCTCTCCTACACCCCCCTTCTCATCTCTCTCCCAGGACTGGGCTGCCACTTCTAATGCCACCTGGTCTTCAGTATCTGGCCCCACTTCAATGTCTGAACTTGGAGAAGGGAGAAGCTCACCACAGACAGAGGTGTCACCATCAAAGGTGAGTTTGGGATGGCGTTTAATCACCCAGGCTCAGAAACACAAGTATTTAAACTGGAACCCATACCCCTAACCCATGTTTCTAGGCGTTGTAATCGGTTACATGGGCTGATAATGTGGAATGTGAGATTGCATTTATTTTGAGCAGATCTTGGAGGAAGTAGGTCTCTTTCCTGAGTTTATGGATTCAGATGACCCTGTGACATGGGTGTATTGAGACCATTGGCCAGTCTTCTTGGGGTTTATCTGGGTGTTCTTTCTACTGCCCATTTCAGCAGCTGCTGCCTTCACACTGCACAGCAGTCCTGGATGCAGGTGTAGAACTCACTCAGGAAGCTTTAGATGCAGGTCTAATAGATAAATGGGTAATAAAGGCCCCTTTTCAGGGACATAACTGACCGCAAGGAGAAATTGGTACACACGAGAGGTACAGGCCTCTAGGGACATGGCATTTCTTTCTCTATCATATTAACCTTCTAGTGACTTTCAATGCACATTTATACTTTAGAAAGTCTAGAATTTTGAACCACTTACTGTCTCCTAATGGTAATATTGAGGGTTAGTTACAGTATGACAATTGTGTTCCTTAACATTTGGAATCCAAACAAATATACCATCAGATGAAGAATGGAGGTATTTGTAGTTTTTCCTTCTTCAAATCCCCAAAGATGACAACAGAATTATTAAGTAATGACTGTTTTTTTTTTAGTATGTTTTACATGCCAGCTATAAAGCTGTTGATTGTCTAGATCAAGCTTTTCTCTTTTAGAAAAAACCCTTCTCAAGCACTTTAATATATTAATCCCTTTGCATGAAGGAGCTTTTGTGGTTCTTTAGCTAAGTGTAGATTTCTCTGGTTCCTTCCTATTTGTTTTCCAAGGTACAACATGAAGTATAGAACTTGGCCCAAGTTATATTCATGAAGTGACTTTATGTGAAACTAGAGGCCCGGTTCATGAAATTTGTGCACGGGGGTGTGTGTGGGGGTCCCCTCAACCCAGCCTGGACCCTCTCCAATCCGGGAACCCTCAGAGATGTCCAACTGCTGGCAGTTGGACATCTCTTTCACAATCCGGGACCGCTGGCTCCTAACTGCTCACCTACCTGCCTGCCTGATTGCCCCTAACTGCCCCCCCTGCCAGCCTGATCACCCCTTACTGCCTCTGCCTGCCAGCCTGATTGCCTTTAACTGCCCACCCCCCAACTGACCCCCTCCGCCAGCTTGGTTGCGCCAACTGCCCCCCCACCCGGCCTGGTTGCCCCCAACTGCTTCCCCCTCTGCTGGCCTGGTAGCCCCATGTAGCCTGCTGGTCAGTCGTTTGGTTGTCCCTTGCAACCCCCCTGCCGGGCATCGTGACCAATTTGCATATTACCCTTTTATTAGTATAGATAATATGAAATAGCATATTTTTTTGGTATATTGGATTTTTATTAATTCCGTAAAGTTTTATAGCTTTAAGCTTTTTCTTCTGATTATAAAGTACTATGTAGTTGCAAAAATTAGGAAATGCAGGAAAGTAATTCCATCATTGATGGGTAATCTTTGTTAGCATTTAGGTATATTTCTTTCAGTTTTTCCCATGCATATTTACAAACCTATAGCTAAAAGAAATTTTTGCAGCTTGCTAAAATAGTTAGTTGTAAGTTACTTTTATAACTTTTTATTTTTATTTTATTACTTTTTAAATTTTTATTTTTCAATTACAGTTTACATTTAATGAAATTTTGTGTCAGTTTCAGGTGTTTAACTTCATTTTTAAAGAATTGGAAATATTAATTAGCATTATAAGTTTCAGATGAGAACAATAGCCTGCGTTGTACTTGGGGAACATAAGGTACTAGTGGATGAATAATAGAAACAGCAGCCAGGTGTCTTTTGTTTTATGGAGTTGCATGCAAGCCTTCCCCTTTCAAACAGCAAATCCAAACAAGCAGCCTGATTAGGGTGTGGGATTGAGGTGCACCCAACTCCCTCAGGGCGACAGTTGACTAGCTGCATCCACGGATTAAGAAAAAGAGGCTAAGTGTGGTGTGTGGGTGTGTCCCCGGTTAGTGCAGGTCAGAGGAACCTGAATTAACATGGCATGGTGTCAGGTTTCATCCTTAATGGGTTTAGGCTTCTTTGTCACCAAACTTGAAGTGATCTTCTACCAAGCTAATTAGGCTTCATGTAACAAGTGGGACCATTAGAATTCTTGAACATAGGTGTGTGTCATATGGCCACTTGCCCATCGCCGAGATGCCGGGTGTGTCACTTCTGCGCTCTGAGGGAAGTAGCTTATGTAGCATTCCCCCGCCCTTGTCACTGAAAAGGGGCTCCCTGTTTTGGGAAAAACACTGTGAAGGCATAAAACAGGTGGTCATTAATATGTCAAGGCATATGGAACACTCCTCCAAACTCTTGGCCTAACTATAATTCCAGGAGTTCAGAGAATGGAAAAGTAAAAGCATAGTGCGTGGCTGAACTAGATGTCTTGGTAGTTTTATAATTGTTCTTCAGGTCTTCATTCTCGTTCTTTACTTGCACTTTTGCTGGTAATGTCCTTTTCTTTCTTCCTCCAGAATCTTCTCGTATGTTACATTTTTCTCTCCCTGCTTCAGTGGAAGTTCAGGCCCTGTCCCCATCAATGCAGTTGCTTTGTAAATAGTCACATGTGTTTGTGCATTCCACAGCGGCTGGCACTGAGGCACCTGTGTGGTGCCAGGTTGGACTAATCTCTCAGCTGCAAAGCCTCAGTGATCTGCGCAGTGAAGTTCAGGGCATTCAGGGGAGTATTGCAGTCCCTCATCACTCGTCTCAAACTCCTTTAGTAGTGCAGTTAGCAGCTGTTTATTGAGGGATTACCAACCCCAGGTGTCTCAGGGTATTAGCTTAGTTAGTCCTCAGTGACCTTTGGATCACTGCTTTATAGTTGCAGAAATCGAGGCATGGAGTGAGCATAGTACTTGTCCAAGGCCGTGCAAGGTACTGAGTGGTGGAGTCTGGATTTGAACCCAGGCGGTCTGACTCAAGCTACCTACCTACACCACACTATGTTGTGGGAAAGAGAGAGGAAGTAGGTGATCTAGCCAAATGAGACTGCTTGAACACATCAAATATTTGTTTTTATTGTCACCCCATTTGAAATTGTTTATTTCACCCATTTCCGTCTTTTGAAGAAGTCCTCCTATTCTTTTATAGCCCAGGAGGGTCATTTCCTTGGTGAATACAAATATCTCCCTCCCCAAGTCGGAATTGAATTTTTCACCCTTGAAAGCTTCATCTGCTGAATTCTTCCTTATTCCATGAGTTCACTGTGTCTTGTCACTAGTATTCTTTATACCCTCCACAGCCTTTGCACAGAGTTGGAAGTGTTTACTGACTTGATTTGCATTTAAGGCCCTGATTACTAGACTGAAGTATAAACTTGATCCAGCAGGTTACTTAGGTCCTTATAGGATCTTTAATGTGGGAGTTTTAAGATTAATGGTTGTTTTAGGAACGTAAGCACTGTTGCATAGAACTATTTTAAGGAAATGAAGTCTGGGGGCAGAGACTGGTTAGGAGCCTATCACAGAATTGTGGGTTTATGCCATAAAAAAGGAAAGGCATAATGAAGAGAAGAAATTAATATGACCTCATTTCCTGCCTACAGGGGTTTCTTTCCCATCTCATTTGCTGAGCTCTGGGGTTTTAGTCCTCTTTGTTCCTTTCTCCCTACTTCTCTTTTTGTGTTGCTCCGTTGCCTGCTTCCCTTGCCAGTCCAGGCTGCTGGGACAATTCTGGGGGTAACCCTGAGCAAGGGGAGAGAGTCCTTCATCCTCTTCTAACCTCCCACAGATGTGGCTTTCATGTTTTCCCCCCAAATTCGTGTTACCTACAGGTTTTCATTTTACTTTGTCCAGTCAGAACCCTGAATTCTCAAATCCCATCCAAGCCCACATTTTGGAATCTGTTCCCCCGATTTTTTTTTAAAGCAGTATCCAGATGTAGGATGATAGGTATGGAAGGAAGGAAGCTTTTTACATGTCCATTTCCTGACCCCTGAGCCTATTAAATGCCCCTTTTAATAACACCCAGGGCTTCCCTTATCACAGCTTCATACATGCATTTTATTTGCTTGTCACCTTCACTAGAGCTGACTTTGGGTGAAGGCAGGAAACAAGCTGGTCTTGCTCACTGTTAGCACAGTGCCTGGATCTGTATTTGCTGAATGCTGATTGAGTACTGTTGGCTTCATAGCTATGTTTGTGAGTGTTAAATAGGATTTTCTTTAATTGCTTAACCAGCATATATATAATGGATAACATTGTTTCCATGGGAAAAAGAAGGTAATTACTAGGCATCAGCCACCTGCCTTGGCACCTTTTAAATGTTTCATTTATTCCTCTCAATAACCTTGCAAAGTAGGTGGTATCATCCACCTTATTACCAATGACATTCTTGAGATTTGGAAGTTATATACATGCTCCAGGCCAGTTAAATGATCAGGCCACAATTAAGATTTCTCTGATCTTAATGTTTATGAAATATGACATGCTCAAATTTGAGAACTGCCTTAAGGAAAAACACCAAATGTTGACTTATTTTAACTTTGCCCTGTCTTTATAATTTTGGAGCCCACAGGGACTGAAATAGCTTCTGGTTTATAAAGAGAAAATAATTCTTAAGATTGTTTTGAGGAAGGTACATATGTATCAGAATTATTTCTGAATTGTAGAGTTTAAAATCTACCAGTAGACAGCAAGGAGCTACGCGCATTTAAATAAGGTGTAATATAATAATTGCCATGTTCTGTTACTCAAGTTCTGGCAGCTGTGTGGAAGATGGGGAAAAGTAAACTGGAGGCCTATTGGGAGGGGACCACAGGAGTTTAGAGGGGACACCAAACTAAGATGATAACTAGAAGGAAGATGGAAGGATGGGGTGGTTCCAGGTGGAATTATGGATTGTGGACTTGACAACACTATTAAATGCATGTGTGTGGTGGATTGTGGGGGTGAGGATCATGGTGTGGAGTTGGGGTGGGGAGCAGTTAGGAGAAGAAAAGAGGAAGAGCCCCAGAAAGAACCTGGTGTTTCTAACGTAGGCATCTGGTTGGATAGTGATGTAATTAACCGATATATAAAAAACAAGAGGCAGAAGAGCAGGTTGGGGAGGAAGCTAATGAATGTAGTTTTGGATATGTTGGGCTTCGTTAGTAGTTGAAGATATAGCAGTGAAGGAGGTAACTCAGGAAAGCCTGTAGTCACAAAGATGGGAGACTATGGAGGGAACAACAAAATGAAAATGGAAAGAGGAAGAACATACTAATGAAACTGATGTGTCCAGAGAGATGAGATGGAGGAGAAAGGCAAGAGAAAGTGAAATAATGGATGACTTGGAAGACTATTTCCTAGAAGCAAGAATTGATGGTGGTGTCCAGCCAGTGTGGCTCAGAGGTTGAGCATTGACCCATGAACCAGGAGTCAGGGTTTGATTCCCAGTCAGGGCACATGCCCAGGTTGTGGGCTCGATCCCCAGTGTGGGGCGTGTTGGAGGCAGCTGATCAATGATTCTGATAATTGATGTCTCTATCTCCCTCTCCCTCTCCCTTCCTCTCTGAAATCAATAAAAAATGTATTTAAAAAAAAAAGGAATAGTTGGTGATGTCTGATGGGATGAGGACTGTAAATGGATTTGGTAGGTAAGAAATAAGTTTGGAAAGGGTTGATTAAGTGTTAGAGCTGGAAATGCCCTCAGTCTTTGGAATGAGGAAGTGGAGGAAGGAGGTATGCAGTCTCTTTGGTGAAGGAGGTTAGTCCAGTGCCAGATCAGAGCCATGATTTGAAGGCTCACCTTAGACCCTGGAAAAAAAGACACTCAAATGCCATGTGTACAGAAATCCAAGATTATTTATTTCCTCTGGTATTTCTGACTTTATAGCCTGAATCTACTTTTAGTGTTTAATTTTATCAACTTAAATAGGCTTCCCTTAAGTAAACATTTATCTAATTGGAAAAGTTGAGGAGACTAACTGTCTTGTTATTTTCTAAGATTAACCCTGTTTTTCATTAATTCCCATCTGTTGTGATATATGAGAATCTTAATTCAATAGATCTCATAAAAATAAATCTTATTATTACTACTCCAGATCATCATGTTTTTGTTTAAAATTCAGTTTTCAGTATATATTTCTGTTTAAATTATACCTGATTTGAAGGAAATTATTTTTATTTTTAAGTGCTAATATGTTAATAACTAACTATATTTTACTGTTCTTGGCATAGAGTACTTAAACTACTTGGGATAGTCAGCCATCAAGAATCTAGATTTCCCCCAATAATTTATATTCATGGTTCCCTCCAGTTCAAAAGGTAATTCTCCATTATCTTCTGAAGCATGGATCCTTTGTAGAATACTCATGTGACATGCATCATGCAGAGAAAAACGTGGAAGTAGAAATCCTAAGTGAAATCATTGCTGAATAGTTTATGCTTGGCTATAATTATAGCTATATTCCCCTGTAAGAAGTCTCAGGGATAACCTAATTTAATAACCTTGAACTCCACAGAGCAGCTTGAAGGATTGCCATGAGGAGGCCATGCAGGTGGGGCGCTGGGGCCCGTAACCTGAAACTATAACCACCCTTTAGTTTTAATCCTTGCTATATATTGCTTTTGGAGGCACATGGTATACATCAGGATTTCACTTGAAAATAGGGTTTTAAAAAACAAAAACTTGAAAATCAGTGTATTTGTGAGAGACAAGGCTCTGTAAGGCTCAGTGACATGCCTGAGGTCACCTGGTTATGGACAGAATGGACTGTAATTGTCCAGGTGGTTCATTCTTCTTCTTTGCCTGTGTACAGTGCCAAGGATCCACACACAACAGTCTGCCAGGCTGTAGCCACAGTGAGGCTGTCCTCTGTTAACTTCCAGGGAGGTGGTTATCTGCCCTTTTGTTTAATATGTTCAAGTAGAGATTTATTTCCAAGGTAAGAGCAGCCCTTTGTGAGATAATTCTTCTGGTCTAATATAATTGGGAGACTCTTCCGTCTACGGCTTAAACTTGTTCGCTTTTATCCTATATTTGCCAGAAAATATTCACTTGCTGTCTCCCACAAAGTGTTCTTCATGTAGTTTGAGACTGTTTATTAAATCTCCATCCTGTCTTTTATTCTTCATGATAAAAACCTCGGTTAGTTTCTTGAATATCTAACCTATCATTTGCCTCTCTGCCCTTATATAGCAGTAGATTCTGCATTTTAATTGGGTTTAAGTTGGAATTTGGGAGGGTAAGAGTAGTGAAGATGACCAATTATTTTTGTTGAGTCATCTCTAAGTGTATGGTGGTTTTAGTTAAGGAGTAGAACTAACCAGTAATTTTGTCTATTCATAGCAGAGTATTATTCTGGGGATTGGTGTTTAGGCTGATTATTAATGAGCGTTCTCACTAGCTGCATCTGAGTTCCCATATTTAAACTGCTTTACAAGCTTTCAGATGAAATCTTTTTATGTTATTAGTTACAAACTTTTCTTAAAAAATTCCACACCCACTGTTCAAGAATCAGTAATTATTTCTCAAGAGCAGGAGCCATGCCTAATCCATCTTTATTTCCCAGCGTGTTAAGCACTGTGTCATATGCAGAATAAGATGTACAATTAATGAATGTTGAGCAAATGAATAAGTGAATATTGTTATAGCACCTAGCTTTTGTGGCCATATTACATAATATGCTCTCAAACCTTTATTTACTATCTTCCTTCTAATTCTTAGATAATGAGAAATTTTTCTCAGAATATTGTCACTTGGATTCTAAACCTGTTTTAGAGGTTAAAAAATTTAAACATAAGGCTTTAGGAATTGCTCAGTAGGGCCTAAGTTTCAGTTTAACTGCCAAATTATAATGGAGAAGTTGTAGGTATTTTTCTGAAAAATAAAGTGGCTTTAAGAATATATATATATATCGTAAACTCTTAAGTCTAAATTCTTTATGATTATGAATCAAAGAACTAACACACTAGTCTGAAAAACTCATTATGCTAAACCTCATATCTGCTGTGTACCCAAAACAAAGCATGCAAATGATGAAACATAGTTAAATTTCCACAGGCATAGTATACTGTAAAACTTAAAATGTTTGTTTTAGAAGATGGCTTTAAGAAAGTCTGTGCAACTTAGAATTTGCTGCTGTGTAGTATAATGATGGACACAGAAATAAAATTCTACCTATTGTCCCAGTGGCTGTTGAGCTAATGTCACTTCAGGGAAGTTGTGGCCTGCAGCTCAGGGTGTCTCAGTAGGGCGTGTCTTGGCATCTTACTGCTGGTTCCTCAGAGATCACTTAGTTCAGCACCTTGCAGCCGTCTAGCAGCCCTGCCTTCAGGTGGCAGTGGGGCAAGCAAAAATGCCTTGCTAAATTTCAAATGCTATTTAGGGGTGGTACCTGTCCTAGATGAGCGTGCTGCTGGTCACTGAACTATGTGTCTGTGAACCCCTTGAAATGATTCAGCTAAGTTCAATGTTGGAAGTTTTTTATAAGCATAGTGACATTTTCAAAGTAAATGATTTAAATTTTTTTTTTTGCATTTTCAAAACTGACACTTCATTGAATTTGACATATAACACTGTAAATTTAATGTGTACAGCATGTTAATTTGATGCATTTATATCTGTATAAATGTAGTGCTAATTAGCACCTCTATCACGTTACATAATTACTCTTTCTCTTTAGAGGTTAGAATCATTAAGTTCTATTCTCTAACAAGTGTGATGATTTTAATACAATATGTTGTCTATGTTCACTTTACTGTGCATTATATCTCTAGGGCTTATTAACTACTTTGTGCAAGTGCGTACGCTTAACAACATCTGTCCTATCTTCCCAACTCCATCCCCTGGTAAACACCATTTTCTATTTTTACAAGTTGGGCTTTTTTACATTTCACATATACATGGTATCATACAGTACTTGTCTTTCTCTGCATGACTTATCTCACTTAGCACCATACATCCAGGTTCATCCATGTTGTTGCAAACGGCAGAATGTTCGTCCTTTTCTCAGGACTTAAGAATGTTCCATTGCGCGCGCGCGCGCGCGCACACACACACACACACACACACACACACACACACACACACATTTTCTTACTCGGCTGCATTCCTGGGTATAAACAAATAGTCTTTACATTAGACCCAATTATATGGTGAGCAAAAGCATAAACTTTACCAGTGGCCAACTGATATATTAATGCGAAGGAAAATATCTGTTGATATAAATTTCCCCTAATTTAGAAGAAAAATAATAAACTTGGTAATATTTATATAAATGAAGGTTTTATCAAACCCGGGACAAAAGAATGAAGCTCCCATTTGATCATGAAATAGTTGAAGTGTACCTTGCCTGCAGCCTCCCTTCTTTCATGGATAGACTTTCCTCCCCGTGGCTGCCAGGGACACCTGATCCCACCGTTTCATGTTTGTTTTCAGGATCAGTTCAGTGATATGAGAATCAGCATAAACCAGACGCCTGGGAACGGCCTTGACTTTGGCTTTACAGTAAAATGGGATATTTCCGGCATCTTCATAGCATCAGTGGAAGCAGGTAATTCATAGATTTTGCTCTACTGAAATTTCTTCTCCTGCGCTATCCTATGCTGTTCCCCCCACCCCCAGACATTGGTTTATTTGATACAGGAGAACACACATGTGGAAAATGCAGCAGTAAAGCGAGAAGATACATCCTCTTCCCTGAGACTGATAGCTGAGTTACAAACCACATGTTGTTTTGTTCTCCTTGCCTAACTAATTTTAGTTTTGAAGAGTCTTATTTTTGTGACTTTTACAGAATTCATTTGTCAAAATGTTAGGCTTAATATTTGAAAATGCTAATAGAACCCGATCATCTGTGTATGTGGTAGATCTATCTGTGCTGTGTAATTGAATGGTGTTTTCTGAGTGTCCTAATACAACTATGGCCTATGGAGACCTTAGGATGCTCTGGGACTTTTACAAAAGGATTGCCCCACCCCCACTCAGGACTATGCCAAGTCAAGCCCCAAACTCTTACCACAGGGCCTAAAATTAAAAAGAAAACTATGGAATTTAAGAGGAGTTCCTCATTTGCATATTTTAACTACATAAAATTGCATGCTAAATTGCTTTTTCTTTGAAATTTCAAGACTTCTCCAATGAGATAATGGTAAGTAGTAATTTTAATCAGGTTTAAGTGGCCCTGTTTTCTTCTGTTCCAAAATGCATTTGGATTTGGAAGCTCAATTAAAGTGTAGTTTATTTCACATTTAAAATGTTAAAATAATTAAACATTTTCTCTGTTCTTAGGAGGTTAATAAAAATTTTTTTTGAACAGATGAACTTATCATTTGTCCTTTAAATGTTAATGAAGATGACTTATATTATACAATAAAATATGCCTCTGGTGCTTTGTGTATTGTTGATACTCAAATGTTTAACTAAGAAATTTAAGAAATTTTGTGACTCTTTCACCTAAAAAAATATGAGAAATGGTTAGTTGAGGTTAAAAAGTCATTTATTCTTTAATTTAAATAATCAATGACTTTAGGACCTGTTTATTTTTAAATTGGTTGTTTATTTTGCTCTATTTAGGTAGCCCAGCAGAATTTAGTCAGCTACAGGTAGATGATGAAATTATTGCCATCAACAATACCAAGTTTTCATATAAAGACACAAAAGAGTGGGAAGAAGCCATGGCTAATGCTCAAGAAACTGGAAACCTAGTAATGGATATCAGGCGGTATGGAAAGTCTGGTGAGTTGGTTTATCATTGTGTCTGGCTTTTTAAATTGGGAGCTGGTCTTTGGCAAGTGGATATAACAGCTTGCTTCAATAACAATTTTTTCTTTTCATTTTTAAATTTTTTTGCTTAAAGATATTTTTTGGCTATGTCAAGACAATCATGAGTAATACTTCTTTGAATAGTCTGTCTGAAAACTTTTCACTAGCAAATTTACTGAATTCTACATTATTTAGTGACTGACTTATATTCTTGGCTGACTTGCATATATCAACTGAATATTATTGTTTTTTTTTTTTTTAAATTCGTTCAAATATCTCACTTTTTTTGAAGGCTATTGTAATTGTATCTGCATTGGGGAGTCATGTAATAATGTTGAGTATTAAGAATTAGACTATGATTGGACTTTCTCTACAGCACCAAAACTGTTACCGGTGTAAGAGAGAACATGGTAGGCCATATTCCTGTTGTTCATTCTCAGGAAACCTTCAAAATACATTCCACTATTACATTTCTTAGTTATAGAAGTGAAATGGGGATGGCCTTTCATTCTCAAGAAAATTCACAATACATTCTGTTATTCATTCTCAAATTTTCATTCTCAAGAAACTTTCAAAATACACTTCATTATTGAGTTTCTTAGTTACAGAACTTAGATGGGAATGGACATTAAGCCACCCCAGACCTACCAACTTTTGATATAAAAAAATTAATATCCAGTCCTGGTTTACAGAAAGATTCAGCAAATTTGCTAGTCTTTTCATTATTAACATGATCTAACCCTTGTGTTTTCGGAAGGTGGTCTCTTGGTAAAGTCCTTAAACTTTTCATTTCTTTCACACACTGCCCGATTTGTTTGTCTGTCTTGTGTATGTGCATTTTGTATGTGTGCATTCAGTAACTTTGTTCTTTCCACTTCAACATTTATGTGTACTCATTTCTTGATTTTCACGTGCCAATCAGATTGGGGCAAAGACCAGCCTTCCCTGCCATTTATACGGCATAAAACCCTCAATCTCACCAGTATGGCTACCAAAATTATAGGTTCACCTGAAACAAAGTGGATTGATGCAACTTCTGGAATTTACAACTCAGACAGATCTTCAAATCTATCAATAATGACTGATTTCTCAGAAAGCCTTCAGAATTCTGTAAGTATTTTGAGAAGGAGGAATATTTGTTTAGAGCAAAACAACTGTAGGAAATGTATGTTGGGGGAGAAGAACTTATTTTGTCTGGACAATTTTGATGCTACTTTAAAAAACAAATAATTAAATAAGATCATTTATAGTAAAGAGAGTAAAATGTATTTTTAAACATCATGAGCATTACTCATTAATAATTAGAGTAATAGTGAGTTATATAATGGTAAAATCAAAAGATCCCATACTGGTGTTTTGCAGGTGTTTCTTACCAATCTTTCATCATTATACCCATTTCTCAGATCTTTGTGAATGTGAAGTATTAATTATGTAAAATTATACACTATGGCTTTTCTATGCTTTCTTTGGTCTTTACTGGTAAAGTAAGCATAGTAATTGTGTGCAATTTAAAACCCCATGACACATTTTTAATCTTGAGTAGGTGAATTTGGTGGGTAGACTTATATATGTGGTTAAAAGATACTCAGTTACATTAATTGATTAAAATAAGTATAATGTAGAAATTTTTGTAAGTATCAGAGGAATACTTAGATTTAAATTTTCAAATAAATGTTTATGTTGACTCCCTAGATATATATTGTTGTTATCCTACGAAACCCTCTTTTATCTAATAAGGAGGTCCTGCTACATCGTGTAAGACAAGTATAAATGTTAGAGAATCCTATATAACTATGTTGCTTACTCATAAATATAAGCCAAATGGACTAATCATTATTTGTTTCTTAAAAATTAATGACTGATTGAATTTAAAGCCATCCATGCTTGCAGCTGGTCATTAATCCTTCCACGAATTTTAAAGAATCTTAAAAAAGTATCTACTATATGTAAAAGGCTGTAAAGAATACGTTAATATCCTCGACAATTCATTTAACTAAAGATATTTGCATTAAGGGGAAATACATTATTTAAGCCCAAAGTCCAATTGGAGAGAATGTTGTTAGCTGGCATTTTTATTCTTTCCAGAATACCGAGTCCAAGGAAATCAATGGGATTCGTGATGAAAGCAGTACTTTTGAATTAAAAGGTAAACATCACCGTTATAACTTACATTTATAGTGTAAGAACAGTCATAGCACCGCAGTTCTGTCACTATAAACATTAATACCTGTGAGTGAAAGAAAAACTGATCCACTGCAAGTTGAAACTAAAAGGTTAGCACCCAGATCGGATTGCAGCCATGTGGAAGGGCGCTGGGCTGCCGTGGAGAATGGTGCAGGCACCGCAAACAAAGCTTTGGCAGCGTGTCCAGGAGCTTTGAGAGCCTGTGTGCCTGAGCCAATGAAGAAAGACTGGTTTTGCCCAGGCCCTCAGCCTTCTTGCTGTGGGATGCTGCCAAAGGGAATCTTGGTTAAATACAAAACGATGAATGAGGTTTCCTTTCTCCCTTTAGTGTTGTGAAAGGGACAAGCTTGGAGGCGGCTAGTATTAATAGGGAAATGCCAAGGGCAATAACAGTTGTTAGCAAAAGTACCCATTTGTAATAAAAAAGCAGGCATAGTATCGAGGATAATTTTGCTTTATGGAGTTATCATTCTCTTCCTCCTTCTGTTGGCCTATAAATAATTTAGCTACCACATGTTTCCATAGGCATACAAAAGAAATAGGCCGGGAAAGCGACCCACAGAAGATGAAATTTCTTTTAACATGAAACTAGGCTGCCAAGAATCGGGCTGGGTTTTCACAGCAGGCTGGTGGCTTTGAATCTGCATTTGCCAATTCATAGTCCAGTGTCAAAGCCAAACTAAGTTTATAAATTTCCCTCTCTTTATTATTTATCTTTGTTTTTAGTTTCTGACCATCAGAAGTGACTATGTTTTGTGTGATATTGCATTCTTTATCAAAGGAGTTTTTGAAGCATGGCTTATTTTTCTTCCTGATCTTAAATATAAGACATCCGGGTCCTGTTCTGCCTGTGACTCAGGCAAAGCAAACTGATAAGACACTTAACTCCTTAGTGACTATGGCACTACACAGGTCTGTCATTTCAGCTTTTTCTTTAGATAAGTAAACAACAATGAACATCAAGTAATAATTGCATTTATATTTTATGAATAAATTGAAGTATAATAATCATTTGCCATAATATCGCGACAGACCCATAGGAGAAGTCAGCATTTTTTTTTTCTTTTTTATTTGACAGGACTCCATTTGTTTCACTTAAAGTTGGTGGCTGAAAGATCTTGAAAATGAGGACAAAGTATTCTAGTTAGAAGAATGTTTTAGGTTTAGCATTTGCTTTTATTTTCTCTTTCTCTGGTTATTATTTATTTTCTTGTTCTCTTCCTCATTGTTCTTTAGTTTCTGTTTTACTCACCTGTATTGTGAAAACTCTTCATTACAAACAATTTTCCTTGTGCTAGAAGAGATTTTTTTTATTGACCTTAGCAAAAATATTTAATTTCCATTTTCCTAAAGCTGTTTTGACTTTTGTGAAACTAGACTGCTTATCGGCTAAAATTTATTAATCAAAATATTAGTTCCTTTTACTAATTTGAATATAGCATAGACTACTAAAAATATGTGTGTCTCTGTGCATTGAAATAATACATATCTTATATGGCTATCAGTTTTGTCATTTTTATTAAAAAAATAATATTGCTATAGATGAGAAAGATATATAGCAAGTATTTAGTTTTCCAGTGGTGAGAAATGAAAATGAATGACATCTTATTGATTTTTTTTTTTTTTTTGTATTTTTCAACTAGCATCTGAACCTATTTCTTTGAAAAACTTAAAAAGGCGATCACAATTTTTTGAACAAGGTAAACCACCAAGCTAACAATTCATACATTTTCATGGAATTGTTCCCACCCTCCACCTTTCCTGATGGTCTGTGGTGCTGGGCACTGAGCCTCTTCGGTTTGGCTGTCATCATACCAACGACATAACCCATTTCCATTCTTTCCCTAGGGTCATCAGGCTTTTCTTACAGCTCATGGGTCTACCTCTGTGGTAATGGGTCTTTGCGTGGCCTTTGTACCTCTGAAGTTTCTTTTTTCTTCTTTAATTAAAAAATTGAGATGCTATTAAACACATACTTTCTCCCCCCCCCCCCCCCCACTGGGTGACAGTAAGAAATGAAGCATTTCATTTAAGCCTTACTACCTCCTACAAATTGCATTATCTTAGATTACACCAACATATCATTGGCTAACTTTCTAAAGACCTCTGCTTTTTGGTTCTGGAAAATGTTCCCAATAAAAAAGCAGAGTTGTTTATTATTATTGGGATGACAGCTTTGGAGTATTAATAGCACTGCTCTGTTGACTTGGAAGTAAATTAAAAGTAAATAAATTTTGGTGACATTTGTGAACAAGTGAATTTTGAGGTTCTCTGTGTTGGTGTAGTTGGGCAGTGCTCCCTTACGATGTGCTATGCATGTGGCATTTTCTTCCCTCTCACGTTTGCCTGATGCTCTGTCTCATGAATGCAGTTCGAGCTCTGTGTTTCACTGTCAAGAACTTAAAAGTAAAATCCAAACATTTGAGATGCAATGGCACGGTCAGTGGGGAGTGTGTGCTGTTGTTGTCTAAAATGTTATGGTTTCTTACTTTTAAGATTATCAAACATTTACAAACTTACCTTGTAACACGATGTTTACTGGACTTTTATATTTTGTCAGTCTTCTAGTAGCTTTCCTTTGTTGAATTACGGTCTTTTGACCACACATAGAAATAATTCACCAGCTATGCATGTGTAAGGTTTATTTGTGTCAGTATCCTTAGTGGTTTCGATACATTTTTGTTAAACTTCTGTTTTTCCCTGGTAATTTAATTGATGCAGTATGATACTTCTAGCTCAGATTGACTAAAATAAAGCAATTTCTTTTCTTCTTTATTCTAATTTTTACTTACTTTTCTTCAGCAGGCTATTTAAGGGAAGAATATTTTCCTAAGTCTCAAAACAGTTTTCTTAAAAATATATTTGTGTAAGTGAATAATTTATTTGACAGCTGAGGTTTCAGGAAAATTTAAAAATACTATATGATACATATTTTATGAAATTTGCTTAGTTGTTTGTATTCATTGTACTACAGACACACACTTATGTAGACCCCCCCCAAGACTAAATAGAATAATACTGTGAAAAAGTAAAAGAATAACACTATGCCATACATATGAAGTTTGAATATTTATGTTTCAAATAATAGTAGAAGAAAAGGAAAGGTTTCTTGAACATGTTTGATGTGATGGCTTATTTAAGAAAAGTAGCTTAGAGTTCTCACATTGTAATTGAATAGTGGCAAGTAAAAATTAGATTTGGTAGATGTTGTAATATTTGAAATTCTTTTTTTTTAAGTAGGCCAAACTATGAGATAGTATCCCAGTCTATTAATAAACAAACCCTCTAACTTATTCAGAAATACACCATTGATCCAGCGCTAGTACCTAGAACTTGGTTGTACTCTTAGCACCCATAGTTGACCCTTTCTTTTAAACTGACTTTAAATTTGGAAGATGGATAACAAACAGATGGAATTTAAGAGGAAAAAAAGAATTTACTCCTGTTGTTTAAAAAAAATCATGTCACTTAGTATACTGGCATAGAAACAGCTAGCGACATAACTCTCTGAATGGAATTATTTCATAGAAATGAAATGTCTTATACTGTGTTTTTTTTCTTCCTTACCCGCATGCTGCCATACAGGAAGCTCCGATTCTGTGGTTCCTGATGTAAGTAGCATTCACTTGTTTTTGGAATAAATAAGGTGACCCAGTCTCTTCAAGTTGAAAAGACCTATTTTGAAATATAAAGCCAGCTGTCCTTTGGTACAGCTTAGACACAGGCTGATATGAATAATTTGTGTATGCAAATATGCTTCCATAGGTGACTTAATGATGTAACATATTCTTTGTTTGCTCCTCTTCTCATAACTGGTTAGCTTCCAGTTCCAACTATCAGTGCCCCGAGTCGCTGGGCGTGGGATCAAGAGGAGGAGCGAAAGCGGCAGGAGAGGTGGCAGAAGGAGCAGGACCGCCTGCTGCAGGTAGAGCAGAATAACATGGAGCAACAGGAAGTGGGCCTGTTGTTACTGTAAATGCCACTAGTATTGAGAAGCAAATGAAAACAGAAATTTGCCCAGCCCATGTGGCTCAGTGAGTGAGTGTCGACCTATGAATCAGGAGGTCATGGTTTGGTTCCTGGTCAGGGCATATGCCAGGGTTGTGGGCTAGATCCCCAGCAAGGGGGGGCTGTGTGTGTGTGTGTGCAGGAGGCAACCAATCAATGATTCTCTCTCATCATTGATGTTTCTCTCTCTATTCCTCTCCCTTGCTCTCTGAAATCAATAAAAATATATTTTAAAAAAAGAAACTTAAAAAGCCAGTAACCTGATAATTAACAAATACTTTGATAGGTAGTACATTTTGTATTAACATACAATTATTATTTTTTTGTATTAAAATAATTTTCTTTTAAAATGCAAAGACAGTTACCTTTCCAGAATCCTCCTTTTAAAATCATTTATTAACCCTTGTGTTTATTTTTAGAAAATATGAGGCACTCTAGTTTGGATTTATTTTTTTTCTTCTATGTACTATTTTTTAAATTAAATTTATTTGGGTGACACTGGTCAATAACATTTTATAATTTTTGTGTGTACAGTTCTATAATACATCATCTGTATATTCCATTGTGTACTCACCACCCAAAGTCTGGTCTCCTTCCATCACCATATACTTGGCCTCCTTTATTCTCTTCCTCCTCCCCTCATCCCTTTCCTCTCTGTTAACCACCATTCTGTTGTCTGTGTCTATGAGTTTATTTGTATCTTTTGTTTGTTTGTTGTTTTCTGTTTTATATCCCACATATAGGTGAAACCATATGGTTCTTGTCCTTTTCTTTCTGACTGATTTCATTTAGTACAATACTCTTAAGATCCAGCCATACTGTTGCAAATGATAATATTCTATCCTTTCTGATAGCTGAGTAGTATTCAAGTAAATATATGTTCACATCTTCTTTATCAAGTCATCCATCGAAGGACACTTAAGTTGTTTCCATGTTTTGGTCATAGTGTATAATGCTGCAATGAACATAAGATTTTTGTATGAGTAGGAGGCTTTGTGAGGACTTATTGCCAGTTTATTCAGAGAAATTCGGTCCCCCTTACAGTTAGCTTTAGGGGCTTTAATGAATTACAACCATGTTAAAGGGTGCATTTGGGTACAATTCTGAATGTCTACCCTTTCCCAGCACCTGCATTTTACTTCAATATAAGGTATTTTCTATTTTGAGGACTAAAATTTGATTGGTTAAAATAAATATCTCTGTCTTTGAAGATTGAGGTGAAAGGTGGGGCTAGCAAAACTGCTAATGAAAAAGGTTAACATCAGCCTATTAATTAGCTAATTAATCAATATGCTATAATTTTTTTGTAGGAAAAATACCAACGTGAGCAGGAGAAACTAAGGGAAGAGTGGCACAGAGCTCAGCAGGAAGCTGAGAGAGAGAATTACAAGTTCTTGAATGAGGTAGTATTGGAACATGTTCTTCCTTCTCTGTCTTGATGAAATCTGCTGAAAAATGGAAGACTGTACATTTCACTTGGCTTTTGTCACATACTTGCCAACATAGCTCTTTGAAAAATATAATGAGCTCTGATTTATCAGAACTTTGCTTTGATGTTTCAACATTTCTCCTAGTTTCTCTACTGAATAATTAAATTATTTTATCTACAGACTCTTAAATGTATCTTCCTCTTCTAAGTTACATCTCCGTCACCCATGTGTGGCTTTGTTAGTGATAAAATTTAACATCATTTCAATAGAATTCTGGGCCAACTACAATAAATATCATTAAAAACTGAATATAGACCTATCTTAATCAAATTCCACCCCCACCCCCCCTTGGTTGTGCAGGAGCTGATGGTCCTGAACTCAAACACCGTAGCTCTAACCACACGGGAGCCCACTGTTGCCACCTTGGAAGCCACCTGGGATGAAGGGTCCAAGTCTTCTGACAGGGAAGGAACCCGAGCAGGAGAAGAGGAGAGGAGACAGTGGCATGAGGATGGTGTGATTGAGGAACAAAGAAAGAAGCTGCAGGAACAACTCACTATTGAGAAAGAGAGGGAACTGAAGGAGCAACAATATCAGGAAGAGCAGGAGGAGATGCGGCGTCAGGCTGAGGCTGAGGAGCAGAAGCGCTACGTAGAAGAACAGAAGCGCCTCCAGGCAGAGGAGCAGAAGCGCCAGGCAGAAGAACAGATGCGCCTCCAGGCAGAAGAACAGATGCGCCAGGCAGAAGAACAGAAGCGCCTCCAGGCAGAGGAGCAGAAGCGCCGGGCAGAAGAACAGATGCGCCAGGCAGAGAGAGAGAGGGAAACGTCCGTCAGAATATACCAGTATAGAAGGTCAGTTCCCTTGCCAATGGGTACATGTGATTTTCAGTTGGCTTGGCTTAGCTGTATCCATTCCTCACTTTGAAGGCACCTAATTGGTTTTCCTGCTTCCTACCATCCGTTCTCTACACAAATGAACACAAGCAGCCAGAGTGAACCCACCCCATTGTAAATATGAGCCTGCCACCTTAATTTCCTGGTCAGAGTCTCCAAGTGGCTTCCCTCCCATTAGAAGACCACCCGACCTCCTCCCCAGGGCCTTAGAAGGCTTGTGTGAAGTGGCTTGGCCCTTTGGTCTACCCACCTTCCTCTGACTTCCCCTCACTTGGTGGGTTATAGCTGCACTATCACCCCTTTCCTATCTTGAAAATGCACAACATGTTCTGCCCTTGGATTTTTGCATTTTCTAGTGCCTGTGCCCGGAGAAGTGTTCCCTCACATGTTTGTTGTCTTACTCATCTTGTTTAAGTCACTGATCCAATGTCACCTTCTCAAACTTTCCAAAATGCCTCATCTAAAAAAACATGGCTCACCCTATTCCTTTTCTCCATGTGCCCTTCTCTGCTTTATAGTATGCATTTATTTGCTTGTAATTGGCCTGCATGCCCCTCTAAAATGTAAGCATTAGGAGGTCAATACGTTTGTTTTGTTTCCCTAGAACCCTACTGGGTCATACCAGGCACACAGCATGTATTTGTGGAATGAATTGCAAATGTCTGTTGGTAGCTGTAGGTCTGTTTTCTTCAGTGATTGATTGAAATACTTCTGTGTGTTTAGTTTTCAACCAAGAGACTATTCTCATACAGGTGCTAGAATAACATAATTTTGTTATCTATTTCTTAAACCCATGGGAGGCATCAAAGTTTTATTTTTATCATAAACCTTTTCCATCTTTCAGGCCTGTTGATTCCTATGATACACTGAAGGGAGAGGAAGAATCTTCAGGTTTGCTTCCTAGTGACAGGTGTGTAGAACATTTCATTGTAATTTGGTAGGAGTAATTGACTTCATATGAATTTCTGAGGGCTTGCCTAGGTGTTTTTGTAGAACTACTATAGCTCTTGATCTTTTGTGGGATGCAAAGAGAACTTGCTTGTTGATATGTAAAACTACCCCTCAACTTAGTAACTTCATTTATGATTTTGTGGGTCAGCTTTTTGGGCTGAACTCAGTTGACAGTTCTTTTAGTTGCTTGCGCTCATCATGCATCTACTACCAGTTTACCAGGTATACTTTTGGGGAGTTGGCTGGTAGTCAGCTGGAGCAATGAGACCAACCGGATTGTGTGCTTTTCAACATGCAGCAAAGCAGTGCAGCCTTGCATACATGGTGGCCAAGAGAGAGAATTAAAGAGAGGAAGCATGCCGGGGACCTCGCAGGCTCAGTTCTGACCCGGCACACCATTGCTTCTGCCACATTCTACTGTTTCAAGTAAAGCCTCAGGGCCAGCCCAAGTTCACAGAGAGGAGAAGAACTCTGCCTCTTTACGGGCGGGGCCATAACGCATGGGGAATGGGCACAGGGGGAGAATTGTGTCCATTTTTTTGCAATCTACCTTAACATCTTTTTATAAAGCAATTATAAGCCATGGCATAGGCTTGCCCCGAATGACGTTACATGTGGACATCTGAAATGAGAAATGTGGCCCCTCTCTTAATTTGATTATAACTACTGGTCAGTTTTGAGGGAATACAGATAGGATTTCAGGTATCTGAAAAGTTATATGTACTTCTTCAAAATTTCCTAAAACATTAAGTTTCATGTTTTTAAATAATTTTAAAAATGACTTGCACTTTTGAAATCGTTACACAGAATAAAAATATCCAGTGTATGACATTAATTTGTGTTTTCAGAGCTGAAATTTCTTTAGGAAGTTTGCCTTCTAGATAAGGAAAGACTCATCTGTATAGGCAGTCAGGAGACTGACTAGGGCTCAGGGTAGATAGGAAAAGAAGAGGACTATACAGGTAATGACGGGCTGATATTCAGCTAGGAAAAAGTTCTAGTGGTGAATGACCTGACTTATAATACGTGGTTCTGGGTACCTGTAGATGATTAAAATATGTATATCTCTCTTTTAAAGCTATGGGTTTCTTTGTATATTTAAGTAAGCTTTAATTATATTGCTCATTACCTGGAGAAAATCATTAGACTGTAGAGAAAGGAAACTTAAGGAATCCTCAAAAATATGAAATACTTAGGCATTTGTGATGTAGCATGTCCTCAAGAAATTAAGGAGTGTGTCATAAAAGTATTTTCTTCTATGTTAATACAAATGAAACCATTCATGAATGTTCTAACAGTCATATTACATTATTATATACTAGTGGCCCGGTGCACGAAATTCATGTGTGTGTGGGGTGTCCCTCAGCCTGGCCTGCACCCTCTCCACTCTGGGACCCCTCAGGGGATGTCCCACTGCCCGTTTAGGCCCAATCCCTGTGGACAGTATGAAGCAAGTAGGACCGTCTGATGTTAGGTACCCTGATGACAAAAGCTTTGTACATCCCAGTAAGACTGGGATCTGGAAGAGAGTCCAAGTACATAATAGGGTCAAATCATAAGCTTAGTCATTGTACAAGATGGAGGAGATTTTCACATGATTATATATTTCTAGCATCAAGCTCTTCTCTCCTCTAGAGATGTCACTGCTTCCTGCTAGTTTGTGCAACATGAAAAATTCTTTGATATAAAAATAAATGTAGTTCTCAAGAGACATAGGAAATAAATTGCTTCTTTAAAAAGTTATATTTTTGGTTCTTCATAGATATGAAAAGGATGTTCTTAATGAGACATGTGTAATATACTGTGTTCTGTGTTCTAGGAATAAATCCAGATCCACTACCGAGCTGGATGATTTCTCCACAAATAAAAATGGTAAATGTGAAGATTTTTCAAAATTGTTTATTTATACTATCACATGCTACGATCACTATTTTTAAGGTCAAGATATTTCCGGTTCATTAAGATTACATAGTTAAAATACCGAATATTTTTAGCATTTGTGTTTAAAAACAAAACTATCTTTTGCTTATTTTGGCCTTACTTTATAATGGGGGGAGTACTGGGACCTTAAAATGGTTTTAAATAGCTAATGAAATATGTGGGAATTTTGCCACGTGCTGCTGATAGAGTTTTGTATAGTAGATTTCATCTTGTAGCTAAAGGAATGGGACAGAAAAGATTTCTGCAGAATACTAGGGGACCTAAAAATTGTATATAAAGTAGAAATTGTACACTTAGATGTCAGAAAATCCAAAATGTTAATGATTTCACTAACTTGGCAAAAACAATTTGGAACCCGATATTGTTAGTATAAAGTGCCTTTCTAGGTACACATGTAGCTGATGTTATACAACTAAGAAAAAAAAAACTAAGAAAAAGGCATCATTTTATGCAAGGTTTGCATACCAGGCTTTGTGGAAGCAGGGTTTTGGTCAGTTATGTAAACAAATGAAGGTCCAGGTGAGGGTTGAGGTGAACTTGGTGAACATGAACACACCCTTCTAAGTGGACAGCCACTCCTACCAAGCTCCAGCCTATTACTGCCAAGTGGGAGAATGCAAACCTGTGATTACTGACCATTTCTATTGCAAGAGAAGTAAAACAAACAAAATCTGGATTTTCGTGTTATATTTTAAGCACTGACAAGGAATTTAAAAATTTAAAACCCTCTGTGAGCCATACCACATGTACAGGTCTGAATGGTCTGGTGGAAGCCACTTTGTCACTTCTTGTTGAGACTTGCAGAATTTACAGTTTTTATTAGGTTCTATGATCCCCCCTTTCCTTTTCATCATCTGGTCCTCGTTTATCTTTCCAGCCTCTTTTGCTGTTTTTCCCACTAGGAACACTTAACTATAACCAAAGTGTTCTCTCTCTCAGTTTCCAACTTACCAGATGCTTTCTGAGCTGGTACTTCTGGTCTCACCTATTTGGATTTCTGGTTTCTTCTCCCCAGAATTTGCCACTAACCACCCTGAAAATGAAGGTTTAAGTACTTCTGTATCCCATGAAACACTTTTAACCTGCATTGATAATATTTTCTCCTGAACTTAAAGACATGACCTGTTAGTAATGGCAAGTGTGATTCTCTGAAATTGTCTCATTAATATCTGTGGCTGGTGTTATTAACCTGATTATTCTGGCATGTATGTCTTCTCCCCTTAACTAAATGAATCGCGGGCAGTGGAAGTTAGTCAAATATTTTACTAAAAAACTTGGTTATGCCAATAAGGTACTTTTAAAATAGAAACCGTTGCATTTCAAATCTGACGAAATTGGTGAGTTGTGTGATACACATATGTAAACATAGATGTACATAAGGAACCTTTGGCGGCCTTATTCATGGCTTACTTGAAGATGAACTAAGGCAGAGACACATGATGAATTTTGAAAGAATGACAATAGCTGTGAATCTGGAAAGTAAAAGAAAATACATCACTAGGTGAAATTTCCTAATCCAAATCAAGGTGGGGAGGATTTCAAAGTTATGGATGTTCTAACCAAACCAGAAATTAACCAGCAAATCCAATGAGACAAAGCCTTCGGGATGAAACTTGACTTAATTTTCATTCACAAATTTGACTTGTAGCTTTGTCAGCTTCATAGAAGAGAAACAAGTCTCATGACATCCGTGGGTTATCCTTTGGCAACTTGGCTATTTTTCAGTTTCACAAAAGCCAGTGTAGTGATTGAATGTGCTCTTATTTCTTCAATTTGGTCATGACTTAAAGTCATAGATTATACCGTGGAGACTCTAGTCATGGCATCTACAGATGTATGCATGTATGTCTTCACTCTCTCCCCAGGGGGAGTGTAAGTTTTTTAAGAGAACTCCCAGCTCCCTGTGGAGTTGTCACAGCAAGCATTCAGTGAGCATGAGCTCGATTGACTTAATTTAGTAAGGAAGGGAAAAGTGGACGAGAAACTGCTTCTGGATGACCATGGAGAAACGTCCTATTGCTGAAATCAATGTGCTTGTCTCCTTTTCAGGCAGCCTCCTTAGTTTTCCTGAGTGCGCTCTCTGATGTGCCTCTGGGTGTGGAATTGGAATTTCCAGGAGTAGGTTCCCAGGCAGCAGCCTCCTTGAGAATTGATAATGTTAGCATATGTGCACAATGGCACATTTTTGCTACACTCTATTAGGAGATGCATCCACTATCCTTTTTCAGTGTGCTAACCCTGCAGCTTTGGATGTGTTTTTAATTTAGGAAGCCATAAATATTTAGACCGAGTTGGGAACGGTAGCTCATCACAGAGGAGCGCCAAGAAGGAACAAGGTCCATCAGAAGCAGAGTTGGAGAGGCAGCAGATCCTTCAAGAAATGAGGAAGAGGACATCCCTTCACACTGACAGCAGCTGGATCCGTCAGCGTAGTTCCAGCGTCAATAAAGAGCCCATTTGTCTGCCTGGGATTATGAGAAGGTGCGAGACATTTTAGGAATTACTTCCTCTTCTGTGCTGTGAGGCAAATATTTAATTTCTAGACATGCTGGCTGCTTTGGGTGAAGAGATGTCATAATTTCTTCTCTTAATCCAAAATTTAGTGGGAGAGAGGGAAGAAAAGCAAATGCCATTGGGCACTCATTAGGTGCCAGACCCATACCAGTTGCTTTGTCTGGGGAAAATGTGTTGAGGCAGGGATAAGCTTTCTGTTTTCCACATGGGAGACTGTGGCTCAAGCAGGGAATACATGTGGACTAAACCAAATGACTAATAGGTTTCAAAGCTGGATGTGAAAGTCTACAGTGTGACTTGGGCACTTAAATAATTCATGCAGTTCTTGGTGCTTCCTTGGATGCTGGACTTAAAACAAAATTAAGCTTCTGTTTATTTGTTTATAATGAGAAAATGGTTAGATTGAAATCATAATTGTGTTCACAAACTGTGAAAACTCAATTTTTTTTAACTTTCTGAAAAAATATATAGATATAAATTAATTGGAGATGAGAGGATGAACATTTTAAAAGATGTATTTTGTGTAAATGAATACTAAGGCTACTTTCATTCAGTATTTCCAAGAAACTAAGGAAGATTATTTGCAACATATTACAGGCAAAGGGCTAATTATCTCAATGTACAACTAACTTTTGTAAATCAGTAGATAAACCCTGAGGGCTTTATAGAAACAGATAATTGATAAGAATAGATAGTTCATAGCAATAAAGTCTTTATACATAGAAAAGATCAACATACACGGAGTGGTCAGATTATTATGATCTCTGAACACATAATAATCAGGCCATTCAGTGTATATCCTATATAATCCTATATAATAAAAGGCTAATATGCAAATTGTCCCCTCGACCAGGAGTTCGACCAGCAGGCAGGACGGCCAACCGCCCATGTCCCCTCCCCCTGGCCAGGCTGGCCGGACCCCACCCATTCACGAATTCATGCACTGGGCCTCTAATACACACACACACACACACACACACACACACACACACACACACACCGAGTGGCCAGATTATTATGTGTTAAGTGATCATAATAATCTGGCCACTCAGTGTATATAGGATTTGTAGAGAGTTAAAATGAGTGTGTAAGTCTAGTATTGACGAATATATAAGGAAACAAGGGTTCTTCCTGATTGGTTGGATGGTTTTTCAGTGATCATTAAACAGAAGTGTTTGCTTGTGCCCTGTGAGCACTTTAGTTTCTGGCACTTTATCTTCTGGATATGTTTGGTTAAGTATGCAAAGATACATCAAAGAATATATACTTTATTATTATTATTATTTTATTGATTGGGGGGCAAGAGAGAGAGAGAGAGAGATTTGTTGTTCCACCCATTTATGCATTCACTGGTTGGTTCTTGTGTGTACCCTGACTGGGGATTGAACCTGCAATC
This sequence comes from Cnephaeus nilssonii, assembly GCF_951640355.1. NCBI lineage: Eukaryota > Metazoa > Chordata > Mammalia > Chiroptera > Vespertilionidae > Cnephaeus > Cnephaeus nilssonii. Next base: position 59,665,154 of record NC_137079.1, on the reverse strand, counting down.
TTGGCTCATTGGGGCGACACTCTAACCAACTGAGCTACCTATCCAGGGGCTATACTTAAATAGTATTAAATATACAATTAAAAAAAAAAGAGTGTCCCTAGTACTCGTTAAATAAATGGTGGCTCACAGATTAGGTAGAATATGATACAACTATTAAAGAATTGAAAGCGGCATATTGCTGCTCAAAACTTTGTGGGTTAAAATAATGATTCACATCTCACAGTTCTGAGGGTCAACTGGGCAGTTCTTTACATGGTGTTGGTCAGGGCACCTGGACAGCTGTAGTCATTCAGAGCCGGGCTGGCAAATTTTTTTGTATGAAGACAGATAGTAAATAATTTACTTTGTAGGCCACATAAGTCTCTGTCAGATTTTCTTTGTTCTGGTTGTTTTATGACTGAAAATATGAAATACCCTTCACTCACGAGTTTTCCATAGGCTGGCCGTGGGCTGCGCTTTGCTGACCCCTGAGGGAGAGGCTCCACTGAGAACTCTGCTGGGAGCCTCTGTTCTCCATGAGGGCTCTCCACAAAGCTGCTTGGGCGGCCTCATGACACAGCACCTGGATTCTAAGAGGAAACCTTGCAAGAGGATAAGCCTAATGCTTATTAGCAAACCTCCATTTGTATCATGCTTGCTCATGTCCCATAGGTCTACATGTCACATGGCCAAGCCCAGAATCACTGAGAGGGGACTACACAAGGGCATGGATGCCAGGAGGGATGGTCCATTGGGGGGCCACGAAAGTGTCATAGCATATGAACTGACATGAAGATAGTTCTAAGACCATGTATATTACATGGAATAAAGCAAGTTATAAAGAATCTGCATTATAGAATAATCCTATTTGTTTAAGAATGGTAAACACATCACATACATTGCATATGACTATAGACATTGCTATACTTACATATGTCAATTTGTAGAAGGAAACACAGTTAATAATGGCAACTTTTGGGATTAGCACAGGTAAATTGTGGTGAGAGAGGGGAAAACCTTATTCCTCCTTCAGATACCCTTCTCTGTCGCCTGGGTCTTTCTCATCATGATGATGTAGTACTTCTATAACTTCAAAAGAAAAAATATATATATTTTTAAAATTTGGGATAAGAGATAAAATTTTAAAAATAATAACAAAATTGACTAGGTAGAAACATACCCTCATAATTTAGAGTCATTCTTTATAGAACAGAATTAATGTAAGTATATTACTTCATTTAAGAGAGTTTTCCCAAACTTTGTATTTGCATGAGGTTTTGGTGGTGAGTGAACGAGGGCTACACAGTAGCAATGGCCTGGATTACTTTGGAATCAGGGAGACTTTGGTTTAAAAGCCAGTCCACCACTGGCTAGCTCTTTTTCTTATGGACACGTTAACTTCTATGAGAATGTCCTATGTAATAAAGAGCTAATATGCTAATAGTTGTGATGCCCTCACGCTGTAACAACCGTTCAGCAGGAGGCTGGGTGCATGGCGGGGCGGAGCCGCTGCGTTGCTCTGGAGTTGGGGTGGAAGTGGGGACATGCCTGGAAGAGGTGGGACCAGCCTGAGGCAACTCCTGGGACTGAGGGCGGGGCTTGAATGGGCCAGAGAAGGCCGGAGGGGTCAGGGGCGGGGCCAGGTGTGCTCAAGCTCTGGGTTGAGAGGTTAGGGCTGGCTCTTTGGCCCCTTGAGTGTGGCTCTTCCACAAAATACCACGGCCTGGGCGAGTCTATTTTGAAGAAGTGGCGTTGGAAGAAGTTTAAATTTAAAAAATTTGGCTCTCAAAAGAAATTTCAGTTGTTGTACTGTTGATATTTGGCTCCGTTGACTAATGAGTTTGCTAACCACTGGGTTAGGGTGTTAGGGCGAGGCAGTGGGCGGGAGGGCGGGGTGGACAGGGTCACACGATTTTACGCACTGAGTCACTAGTATTGTGAAGATTAAATAATTCAGTATGTTTTGTGACAATGTTTACTCTAATACCTGACATATGTAAGTGTTTAAAAAGGTGTGTGTGGTTTCATTTGTTTGGGGTCTAAAAAATGAAGATTGGTATGTCTAAACAGTTAAAGATTTAAAGGGCAAATATATGTGGTCTCTGAGTATTTTATTTTAAAAAATATTTTTCTTTGTATTTTCCTTTCTGCTTTGGCATTTATTCTTTAACCTGAGCACCAAGTAAATAAAAATAGAAATCAGTGAAGGTTAACTGAATATGAAATACCGGGATGCCTCTGATGAAAAGAAACTTCAGTTTTAAAAGTAAATTTATATGTAATTGGACTTGTTAGGTTAATACCTGCTTATAAAATATATAAAATTGATATTTTAGTGGCTGTAATGTTAAAGAGTTCCTAGTTGACTGTGTTATGTAATTGTGACTAATCCTTTCTCTGTTTCAGAGGCGAATCTCTAGATAACCTGGAGTCCCCCAGGTCCAGTTCTTGGAGACAGTCCCCGTGGCTCAGTCAGTCCACGGGGGTCTATGCTTCTTCCTCTGTCCAAGACTTCAGCCGCCCACCCCCTCAGCTAGTGTCCACGTCCAACCGTGCCTACATGCGAAACCCGTCCTCCAGCGTCCCCCCTCCTGCCGCGGGGCCCGCGAAGACCAGCCCCGCACTGTCCCCCACTCCCCGCAGCCATTTCCCTTCAACTTTACCATCCCAGCCACGCAACAGGTGAGGGCCTCTGGGTTTCTCCTTTTCTCAGTTTCAGGGGTATTTTTTCATTAAAATTCACTCCAAATCTTGTCCCAGCTTCCCAAAGAAAGCCATGCCTTTTTGAATGTATCAAGTTCAGTGTTCTTTTGTCAGATCAGTTAAAAGGGCTTTCTTCATGGCTTTCTAAGAGTATGTATGGATGTCTCCTGAAGCCATTGGTGACCTCTCAGATACCAGCGTCATTGCCGCCGTCTCATTGGCTGGTGCGGTGGTCAGTGTCTTGGATACAGATGTACCTGAATAGTTCTCAGTATGCAATCATACAGATATACAGTAGCCTATGAATGCATTTGAAATTTATGAACAAAAGCAGTCTTGTAAAAGGGTTGGCTGTTTTAATGAGACAATACAAACTCATTTTATAGAAACGGAGCATAAGAGGAAAGCATTGTAACCAAGCTCCATTGTCTATGGATCTTCTAAGTAGTTAGATAGTGGGGTTGTTTTTTTTTGGTTCTTGATTTCCAAAACGATTGCCTGCCTCTTACTGGTTTGCCGACATTTTGTTCAGACTACATCAGCTGATTCTGTGGATCATATGCCATGAGAACTGTGGAAGAGTTATAACCATAGGTCTTGAATAAAAACATGCCTTTTGCTATGGAGGGAAGCTCAGATAGCGGCAGGTGTTGGGTGTTTAGATCTGCGTAGCTTCTCCACTGACCACCGAGGCTTCATGAAGCCACACACAGCAGTGTTTCTGCTGTTACCCAAAAGTAGTGCTACTAGCATATACTGCTTCTCATGCAAATGAAATACTGCAAAGGAGAAACACAATGATTGATACTGGGATTTTTTTTTATTTTTAGCCATTAAATAAAGGGATTTTTTTCTTAAGAGAATATATTTTAGATCCATCTAAAAATGTTGCTTGTTCCAGGATCTATAAAATGCATCAGGGAGTTTGAATTGAGAAAGGATGGGGTGAGAATTTAGGGTCCGTTATGGAGGAAGATGAAGGCCATGTGTGGGGGAGACAGTACCCATTTCCTGAGAATCCCCCCTCCTCCCCCCGCCCCTGGGAGAACACACAGGAGACAGGCCAGGGCTTTTCTGCCTGAAGAGGCCTGTGGCTGGGAGGTGGTGCTCTGACTCGAGGCACTCCACAGCTCTGCCCTTTCAGTGCCACTCAGGTGCGAGGCTAGTACCGCGGCAGCCAGAGGAAAGCAGTGGCCTACCCCTTCCCACCTTGGAGAGGAGGTGAGACTTGTATCCAAAGGGAGGTAGACACTCTCCTTACTTATCTACATGGTAGCTGACAGGCTTTTTCCATTTCGTTCTCCGCAGAGGCAGTCAAGCCAGAGGCACAGCAAGGAAAGCAGCTACTTCTGTTTAAATGAAATACTGGGCGAATGAGGAAGAGGATGGGAAACTGAGATTGGGAGGGTAGCGCACAGTGCCTTTCGGAAGAAGTTGTGAGGCTGCTGTTTGGGTGTTCTCAGGGGAGAGATGACATACTTAGAGTTGTGCTTTGGAAGAGGGGAGACTACTGCTGAGTAGAAATTGATCGAAGGAGGATAGCGTCTCGAAATGCAGAGTGGACTAATTACACCAAAATGGTTCATTTATTGAATAGGCATCAAGGATTTCTCAACCATCACAGAGATCCTTCAAGGCATAATGTAATCAGGGCACATGTTGATTGGCTGGTGAAACGTTTCCTCCCACAGATGAGAGACTTTCCTAAATTGTTAATGTTAACACCCGAGCGTGATTGTAAAATGATAACCTTGAGCTGCACAGATGAAAGCCTCCGTTCCACTCTCGTTCTGCATCTAGGTCAGTCAGTGGGAAGCGCGTGTGCTCCTACTGTAATAACATTCTGGGCAAAGGAGCAGCCATGATCATCGAGTCCCTGGGTCTTTGTTATCATTTATATTGTTTTAAGGTGAGATTAAGATAAACAGCCGCTGCTGCCCCGCAAAGCTTTGCTTGGAGAGCGCATGGCTGCTTTGCGCGCTGGGTGTGGACGTGCCGTTAGCGAGCTAGGTGCTGCTGTATTTGTCGGTCTGTGCTGCATTTTGAATCTCAGATTGCTTGCTACTACTTAGTTCTCAAATCCCGCACCTGGCTTCAAAAGTTGTAGAAATGCTCTGCACTTCCCATCTCCAATCTGTTAAGATTCCATTAGTAAAATTTACAGTGCATAAATGCTTTCTCTGTCATGCGGTCCTAGGCATATTTGAAATGTAATTTAATAATGTCATTAACAGCATGGGGATGGGACGTGCAATTATAGAAGTATCTAAAAGCCTAGCTTTGACTAGGGAAAGTCTGTAAGGAAAAGCATGGGAAATATTTTTACAATTGCACAGCTGCTTGCACTTGATGGTTGCTTGCACATAAGAAAGAACTAAGGCCTACCCCTTTAAAGTAACAACTTTATTTTGCGGTAACTGTCTTTAGAGACACATCTATTTGAACTTTTGTTGGGCCAAAGAGTGATTTCGGTTGTTGATCCCAGAGTCCCACAGACCACAGCTTGTTTCAGCTTGTATATTGCTGGCGTGGGCTGTTTCAAGGGAAAGCAGAAATGAGTCAAAATTATTAGTGTTGGAGCCCTTGGAACCAAAATGCCCAGCCTTGAGGTGAAAGCACCATGTGAGGACACTTGCCAGGCTGGTGCAGTGGGGGCCCTGGGCGAGTCCTACCCCAGAGGGCAGTGCCAGTCACCCAGTGTTCATTCACGCCCTCGGTTTTGTCATGTGGTGCTTTATCCTCTCTCATTCCCTGGAGAGAAGAGAAGACTCGCTTTCTTAAAGCCAGTCAATGAATCATTTTTGCTCTTTTGGTATATTTAGAATGATCATCTTGGCTCTTAAAATTGGCTTTATGAAATCTTTAATGTCCCATCTAGCAGGCTTGATTTTAATCTACTAATTATCTTTTGGCTTTTTTTTCCCCTGAAACATATTTAAGAGCTTAGAAGCTGCATTTTGCTCAGTTGTTTTTTCCAGAAGTGCCCCAACCTTTCTTGAGCTCACCGCGTGTGCCTTTTGTTTTTGTTTTTGTGTTGTTTTGTTTGTTCTCCAGTGTGTTGCCTGTGAGTGCGACCTCGGAGGCTCTTCCTCAGGAGCCGAAGTCAGAATCCGAAACAACCAACTGTACTGCAACAACTGCTATCTCCGACTCAAATGTAAGAGAGCAAATCAGGGAGAAAATTTCTAGTCTTTTAAGGAAACCGCGCGTTCCCATGCATTTCCCTGAACCTGCGCCCATCTCCCCCTCGAACCCCAGGTCTCAGGAATCTTAGTGTGGCCCACCCACTCCAAGAGGGTACGGTGGGTGGGTCAGAGCTCAGGAGTGCAGCCACACAGGGCGGGTGGTGGGGCTGAGGAACTGGAGAGGGGCGTGTGCCCGAGTCCGGACGATGTCCTGCGTGGTCTGCTCCGTCTGGAGAAACTGCTAATGACCGGAGGATCCGAACAAATCGAAACACAGTTAAAATGAATTTTTGGTGTAGACTGTCATGAATTGTTCTCTCATCATTAGCTGATTTCTATTATTTAACAATGGGCTCTGATGATGTGATTTAGAATATGATCAGTTTTAAAAAACTGTGGTTTAAAAGGTCATCAAGAATAGTCAGTTTATGCTTCGTTATTATGTAATCAGCTATCAACATACACCTTTTTAAAAGGAGAGCATTAAGTCTGATTATATGGCCTTTCACTGTTATTTTCGGAAAAGTTGAGTGTTTCAACAACTTCACCTGCTATTTTGCGTCTAATCATGTTTTTGCTTCTAAGTGTGCTAGGGAACCCAGGGTAGCACGATTAGATTGCGTACTGCCTATAGCTCCATGAAGACAACCGTTACTGCCGTGTGTATTTTGAACCTTGATGCTGGTAACATGTGTTTCTTCCCACTGTGAAAGGGTGTTAGAAGTGGTTTCAGCAAATCCCTTTGCTTTTGAACTCGGAGGTATTTCTATGGCCCTTTCTGTGAAGCGTGGTTTGGAAATGGTTTCAGCCCAGTCAACTCTCTTTTATCTGTCAGCGGGGTCTGAGTCTTCGTACCCCAGCAGCCCAGTCCTTCTCTGGATGCTGCCACTGAGCTTGGAGAATGTCAAGGCTGGGTGTGCAGTGCGGGGGGAGTGTGTATATGTGTGTGTGCTTTTCTCTCTCTAATCGAATTTCAAAGCCAAATAGAATTTATTTTTGGGGGACTCACCACGGAGAAAGTACCCATGCCTTTTCTCTTCTCCAACACAAATAAAAGAGAGTTGAGTGTAACTTACTTCCGTACCAGCAGTTCAAAGACTTCTAGTGCCCAGAGGCCGTGATTTGCCTCGCTTTATCCTCAGTGAGTGGACAAGGTGACTTTCTACCTCGTGAGGCCATTCTCTGAGTGATTACTGCTATGCATCCCCAACGGCAATATTCCCGAGTTTCTGAATCTAAGTGCTCTTCTTTCTTCTCTCCCTGCCTGATCAGCTGGACGGCCAACCGCCATGTGATGTAAGCCTCCATACGAAAGCACTGTTGCAGATAGAAGAAGAGTTGGTTGCTGCTGATGTAGATCTATAAATACATGTTGTATGTCTTTCTCTCTCTCTTTTTTTTTTTTAAAGAATAACACTTTTTTTTTGGCCTCTGTAGATGACATCAGAGCAGTATAGACTTGGTAGAACCTGTATTTTTGTTGTTGTTTATTTATAAGGAGGTAATTATGTGTGGGGAGAAGTGCAGTATTTACTTTCTGAGTTCAGCATCCTAACAGCCCAAGGGTAAAAAGAACTTCAAAATATTTTTGAGGCTGATAATGATCAGTGGTGTTTTGAAGAGGGTTATTTTATTGTTGTTTTTTTTAAAAAGGTTCTAAAACATTATTTGAAATAGTTAATATAAATATATAATTGCATTTGCTGTTTATTGTAATGTATGCTAAATTAATACAGAACCATATGGAAAATGTCACTAAAATGCACCCCCCAAATTTGCTTTCTGTATCGTGCTTTTCAGCTATATATTATGATTTGAAAACAATTAGCTTATATGAAATGCTATATGCTTGATGAGGGGAGCTCTGTTTTCTTTAGAATTGTCACTAGCCAGTTTTCAATAGAAAACTGCTGCTTTTCATTAATGAAAAATCATTATAGTTTGTATACCAAAAATTTTCTCGAGGAAATAGTGAGCCTTTCTGTCCAACTGTATTTGTAAATAAAATTGCTGATGCATTTAAGGAGTGGTTCTTTTTTTATTTATTTTTCTTGTGTGGTTTTGTGTGTGTCTACATTCCAAGCACTTTAGTCATATTTCAGTATGTGACTTTTTGTGACATTATGTTTTATTTACCATCTTCACTGAGGTATAAATTGACATCATAAATTGCACATATAAACTGTACAATATGACAAGTTTGGGCATAAATGTATACCTCTGAAACTATCACCACACTCTTGATATTGTTTTTATAGAAAAATTTTAACAAAGAACTTTATTTTTGATGGGAAGCTGTTTTTGAATGCAGTACGCTTTTATGGTAAGAGGTGAAGTGAATGGTGAATTGTTGGATCATTTGCATAAAATCTTTATTCTTTTGCTTCCTCAGTGATAAAAAGAATAAAACAATGAGCCCAGCTGGCATGGCTCAGTGGTTGAGCATTGACCTATGAACCAGGAGGTCAGGGTTCAATTGCTGGTCAGGGCACATGCCCAGGTTGCAGGCTTGATCCCCTGTAGAGGGCGTGCAGGAGGCGGCCAATCATTCTCTCTTCTTATTGATGTTCTCTCTCTCTCTCTCTCTCTCTCTCTCTCTCTCTCTCTCTCTCTCCCTTCCTCTCTGAAATAAATAAAAATATATCTTAAAAAGTATATAACAATGAGTTTAGAAAATGTGTACAGTAAAAATACTGATATCTCTAATGTTTTGCAATCTGGAGTGGGAATTAAAGAATAAAACACTGAAGCATGCTTTGAGAAAAAATATAAACTTGCTTGATTCTATTATAATAATGAGAGTGGAGTGGATAATTTCAGGATATGAGAACTGTATTGGAATAGGTTAGAACTATACATATGAGCTCTAATATGGGAGAAAATGAAAAATGTAGTTCATTTTCATTTATTATTATTTTTGATGATTCAAGTAATATATGTGTTTATTGATGAAAATTATCAAATGCCCTAAAACATCAAGAATATAATTCTCAACTCCAAACTCCAAAGATGAGAGCTCTATCTTTGAACTTATTCTGTGTAATTTATCCTGCATTCTTAGTTAAATTATGTGAATTTTTTAAGTTCTTAAAATCACTTCTCTTTATCTTTATTAATGGTTTCATAGTGCTTCATTGTTTGGTGCTATTAATATTTAGTTGATAATTCCTCTACTGTGCACCTCTCACTTGTTTCTAATATTTTAATATATATATATAACATAGTCATATATTATGTATATAGGTAAATATTTATAATATAAATTCTATAATAGACTTTCTATGATCCCATCTATTTCTTTGTATTCTTTGAATAGATATGAGAGTTTTGGTTCAGAGATTATGCATTTTAAGGCTGTAATGGTACATATTACCAAAGTTGTTTCCCAAAAGCTGTTACCAGCTTAGACTCTTACAAGTAGCACATGAGCTCGTCCATCTCACCTCATGTTCACCAGAATGAACTTCCACTGCCTTGTCTCTGCCTGGCATATAGTAGCCCTCAATATGCTGTAGCTGAATTAAGAAGCCACTGCTTCAATATTTATCTCCTTTTTTTATTGTTAAAGTAATACAAATAGTAGTATATATGTCTCCTTTTTCCTCCATTGACCTCCCCCTGGCTTCCCCTCCTCCCTCCCCCCCAGCACTTGCCCTCTCCCTCTCCCCCCAGTGTCTGTGTCCATTGATTATCCTTATATGCATGCATACAAGTCCTTCAGTTGATGCCTTACCCCCCCCCCCCCGAACCCTCCCCTGCCTTCCCACTGTAGTTCAATGCTTCTTTGTCTCTGTATCTATTTTTGTTCATTATATTCCACAAATGAGTTAGATCATCTGATATTTATCTTTCTCTGACTGGCTTATTTCGCTTAGCAAAATGTTCTCCAGTTCCATCCATGCTGTTGCAAATGGTAAGAATTCCTTCTTTTTTCTTAATTGTGCTTGTTCCTACCTTTAGTGCAAGCTTTAATTCTTACCTGATTTTCGTGTTTTTTTTTTTAATCCAGTATCTTTTCTAATCGTTACTCCTTTTCATCTACTTTTTTGTCTTTAAATCTTTTCCTGTTGATTTTTCTTCTGTGTGTGTTGACTTTTTCTTCTTATGGCTCACATTATCTTACTTATGGGTAATAATTTTGTTAGTACAAATTGTTAGAACAACTTTCAGAGATTCTCTTCTAAGACACTGGTTCTGTAGTACCTCTGAATAAGCCCCTGGGTAGTTGTTACTTTATGTAGGAACAAGGGAAGATAAAGTCACTGGACATTTTTTATTCAAACTTTACATGCCAGGCACAGTTTTAAGCACTATAGATAGAACAATGAACACATACAAGGTCTGGGCTCTGATTTGGCTTAGATTTCTGGTTGGGGGAGACACCAATAAAGAAAAACAGGAAGATGTAACATGCATATTGTGATAAGGGCATTGAAGAACAAATGATCAGGATAAAGAGGACCCATGAGTGTGGGAAATGGAAGATTGGCAGTGGCCTCTCTCCTATGTGAGTGAAAGCCTGAAGGAACGAGGGAGCAAACCTCCCAGATATTTGAGGGGGAAATATTTGAGACTTAGGGAACAGCAAGTACAAAAGTCTTGAGGGAGGAGAATATTTGGTGTGTTCAAGAAGCAATCATGGGTTTGAAATGGAATGAGAGAGACAGGGTGGGCGGAGATATGGGAAGGGGAGGGCACAGAGCAGCAGGCCATTAGAGGACTTGGCTATTCCTCTGAATGGGATAGGGAGACATTGGAAGGTTGAGCAGAGGAGTGAAATGAACTGACTTACATTATAAAAGAGCTACATGGTTAGTGCATAGAAATGCAATTGATTTGTATGTATTGATTTTATATCCTGCAACTTTGGCCCTAAAATTATATATATATATATATATATATATATATATATATATATATATATATATATATATTGATTTCAGAGAGGAAGGGATAGGGAGAGAGATAGAAACATCAGTGATGAGAGAGAATCACCAATCGGCTGTTTCCTTGGGCCCTTAAATTGAGTCACAGTTGAGCTTTATGGTAATTGACGGAAATCCCCCCTCCCATTCCTCACGTTGGATTGCCAGTGTTAAGAATTTTCATCATTTCCATGTCTTAATTTATACTTTATGGAAAGCAGGGAGAGGCTGAGTCAGAAATTGTCATCTAGGTGCCATTTTAACTATTTAAGAATGTTCTGTTTTAAATTTTCATAAATATTCTTGAAAATTGCCTCTTTATATTCTTAAAGAGGTGATAGGTACAAATATACTAGTATATTCCCTAGCTATTCATTTCTCCAATGTTCACACTTGAGAATTACCTGTGTGCTTGTAGGATGAATCGTACCCCCTTTTCCTCCGAGTGCTGGGTTAATTGGGAATTGTTCTAAGAGGCAGGTATCAAAACTATCAGCTTCATTTTTGCTGGGAAACTTCCTACTTCCTCCTACTTGAATTGAGTTTAACACGTGAGTAGCAAAAAGAAGAGCTCTTTGTCCTCCATGTTTGTGGGCTAACCGTGTAGAGGAGAGAAGACAGCATGGAGTCTGTACATAAGCAGCTTTAAAGGACAAGATCAAAAAAGAACTGAGGAGCCAGGACATAACGTGAGTGGCAAATTCTAATATTCACAATCTGTCCCAAGGAGGGGAGTATTTATCACTCTTCTGCCTGTGGGGAGGGACAATGAACAGAGAAGGGAGAAAGGATGATTTCTCCAATATTTTTTGAGAAAGCTAATGTTTTTATTTTATGGGTAGGCATGACCATAGAGAAGGGGAGAGGATGATTTTATCCCCTACATACATTAAAACCTGGAACTGCTGCCATGCTAAATTCAGGAAGGAAGGTAATATGAAAATTAAATTTGTTCTGTTCAAGGATTTAATCTTGGTATTTTACTTGAAATTTTCATTTATATCATGTGGTAAGAACTAGCAAAAAAGTAGAGAAAGAAAGAAAGAAAAAGAAAGAAAGAAAAAAGAAAGGGAGGGAGGGAGGGAAGGGAGAGAGGGAGGGAAGGAAGGAAGGAAAGGAAGGAAGGAAGATCCGGATTCCAATGAATAAGCATAATGATTACTGCCTGGTAGAGTTGAGAGACATGTCTGGTAGTGGGATTTTACTTGTTTTATTTAGTACTTTAACATCCATCCTTGCAATCTGGAAGAGGGATTAAAAGGCATGCTAATACAAGTTTCAGTTCATGCCCATAAAAATGCCATTAAAAAAACTTAATTTATGTTTCAAATCCATGTGTATGGGACAGGACAAAACCAACTTCCAGATCCTTGTCATAAAACATGTAGGTGCTGGGAATATATTTGACGAATACAAAGCAATCCTTATTCTCATATGGAGGAGAGGGGCACATATGTAAAGGGTTCTAGTATGAGGTAGAAGAGACCACAGGGTGTGAGAATCTATGAGTTATTTATACTAAGGGAGTAAAAGCAATTTTATAGTAGAGTTGATTTTGACCTGCATATTTAAGAGCAAATACAGTCTTAGCAGAAGGAACAAAATAACATTTCTGTGTTGGGATCAACCCCCCAGAGATCCTTCCCTTTCTGTGTATTCCCATCAAAACCCAAACATAGTTAGGCCTGTTTGCAGAGGAATGGGGAGATATGTAAATGCACTATACATGACAATGTACCCATGAGACGGGCAATATCTGACCTCGGGTGGTGAGGCTGCAAAAATGGAGTAAGTAGATGATAGGAGAACATGACTCAAAACCATGACGGGACCCGAACAGACGTGAAAGAGTAACTCTGGAACTTCAAACTTGGGTAGTTTAGAGACTGATATTGTTGAGGAAGGAGATAAGCTCTGTTCTGGATATATTGCAGGGTTGACATATGAGAAGTGTCTAACAGTAGCTGGAGATAAGGGTTTGAGTGTACGCAGGAGAAAGAAACGGCATCTATCAATGTTCGTTTGCATGCTTGAATTGACTTCAATGGAAAGTTTATTTCCTCACCTGAGAGGAAGTCAAGAAGGTTGATTCATCTAGCACAGTGGTTCTCAACCTTTCTAATGCCGCGACCCTTTAATATAGTTCCTCATGTTGTGGTGACCCCCAACCATAAAATTATTTTCGTTGCTACTTCATAACTGTAATTTTGCTACTGTTAATGAATCGTAATGTAAATATCGTAATGTAAATATCTGTTTTCCGATCACAGATATTTACATTATGATTCATTAACAGTAGCAAAATTACAGTTATGAAGAAGCAATGAAAATAACTGTAGGTTGAGAACCACTGATAGCAGTTCAATAATGTGATTGAAGACCTGTGCCATTTTTCTCAGGCAGTTTGGCCGCCCACACCGTGGCCTGATTCAAAGGCTAGTCACTACCATGGTTGCAAGACTGATTTCTCATGGCCCTTACACGTGTAAGGGAACTTTCCCAGAAGCCATTAGCAAAACTCTTCTTTTCACATTGGCCAAACTTGGGTGATTTTCCCATTTTTGAACTAAGGGTAATCTCATCTCTTGGCAATCAAAACATCCTTAATGGAAATAAACGTCCAAATCGTGCTATTGATAATTAATGGGAGTCTGATGGAGTCAGGGTTGGGGAGTCAACCACAATGCTTATCATCGTTAGTCTTAGTGAATTCTCAAACGTTATTTGAGCATTTGCACTCTTCTAGACCCAGTGCTTTCATAATTAAAACCTTGTAAGTCAGTGGGCTTCTTAAGGAACAATATAGAAAGGAGATTGGACAAGAATATTTCCTTTAATTGTACCCAACAGGGATCACCTGAGGGAAAATAGTTGGTAGAATAGTTGATCTGTTCAAGCAAATGTAAAAGCTCAGCTCATGGTGGTGCTGAGGTAAAAAACCAGGAACCTGAATAATTCGAGAATACCTGTGAACACTTAGTGAATGTAAAGTATGAAAAATAGTCTCATGCTTTTTCAAGTTTCTTACATAAAAATTCATGAAAGGAAATCATGTGTTAAATATTCACCTTTTTATAATTAAATTTTAGACTTCTTAAGATGATGCATTTTATACACTGTAATCCCAAGACACCTTTGAACACAGTTAAGGGGATTCGGTAACTCTCTTGATGATTCTGCTTGACAACTGTTAATGCTTACACTATAAATATCCTCAGAGCGCTTCATGGATAGTATTTTTCAATTTTATAACACAATCCTGTGGGAGATTATCAAAACTTCTTGCTCTTAAAATTTGACTGGAGGAAAAACAGCATTTCCATAGGAGAGGCCTATTAGAATCTAAAAAATGGTGCAGCAGTATTTTCTAGGTTACATTCAGGCTTTTAACTTAATATTTTCTCATGCTACTTGATGTTACCTTTTCTTTTTTTTTGTAGGTAAATGCTTTATAAGATCTATAATGAATTCAGAGTCACAGACTTGCATGTGAGGCATTGATCTGTCTGTTGCCATTTCAGGCTAAATAGAGAGTTCCTCTTACATTTGTCAGAAGCTCATTCTCCCTTTCAACCTGTTCTCTGGCAGCAGGAAAACATCCATCAAAGATGCCAGAATGCCCGGGTCAAGCTTGCAAGTTGTGTGCTCTTAAATTTATTTCTATCTCCAAATCAGACTAGCTTCTCAGAATCCCTTAGTCATACATTCAAGTTCAGAAGTATAATGAGGTCTGGGATGGCCATGATGCCTCCATTCTAGTTTAAGTTCTAGTCTCAGGAATATAGCTCATAGGTGAAGAGGAGGCCAGATGAAAGTGGATGGGAGAGAGAAGGCAAGGAAGAGGCTCTCCCATACTTGTTCATCTTAACAAGTGTTTATTGGGTACTGGCTGTGTGCCAGGTTTATTAGGGACACAGTAACAAGTGTGGTATTTTCATACTATAAAGTTCAACTATGAAAATTAACATTTTTATAGTTGAAATAAAACACAGACAGTCAAATCAGGATTTTTCCTACCCCCTCTTCTTCCCTGAAGTTGGCATCTGACCTTTGGCTTTGTTTACACAGTGACAGAGTCATGGCCCTGTGGGGGGTCTGGGAGCATGTTCTCCCTCGTTTCTATGCCAGTGTTCACTGGAGCATCTATTGTCTGGTCTTCCTACTCGTTAGCCCTTTGTGATGGCACCCACTGGGGTGTCCACCCTCCAGCTGGTCTGTGCCTGGAAGATCTATGCAGCACAGCCTGCCCAGTGTTCAGCTTCGGCATCCATCCCTACATCTCACACCTGGGACTCCTTTGGGTCATTGGGCCTGCTCTGTCAGCCAAAGGTCATCTCTACCCCTGAGTCCTTTATCACATCTGCAAAGTCCCTTTTTCATATAAGGTAACATATGTATAGGTTCCAGGGATTAGGATGGGGACATTATTCAGCACAAGACAATTACTTTGATATTTACCAACTAAAAATGGAAATTAATAGCCTGCCCTTGTGCCTCTGTTTACTTAGAGCAGTGGTCGGCAAACTCATTAGTCAACAGAGCCAAATATCAACAGTACAACGATTGAAATTTCTTTTGAGAGCCAAATTTTTTAAACTTAAACTTCTTCTAATGCCACTTCTTCAAAATAGACTCGCCTAGGCCATGGTATTTTGTGGGAGAGCCACACTCAAGGGGCCAAAGAGCCGCATGTGGCTCGAGAGCCACAGTTTGCCGACCACAGACTTAGAGGACGTACACTAGGCCCTAGCCAGTTTGGCTTACTGGTTAGAGCATAGGCCTGTGGACTAAAGGGTCCCCGATTTGATTCTGGACAAGGGCATGTACCTCAGTTGCAGGCTCAGTTCCCAGCCCCAGTCGAGGAGTGTGGGAAAGGCAAACAATCCATGTTTTTCTCTCAGATCGATGTTTCTGTCTGTCTCCCTCCCTTCCAATCTCTCTTTAAAAAAAAAAAATCAATGGAAAAAGTATCATTCAGAGAGAAATAAATAAATAAATAAATAAATAAATAAAGGAAGTACACAAGGATATTTCTGATGAAAAATATTAAAGTACTTAAATTGTATTTATAAAGGTGTGCTCATCACTCAAAGAAGGGCATTTATAGTATCAAGCCAACTTGATTATCAACGAGATAGTGGTTGCTCCAATGACTTCTACATTGCCTGTTTTGCCAGTGTGTAACTCATTTCTTATGCGTGGTCTCCAAAATGAGGCGCATGTAGGAATAACATTTATTTATGTTTTTATGTTTGAAAAATAAATTAAGCTATTCTCATATATCATGGAAGGGTTGACACAAACATGCCTGTCTTTATGGCTAAGTTAGTCACATGTAGCACAGAGACCGCGAGACCTCCTGAGGGCTGAAGAGTTTCACACTATGGAGGGTGACAGTGGTGCCCCGTTTTGCATGTTGTGATGTACTACAATTTACTTGTGGCATCACCTTGCAAGTCAGATTTTAAAAAACTAAGTGTGAAGAGCATGAAGAACCTCTACAATTTTTTTCAGTGATGTTTAAAGTCAAGTAAGGATTAACCCATCCTTTACATACTACATACAATGGTACACACACTGAGTGGCCAGATTATTATGATCTCTGAATGCATAATAATCTGGCCACTCAGTGTGTGTGTGTGTGTGTGTGTGTGTGTATAAGAGGCCCGGTGCATGAATTCGTGCATGGGTGGGGTCCGGCCAGCCTGGCTAGGGGGAGGAGACATGGGCGGTTGGCCGTCCTGCCTGCTGGTCGAACTCCTGGTCGAGGGGATAATTTGCATATTAGCCTTTTATTATATAGAATATACACTGAGTGGCCAAGTTATTATGTATCCAGAGATCATAATAATCTGGCCACTCAGTGTATTTATAAGCATCTTTTGAAGATGGTAGAAAGGCAAATACCCTTGTTCTTCCTATTGAGGTTGAAAATGGTTGAAATAATGTACTGAAAATAACATGGAAACTGACACAAGTGTATTGCTTTATCAGCAAATATTCCTGGAAGCAGCACAAGAAACATCACTGAAGTTAAGAAGAAACAAGTATGAAAACAAGAAATACAGTGTGGGAGGTTGGCTACTTAGTCCAGGTGTCTCCACCACATCTCAGCTTATAGTATTTGCTAAGTGGTTTTAGTGATGAAATACAAGAACTATTTCTTTGTGAACCATCAAATAGAACAGAAAATTACTTTTACTAAAAACAGTAACTTATGGTTAAACTATGTATGTTTACCCACTGATGGAACAGCTATTCTATATAATAAAAGCCTAATATGGTAAGTGTCCGGTCGTCCATTCAACCAATCATAGTGTAATCCTCTCTAATAAAATGGTAATATGCAAATTAACCATCACTCCGCTACATAAGCCACGCCCACCAGCCAAGCCACGCCCACCAGCCAATCAGGGCGAGTATGCAAATTAACCTCAATCCAAGATGGCTACAGCCACAGAGAGCAAGGTTTCCCAGGTAACAGAGCAAGCCAAGCTTTCCATAGCCGTTGCAGGCCTAAGCCTCCACTCAAGCTACAAAGTTTCAATTATAGAAGGTAAACAAATTCAAACAAATGGCGGCAGAATGGAGCTTGAGAGAGCAGGCCAGGGTTGCCGGCGGCAACAGGGGAAGCAAAGCTTTAAAGCACACCCTGGCCGGGCCCACCTGCTTAAGGCAACAAAGTTTCAACTGTAGAAGGTGAATTAACTGCCACAGAGATGGCTGCCGCCCCGGAGGGAACAGCAGGCTTGGCTCTGCTCCAGGCTACAAAGTTTCAATTGTAGAAGGAAAATAAATCCCAGATACCAGGGCCTCCGCTTAGGTTGCCAGGGGGCGTGGCCAGCCTGCAAACCACCATAGGCCCCTCGCTCAGGCCACCCCACGCCCCAAGAGAACCCCACCCTGATCCGGGACACCCTTCAGGGCAAACCAGCTGGCCCCTACCCGTGCACCAGGCCTCTATCTTATCTAATAAAAGAGTAATATACAGATTGATCATCACTGCAACACACAATATAGCTGCCCCCATGTGGTCAAAGATCCTGCCCCCATGTGGACACAAGATGGCCACTACAAGATGGCCAGCAGGGGAGGGCAGTTGGGAGGCACCCAGCCTGCAAGGGAGGGCAGTTGAGAGGGACCAGGCTTGCAAGGGAGGGCAATTGGAGGTGATCAACCCTGCAGGAGAGGGCAGTTAGGGGTGACCAGGCTGGCAGAGGAGGGAAGTTGGGGGCAAACAGGCTGGCAGGGGAGCAGTTAAGCATCAACCAGGCTGGCAGCGGAGTGGTTAGGGGGTGATCAGGCTGGCAGGCAGAAGCGGTTAGGGGCAATCAGGAAGGCAGGCAGGCAAGCAGTTGGGAGCCAGCAGTCCTGGATTGTGAGAGGGATGTCCGACTGCCCGTTTAGGCCCGATCCTACCAGGATCGGGCCTAAACGGGCAGTCGGACATCCCTCCAGGAGTCCCAGATTGGAGAGGGTACAGGCTGGGCTGAGGGACAACCCCCCACCATGCACGAATTTCGTGCACCGGGCTTCTAGTATACTAATGATATGCTAAGGACACTCAATTGCTCGCTATGACATGCACTGACCACTAGGGGGCAGATGCTCCAATTGGTAGGTTAGCTTGCTGCTGGGGTCCGGCTAATTGGGACTGAGCGAAATGACCGGACATGCCCTGGAGCCCTCCATGGTCTCTCCCTGGCTGGCCAATTTCCCGTGTCCCTCACTGGCCCCAATCATGCATCAGTGGGGTTCCTCAGCTTGGCCTGCACCTCTCGCAATCCACGACCCCTCAGGGAATGTCGGAGAGCCAGTTTTGGCCTGATCCTGCAGGTCAGGCCAAGGGACCCCCTGGTGCACTAATTTGTGCATGGGGCCTCTAGTTTTGGAATAAAAAACATTTTAGAATATGGTCACAGAGAGTCTTACATTATCATCATCATTAAACTATTTTTACTGTATCATTTATTACAAGTTTAGCCTCAAAGAAATTATAGCCAGATATTTACTAGTACAAATGTGGTTACTTTTATAAAAAGAAGATCATTTTTTTCATCTTAAAAATTAGAAAATGTTTAGTCCTGGCCAGTTTGGCTCAGTAGATAGAGCATCAGCCTGTGGATTGACGGGTCCAGGGTTCGATTCTGGTCAAGGGCATATGCCCTGGTTGTGGGCTCAATCCCCAGTGGGGGGCATGCAGGAGGCAGCCGATCAATGATTCTCTCTCATCAGTGATGTTTCTATCTCTCCCTCTCCCTTCCTTTCTGAAATCAATAAAAATATATTTTAAAAAATTAGAAAATGTTTAAAGTATACAATGTGATGATTTGATTCATGTATATATTGTGAAAGGATATCCTAACTGGGTAAATTAATACAGTCATCACCCCACATATTTATCCCTTTTTTTTTTTAGTGAGAACATCTAAGTTCTATTCTGTTAGCAAATTTCAGTTGTACAATACAGTATTATTAACTATAATCACCATGTGATACATTAGGTCCTCAGGTGTTATTCATCTTACAACTGAATATGTATAATCTTTATCAACCTCTCCCTGTTTCCCCCACTCCCCAGCCCCTAGCAAACACTTTTTACTCTATAAAAACAAGACCTTTACTACAGTAGAATAACTTTGTAATGAGATAGGGGATTGCCATGAAAGTCTTTTTGTGTTACACTTGATGGCAGCAAGGTTTGATGGTTTTGCTTTCATTATTTTGTTTGCCAGTAGTTGAACTTGAAGATTTTATACATTATTTTCCTTGCAAAAAAAGAGGTTCTAAATTTGTTGACCTTTTCCCTGATAAGTGGCTATCTATAGTTTTCCTAGTAGATATTTAAAGTACAAAAACATAAACTTAACAATATTGTACAATAAAGGTGATAATTTAAAAATGAATAATTACTCCTTCCAAGAGAAACATGCTGTAGAGAGAGTATTTTGAAAATTTATGATTAAAAAGTTTCCATGGTTATATGGTTTTGTTACAAAACAACAATATTTCACACATAATTCTCATTGGAAACAAATATGTTTAAAAATATTTTCAAATGATGTATTTTAGCAGAGTTTGAACTGATTTGTTTAAATATACACAAAAGGAAGAGTCCGTGAGTGACGGTAGTGGGATGGAAACTTGCTGGCTTACTGTGAACACAAGGTCTGTCTGCATGGGAGATGGCATTGAGCGATGAGTGCCCTGACCTCCTAAAGCAGCCAGGACAAACTCTTCCCACCTGTCCCGTAGAGATAGCCATGCAATCCAAAGATGCCCATACCTGAGTTTCAATCAAATCTTCCAATCATTCTGTCACCAAGATTTTTTGAAAATTAGAGGATATTCAATTATATTGTGTTCACAAAAAAATAACTAGAAAAACATTTTGAGGACAGTTTTTTTATACCAATCATTTAAAATGCTGCTTTTTATACTTACATCTTTTTTTTAACCTTCTATTTTTAGCATATTTTAGTAAGTACACACATTATTATAGTACTTTATATGATTTATACCTAAATATTAATATTGGGGGCTATGTGCTTCTCTTTTATTTATTTATTTTTTCTAAACTGAGGTCATAGATTATTTTAAAAGGTGGAATTAAAAATGTTTACAGCCCTGGCAACTGAAACCCAAAGAAGTGAAGTGAATTGATGAAAGCGTCTCAGACCAGAACTGGAACTTAGGTTTTTCCTTGTTTGGGCTTTCCCTACCTTATATCCTTTTAACGTATTTTTATTACTCTAGGTCAGTGGTCGGCAAACCGCGGCTCGCGAGCCAATTGCGGCTCTTTGGCCCCTTGAGTGTGGCTCTTCCACAAACTACCACGTGCGGGCGCGCACGTACAGTGCGATTGAAACTTCATGGCCCATGCGCAGAAGTCGGTTTTCGGCCTGGGCGAGTCTATTTTGAAGAAGTGGTGTTAGAACACTCAAGGGGCCAAAGAGCCGCATGTGGCTCGCGAGTCGCGGTTTGCCGACCACAGCTCTAGGTGAAGGGTATTGCGCTAAAACACCTTTACAAGGAGAAGTGGACCATTAGCAGTAGGTCTCATTCTATTGTTTGTTTGGTTATAATACACCTGGGTAGAAACTTGAGAACTTCCAGAGATGCAAATCTCCATGTGAAAAGCTGTGGTTAATCAGATAAAAACACTTGGTCTCACCCTGAATTTTGCATTTTCCATGAAGAGCTGTATTTGTTCCCCAATTCCTTGATGGTTGACTTCAAGTTTTGTAATTGTTTTGTTAATGGAAAAGTTTGTTAATTCTGTTTTCTAATTATCTTGTTCATGGCAATTAGCGCTTAGAATGAGGTGCAGTTTGGTTTAATGAGTAAGTGTTGAGAGTCACATGGTCTGTGGCTCGCTGCTTACTCCATGTGTAACCTTGACCGACTTTTCCTCTCCGTGCCTCACTTATGTGTAAGACAAAGTTAATACGGGGATTATATGTCTCATAAGCTTCTTGTGACCAGCAACGGAGTCAATTCATGTAAAAAGCTCTTGGAAAATGTCTGGC
This sequence comes from Cnephaeus nilssonii, assembly GCF_951640355.1. Lineage (NCBI taxonomy): Eukaryota > Metazoa > Chordata > Mammalia > Chiroptera > Vespertilionidae > Cnephaeus > Cnephaeus nilssonii. The sequence continues at coordinate 59,643,833 of NC_137079.1, read as the reverse complement.
AAATAGAACAGAACCATGCATGTTAACTCTGTGCTGAATGGTGAATGCGGAGTTTTAGAAAAATAAAGAAGCTATCATCTAAAAAACGTCATTTCAGCTTTTTGAGATGATACACGATTGACACAATTTTAGAAAATGGACAGTAAACGCACGGAGTGCAATTGTGTTCCTAACTGCAGTTCTTTGCAAGGATTTACTCGCGGAGCTCCTTTTATGTATGTCTAACACTAGGTGGCACTGTTGGCACAAGATTAAAAAAACAACACCCCACCAGGGTGTTTCCCTTTCCCCTTCCTGTTTTACAACTTTCTAGACAAGTTTTGAATCACGGACCTGTTCAGTGTTAGTAGTCTGGGCACAGCCAGCGCCGAGTCCTGCAGGAAGGAGGCTGAAGGATTAGCAGGAACGTTAAGTGATCATTGCCTGGGACGGAGTAAATCCGGGCTGAAGCGGGGCCTGAATTCTCTCTCAGGTGGTTACAGGGGCTTAGGGCTTCCGCAGGGCAGTAGATGCAAGGAAGCGCGCTGCAGCTTTGGGAGGCTGCCCTGTTTCAGCCCCCCCACCCCCACCCCCGTTTCCTCAGCTAATGAGCCAACTACACTTCGCGGCGGGGATTTTGCTGCCGTCATTTCTAACTGACTGTAGGAGAGGCAAGTGTTTGCCACGACATGGATGTCCTGACTTTAGAAACTGGCAGTTTAAAAACAATTTTTTTTTTTTATTGTTTTAAGATTTTTACTGGGGCTTCTCTTGAGAAAGATGAGAGTAGATTGCTGGAGTCATCACTGTTAAAATGAAAAAAAAAAAAAAAAAAAAAAAGGCAACTGACCCTCAGGACAAAGGCCTAGGGCCTACAGGAAGGTGACTGACTCTGGGTTTTCTTAAGTGTTAATTGAGCCGAAAGAGTTCCCGTTAGCAGATCAGCTCTTCTCTCAATTGGAGCATATATCTCTCTAGCTCCCCGCCCCCCCCCCCCCATTCTTATTCATTCAACCCACAAATATTGTTTTTGTTAATCCTTACTGAGGATATTTTTCCCCCATTGATTTTGAGAGAGAGAGAGAGAGAGAGAGAGAGAGAGAGAGAGAGAGAGAGAGAGAGAGATGTGAGAGAGACACATTAGTTGGCTGCCTCTCCCACGCTGGGGTTGGGCATACAAGGGATCAAACCTGCAACCCAGGCACCTGCCCTTGACCAGGAATTGAACTCACGACCCTTTGGTCCATGGGCCAACACTCTAACCACTGAGCAAAACTGGCTAGAGCTTGGCTGCTTACTCTTGATTGCTTCTTCATGTGACTGATGGTATAATACATTTTTACAGAGAAAATAGAAAGATACTTTAGTCTTTTCTTTACTATGCTTAAGCAAAATATTGACAGTTTATAAATTTTCAGCTTCACACTTCTTTTTGGTTATGTCATGTAAATTTCTAAGAATCTCAAAATTGGAAAAATATCAAAAATTTCTTTCAAATATGAGCTGTAAGATTTGAAAGAATTTCCCACAGAGAACATTGTTTTGGTTCATTGGCAACCCTGTTTTTTTTCCTACTCCCAAACACTTCCAAAGCTGGGTGCCAGGGGGCCACATTCTTCTCTCATTTGACTTTTGCCCTCCTAGCTTCATATCATGACATTAGGGTGGGCCAGGCCGGAGGAGGAGAGGCATTTCCTGGAAGGCCTTCCTGTGCCAAGATAGCGAACAACACACAGAAGTGACTGCATGCCACATGGGTAGAATGAACACAAAGAACACTTCCTTGAGTCAACTTCCCCTTAGCCAGCTCTCAAAAACGCTCAGGGCCCCTCCATTGCCTTCTGACAAGAGGAAAAAAGAAGAATGGAAAGAGATAAGCGGTCTTAACTAATTCTGATTAAAGTATTTTTTTCAAACTACAAAAATCGTATGACTATGTCGATGCATTACTGTATAAGTAAGGTGCCCGAACCTCAAGCTTCACAAAGTCCATGGTAAGTCCATCTCTTCCCGACTTGGAAGATACACCTGTCCTACTGTTAGGTCATTGAAGGAAAAGGAGGTCCAGGGGTGTGGGATTTGTTTGGGAGAATAATCCTATATAATAAAGATGTAATATGCAAATGGTCGTTACGCCGTGAAGCGTAACGACCGACTGCTTAACGACCAGATCACGGATCAGCAGGAGGGTGGGGCAGTGAGCTACAAGTGGGCGGCAGAGAGCTACAGGAGGGGGCAGGGCAGCAAGCTATTAGAGGAGGGCAGGAGGGCGGAGGAAGCTACAGGAGGGCAGGGCAGTGGGCGGAGAGCTACTGGAGGGCAGCAGCGAGCTACTGGCACACAGATTTGTGCATAGGACTACTAGTTTAATATAATCAAATTTCAAAACATACTCAACAGTCTATGTCAGACAGTGTTCTCATGCATTCTGTGCTTCAACAACAGGGTCACATGCGACCCTGGGATAAACTTGGCAGCTTTGGGGCTGGTGATTTTACTGGATGTGTGGTGGTGGTCGTGAAGGGGAAGTGGGGAATAGGTAATTTTACTAAGTTACTAGTCATTTCAATTTTGAAATATTTAAAAATTATGTAAACCCCATTTATAAAGTACTAGAGGTCTGATGCACGAAATTCGTGCAAGAACCTTGGCCCCCGCCGCCACGTCGGCTGCTTCTGCCTCAGCCCCTGCCTGCCACGGCTTTGTCCTGAAGGAAGGACGTCCTGAAGGATGTCCGGTCTAATTAGCATATTACGCTTTTATTATTATAGATGCTGATTGCATGTGAAATTTTAGGCTAAACAAGCTTCCAGAAGAATTTCTCCCTTGACTGCTAAATGTAGGGACATCGCCAGAGCCTTGTTGCTGTTAGGGCTTCCCCAGTAGGACACTTAGAGAAGTGTATTTAGACTAAAAGTTTCCAGGATATCCCATAATATCCTGTGCTCCCTTGTGGGACACTCCTGACAGCACTGGAGTTGATTGTTTTTCTTTGCAGTTACGGTTAGTCACCTGATCTGTGTGTGTGGATAAGCATTATAGCACTGAGGGTAAGAGTGCAGGTTTTGGTGCCAAACTGTGCCTTTTATCTGGACGCACCACTCACTTTCTGGTCGGTTAATGGTTCTGTTTCTTCCTGCTGTGGGTGGCAGGAACTGGCACCGGATGTTAGACTGGTGGGGTCAGACCAGACTTGGCTTCAGCAAACTCGGTACTTGAGCTCTGGCTAGGGAAGAATTCAGAGTCAAGACTCAAACTATAAGAGAACATTTATTTGAAAAATTACCGAGGTCAAAGAAGTAATTTGTAGAAGAAACGGGCTTAGGAAACAAGAGCTAAAGGAAGACCCCTTGGAGCTGGGGAGTGAGGAAGCTGATGGTAATGCCCCTGGGGGAGGGAGAGGCTCGGGCGTGCATTCACAGCGCCCCTTCTGGAAGGGGGACCATACTGGGTCCTCCCTCCTAAGGGATTTAAGGGTGGAGATCTTAGGGGACGTCCCAGTGGAAGATCTCAACAGAATATTCAGCAGGAAATTTCCTATCAGGGTCTAGGTCTCCCTGACGGATTGGTCAGCCCCGGGGCAGGGAGTCATTTATTCAATGCAGCTGGTCCTGATGTCAGCCATGACTGGTTCTGTTGCTTTTCTGAGCCTGGAGCTGAAATACAACTGAGAACTAGACTGTTATCTCTAGGGAGAAAGGCCAGGGGTCCTCACTGCTTGACCAGCAATATGCTAGGGGAGGAAAGGTCACCTTGGGGGCGAAGTCTCACCCTACAATTGTCCTTTGCTAGGCACCTGGGGCATTTGACCCTGGTGACCTTCTGTATCTGGCCCACCGTCCTTGCTCTGCTCGTGTCTGTTTAACTGCCCACCACACTCCTGTATGAAATGGGGATCATGAAAGCATATAAATCATGCAGTTGTAATGAGCATTAACAGAATTAATTTTTGGTGTAAGTCAGTGCTTGGCACAGAGTAAGTGAGCAGTACATGTCAGCTGCTTGAATGATCTCTCCATTTGCCTCCTATTCAGCCTCTTTCCTCTGCCATCATCCATCCCCTCTGGTAAGACAAGTCATTGGCATTCACAGCGCCCCTTCTGGAACCTGTCTGAAGGCCAATGAATCAGGATGGGATTGCCACCAGACCTCTGGAGAGCTATGGTCTAATCCTGTCATACCTTTAAAGTGTCTTAGGGCAGAAACTTTTCCCTCCAAATAGAATCATATAAAATATGACTGCTCGTGTTGAACCAGAGTGGGGACCCAGAAGCCCCAATACCAGTATATGTCCCCCTTATATATTATTATCCCTCTATTCCAGGGACCTGGGAACCCTTCCAAATCTTATACTTTCATAGAACACAGTTTGGAAATTCATCAAATTCTCTTTCCTAAATTTCAAAAGGAAAGGCAGTTTTTTTTTCTAAATAGAACCATGCCACCTTGTCATGTTACTGGGGCCAGGTTTACAGAGGGTGATTTATTTATCTATAAACCCACAGAATCATAATCTTTGTGTCAACTAAACTTCTGACCAAATTGTCAAATGGACTGATCAGAGTTTCTTCTCTGGTTCTGTTATAGAATAGTAAGAAGCTAGGAAAATTCCAGGACAGGTAGAAGAGGGAAGCTGAGACAGACAGTTAAACAGCAGTTTGTGTCCACCTATTAAATCCTATCTTCTCTAAACCAAGGACACTTCAGAGTAAATGATTTGCACTTCTCCCCAACCAGAGGGTAAATAGCTTAAATCACCCTGTTCAGGGAGACAGATAACAGAAATCCAATTAAATGCCATTTGCCAACCACAGCCAAGGAGAAGACAAATTAAGAAAATAAATCCCCTTTTGGCCCATCAGCATAAAGCTGATGAATATTCTATGGATCTGCCCCTAAGACCTCCCCTAAACACCCAGCCTTTAAAACCCCTGAGAATGAAGGTCCCAGTGTGTGCTCTCCCTCCAAGGAGCATGCCTATGCCATTCCCTTCCCCCTGGTCTCCATCCTCCCCTGCCTGTCTCTAACCTCTAAGGGATCCCATGAGATGTGCAAGTAGGGGAGCAATGGGCAGTGGCAACTCAGTGAGCTAAGGCAGCCCAGCCTACGCTCTCCTGTTGCTTCTTCTACGCCCTTCCTTGTTTCACTCTCCTAAGTATATTTTTGCTGTGGTCAATAAATTCTTGTTTGCTTTTCTATATGTTGTCTCTTGATTGAAATATTTCCTTCAAGAAGACAAGAATCGAGATCACGTCATCTCCCAGCTGGTAACCCCACTCAGAAGCATCTTTTTGGTGAACCCCAGGTCTCCATGTCTCCCGGGTAACAGCTCTGTTGTAGGCCGTGGTAATGGCACCAGGTGTTAGAATCATGGCGTCAGACCAGACGTGGGTTCAGCAATCTCGGTACTTGAGTTCTGGCGAGGAAAGAATTCAGCATCAAGACTCAAACTATAAGAGAACACTTATTTATAAAATCACAGAGGTCAAAGAAGTAATTCATAGAAGAAATGAGCTGAGGAAACAAGTGATAGAGACAAAGGAAGGAGTAAGGAAGCTGATGGCAACTTCCTGGGGGAAAGGGAAGGTGTGGACGTGCTCTCTGAAGGGAGAAGCACACTGTGTCCTCTGTCCTAAGGGTTTTAAGGGTGGAGATTTTAGGGGAATTCCCAGGGAAGATCACAATAGCATATTTTGCAGTTTTCTAGATGTGACCTTTCAGGGTTATGGTCTCCACGGATTGTTTGGTCGGCTCCAGTGCAAAGGGTCATTATCCAATGCAGCTGGCTTTCTCTGGGCCTGGAGCTGAAATACAGCTAAGACCTACATGTTATCTCTAGGAGGAAAGGTCAGGGGGTCCAAACTGAGTGACCAGGCTAGGGGAGGAAAGGCCACCCTGGGGGCGAGGTCTCACCCTACAGTTGTCCTTTGCTAGGCACCTGGGGCTTTCCACCCTGGTGACCTTCTGTGCCTGGCCCATCGTCCTTGCTCTGCTCCTGTCTAACTGCCTACCGCAGTTCCTGCCTGGTGTATTTTATGGTTTTAGGGTAAGTGATGAAAGGAAAAAAAATTGAGAGTTGACTCTTTTCATTTTAGCTTCAACTAATATGTATTGAACATCTAGACATTATGCTACTGTTAAAAAACCAAAAATGCAACCAATAAATTTCAAGATTGAACTGACTTTATTAAGGGCTCATGAATCAGACAGCATCCCATCTAGAAACTAGAAAAGTACTCTGAGGGGTTGAAGGCTTTTATAGGAAGAAGGCGGGGCAGGGGAGCTATTGACAGAAGAAAATAGATAATTTGATTTAGTCCAAGAGATCTTTTTCGGGGAAGGGAACAGCAAGGGTTTTGTCATGCGGATTGCCTGTACTTTCCCCGAAGGATGGACAGGGTCCAAGTGACACATTACCTCACTGGTGTTGACCAGAAAATTCCAGACTGGTTGATTAAGATTACATTTCTGGGGAAGGTCAAAACTGCAGTTAGGTCAGGTGTGAAGTCAAGATTTGGTATCATGGTATCAAGAGATGCCATTTTGGGCTAATGATTAGATCAACATGAGACAGAATAACAAGAGAAAATGAATAGCTGAATCTAATTACATGCGTATGTCTGGGGACCCCACGTACAGGAGAGGTTCAGAGACAGAAAGTTAAGATGAGGTAGATACAGTGTTCTGAGCTGAGGATGAGGTAAGGCGCCTTGGGGCTTTGGAGGGCAGGAAGGTCACTGCAGGAGGATGAGAAGAGCAGATATTCAGTAATTAGATGCTTGGCCTGCCCTTGAGATAGGTCATAGAATATTATCTCTGGTAATAACTCTAATTATGGACAAGGTCCCCAATTTAAATTCTTTGAGAGATACAAGTTTCTCAAGAGCCTGGGGGTCTCAACTGCCTTCAATTCAAAATAATCCACATGCCCAAGTGGCACCGCTAGGGGAGGCCTGTTCTGAACCCCTACAGTAATCGAATATAGTTCTTTTTTAACTTTCCCAATGATTGGTTCTCTGACCAGGCTTTTACAGATGACAAACTCTAGTCTCTGAAGATTAGTTTAAGGGCAAAGAGCAAATAAGAGACATGAGCAGGATTTCAACCAGTTCATCTGGCTGCATGCCCATCACGCCATCCTCAGCCCACCAGCTCCCCAGGTGAGGGGGCCTTTAACCCCAGGTCCCACCCCACAGTTTCCTGGTAGAAAATATTCTTGGTGGCTCCTAAATCAGAATTTTCTTCATATGCTTTTGATACCAAAAAAATGTGGGTGTTTGTTTGTCTGAGTTCTTGTCTGCGAAATTGAAGAATGACGTCTCAGACCAAAATGATTAATGGAACCAAAGTTTATTGGGAGAAGTCAGTCCTGGAAAAGGAGTAGCTGGGGTTCCAGGAGCAGGCCTGTGTCCAGAGCTTCCTTTCCAAGTGACAGTCGGGAGTAGTTTAGTATCCAAGCTAATTAAAGTCTGATGGTCCATGTGTGGAGGCCCACATGGACATAAGCCACGTGGGAGCGGGGATGCGCTCCCCACCACAGGAATGAACATCAGGAACACCATGCCTGCAGGGGAGAAGAGCGACAGTGAAAGGAAGCACACCCTTTTAATTTAGGGAGAGGGTACAGTCTTGCTAGCTCCTGCTTGGTCCTCTCAAAGAATTCTGCCTTAATAACATCCTTGGGATTGGTTATATGCCTCACTGTCTTCTGATTGGTTTTCTGCAAGCTGCCTGTCTTAGCAACAGCTATACATTTTAAAGTTTGTTTCCTGCATGCACCCTTCCTTCCCCAACCAGCTGGGTTGTCCTAATAACTCTGTCCAACTGGGTTTTCGGGTTCTATTTCCTCCCCAACCCACCCCCATGGTCCCAATTCCTGACCACCTCGCTTCCCTCTGTCTCCTCACTCTGACTTGGCTCCTTCTGCCCGTGGGAGCCCAGCCCCGTCTGATCACTAGCACGGCAGGCCTCCTGTTGTTTTTCAACAATCACGGCCACCTGGCTTCACAGGCGGTTAGCCAGGTGGTGGAGGGTCAAGCAACATAAACCCCTTTGTTATCAAAGGAAGAGAGCCTTATTGCTTATGAGCGGTGCAGTAAGGGGGACCAGTACATTGTATCAGCTCTCGCCAGGCCTGCGGAGGTTAGAGAAAACATGAAGAGGAGTGGGGAGACCTGGATTTGAATTCTGCCTTTTAAAACCTTGTGACCTTGGGAACCTTACCCTCTCCTGGTTCTGGTTTCTTAACAATAAAATGAAATATTTTGCCTCATGCCTGAAGTGGGTTTGTGTTACCACTAGGGGGCAGGCAAATACAACCCCTGAGGTGCTTACATATTTGTCCCTCAGGAGTCAACGATAAAAAGTTTTAATGTAAATAAATTTTAAAAATAAAATAAAATGAAGGGTTTCTGTCAGGGTCGTTGAGGACTCTCAACTCTGGGTTACACACTTCATGTTATTTGGGTTCAGTTGCCTGTACTGTGTATCACAGTAAGTTCTAGCGTTTACTGAGTGCTTAATATGTGCAAGGCACTGTGATGAACATGTTACCTTTAAGTTGCACAACAAACTTTTTAAAGTGGGCATTATACACGCCTTCTCCAAAGGACCCTGAAACTCAGCAAGGTTAGGTAACTTGCCCAAGATCACTCAGCTGGCAGCTGGCAAAGCTAGGATTCAATATAGGTCTGAAAACCCCTAAGCCAGACCCTGCTTTTATTTCATGCTGTTCCCATAGCTCCCTCCTCTCCCAGCCTCATGGGTGTGTGCACAGGGCCCACTCCTCCACTGAGGTCGCCCACTCCTCCAGAGGCAGAGAGTCATGGAGACACGTTTCTCTCTGTATGAGTGATTCTGATCTCATAGAATCATAGAAACCGCTAATATACAAGAGATTAAGTCATGGCAATATTTCTGGAACATTACTCTATTCCCCTGCTCTGTCTCCATGCATCCCAGGTAGCTCTGAGGCCCACACCACATTCCCACACAGGCTGCTGCTTCTCCAGCTCTTGTCCTGTTCTCTCTCCACATGGTGCCCAAGGGAGAGCTGAGCCTCGCTGCAAATGCCCAGAGGAGGATTCATCACAAATTCTCCCATCTAACCTTCACGGTTCTACACCCGCCCCGCTCCCAAATCACCATAGCTAGGGTTTTGCATGGACTTGCTATTTCCAACCATGAAAATCAATATATGTTTCCTAATGCTATCCAGCATTTGAAATACCCTTCTCTCTTACTCACCACGTATAGGTTACTTCTCATTTTTAATGTCAAGTTCAAAATATCTCCTCCAAAATGTTTTCCTTAAATATCACTACTCAACTCTGAACATGCCTTTGCTTAGCTCTTCTGTTCTAGTTTATTAACAAGCTTACTACTCCAAATGGCCCCAAGCCCCTTTCTTGGTTGGCACTGGTGTTGCCATCGACAATACTGAACAACTGGACGGGCACACGCAGTGACCATCAGAACAGTTGATCTTTATACATGACTCGTGTAGAGGGCAAGTGTCAAATGTTGGATATGGCTAGTCCCAGCGTGTACTTTACTGTGTCTCTGCCAGCAGCTGAGGAAGAGGTGATGATGTCACTTGGGGAAGGGCTTCAGGTGCAGGGGAGACGGGGAATGATGGCCACATGGGCCATGGGTGGGTGTTCAGGAAGAACTAGGGGCGATGAAATTATATAAGACATCCCAAGACCAGAAGGTCAGGTGATGGGTATCCAGACCTGGATGATTATTGGCTTTACCTCGTGGGTTAAAGAAATACAGGTGCTAGGCTCTGCCTCAGGCCCATTGAACTTTTAGCCGGGGGGGGGGGGGGGGGGTTAAAGGCTGCATTTACAATGTAAAAATTCCCCAGGTGATTTTAATAATGTTTGAGAAATTACTTATTCGAGGGAATGCTCTATTATTGTTCTTGACTTTTTCTTGCGACTTCCCCCTCATTTCCTGGTTGAGATCCAGGGCTGTTCCCCTGTTTACAAATATCAATTATCTGAGCAGAAGGACAAGTGAATAGGGAGTTCAGTAGGATTTACAGCATGTGTTTACAGTGTGTGTGTATGTGTGTGTGTGTGTAATGCATTTGAAATATGTCTTTAAGTTTATAATGAAGCCCAATGAACATGTGATATTTTAAGCCTTGGTTTCGTTATTTGTACAATGGTAATGATTATAATAATGAGGATGATACATGTCAACCACCCCAACACTGTCAATTGCCCATCACTGCCAAGTCCATGGCTGCTGTAGGAAGGCATTTACCTAATCCCACAGTCAGCCTCAGGTATTTTTTATTCTTCTAGGTTAAGAGAGTTATGATTTTTTTCTTTTCTAAACTTTTAGTCTCTCATAGACTTCCCAACAATAGAAAAAAACACACATACAATTCCTTTCATGACAATTGCCCCCTTTCCAGGTTCTCTATGGGAAGGCAGCAGTGTTTTAGTCAACAGGTGGGCCAGTGGGAAGTCTATACTGAATCAGCACTGCCTGTAAGGTTGCTGGGGCATTTCCTCAGTAATCCTGGGAAATAGAACTCTTTCTGCAGAGGAATAAATCATTTACCTGGCTTGGGGCCAGTTCCAAAACAAAGGCCCTGTCACTGGTTATAGTACTATTACTAAACTAAGTGATGCAGAATGTCAGAAAGTGCTAAAAATAGATATGGTGATTAGATGCCCATGTGTTTATCAGAGACTCCAAAGCAGAGAAAACTCTGCTGGACATTCTGTGATCACTATCAAAATAGTATCACAATAAAACAAAATTTCAAAGCTGCAATTTCTCATGAGGAGTCTCTAAACTGAAAAATGAATAGGGAAAAGAGACTGAACTTAAAAAAGAAATCCTAATATAAAAAGCATATGTCTGCTATGAAAATATCAAATAAGCAATTATTTAATGGATGTTTCTTGGGAAGCAACACTTTTTTAAGAATGGGCACATGAAGGTATGAATAGAAATAATAAAAGGTAGAAAGAACAAAAGGGTGAAAATTTTGCTTCAAGTTACTCATTACTCAAAAAGAAATGAAGTTTCTTGTATCCAATTATTTTGTAACATAGGCTGGAGCATATCCTTCAAGTAGTGGACCCCAACGTTTTAAATGCCCCCAACCTTCCTTTTTCCCCCTAATAGTATTTGTATTTTTATAATTGTGGCAATGCATAACTACAAGACCACAATGAATTTAATAGCACTTCAAGTCATTGGCATGTCATAAATCAGAGCAGCACATATAAATGAAACAGATTAAAAATAATAGAAGCCATATGTACAAAAACCTTATGCCATCTACAGACAATGTTTGAGGATATATGCTTTGAAACTATAGATTCTTCCACCCCTCTTATTATTAGCTCTTTAAATCTCCGAGTGATCCAGGGCCCACCTATTTGGGATTACTACTTTACAGAGGAAAAGCAAAAATAATATATGATTTATTAACCTCTCCCTGAGATGCACTGTCCGGAGTCTCCTGGCTGAAATGTATTCTCTCCTACTTATGTTGATGTTGACCACTCTTTACCTCTGGTGGAGCCTGAATTTGCCGCCTGTGGTCCTTGGCAATCCTAGTGTGTATCTCAACAATACAATGTGAGGCTAGAAAAAGAGAACCAGGGGAGAGCGGCCAGTGTTTAGGGCTGGATTGGGACTTGGGGTTAATCATTTTGTCTCCCTTTTTATGTGCAACATAAAGACTTCAGTGCTCCTGTAATTAACCCAGCTCAAAGGGGACCGAGAGGGATAAAGTTAATAAGAAGCAACAATCTGAAAGCTCTGGCTGAGAGGTACTATTTAAGCCATTAGAGAAAACTGTCCAATTATGGATAAAGAAGTAGAACTGATGTAAACTTGTGGGTTTTTTCCCATTTACGTAATTTAATCATAAGAGGGCCAGTACATAAAACTTTCTTACATATACTTTATTTTTTTGTTAGTAGGCAGAAATAAAGACACCCAGCCTGCAAGAGAAAGTTGGGACTGAATGAGCGATTCCATTTGTTTTTCTTTCCAGTAGCTAGCCTGACCTGTAATTCAGCTTCAGGCTTTGGCTGAGCCCCTCCTCCCCTGTCCTCCCCCATTCTCCCCCCCCCCCCCCAACCCGCCTCAGTGCCATGCAATACCCAAGACTCAGTGGAGTGTAAAGATTCTTTGGAACTTGTTTAGATGAATGCATAATAACTTTTCATACATTCAAAATACTGCTTATTCCTTGAACTCACAAGGGAGAAACTCTAATCATGGCAACATTAAGTACTGTAATGAACCACAGGGTAGCAGATGGGCCCTGGGGTAAACAGTTGCTGTACTATTGATTTACTTATTTGATTTCCTTGTAAAGTGTCCATGACCTGAACCATTGCAGCAGAATACAAATACAAGTTTCCATCCAAACCAAACATTCTTTCTTTAAAAGAATCTGAGTGTTGTCTGAAAAGCAAAAAAGAAGGCTGGTTAGTGTCTTGGGCCTTTGAAATCGGTGTTTGCAGTTTGATCATGTTTGTGAGGATGAATTCTCTGTAGAGAGTGCCACAACTTCTACCAAGACACCACCAATATGATCCTGTTTCTAGAAACTTCTGTTTAGAGTTCAGTATCTGCCTGGCATTCTGTTGTATATTATCATGACATGAAGATATTGGGATATGATTGTTGTCCTCAGAGAAATACATAATGTTTACATTATTCATATAATTCCTTATAGTTCACAGAGAACTATATCAGATACAAACTTAAATATCTCAGGGGTCAGGCAGATAGTGTCAATGGGTGGTGCTGCCTGGTATAAGACAGTAGGGTATAGTGGGGACTGTGGCCAACTGGGACATGCATTACCCTTTTAATTCCAAATTCATATATATTTTTTAAAAAACTGTTCTTCTATTCAAATGAAATATACACTGAGTGGCCAGATTATTATGATCTCTGAACGCATAGCAATCTGGCCACTCAGTATATATATTAGAGGCCTGGTGCATGAATTCGTGCATAGGTGGGGTCCGGCCAGCCTAGCCAGGGGGAGGGGACATGGGCGATTGGCCGGCCTGCCTGCTGGTCCAACTCCTGGTCGAGGGGACAATTTGCATATTAGCCTTTTATTATATAGGATATACACTGAGTGGCCAGATTATTATGCGTTTAGAGATCATAATAATCTGGCCACTCAGTGTATATGTGGGCTACATTTACCCTATTGACTCCTTTTCAGATACACACAGACTCATTTAAGCTTCTAGCAACTATTTGAAGTTGACTATATTGACATCATTTTGAAAATGAGAAGACAGAGGCTCTGTGAGGTAAAAGTTTTGAGCAAGGTAACTTAGCTTGCTAGTAATTGGGAGGGCAAGGATGAGAAATTAAAGTTCTATGGACCCCAACCCAGTTATTTTGATAGAAAACTAGTGGGGTAGGAAGACACAGGAAATTGTTTATTTTGGGGGCATTTATTCACTCTTCTCATATCTGACTCATGATCCAAAGGCTCCTCCCCTGATTCTGATTGATGCTTTCCTCATATTTTCATGCAACAGTAAAGAACATAGTACATGCATGTAATATCCAACAGTCAAAATGTTTCTAACATGCCAGAGGTCTCTGTTTTGCTATCAATGCATTAATTTGCTTTCCAAAGAAAAGAAGTTGCCAAGGAGAATAACTTGATGCAAACGGAAGCTGCTGCCTTCTGAGCTGGCTGGTGTATCCAGGTGACATCAACACAGAGCTGCAGGCCACACTAGGACTGTCTGCGTAGGATGCTTCAGAGCTTCGGTACAAATTAGAGACTTGAAGTGCTATCTTTAGGCCACGTTCAAGTGGCAAAATATGGGCTTCAGAGTCAGGAGTTGAGTACAAAACATCTTGTCCTGGGTGATCTTGAGCAATCTAATTAAATGTTCCAGTATCAATTTTGTTTTTTGAAAATAGAGAAAAAATTAGCATGGGGCTAAATAAATAAGGGTATTTGAACCAGGTAGTGAGGGCAGCTGTTACTGAATAGTAGGTGCTCAATAAATGCTGGTCCTCCTCTCTCCCTCTTTCTATTCCCTGGCTTCATGCCCAGCAGAGATGTCCTTTGAGAACTGGAAGACCCCAATCCTCATTGTTAGAACCTATACAGTGTTGACAGGGACAATATCTGCCTCGGGACGCTCCAAACACTTAGTCACTCTTAAGTGACAGTGAAAAAATAAGTTGTGAAAAACAAAGAGAAACTTCTGGAAACTCCTAGCATAAAAGCTCTGGAGGGGTCATTATAGATTAACATAATTTTTATTACATGTTCTAATTTTGTCCTGTGAGATACTTATTTGGATTTCATTGTGCCCATTGTGTGGCTTTGTTCAGAGGCTGTGAGTTTAATTATTTAGTTGTTTATGAGTGCATCTGGGGATAAGTGCCACAGTTTTATTTTGGTGAGAAATTTATGGTCAGTGAATTTTAGTAACTAATGATTAAATTATTTTTCCTCCATAAATGCCTCTGCAATTTGTGATTTTCATAATAATTTATAATACTTAAGAAAGGTTCTTTATTTGAAAAATCCACTGCTAATGGAATCAGAAAAGGGAGATTTTAAATTGCTTTAATTAACTTTGTTAATTAATACCCAGCATGTTTAAGATATTGAGTTGGCTTTGGTTGGCTCGATGAGAATTTAGTTGCCTAAAATCTGTCTAATAAGTGAATGTACTTTGTAAAGGAAATTCTAATTCTTTTGTCAAGTAAATGGCAGGAATCAAAGGATTTCCTCTTTTGTAATCTTTGATTCCTGGCATATACTTGAAATATCCCTGAAATTTGCCAAAAAAAAAATTAATACATGCAAATAAATGCAGATGTTGGTTTTTCAAAAAAGAAAGCCTTAAAGCCACTTTGTGATATGATTTCAAGGAATTAGGGCAGCTTATGACAGTTTATGTGTTTTAGATATTTTTCAAACAAAATTAACATAAGCAAAAAACTTTAAATAAACTCTATTCTCCACAAATCACTGCACTGGGGCAAAGAAAGTTGAATAAGAATAATCTAATAATATAATCCGTGCTCCTGTGGAGCTCACGGTTGAGTGTAGACGGAAGACACACAATTATTCAAATGAGGAGTCGGGAAGAGTTTGGAGAGGAAGGAAATGCTGAATGTGGGCTGTGTGCAGACTGTTTCCTTGAGGATAGAGAATGCCTTATTTTTGGATCCTCCTAGGCTTAGCATATGGTTTCTCACTGGAAAACACAAAGAATCACTATTAATTTCTCTTTTTTCCTCACACCCACACCCATTTCATCTAGTTTCCATCAGTGCTTCATGCAAAATATGTATTAAATCAGGACTCATCTTACCACTTTTACCAATACCACATAGTTCAAGCCCCTGCCCAGATTTCCTATTTCTAACTCATTCTCTCCAGTCAATTCACACCCAGTAGCGGAGTGTTTCTGTTAGCAGCAGTGTTAGACCTCACTTCTTGAGTTCGGCTAAGAAAGAATTCAGAGCCAAGAAGTCTAATGAAAGAAGTTTAATTAGAACAGGGGTGGGGAACCTTGTTTCTTTCAAGGGCTATTTGGATATTTATAACATCATTCACAGGCCATACAAGATTACCAACTTAAAAATGAGCCTGCTATATTTGGTCAAACATTTTATTAACTCACCTCTAATGCCTTGGCAGGGCCAGACAAAATGATTTTGTGGCTTTATATGGCCTGTGGGCTGGATGTTCCCACCCCTGATTTAGAAAGTCACAGGTAGAAGTGAGCCAGCTGGGCTGCATGGACTCAGCAAACAAGTTACAGATGCAGAAGAAGGGCCCTTGGCATTTAAAAGAAGTAAAGCAAAAGCAGACACCAGAGGGAAAAAGAGGGAGGGCGGAAGGCATGGGGGTGCTCCAGAGAGAGAGGAGCATGCACAGGGTCCCTTGCCTTAAGGGTTTTTATCTGTTTTCTAAAGGCAGGAAAATTAGGGGAGGTCTTATGATAGAACCTCAGTCAAAGAGTCATCAGCTTTTCAGGTGTGTCTTTTCAGGCTTGTGTTCTCTACTAATTGGTTGGTGCTAGGAGAGGGGGTCATTATTTATTGAATCTGCTCTTGAGGTCAGCCATGGCATTGTTTCATCTGGTTTTGCTGCTTTTCTGGGCCTGGAGCTGAAACAGAACTTGAGGCATAGATGTTACCTCTAGTTTGACCAAAACTCTGTCCCTAAGAATATTTGATGCAGGTCAGAACTTCATTTTCCTGAGGGCTTACTGCTGAAGAAAGTGCTGTGCAAGGGCTTGTATGGGAATCATATGAGGCTGTTCTCCAGCCCTCTTGCTTCTCCTCTGAGGGGTTCTGTATCACATGACTAACAACATGCTAAGAGAGGAAAGGTCGCCGAAACCGGTTTGGCTCAGTGGATAGAGCGTTGGCCTGCGGACTGAAAGGTCCCAGGTTCTATTCCGGTCAAGGGCATGTACCTTGGTTGTGGGCACATCCCCAGTAGGAGGTGTGCAGGAGGCAGCTGATAGATGTTTCTCTCTCATCGATGTTTCTAACTCTCTATCCCTCTCCCTTCCTCTCTGTAAAAATCAATAAAATATATTAAAAAAAAAGAGAGAGAGAGGAAAGGTCACCCTGGGGGCCAGGTCCTAGCCCATAATAGTTGTTTTCTGTAGCTTTGCCCCTTGCTGGGACTCCGCCTCCCCCCACCCCTCTTGGTCCCTTGGTGACAGTCCATACATACCTGGCCTATCATTCATGCTCTGCTTATGCCTGTCTAACTGCCTAGCCTGTCATTTCCTCCTCTGCTCCAGTGACATGGGCCTTCCTGTTTCTCCAACATGCTGGCTTTTATTCCTGATGCAGGGCCTTTGCACCTGCTGTTCCCTCTGCTGAAATAATTCCCCTCCAGATATCCTCAGGCCTCATTAACGACCTCATCCAGGTCTCTGCTCAAATGTTACCTCCTTGGAGAGACTTGACAATCCTATTAAAAACAACCTGCTCCTATGCCCTACCAACCTGATGTTCTTTAAAATCATAATACTTGTATCAGTCAGGGTTCAAACAGAGAAGTTATAATTTAGAAAGTAGACATTAATATCTCCATTCTAGATATAAGGAAACTGGAGCTTGGGAAGGTCAATGCCCCTGTGAGGTCACCTTGTAGCAGAGCCCTATGGGATTTGAACCCAACTCTCCCTGAGGGCAAAGCCTGTCCTATTAGACTTTATATGTAGGCAATTGTGATATAAATGTTGTACTAATTGAAATCTTTGTTATCCTTTTGCTAAGCAGGAGTCAGCCACCAGCTTCTGGGTCTGCTCTTCTACTGTGTGAGGCAGGGTGAGCATGGAGTAGAACCTGATGTCACAGTATTTAGCTGAAGCTAATGTAATTAAAGCCAAGCAGAGGTGGCAAAATCCAGAAGATGAAATAATGTAACACATGTGATCAAATGCAATGAATAAAAATGGTTCAATAAAAAGGGATCGGTTCCTTTGCAGGAATTAGCAATTTCAGCTGGGAGAAAGAAAATATGGGTTTTAGGGCAAATCAAAGAAAAGGTTCCAGGCAGCCAGAAAAGAGTAGAGACTTGGAAAAGGGTAGAAAGTGCTCATCTTCAATAATATTTATGCTTTTCTTCTTCTTCTTCTTCTCGGGTATACACCTGATCTACATTTCCCAGGTCCTTTGCAGTTAATTTGGGGCCATTTGAGCAAGGTCTAATAGAGTATGGGTGGAAGGGACTTTTGCCACTTCCCGGCCTGCCCCATAAAAAGCTCTTCTTTCTGACCCCTTTTCTGTTTGGGCACTTTGGCAGTCTGTGGCACTTCAAAACTAATGGAGTCTGGGTGCCTGGGTCCCCGTATTATCCACTGCTCCTTGCTCCCCACTCCTCACCCTGCCTTGTGACTCATGTTGAACTGTGAGAGTGAAATAAACCCCTGTGTTGTCACTGAGAATTCGAGCTCTTGGTTACATAAGACAAGGTTACTTATCCTCTAAGAAAAGCACGCACCATGGCTCAAGTTAAATTCTGCTCCAAGTGTCAGTGCTGCTGCTGGTGTTTCCCCTGCGTCTCCCCTTCATTTTCAATACCAGAACCCAAGGGTGTTTACATTGTTAATGATAATCAAAACCTGGACACCAGAGCAAGAGCTGAAGCACAAGCTCCCTGAGTACAGGTCAAAGCACAGCTCATATTCAGTGTTTGTGTCTGTTTGGATCCTTGAAGTAATGGTACACCCTGGCTGGGGAGAGAGGATTGAAATTCTGAGAGGGCTGGTGTTGACTAGAGGAGATAAGAGAACTGATGTGGCAAATCACATGACATAAGATTTCACATCTTGTGTAAACTATTCCGGTGGGTCAAGAGTTGGTGAGACAGAGAACATGGAACTTCGTGGTTTGGAAAAGAACTGCCACGATAAATGTGGTGCATCGTATGAGTGGATCCTGAGAGGCGAGCACAGATGATGTGAGAGTTAAATTGTGAGATGGAAATCAAAAGGAAGCAGTGGGTGAGGAGAAAGGAATAGACAAAAGATACTTTGAGGGAAAAAGAACAACTGAAGTTGGTGACAGTAAACATTAAGGCTGGGATGGAGATGAGTCAAAGATAACTCAGAAGTTTCAAGGCTTGAAGACCTATGAAGAGGAATGGTAGCACCATGGGCAGGGACAGCAAGCATTTTGGGAGAGGGAAGCTCTTTGATGGGAAAGTGATGAATTTCGTTTGGTTGGGTTGTGTTGCAGTGACTTGAAACATTCAGGAAGGTTCAGTGAGCAGTTGATAAAACACTTTCTAATCAGGCCGACTTTCCTTTTTCTTTCAAGTACTGTAAAAATTAGGCTTCTGATTATTGGAGGTTTTATTTTACTTCAAAACTGAAATCTAACGAATACTTTCCAAACACTTGATAAACATCATATGACTGTGGAGATGCTTAATACCATTTTGTTGTTATCTCTCGTTCTATTTCCCTTCCCACCACAATAATTAAGGAGCCTACCCTTTGTGTACAGTGCTAATGTATTTAGAAAGCCCGGCCCTGCTGCTCTTTCATGCCCTTGCTAGTCGCAATTTATTTTCTGACTCGGCCTTTCTGACTCGGCCTCTGCATGTGTCAGATTGTCTTATACACGTCCTTGATCTTTTGCCCTGCTAACATTTTGCATATGATTACATTTCAGAGTTTGGAATTTTCAATCATGCAGTCAACAGTGATGCTGCATTCATTTGAAATTCAAGCGATTGAAAACGATGTCAACTTGGAGCTGGAGACTGAATTACTGTAGGAGGCAGAGCACCTTAAAAGCCTGCATTTCAGCCAGATGATTTGTAAGTGACCCTTGTAACTGGTATTTAGGAAGAGAAATTACTAATCTGGAAGTGACATCTTAGTTAGTGCACCACTACCGGTCAGTTTCTCATCCGCCTTTGAGAACTAAAGCTAAAGAATGTCAAGAACTGTTTGGATCAGGAAAACCTGGGGGTTTAGGTCTCCATTGGATCCATGGGCAGTGCCAGGAGAAATCTGCCCTGAGGATCCAGGCAGTAATTTTTTTATTTCTCTATGCAGAGCATAAATATTTGGAAGCAGCTTCCTCTTCTTTCTGATCCCATCATACAACCACCCTCACTGGCCTCAGTGCTCAGTGTTCACTTCAGTGCATTTCACATACACAATGCAAATCCAGCCGTGCCATCTGTCAGTGTGGTGATGGCCAGGGAGGTGAGGAAATGCCTCTTTGATGTGTCTATTTGATGTGCTTATTCAAATGCGCCCTCAGTCCACAGATGCTGGTGGAATGACCTCGCTGTCACCAGGCCTGGGCTCCCTGCTTCTGCGTGGGGAGCAGAAGTGTGTTCTTCCTCCCACATGTTCCCATTTCAAATCTTATCAAAGAAAACATAGAGATAAAGCTTTTTCCTCCCTCTTTTCTCACTTCTTAGGCCAACTCTGCCAAGTGGTAATCTTAGTGCCCTGGATTGTATGCATTAAAAACAGAGATAAAACGATGATTAGTATTAAAGAGCATAGGGTGAAATAATATATGTCTGCAATGTGAGCTGAGCTGTGCACAAGCAGATGCACAACAAGGGTTTCAGGTTATCTCAGTGGACAGAGGGCGTATCAGAATATGTAGAGAACTCTTCTTCTTCAAATATACCTACCTAGGGTGCATTTCTTCCACCTCCATGACAAGCAGTGACAGTGGATTCAGCTAGAAAGGCAGTGTGTAAGGCCAGCATAGAGGGGAGAAAAGTTGACAACCACATCTTGTGTGATTGATTAGAATACGACAAGAGAATCGTTGTTCAGTTTGAAGTTTTCATATTCAGATCAGAAGCTGAATATGAAAACCAGACCAAACATACTCCTCAAATTCAACATTTCCAAGTTATGTGGACTTGGAATTACATTAGGCTTCTTTATGTTGGAGGTTAAATAAGATTAGAAAATCATGTTTCAATTGTGCATGTTTAGATGAGAAGAGATTGTAATACTCATCAATTGGCTCAAAGTCCTCATTTCGTGGAGGAAAGTTTGAGGCCTAGAGAAATGACAATTGTCCATGGTCAGGGTGGTGCAGTAGCAAAAATGTAGTTTTTATACACACAAGAGTTTAAGGTTTTTTTTTTATTTATTTATTTATTTATTTTTTTTTATTGATTTCAGAGAGGAAGGGAGAGGGAGAAAGAGATAAAAACATTAATGATGAGGGAGAATCATTGATTGGCTGCCTCCTGCATGTCCCACACTGGGATGGAGCCCATGACCCAGGCATGTGCCCTGATTGGGAATCGAACAATGACCTTCTGGTTCATAGGTTGATGCTCAACCACTTAGCCACACCAACTGGGCTAAGTTTGAGTTCTTGATTTGCCATTTGACCTTCAGCAAGTTTGTTAACTTTGCTTTGCCTTGGTTTTTTGATTTGCAAAATTACAATGTTAATGCCTGTTATTGAAGTTTATTGTAGACAGTAAATAAGCTAAAATCTCCAAAACAGTGTCAAGCGTGTAGTAGGTACTGAACAAATAAGGGCTTCTCATCCTTTATAATAAAAGGTCGTCATGCCCTCATGCCATAATGACCGATCAGCAGGAGGCTGCGTGTGCGGCAGGCGCGTGCGGGTAGGCAGGGACTTGACGCTGCGTCCCCGCAGGCGCCGGTGGGGACTTGACCAAGAGGTGCATTGGGGAAGTCCTGTGGCACCGGCCGCAGGGCAGGACTCTGGGACTCGGGGCCATCCTATGGCACGCTGGCTCCGCGGGGCGGAACTCGGGGCAGTCATGCAGTGCGGGTGGGGTCCCGGGTCTCATGCAATTTTGCATGCTGGGTCACTAGTATTATTATATATGCTTAGAGAAGACAGAGTTAAAAACAGAATCTATATCTACATTCTAAGATACAGGTTTTGTTGGTCTAACTCTTATAGCTCCTAAATCAAGTTGATATTAATTAAAGTGAGAGTTTGCAAACACTTTCACATCTACTACTCATGACAAGAAGGAGGGGCCCATATTATAATCCAGCTGTAATAGTAGGGGACATTGATTTGAGAGGTGAAATGACTTGAGAGGTGAAATGACTTGCTCAATAATGTTAATAAGGAACAGAGCTGGGACTAAATTTGAACTTAAGGCTCTTCCTGTTCCAAAGTACTCCAGCTTTATTTATTTACCAGAGGCCCAGTGCATAAATTCGTGCACGGGTGGGGTCCCTTGGTCTGGCCAGTGATCTGGGCCGGCCAGGGGGAGAGACTGCTGGAGGTTGGCTGGCTGTGGGAGGTTGGCTGTGGGAGCACACTGACCACGAGGAGGCAGCTCCTGCATTGAGTGTCTGCTCCCTGGTGGTCAGTGCATGTCATAGCGACTGGTCGACTGGTTGTTTGGTCGTTTGGTCATAATGGTTGCTTAGGCTTTTTTATATATACTAGAGGCCTAGTGCATGAAATTCGTGCATGGGGGTGTGTGTGTCCCTCAGCCCAACCTGCACCGTCTCCAATCTGGGACCCCTCGAGGGATGTCTGACTGCCTGTTTAGGCCCGATCTTGGTAGGATTGGGCCTAAACAACCAGTCAGACATCCCTCTCACAATCCAGGACTGCTGGCTCCTAACTGCTCACCTGCCTGCCTTCCTGATTGCCCCTAACCACTTCTGCCTGCCAACCCCTAACCACTCCCCTGCCAGCCTGATTGATGCCTAACTGCCCTCCCCTGCAGGCTTGATTGTCCCCAACTGCCCTCCCTTGCAGGCCTGGTCCCTCCCAACTGCCCTCCCCTGCTGGCCATCTTGTGGCAGCCATCTTGTGTCCACATGGGGGCAGCCATCTTTGACCATATGGGGGCAGCAATCTTGTGTGTTTCAGTGATGGTCAATTTGCATATTACTCTTTTATTAGATAGGATAGACTAGAGGCCCGCTGCATGAAATTTGTGCATGGGGGGGGCGGTTCCTCAGCCCGGCTTGCACCCTCTCTAATCTGGGACCCCTCAGGGGCCATCCCTCTTACAATCCGGGACTGCTGGCTCCTGACTGCAAACCTGCCTGCCTGCCTGATCACCCCTAACCACTCTGCCTGCCTGCCTGATGCCCCTAACTGCTCCCCTGCCTGCCTGATCGCCTCTAACTGCCTCTGCCTGCCGGCCTGATCACCCCTAACCGTCTCTGCCTGCCTGCCTGATCACCCCTAACTGCCCTCCCCTGCTGGCCTGGTCACCCTTAACCGCCCTCCCCTGCTGGTCTGGTTGCCCCTAACTGCCTCTGCCCCAGCCCCCACCACCGTGGTTTTGTCTGGAGGGACATCAGGTCTAATTAGCATATTACCCTTTTATTAGTATAAATGGTTACTGAGCAGTGCATTCTGGGGAACATGGGAAAGTGGCCCTAAGACTTAGAGACCAGGGACTTGGCAGGAAGCTGGGAGGTCCAGTCTCACTCAGCAGAGGACGGGCTTTAGATCATGGGCGAGGCCTGGACTGTGTTTAGGTCTGAGGAACCTCCCTCCTCCAGGGACCACTTGCTCAGTGGCCTCCCACACACACCTCGACCCAGGTTCAAACCCGCAACCTTTCAATGTACAGGACGAAGCTCCAACCAATGGAGCCACCCGGCCAGGGCAGTTATTCTTGGCTTTTATTTTCTGTTCTTTTACTTTTTTCTTTTCTTTTCTTTTTTACTCTTTTTATTAAATCTTTATTGTTGAATGGTTTACATAGGTCCCCTTCCTCCCCATTAACTTTTTCCAGCCTACTAACTCTCCCAGATCCTCACCACCCCATTGCCTGTGTCCAGGAGTGATGCATATACGCACATAAGGCCATTGGTTGATCTCTTCCCACCCACCCACCATCCCCCGCCTTCCCTCTGAGGTTCCACAGTCTGTTCATGTGTCTGTGTCTCTGGGTCTATTTTTGTTCATCAGTGTGTTTCGCTCATTAGGTGTTAAAAGTGCTCTGCTTGTGATCACTTGGGTTTTCTAAAGATGTAATCATATCACGTACAAATCTTTTTTCTTTTTCCAAATTTACTTGTGGACACATTGGGAATATAGATACCAGAAACAGAAGTCTGTGAATAAGTTGGGAATAGGATGCTTTTCCTTTCATGACGTTGTGTACATGATCCTATGCTCCCGCTGTGTTGAGAACACTGAGTACTGTGGCTGCAGGGAGGCTCTCATTGGCAACTCATCCACATAGAGCCATAGCCTCCCTCTCCATCAGCTCAGCTCCCAGGACAGATGCATGCACCCCTCAGCAGAGGTGGGGGCACTTGGCCACCTCCTGCAGGCTTGTCCTTTGTCATTGCCTGGTGGGGCCCACCTTCTGCATATCACCCTCTTGTTCCTACTCCCAGGCCTTTCCATGCACTTCCTCTCACCCAGCCCCCTCCCTCCTCTGTCATGTCCGGAGCCCTGGGTGCTGTCCCTGCAAGGACTGTGACACTCCCTACCGGACCATTTCATCTTATTCTTCCATGGCGTCCAGTGTTTCTTCTGCCTCATTAACTTGGTTTGAATCTGAATGGAAATGGCTACATCTTCTATTCCTTTTGTGTCCTTTCCACCCCCAAGTTAATGTTGTGTCCTTAGTATGTGGCTATGAGATGTCTCTGTGACTGAACTGGGAAACCTTTCATGTTTCTCTTCCCTTTTCTTTCATCTCAGGATAACTGAGCTCTGCGGTTTGTGTGGGACCAAAGGCTCTGGGAATACAATGCTGAGACTCTGAACTCACGTTATTCTTTATTGTATTATTTGATTCCTGGGGTTGAATTAAACACGAAAACAGAAGAAAATATACCCTTAGATATACAATCTGAGTTATTACCCAGAGATTTCCGCGGGAGTTGACACTGAGGCATGAGACACATGTGTTTATTGGTCAGTTTCCTCAACTATGGAACGAAGGTTGGACCTGCCCCTCGGATCCTTTGGAGGTTGGATATGATGCGTCCAGAGGGATTAACTGGGGGCTGGGAGAGTAAGATCGGAAGTCAACGGACACTTGTTTCCTTTACCTGGACAGAGTTAGAAAAACACAACTCTTGTTATAACACCAGGAAGGGCTATGCCTGTGGGAGGAGGTGCAGGTTACCAGGGCTGCCCCCTTGCTCCTGTCCCTCCCTCCCTCCCTCCCTCCCTCCATCCATCCCTCCATGCCTGCACTGGCCCAGCTACCTGGCTCAGCCCCTCCCCCATCACGGAACCACTCAACTCAGGCTCTGGTCCCACCCATCCCGTAGGGAGGAGCATGCACAGATTTTTGCAGACACTGAAGCAGCTGTGGAGTAGGGAGGTGGTGGTTTTTCCCGAGGAGGGTGTTTGTGCTTTAAAGCTGACGCTCTCCGTCCACCTCCCAGCAGCGAAGGCTGAGGGTCGCTGCAGGTGCTGAAGTCCTTGTTGAAGTCTCCGCTCTGGAGCCTCTCACAGCGGTGAGTCTGCATCCCAGGAGGCTGCGCAGTGGAGGTGCCACGTTCCTTTCAGAAGAAACTGAGGATCAGTTGGAGCCTGCTGGCTGGGTGGAGGGACCAGGAGGTCTGCCTTGTGTCCACTCCCCAGTCCCCAGTCCCGCTCCGCTGCCACCCAGTGCAGTTCCCCATTGGCCATCCTGCGATGGGAGCCTGGGGGCCAGGGAGGAGGGACCTAGAGGTGCTCCATGCACTTCCTGGTGTTCGGTCATTCGTCCGGTCGTTTTGGATGTTACGGACCCTGGCCTTTTATAATGCAGATAATCAATGTTTCACACATCACCATTTCCTCCATTACCTAATTAAAGGGCCATGTTTATGTACTCTAAACTTATTCTCTTTCTTATTCCATGTATATGTATATATACACATACATATATATGTATATATATCTATACACACACACACACACACACATATAATGTATACATTTCTGGAATGGTAATGTAACAGGTATGTTGAATTAGTTGAATTCTATAGGTGCAAGTAGAAAACCAATTTATTATTATCCTTTCAAACAGTGTGTATATTTTATTTCTGTAACTGGGATGAAATCTTAGCCAGCTTCTGATGTCTCCAGGAAATCTTAGAGAATAAAATATTAACATGACCTTTTTGTCATGATGGTAACTGGCACTTGACTAGCTCTTCCAATATAAATAACTATACAGCTATAGACAAATGTATATGGAGCAATTGTTTTCAGATGATGGACAGCAGGCAGCAATGGACTATGTAATTCCTGAGAGCAGGAAAACACATGAGCCCCATGATTACCCCAGATTTCTCACTGGAGGTACTTCCAGGTCATAGCCCAGGAATTCAAAACCCAGACAAAGCACAGCAGTTTCACTGTTGAGGAAGCAGAGATTGTGGCTGCTGAGGCTGGAACTTTCCAGGATGGATACCTGAAAGGAGACAGCTGGACAGAAGAGGAGTTTCAGAAATCTACATAGAGGTCCTTTTTAATATTTGGCCAAATACTAAGCTACATGCCTATGGAGAGACTCTGTCAGGTTGGACAGCAAAAAGGTACTTAGGGAAGTAGGAGCTGCCTGAGATTTTGGAGATCACATAGCTCAGGGTGGCAATAGAATTCTAACTAGCCAAGGTAGAGAGACCTTTCTGAAACTTAAGGCATTCAATTGAAATCTCTGAGAGGCCACAATTCAGATGTTGGGCTGTTCTGTCCTTAGAGAAAGAAGTAGGAAATTGTGCCCTATAATCAATAGAAAAAATAATCAATGAAAACAAACCCAGAGATGATAGAGATTTTGGAATTAGCAGGAAAGAACTTAAACAGCTATTATAAGTATATTAATGATTTAAAGGAGAAGATTGTCATTCTATATAATAAAAGGCTAATATGCAAATAGACCGGACAGTGGAACAACTGAACAACTGGTCACTATGACATGTGCTGACCACCAGGGCTTGTGCGTGGAACATGGCGGGCGTCGGCAGCAGGCGGCAGAACGCGGAACATGGCAGGCGTCGACCATGGTGGGATGGTGGAGCAGGTGACTGGGGGCACCAGACCAAGGCTGCGTGCCGGTCGCTCTCATCAGGGTGAGCCTCTGGTGGTTACTGAAAATTCTTTGCTTCCATGCACTGTGG
The DNA here is from genome assembly GCF_951640355.1 of Cnephaeus nilssonii. NCBI lineage: Eukaryota > Metazoa > Chordata > Mammalia > Chiroptera > Vespertilionidae > Cnephaeus > Cnephaeus nilssonii. Next base: position 59,617,263 of record NC_137079.1, on the reverse strand, counting down.
ACCTGCCTGGTACTCACACCTGTTGCCAGTGTCAGAGCCACCGCTTGCACCTGCTGCTGGCGACCGGTGCTGGCCCTGATTGCTTGGCGTCATCAGCGGGTGTGAGTGGTAGCTGCTGGCCCCAATTGCCCCTCAGGACTTCTCCACCTCCCCCTGCTACTGAGGGGCGATCAGGGCAGCAGCCGCCACTAGCACCTGCTGCTGGCGCTGGCCCCAATCACTTCGTGCCTTCAGTGGGTGGGAGCGGGCCTGGCGCCATCAACGCATGGGAGCGGTGGCAGTGGTAGTGGGGCTGCCAGCAGACAGGGGACCGGGGGTCGCAGCGGGAGGGGTTGGGAGGGTGCACGGAGGATGGGCCGAGACCTGCCCTTGTGCCCACCGCAGCCTCATGGCCCACAGTTCCTTTCAAAGTGCACAAATTCATGCACTGGACCCCTAGAACAGTGGTCGGCAAACTCATTAGTCAACAGAGCCAAATATCAACAGTATAATGATTGAAATTTCTTTTGAGAGCGGAAAACTGACTTCTGCGCATGGGCCACGAAGTTTTAATCGCACTGTACGTGTGTGCCGGCACGTGGCATTTTGTGGAAGAGCCACACTCAAGGGGCCAAAGAGCCGCATGTGGCTCGCGAGCCGCAGTTTGCTGACCACTGCCCTAGTGGTTAATAAAGAGATAAGTAATCTCAGTAGAGAAACTGAAATTATAAAAAAAGAATTAAATAAAAAAACTAGAACATATCTATATAGAAAATTGCCTGGATGAGTTTAACAGAAGAGTGAACACTATAGAAGCAAAGAAAAGATCAGTGAACTGTCCAAATTGAATCAGAGGAAAAGAGCCTGAAAAAAGGAATAGCCTCAGAGATCTGTGGGGCTACAACACTCAATTTAACTTGTGTGTAATTGGAGAGCCTGCAAGAAGGAAGAGTGAGATTGAAGCAGAAAAGAAAAAAAGAAATATTTACCAAAAATTCAAATTTGATCTCTAAAATTTGGAACAAGATAAGGATGTTTACTCTTAAAACTTCTTTTCAACATTGTACTAGAGGTAATCAAGTATGATACGTGCATTTAGTGAGGTTTCAAGATTCAAGATCAGTATTTAAAAACAATTGCATTTCTATATACATGGAAGAAACAATTGGTAAATGAAATTAAAAGTCAGTTTCATTGCTAATAGCATAAAAAATACAATATACATAGAAATATGTTTTAAGTTTAATGAAAGATGTGCAAGATCTCTACACGAAACACCACAAAACATTGCTGAAAAGAATGAAAGAAGACCTAAGAACATGGAAAAATAAACCATTTATGGATTTCAAAATTTAATATTATTAAGAAATAACTTCTCCCAAATTTTTCTCTAGATTCAATACAATGGCAACTGAAATCTAAGCAGAGTTGTGGTTTTTTCTTTCTTCTTTTTTTTTTTAGTAACAACTGATAAGATGATATATATGGAAATGTGAAGGACTTAGAGTAGCCAAATCAATTTTAAAAATAAAGAACTTATACTACTTGATTTCAAGACTACTTTAAATTATTCTAATCAAGATATTTTTATTATTTATTATTTTTAAAATTTAATTAATTAATTAATTTTAAGTTTCCTTTTTCTTCTTTTTTTAAAATTTAAATTCTTTAATATTTAAAGTATTACATAAGTCTCCTTTTTCCCCCATTGACCACTCCCCAGCCGCTCCCAACCCCCAGCACATGCCCTCACCCACCTACTGTCTGTGTCCATTGGTTATGCTCATATACATGCATCCCAGTTCTTTGGTTGATCTCTTACCAACCCCCCTCCCCTGCCTTCCCTCTTAGGTTGGATGGTCTGTTCAATGCTTCTATGACTCTGGCTCTATTTTTGTTCATCAGTTTATGTTGATCATTGTATTCCACCAATGAGTGAGATCATGTGATATTTATTTTTCTCCAACTGGTTTATTTCGCTTAGCATAATGCTCTACAGGTCCATCCATGCTGTTGCAAATAGTAAGAGCTCCTTCCTTTTTTTTTTTTTTTTTTTTTACAGCAGTGTAGTATTCCAGTATGTAGATGTACCACCGTTTTTTAATCCACTCATCTGCTGATGGGCACTTAGGCTGTTTCCAAATCTTAGCTATTGTAAATTGTACTGCTATGAACATAGGGATGCATATGTTCTTTCTGATTGGCATTTCTGGTTTCTTGGGATATATGCCTAGAAGTGGGATCACTGGGTCAAATGGGAGTTCCATTTTTAATTTTTTGAGGAAACTCCATACCATTCTCCACAGTGGCTGCACCAGTCTGCATTCCCACCAGCAGTGCATGAGGGTTCCTCTTTCTCCACTTGTCATTGCCCATGTTATATCTGATAAGGGTTTAATCTCCAAAATTTATAGGGAACTCATACAACTTAACAAAAGGAAGATAAACAATCCACTCAAAAAATTGGCAAAGGACCTAAATAGACACTTTTCCAAAGAGGACATACAGAAGGCCAAGAGACATATGAAAACATGCTCAAAATCACTAATCATTGAGAGATGCAGATCAAATCTACAATGAGGTACCATCTCACACCTGTCAGAATGACTATCATCAACAAATCAAGATATTTTTAGATGTGAGGTTGCACATGTTCAATAACACAGAAAAAAAAAAAGGTCCATAAATAGCCCCATACCTATATGGTGTTTTGGTTTAAAGATGACTACAAATTCTTAGATGCATCTCCCACCAGAAAGTGGCGCTCTCTTGAATCTGGATGGGCCTGTGACAAAAAGAACATGATGTACACTATAATTCCTGAAAGTAAGTCATAAAAGGCTATGCACCTTCTGCCATGTTCTCCAGGGACATTCCTTTTGGGAGAAGCCAGTCACTATGTAAGACTACCCTGTGATTGCCATATTGGAAAGGTCATGTGTAGGTATTCTGGTTGATAATCTCAGCTGGGCTAACAGCCAGCCAGCATGCCAGTCATGTGGATAAGTCACAATTGACGTCCAGCCTAGTTGAGCTTTCAGATTATGACAGTCCCATGCAACATCTGAATGTATTCACATGAGAAATTCCAAGTTCAGAACTGCCCAGCAGACTTTCCCAAATTCCTGACCCACAAAATAAAAGACTTGTTCTAAGCCACTAAATTCTGTGGTAGTTTGCTATGCAGCAAAAGTAACTATAATTTAATGGAAAGAATGAGTCTTAAAAAATGGTGCAGGAACAACTGGATATCTGTATTGAAAAATAAAAAAATAAAACAAAACTTCAATTCCCATTTTCTACCATTATAAAACATTAGTTCAGGTTGGAGGATAGACTTAAATGTAAAAACAAAATATATAGAGTTTCCAGATAAACACCTGGAAATTTCATATTTACACAATGGAATATGCTGTGAAATAAGCCAGCCAGTGAAAGATAAATACCACATGATCTCACTCACTTGTGGAATATAAAGAACATTATAAATTGATGAACAAAAATAGATACAGAGGCAAAAAAGCATCGAACAGACTGTCAAACTACAGCGGGAAGGCAGAGGAGGGTTGTTGGGGGCGGGGGGTAAGAGATCAACCGAAGGACTTGTTTGCATGCATATAAGAAGCATAACCAATGGACGCAAGACACTGGGGGTGGGGGGTGAAGGTATTTGCCAAGGGGGTAGGGGAGGCCAGGAGGAGGTCAATGGGGGAAAAAAGGAGACATATGTACTACTATTTGCAATACTTTAAACAATAAAATTAAAACAAACAAGCAAACAAACAAAAAATAAATTTAAAAAAGAATAAAAAAATAACATCCTGATACATGCAACATCATGTATCTCAGAAACATTATTCAGAGTGAAATAAGCCAGAAACAAAAGAGTACATATTGTATGAATTATTTTATATAAAGGTCTAGAACAGGTACAAGTAATCCATGGTGATATTCATGTGCACAGAGATGAAATTCTGGCACTGATGCCCTCTATCCATGGCAGGTTCCCAATGCTGACTATTTTTCTTTCCAGTGCTATTATGGCAATACTTTTGCTGGAGCTCTCTCATTGTCATTCTCATGACTTGAGCCTCAGTCCGTATATCCTGCGGTCCACTCTGTGCTCATCCTCTCTTTTGAGGTTCTATCACACAGTCAGGAGGATCACCTAAGCAACGTCCACTTTAAGGCAGCAACAGGCCAGCTTTCTTCCCCATATGGCACACATGTCACCACAGAAAGACACAAATTATTGTCCCACAAAGATTTGCAGATGGTTCCCAGTGAAGGTGTTACTGTGTAGCTGTGAGCTGTAGCATCTTGCCTCAGAATTGTTTCAGGCATGGTCTAACATCAGTCTTGGACCCCACATATGCCAGGCAATCAAGGTAAAATTCTCTTAGCCATTCACTAGAAACTTCTTTCACTTGCCCTCTTCTCTTCCTCTATGATGGGATGAGAAAATGGAAGCCCCCCCACCCTGAACTTGCTGCAGTGATTTTGTTCTTGAACCCCTTTCTCTTTAATCCTTTTTTTGGTGGATGAGTGAATTGTGGCAAAATGGATTTCTTATCATTTCCTTTGCAACTTCTGTAGAGGTGGTATTGCCCTGTACTTTGAATGTAAGGGTATTTTAGTACCTTTTGTTTGCTTTCTCCAGTACTCAACTGAAGCAGGAATAGTCCAATTTTAACATCTTGTTACAGAAAGGGGGCATTTCAATGCCCTGGGAGACGACCTTTAGCTGACATTCTTGACTTTCCAAAGCAGAGCACTTTTACTAAAATATTGGCTGCAGAAAATCTGTCAGAAAATTCAGTTTGTCCACAATTATCATGTCAAGTGTGACAGCTAATTTTGTAACGCTTTCAGCAGTGAAAATTCTCATCTCACCAGTTTTTCTGCCACCAACAAATAAAAACACACATCTGTAAATGGGTATAAGCTAGTTCCCCCTGCCCTCTTAAATAATTCTGTTCTCACTTTATAATTTTATTTAAAAAATCAATATATTCAATACTATACCAGCTATTTTAAAAAGCTTTTTAAAAAGCCTCACTGAGTTATAATTGATAAAATAAAAAATCTATACATCTTGATGAATTTGGACATATGCATGTACCTGTGATACCATAACCACAACCAAGGCACTAAATATATCCTTCAAAAATGTCCTCATGTGAGTGTTTTGTACTAAGAACATGTAACATGAAATCTATCATCATATTTTATAGTACACAATACTGTATTAACTATAGGCAGTCTACTGTACAGCAAATATCTAGAAATTATTTATTTTGCATAACTGAAACTTTGTATCCATCAATCAATAATTCCTCATTTCTCCCTACCAACAGCCCCTGGCCACCACCATTCTGTTCTCTGCTTCTGTGAGTTAAAATCTATGGCAATGCTATTGGATCTCTAGCATCTGTTGCAATGACAGGTGTCTGGGACTGGAGATAACTTCTTTGTTTATCAAGTTATGCCAAAAAGATGATTTAGTCATGAATTTCTGATAGAAGTAACAACCAATGTGAAAAGCAAAACAGAACCAGACAATGTATAGTGACTACTATGGTTTTCTTTACCAAGAACAGATTTTTACTGGAAGTTGAATATTCTTCTCTCTTTCTTTTTATTGTTATCTAAAAGCCATTTTAGGCGCAAAATTGGTGTTCGCATGAGGAGAACTCGTGATTTCCATTTTTCAGATAATGATATGAAGTTGGCATTTCCTTCTTCTCCTTTTGGCTTATTCAAAAGCAACAACCACAACAAAAGGAATGAGAAATGGAAACATTAAAGTCTGTCTTTAATAAAAGTGGGAGATAGTATACATTGTAAACAACAAAGTAGGTGAAGTAGTATTAATAATGGTGGCGATCAAACAGAGGGATGGGGGGAATTAGAGAGAAGATGTCCAAGCAGAAAGATCCCAGAAGTCTGTGTGCTTTTCTTAGGCAGGGCCTCACCTTGAGGTGTAAGACCAAAGTCTTCGTTAGAAAACCGGGAATAAGGTTCCCTGGCTGGCATGGAAGTTTCCCCTGAGCTTGGCTTTGTTCTGAGAAAAAAACAAATAGTTGATGAACTGATGAACTCCATAACTGGGGAAAAGTAAATACCTCTGTGGCTTTAAAAGGATCCCACAGCACAAATCATAAAGGAATTATTTATAACCTGTGATAATTCTGAAGACCTTTTATTCCTTAAAAGAAACAGAAGATAAAATACACTATGTTAAAGTCATAGATATGTATATAACTAGGGAAAATTCTTCCAAATTTTCAGAAAAAATTTAGGGACAAAACTAAATGCAAAAGAAAAAGACCACATAGGAAAATATATATTTTTTAAAGTATAAGACATTTTTCTATTAAGAAAATGAGAAGTTTTCTTCTCTACAAGCTGTCTTTTACTTGCTAACTCACTTCTATTACTTTGTTCTTTTTTCCCCTCCATGCAGAAGTCAGGAAAAATGGGATCTTTCTCTTTGGAAAGGCTTGTGATGTAGAGGCATGCAGGGGTGCTGTCATTAGAGCAGAGAAACAGGCTTTATAACCATAATTATTATCATCCACTGTTGCTGTTACTTTGCCTATCTTTAATTATGCCCAAGAGGACCAAGGCTTGGAACAAATGCCTTAGAACAAGTGCTCAGAACAAGTGTCCCTGAACTGGGAGGGTTTGGCAAGAGCATCAGCTCTGGAGAATGACATTTCTGAATTTAAAATACAGCTTTCGTGTTTACTCTGTGTGGCCTCACACTTCTCCAGGCTCAGCTTTCTCATTTAGAATATTGGAATAACACCCACCTTGCAAAGTTGTCATGTGGGTAATAAGTGGTAACATTTATTGAATACTTACTGTGTGCCTAGCCTTTTCTAAGCATTTTACATTGTGTTAACTCATTGAATTTCCACAAAAATTTGATGACACAGGTACTGCTATTATTCCCATTTGATATACAAAGAAACTGAGACACAGACACATGAAGTTTCTAATTCAAGGATTAGAGATAAACACTTCATGTGTCTTACAGCAACTAGTACGTGTCAAAGAATAAGGCTATTCTGGAGAAATGGTCTCATTGGTATAGGAAGTCAAGGCATGGAGAGGTCAGGTAAACTGTTGATTTTCAAATCACCATGACCGGGAGGTGAAATTTCAGGAAAAATGAAGAGACAAGAGGTTAATGGACATTCCAGGTAATTAGTAGCTCACTTTTGCAAACTGGAATAATGAACAGAAGGTTTGGAGCAGATGTCCTGGCAACAGCAGGATCATTTCCGAGGAGACAAGTGGTCAGTCTTGAAAAAGAGACTTCCAGGCAGGGAACTGGAGTAGCCTGGGGATGTCTTTCAAGTCGTTTTGTGGGGCACTGAACAGACTGATGGGCTTCTGTCAGAGCTTTCCATTCTGAAACTCAAAACATGCGCAGTTAGTTTCATCTATAATAAATGGAGTCAACAGCCACTGCTCTCAGCAAGACAGCTTCAGTACTTCGTCAGAGATCTGAATAGGTAAGTGTCTCTTTTGTCTCAATAAGAAGAGAGGGGGTATACATACACACTCACACATAAACACATTCACATACCTAGACACATGCTCACATACCTATACACACACACACACACACATACACACACACACACACACACACACACATACACACACCCCTCATGATCTTTTCAGTTTGTGGGTCCCAAATTCCACCAATATATTTAGTTGGCTTCAGTCTGAGGAGAAAACTCCCTTGGTCTGCCCAGGTTGGAGACTTCTCAATATGTGTGAATTCTGCTCTTCAAAGAGAGATTGTGAAATTCTGCAGAGGTCATGGAAGCTGACTTGAAATGAAAAGCGAATGTTCAGAAGAAATGAAGTTCCTTCCTTTCCTTCCTTCCTTCCTTCCTTCCTTCCTTCCTTCCTTCCTTCCTTCCTTCCTTCCTTCCTTCCTTCCTCCCTCCCTCCCTCCCTCCCTCCCTCCCTCCCTCCCTTCCTTCCTTCCTTCCTTCCTCCCTTTCTTTTTAAAAATATGTTTTTATTGATTTTAGAGAAGAGGAAGGGAGAGGGAGAAACGTTGACTGGCTGCCTCCTGTATGCCCCCTACTGGGGATCGAGCCTGAAACCTGTGCATGTGCCCTGACTGGGAATAGAACAGGCGACCTCTGCGTACCTGGGACAATGCTCAACCAACTGAGCCACACCAGTCAGGGCGCTGTGGCTCCACTTCTTCAAAGCTTCCCAGGAGGGAAGGGACGTCGTCCTGCACTGCAAAATATAAGCCATCAGCTCAGTGCATTCACTGCCGCCACCCATTGTCACAGGACCAGCCTCTTTGCAGTTAAGAACCTTCTTTTTCAAAGTCCAAGTAATGTGTTCGTGTTGCTCAAACACTACAGTAAGTTCCCCTTACCCTTGGTTTCACTCTCTGAGACTTCAATTACCTGTGGGCAACTGCAGTCAAAAATATTAAATGGAACATTCAAGAAATGAACAATTCGTAAGTTTCAAATTGCACAGTTTTGAGTAGCACGATGAAATCTTGAGACATCCGCTCCAGCAGCAGGAGACCTAACTCATCCCTTTGTCAGATGTCTCCATGCTCCTCACCCCACCCATTAGTTACTTAGTAGCCAAAGGTGTTATCAGATTGTTGAGGTATCAGCGCTTGTGTCAAGGCACCCTTATTTTACTTAGTAATGGCCTCACAGTGCAAGAGTAGTGGTACTGACAAACTGGATATGCCACAGAGAAGCCAGAAAGTGCTTTCTTAAGGTGAAAAGGTGAAAGTTCTCGGCTTAATTGGGAAAGAAAAAAATCGTATGCTGAGGTTGCTAAGATCTATGGTAAGAACATCTTTTATCTGTGAAATTGTGAAGCAGGAAAAAAAAATTGTTTTAGTTTTGCTATCGCACCTCAACCTACAAAATGATGGCTACAGTGCGTGGTAAGTGTGTAGTTAAGATGGAAAAGGTATTAAACGGTATCATAGGTATGTGTAGGAAAAAACCCCCATATATTGGGTTTTGTACTATCGGTGGTTTCTGACATCCCCTGGGGATCTTGGAACGGATGCCCCTGGATAAGGGGGTACTGCTGTACTCTGCCCATATGTGGCAGCAGCAGTTGTTACACTGTTCGCCACATATATTTATCTCCAGCCAGGCTGCCTTGCTGAGCTGGAGAAACAGACGCGCGCGTAATGCCTGCTTTGTGCCGGGAGGCTCTCTGCACTCTGGTTCCCACAGAGACCAACCTGGCAGGGCTGCGAGGCCAGAGCAGCTAAAGGCAAGTCTCAGAGTCCTTTCCCCAGCTGGCCTCCCACCTGGTGCAGGCAGCAGCTGTGCAGAGGGAAGTGCAGACTCAGGACCATCCTTACTAGCTCCCGCTCCTCTCTTCTTCCCAGGACAAATGGGTGTGAGATGAGTTGTTCCAAACCGCCCTGGCTTCCAGGGCCCAAGGAGCGCTGCCGCCTTTCACTATAATTACCCTTCACACCACTGCCCATTTAGCAGGGCTGATTTACTCTTTGGATAAGATTGGATTCTGACTTTAAACCCTCCTGGGCATGAAATTATGGCCTAACTGGGCCATGAGATTGCAGATATCCCTGGCACCTTTGTACCTAAGGCCCCCCAGGGAGATGCTGTCCATTTCCCAATGTTCCTCCTCGAGCCTGAGTTAGAAGGGGCTCTGGGGCACAATGCCATGGGAGTGAGATGGGAAGCCTTGCTAGGCTGGGGCCTGTGGCTACCTGCAGGGCTTGGATGCTTCCAAATGTTTCTCTGCAGTTGGCAATATTTCTCTTTCAAATGACACTTGGTGAGGCAGATGTGCCCTGTGCCCTGTGTTTTAATAGTCGGGTTTTAGGAATAAAACCAGACATGAATTAAATTAAGCAAATAAAAGAAAAACAATCAGATGAGATCGGGCATGTGCAGGGTGGTATAGACTGCATGATTCTGATACTGTTGAAATAATCCGGTTATCATTTAACAGGAAAGGAGCAAAGGGGAGACTAGATAATACAGGCATGCCGTTTATACAGCTTTGCCAGGAAGCTGCAGTTAACAGTCTCTAGGACTGCTCCCTGCAAATTGCTGGGGGAAGGGACTGGACAATAGACGCAGGCCCAGTAAGCTGGGTGACATGGGGGTGCCTATGTGTCAGTCACACCTGGGAACAAGTCAGTGTCCAGAATAGGCATGGCCACTGCAAGCATGTGAAATCTAAATATTTAAACTCCTAGACAAAGGAAGTTTCTCTCTCTTGGCTCTTGGCCCTCTAATTCTCCTGGGACTTCTGTTGCAGAGGGCGCATTCCCTTGTATTTGCCCATGTGGCCCACAGCCAGGTGGACACTACATAATGGATTAATAGACTGAATCTGCCTGATGCTGAACTGGACCTGGTTGCAACATGGAACGGAAACTCTGGACAACATGGAATGGAAACTCTGGACAACATGGAATGGAAACTCTGGACACCATGGAGTGGAAACTCTGGACATGGTTGGCTCTGCTGGACCTCCAGCTGCACCTTTGTCAGGACTGGGTTAAGGAGCATGGCATTCTGCAACCTGAGAAATAGAATTCCACGCCAATAAAAACCATTCATTCCCTGTGGGGGTCTCCAGAAGTGCTCATCCCAGCAGTGCCCCAAGGACCTCACTCCCACTAATGTCTGAGAAATTGGACCCACTAATTTCTCCGGCAACAATTCCACTTATGTGAGATACCTACAGTAGGCAAATTCATGGAAGAAAAATATGGACTGGTGTTTGCCAGAGGCTGAGGGGAAGGAGAAGTGGGGAGTTACCAATCAAAGGGCATAAAGTTTCAAGTCAGGACGCATATGCTCTAGAGATCTGTATAACCTTGTGCTGATAGCCAGCAAAACTGTGTTGTACACTTAATGTATTAAGAGGGCACATCAAACATGTTCTTACAACAATAACATAAATAAAATCAAATAATAAAATAGAATCTAGGAAAAGTGCCAGAGGACCATCAGGAGAGAGGACATGAGATCAAAGACTTTTCCCAGAAGTGTTGGCCCTACTGCCTTTCGGTGACCGAGGACGAGTCGGTGCTGCCGGAACATACTCCCTTTGCCATCCGTGTTGGCGCCAGGAAGGTGGGGATGATGCTGTCCTTTTCACTGTTGTACCTCCCTTACTTAGAGGAGCTCCATGAATATTTGTTGGAAGAACATGTCAGTGTGATTGTCCTCTGCTGAAGATATAGAGCAATGGATTACCTTCCCCCAAAGCTTCCCATTGGCCCTCATGGCTATCTGAGCCAGCAGGGCACCGGAACTCCCTCTGTGCCAGGGAGAAATCATGGCAGCAGTCCATTGCCTTTCTTGCTCTCTACATACGAATACAGAAGTTGGACTGACCTCTTACCTCTAGACTGCCCTAATTCTTAGTCTACCCAAGAGGAGGGGAAAACCCCAGGAAAATACCAGCTTCCCTAATAAGAAGAGGCTTGCGCCAGCTTTCCTATGAGCTAGTAAGTAGCAGAGATGTGCTCACATTCCTCAGTCTCTGCGGCAGTTCCCTATATTCACCTGCGGAAATGGATTCATCAGCTCAGTACTTTGAGCCAAGACTTTTCCAAAGATGCTGACTTGTAATAAGGGCGTGGGATTAAGAAACAGAGTCTTCCCCATGGGTAGCATGGGGCAAGAACCATATGAGACATAGATGAGAATTTAGCTTAAGGCAGATTAAAAGTTTGTGTTTTTTTTTTTTTTTTTTTTGGAAAATTATCCTTAATTTCATAGTAAAGAGAAATTTTTTACTCCAGGCCTTGTGAAATTTATGTTATGTATGTAGCAAAGATGTGGACTCAGTTATTCTCAAGCCAACTTTTAAACATCTGAGTTAACCCTCACCGGTTTGGCTCAGTGGATAGAGCATCGGCCTGAGGACTGAAGGGTCCCAGGTTCGATTCCGGTCAAGGGCATGTGCCTTGGTTGCGGGCATATCCCCAGTAGGGGGTGTGCAGGAGGCAGCTGATGGATGTTTCTCTCTCATCGATGTTTCTAACTCTCTATCCCTCTCCCTTCCTCTCTGTAAAAAATCAATAAAATATATTTTAAAAAAAACACACACACAGAAAAAACACACACCTGAGTTAAAGAAACTCCTCTAGGTTTTGTTATAAATACGGACACCTGGGTCTCATGGGCGCCTACAAGACAGCATGGGCTAAACTAGGTAAGCCGGTTTCCTCACAGAATTCTCTCTTTAGACAGTTTCTTTTTGGATTGGTGTGGTACTCACTAGTTTAAAACTGGGTGGGGGAGGAAGAGTAACAATGTTCACATGTTATTTACCTGCAATTCCTAAAGACTGATAGCAAGGGTAGCAGTTCTTCAGAGAGTTTGCCTAAGATCTTAATCATCATTTCTGGGAGGAGGTGGAGGGAGTTTTGTTGAGGCAGTTGAACAACTGCTGCCTCTCAGGGGGGTATGGTTTTCCAGAAGAGCTGGTGAAATCGTTCTCCCAGGGCCTCTTTTATTCTGTAATGTTGTCTGCGAGGAGTCAATTGATATCAGCAACAACAACATCATAGTGTTTACTGATAATCCCCTATGTTTTTAAGGGTCTGTGTTAAAAACTTTCCATATATCCTCACATTTTAAATCTTTAGTAAATCAATAGTAGTATGTCTATTAGATGGATGGAAAAGTTGAGGGCTAGAGAGATTAAGAGACTTGCCCATAGTAAGTCAGAGAGAGGCTCTGCTGTGGAATTATGGCTGGGAGGCTGCCAGGCCCCAGCTGAAGAGGTGAAGAACCAGAGACAGACTCTGTAGGGCTCATTGGCCTGCGCCTGCAGTGACTCCACATGTTTTCCCAGGTACTGTGTGTGTGTGTGTGTGTGTGTGTGTGTGTGTGTGTGTGTATGTGTGTGTAAGTAATACCTAGTTGTAGTTTTAAGCACATTTGAGTGAGCTGAGGATTCATTGTGAAGGCTAAGTGGAGTGATGCAAAAGTGGAAATAAAGGACTTGTGAGTAATTTCCCATCTAGTTTGACAGCCATCAAATAAAAGTGATTTGGGCTGCACACTGGAATGCTAGAATAACAATTTGATAATATCCAGCACTTGCTTCACTGAGTAGCACTCTTCTAAAATGATTCCCTGAAACCAACATTATAGCAAGCTCCCTTCACGCCCACACGGGGAGAGCATGTCCTTAAAATAAGACTCTTTTGAAATCAAGGACTAGGGATTGAAGTGGCTGCCAGCTTCATGTGCTCTTTAAGCCAAGCTGCCTGGGTTTTATTCCATAGTGGTTCTGTTTACATGTCCTCTAACATTTCACTGACTGAGAAGTGGAAGAATAGTAAGGGATATGCAAAGCAGAAATAAACCCTATTTCAGAAATAATAATATACTGGTTCAATTTCTTTTCAGCCTCACTAAAACAAATCAACATACACATGAAATCGTTTAGATTTAAAAAAAGTGTAACAAGATGAAGAAAAGTTTATTTGCAAGAATTTCTCTTGGGGAAAACACTGTGTTGTGTGTGTGTGTGTGTGGGGGGGGTAGTGTGGGGGGGCAGCAAGGGGGAACTTCAATAAATGTCTTGGGGTGAAAAGAGACTCAAAGGGCATGCCCAGGAGAGAAAAGATAGTCCCTTAACCACAGATACAAGGTGAGAAAGGAAATTTGTGTGCAAAAAAGGTGTGTGAGTGGGGAAAAGATACGGAGCTGAAAGGACCAGTGGCAGCCCAGTTATAGAAGGTTTTGGGGGAAGAAAAATGTGTTCCATGAATTTTTAACTTAGTTCTCATCTGTGCTCTGCCAGCTCCCTCTTCCTAATTTCTGCCCTTGGACTCCCAACAATAATCTTCAATGAAATGGACATTTGTTACTCCTCTTTGTAAGGGGGTATAAGTGGATTCCTTTGGGAAAATTAGAAGAGCTGCCTTTCTGTGTTTGAGTCAAGGTTGTGCACAATATCGGTATCAGGTGAGGATGCATGGGGCAGCTACCATCTGCGTTATATAGTGAGACGAGTCACAGTAACTTACATTAAATAGCCACCTTCATTTTTTTTTGTAATTTAGAATACTGCATTTTATATTCAGAGTATTTAATTTTGCTTTATGAATCTATCTTTTTCTTTGTGTGCGGTATCTCCTATGTCTCCCAATAGGAAAGCTAAGGTGGTTGATTACCTGTTGGCAAATGATGCCATTTCTGGATAATCACTCTTGCTTTCGCTAATGAATTTTATGTTTAATGATTTTTTTCAAAGCACAATCCATGTCTTGGCAAATGGTCAAAACCATCCCCCATAGTGTGAAGAAACCGTACACTCTCCCTGAGAATTAGCTCTGGATGGAATTGGTTTTGAGTTGCAAAAATGAGAAAATAAGATTATAAGAGAGAATAAGTTGTTCATGGTGACAAAAATAAACACAAAGGCAGGTGGGAATCAAGAGCTGTTTGCCCTGCTTGTAAGAAAGCACTAGAGAGACTTTTAAAGATAAAAATACTTAACATTTATACAGCTCTGGTAATTAAGAGTCATTAATCAGATATTAGCTTCAGGTCATTCAATGAATTAGCTGTGGATTTAGACAGAGCTGTGCATAATTCTGGAGAATAGGAACAAATATGATTCATTTTATACTTCTTAAAAATTTTGACTTTCTTGTACTCATTGAAAATTACTGTGTGTGTGAGTTCTCATTATAGACACCAATATGGACTTATTATTGTATGGATTCCTATTTATATAGAGCACTAATTTATAATTTATCAGTTTGATATTTATAACTCTATGGAGACAAGACTATGTAGGAAACTCCAAGTTATTAGAACTCTCACAGTGAAAGTCATCACTGAATGCCCACCCCCAACATCGGTACATGTTGGCACAGACTATTTAATAAAAACACACAACAGATACTTGTTCCTTCTCCAGATTGAGCATTGCCAACTTGGGTGCACGGAACACATTGTAAAGGAATCTGGCATCAGTACCTTTTTACTGCAAGTTGATGCCTTATCTCTGCAGCCCGATTGCCTGGGTTTGAATCCTGATTCTCTAACTCACCAGCTGTGTGACCTTGGGTGAGCTACTTTGCCTTTCTGACACTCAGTATGCTCATCTGTAAAATAGAGACTAATTTATCTCCTGTCTTCAGTTGTTAAGAGGATTAGTGAGTAAATATTTGTAAGGTGCTTAGAACAGTATTTGGCACATTTGTGATACACATAAATATCTGTTAAACCTATTAAAAAGTTCACTTTTAAATATACTTTGCTGAGTTGAATATAGAAGATATTCTACAAATGTTTCTAAGCCTTTTTAAAATTCACATAATATACAGATGATATATTATAGAATTGTACATTTGAAACACAATTTTATTAACCAATGTCACCCCAATAACCTGAATAAAAATTAAAAAAATAATTTTAAAGATTCCCATTCTTTTAAAAGATTATATATATATATATACTTTGTTAATGATAAACTTCAAGGATCAAAAATGGACTAAGTTAGCACTACGAAAAACTGCTTTCTTTGAAGATACTGGGGATGTGAGGGTCAGGCAAAGGATATTTGATGATGGCTATTGATATTGTGAATGAGATGGAAAGAAACTGAGGGGCTGGGATGGCTTAGCTTCTCATGAGCCACAGTCACTGAGGTGGTTGACTGGTGAGTTTGAGGGAGGCAGATTGGGAGGTCTTGGCAAACGAAGTTCTTCAGCTTCACCCACATTCTATTTCAGTGCCATAGAGTGTGGCCAGCAGCCAGAAAAAGGACAATTTGACAGGGGAATGATTTGTTCCAGAATTGTTATAAAATTCCTAAAATTATTAAATGGAACAACTTTTCATTAAGTAAAAATATTTTAATGTTAAACAACAAACTTTAAGTGGGTGAGTTTTGTCCACAACAAAGCATACAGAAAATAACAGGCTATTAAAATTCCTAAAAGAGTCCTACGCAGTTTGGCTCAGTGGATAGAATGTTGGCCTGTGGACTGAAGGGTCCTGGGTTCAGTTCCGGTCAGGGGCATGTACCTTGGTTGCAGGCTCCATCCCAGCCCCCAGGGCCACGTGCGGGAGGCAACCAAACAATGTGCCTCATATAGATGTTTCTCTCTCTGTGTCTCTTCCTCTTCTTTCCACTGTCTCTAAAAAGCAATGGAAAAATATCCTTGGGTGAGGACTGATAACAATAAAAAATTCCTAAAAGATTGCATTATATTTAGAACATTTTTTCTTGGAAGTCAAAATACCAAAATAGTAGTAGGATCATACAAATGAGGTCAGGAAACTGAAATGTGCACACTGACATTCCAGCCCCAAATCCATTCCAGAAACAGCTGCCCTGGCCTATATTTCATAAGCTAACACAGAGCTGATATTTCTTCCCAAAATTGGCTCCCCTTTCCCCTTTTATTTGTAATGTTGATTCAGGCAGGGCAGGCTAAATTACAGTTCAATAACAGATGACCCCAAACCTTACCTTGTATCTCTGGCAAGGATGCGGGATGCAGAGTGGGGTGTGTATTGGCTGGGCGATCGTTCCTCCTTCACCTCCCACTGGTAACATCTTTCAGTTTTGGGTTATGAATCTTGGAGCCAAATACCCTCCTCTCCCCACAAGGCAAAAGGTTTTTGCTTCTTTTCCCCCTCCCTGAGTCCTGCTTCCCCTCCAGCTGTAGACTCCTACTGCTTGTTACTCAGAGCAAGGCTCATAGCGGGACAGGAGGGTCCTGCCCTTCCCTCAGGGACAGATGTCTTTTGCCTCTACCTCTCCCTGAGAACCAGCAGCTTTTTTTTAAAAAAATATATATTTTATTGATTTTTTTTTTTTACAGAGAGGAAGGGAGAGGGATAGAGAGGTAGAAACATCGATCAGCCGCCTCCTGCACACCCCCTACTAGGGATGTACCTGCAACCAAGGTTCATGACCTTGACTGGAATCGAACCTGGGACCTTTCAGTCCACAGGCTGATGCTCTATCCACTGAGCCAAACCGGTTAGGTCTGAGAACCAGCAGCTTTTACCTGGGCCCGGGGGTGGGAATGTTCCCTGCCCCTCCCATGGCACTTGTTTCTTTTGGCAGAAAGTCTGGTGAAGTAGATGTTGTTCTATGCCTACAGACAAGAAAAGGGGTCTCCTAAAAAAAAAAAAGAAAAAGAAAAGGGGTCTCCTGCCAGTCCCACATCTTTGTTAGTGCCCAGGGGAGGCCAGTGGAAAAGAGCCTGTGAGTGAGTGCAGGTGCCCCTTGTGTTTGGGGCCCCAGAGATTCTAAACTGCTCGTAGCCTACATTTGGCCTTTTAGAATTCATTAAAATTTTAATTGTTTTTACCCCCCACCTGCTGTTATGGTGGCTAACTCTTCCTTCCAGGCTCTGCCCAACGTGAAAGACTTCTGGGTCCCTTCTTTCTTGGGGGAGCTTGCCACCCTTTGTCTTTCACTCGGTGCCTGCTAACCTCAGCTCTCAGATGGCCTCAAGAAAAGTTTAATTTTGTGGTCAAGTTGGTGGTGTAGCTAAATGCAGTACCTGCATCCTCCCTTAACCATATAAAAATTACAACTAAACTACAGAACAGCCGTGAATGAGAAGTGCCTGAAATCTAGCTGAACAGAAGTCCTACAACTAAGGATCTAAAGAAGCCACATCGAGGCTGATGTTATTGGGCAGGCACTGCAGATGACAAGATATCAAGAGCCCATACCCTCTCCCCCTGAAAGACCCTTCGAGATCTCACAAATAGATGGTTTGCTTCCCCCTCCAATTACTAGCGGGCAGACAGAGCCTGGTGTTATCACTGTATTCTCCAACCAAGGGGAACAAGTAACATGTATGATTCCTCCATGGCAAGCCCAATTCTTCTAAGTACAGTTGACTTAAGGGGCAGATTTTCCCTTGTTCTAAGAGGGGAGTTATCATTTGCTACTTCACTTATAAAAGATCTCCCATAACTTTTTGGATCATTAGCATTTCCAAAGAGTGGCAAATGAAGATACCAGTAAAATATATTCACATTAATTTCCAGTTGTCTGTTATATTCTTCCCCACCTCCTGTTGGTTTTCCATTCACTGGATCCATGTTGATGAACAGGCTAAATCTACCTGTTTTGTGATCATGCTCTTTGAGGTTTGTAAAAACCACAAAATTGATTTCTAAAGGACAGGGCATTGAATGAGTAAGTCTGATGTTAGGATGCTGAGAAAAAACACACACACACTTTCTACTGTCAATATATCTGATCAAATAGGTTGCATAGGTTAGAGTACAATAAAGGTGCAATGAAAGTCACCAAAAAAAAAAAATTAAACTTTTATAGACTATCTGACTTTTTCTAGTTGATAGTGGGAGTGATGTTCTCTTGCAGTTTATGTATTTTAAACAGAAACCAAATTAATATTTGAGCCCTTATCACACAGTATAAGGGCTCAAATATGCTTCTATAGCCCTGACAGGAAATGGGAAAAGAAAAGAGTTCCAGAAATTCAGGGGAACAAGCGTGCTAGACCCAGCCAAAGGAGCATACATACTCTTGTTCATCTTAATGCTGTGGAGAGCCGGTGACTTAATATGTCCTATGATCTACCAAATGTTAATTCTATGATCTGCCACATGTTAAAAAATTTCTCCTTAGCTAGCCCTTTGGTGGGGAATTAATCACCATCCTACTTATAATCAAGGCCACTTCCATTTGTTCCCAAATGCTTTTCTCACCATATCCCACCACTCTCAGCTGTACCTTGTAATTTAGCCACATGAGTTGACAGACTTCCAAGTAGGGCCAGACTTGCTTTGTTGGAATCCAGAGTAGGTAATTTATCATTAGTTCTGTGGCCTGGGTCTAGCTGCTTATCCTAGCCATATATCAGCTTCTTCATTTGTAAAATGGAGAAAGTAATAATACTTACTTACATCATTGGTTTGCTATAAACTGCCCGGCCTAATCTAGACTATTATTCCTAGGCATCTTAGAACCCCATTTGCAAAATAGAATCCTCTCTAATAAAATGATAATATGCAAATTAACCATCACTCCGCTACATAAGCCACGCCCACCAGCCAAGCCACGCCCACCAGCCAATCACGGTGAGTATACAAATTAACCCCAATCCAAGATGGCTACAGCCACAGAGAGCAAGGTTTCTCAGGTAACAGAGGAAGCTAAGCTTTCCATAGCCGTTGCAAGCCTAAGCCTCCACTCAAGCTACAAAGTTTCAATTATAGAAGGTAAACAAATTCAAACAAATGGCAGCAGAATGGAGCTTGAGAGAGCAGGCCAGGGTTGCCAGCGGCAACAGGGGAAGCAAAGCTTTCCGCACACCCTGGCCGGGCGCACCCGCTTAAGGCTACAAAGTTTCAATTATAGACGGTGAATTAACCCCAACAGAAATGGCTGCTGCCCCGGAGGGAGCAGCAGGCTTGGCTCCGCTCCAGGCTACAAAATTTCAATTGTAGAAGGAAAATAAATTCCAGATACCAGGGCTTCCCCTTGGGTTGCCAGGGGGCGTGGCCCGCCTGCAAACCACCACAGGCCCCTCGCTCAGGCCGCCCCACACCCCAAGGGAACCCCCACCCTTATCTGTGACACCCTTCAGGGCAAACCAGCTGGCCCCCACCCGTGCACCAGGCCTCTATCCTATCTAATAAAAGAGTAATATACAGATTGATCATCACTGCAACACACAATATAGCTGCCCCCATGTGGTCAAAGATCCTGCCCCCATGTGGACACAAGATGGCCACTACAAGATGGCCAGCAGGAGAGGGCAGTTGGGAGGCACCAGGCCTGCAAGGGAGGGCAGTTGTGAGGGACCAGGCCTGCAAGGGAGGGCAGTTGAGAAGGACCAGGCTTGCAAGGGAGGGCAGTTGGAGGTGATCAACCCTGCAGGAGAGGGCAGTTAGGAGTGACCAGGCTGGCAGAGGAGGGAAGTTGGGGGCAAACAGGCTGGCAGGGGAGCAGTTAAGCATCAACCAGGCTGGCAGCGGAGTGGTTAGGGGGTGATCAGGCTGGCAGGCAGAAGCGGTTAGGGGCAATCAGGAAGGCAGGCAGGCAAGCAGTTGGGAGCCAGCAGTCCTGGATTGTGAGAGGGATGTCCGACTGCCCGTTTAGGCCCGATCCTAGATCGGGCCTAAACGGGCAGTCGGACATCCCTCCAGGAGTCCCAGATTGGAGAGGGTACAGGCTGGGCTGAGGGACAACCCCCCGCCATGCACGAATTTCGTGCACTGGGCTTCTAGTATAGTATAAGACACCTCTGTCCAGCTCAGGTTCAAACTGGTATCACATTTCCCCTTTGCCTTTCTTAATGTTATGCCCAGAGTTCAGGGTCCCCAATAATCAACCAGCAGGGAGCCTTTTCTCCGATGCAAAAGCAAAGAGTCTTTATTCAAACCCGGGTTCGGCTCCCAGCCTCCTTCTGATATAGCAGTGGGGCCAGAGAGAGAGAGAGAAGCCCGGGAGAGCGATGGGTTATAAAGCGTTGGACAATTGGGTGGACTTAGGGAAGTGACGTGGGTTACAGAGATCGCTTTATTAGGCCAGGGTTTTTCAGCAGGGTCTTACAGCACAAAAGTCAGGAAGTGACCAGTAGTGACCAGTACATTCTGAGGCTGGAGCCGTCCCTCATTGTTTCCTGATTGGTCAACAGTGATGTATAGGGAGTATCCTGTGGTTATGCCTTATTAGGACCTAGCTGCGTCTCTGGAGCTTCATTGGTCCACTCAGGCGGTGGTTGGGGGAGTTAGGACATTCCTGGCGCTCCTGTGGCCACTCCCAGCAGGGGGGGGGGGGTTCCTTCCGCAAGATGGAGGATAGCCAATTTTGCTTTGCCTTTTCATTAAGATAAGCTTTTGTGAGCATGTAAGAAATGTGAGTGACACCATTTGGGCTGGTAGGGAGTCCTTTTTAACCCCCTCAAGGCAGAAGGTGAAGATAATCAGTTTGACGAGTTCTAAAATCTCATCACTCTCAAGTCTTCTCTTCTCTCATCCTTTTAAGCATGTAATCTTGTTATTCCCACCACAAGAGTCTGGTAAGATTAAACAACACTGTAATTGACTCGAGGTTCTAGGTATCTATGGAGTTTTGAAAACATGTTAGTTCTCTGGCTAGTATACACTCTGAGAGCCATTCGTTTATCCAAAAACATTGATTGAGTACCTATTACGTGTCAGGAATTATTCCAGTGAGATGTTAGCATGGGTTTCTAAATCCTTTGCAATGTAAACTGCTCAAAAGTAAAAACAAATTCAAAAGTCTACAAAATTCACTGGAAAGTAGAGAAAGGTATCAGCATCCAATCACATTATTATACCGTTCTAGGATACTTCTAGTCACAATAGAAATCCTCAAGCCTGATATTGATGGTTTTGATACTTTTCATATTAGCATTGGATTTGAAGGAAAAATAAGAAGAAACCTCCTGAGATGACTTATAAAGCTTAAATTACTCGTTCCTGCTTTATGTCAGTTATAATCATTTTTTTACTTGAATGCCTACAGATAGTTCAATCATATTTCTAAAGAATTACAAGCTACACAATTACAGCAAAATCTTTATTGTCAGAGCTCTTGGTTAGTTCAGTGTTCTGGTTAAATGAGTTTTCTTGTTATAATGAAAGATTAAATTGAAAAGGCTCATTTCAAACTTTCTGTTGAAAATTGCCTTATTTTTCTTTCCAATTATAAGGAAAGTTGTTGAAATAGGGTTTTTTTGGTGTTGTTTTATTATTATTTTTAACATTGTGGCTTACTTAGTGTCTTATGATCACACAAACATTTCAATTATCATTTTAGAGCACTGAAAATTGAGACAAATTTGGATTAAACTTATAGTAACTTCAGGATATACCTGTGAACAAAAGAGGCAGGGTGATTTAGTGGGATGCACATCAAATTTGGAGCCTTTGAGGCCTAAGAGATATAGATATAAATTTTTGCTCACCATTTACCATCTATGTAATCCTGGAAAATTTATTTAATGTTCCTAAGAAGCCTCAGGTTCTTTATCTTAAAATATAAATATGTTGCATCACAAATTCTTTGATCATATGATGGGCCTGGCCCACAGCATTTATTCAGTGAATGCTTGCCAGTTTCTAATTGTTGTTGCCTCCACTTTCTGCTGGTTTATTTTGTTGTTAATTAATTTTATAAAAGTCACATATGACCTTATAATTTAAGAAAATAGCTTTATAACATGTGTTTATCTCCTTTTGCTCTTCTCAGGCCTCACTAATATGATAGTAAATGCATAAAAAATGCAAGGACAAATCGACTAGGAAAAGGGATATCAGTGGGAATAGACGTAACAATTTTTTGGACAGAAATAAGATAGAGTATTGACTGAGAAGGGTGGAGAAAGCCACAGCCTGAAATGTATGCAGGAAAATAAACTTTTAAAAGTAATAAAATTATTTTCTCCAAATTCAGAGAGTTTTGGGATTTGGAAACTGGGGAGAGCAAAGAGTTCAGGGCTGAAAGCAGGATCTGGTTGAAAATCAGAAAGCAAGAGTCACCCACCTCCTCTCATTCCTCTCCCCGCTGCTTAGGAAATCAGAATAACAGACCCAGCTTTTATGTGGTTAAGGACAGGAGTTACTCCTCTAAGCAATTTAAATCACAGTGGTATGAACCCTTGGAGATTCAGCAGAGAAAAACATTGGTCATGGGACTAAAGCAGGGAAATTAACTGGAAGTGTGTGTCTCCTGCCTCCCTCCTTTCCCAGAAGCCCCAAATTCACAAAATACCAGCAGTGAGGCTGCCATGCATATTGACCTGGATATGCCTAGGAGCTACCATTCATACTGATATACTTTTTATGATGATTTTTCAGCAGATGAGAGTAAAGTCCTTATTTAACCAAAATGGATCCTTATGAAAATCTTCCAACAGATGGGTATAAATTGTCTTGAGAAGGTGGGCCTTTTTCTAAATCACAAAAAATTCACTCAGTGGTCTGGTGACTGTCATCATACCATATTACACAGTTAGAAAATGAGAAATTTCTCCTCCATAACTGGATGGCTTCAGAGTAGAAAGAAAACAAAAATCTTTGTAAAATGTCATTAGGAGTCCCATTATTAAAATAGCCAGTTCTCCACCTAATCATTGTAAAATAAAGTCTTGCTCAAATGCACAGGGATTCCCATTGCTTACATGTGAACAAACAACCTATGATCATGATATTTTTGGAGAATTTCAGATATGAAACAGAGATCTAAGAAAACAAACAGAGAAAATCAAACATATCAACCAGAGAAAATGCGGGGTTAATAGATAATAGTACAGAAGAAAATGAAAACAGCAACAACAATCACAAAACTCTCAAGATAGGTAGGAGAATATAGTATAACTATAAAATTTGAACAGAATTAATAAAGTGATTAATACAATTGAAAGAAAGGCATATTGGGAATTAAAATAGAAATTTTAGAAGAAGCAGAATGTAAGTTAACACAGCCTCCTAGAAAGCAGAGCACAAAGGAGGAGAGGAAGGATAAAGTATCTATCAGAATGAACCCAAGAGGTCTAACATCCTAGGCAAGGATTTCCAGAAAGAAAAAGAGAAAATAAAGGGCATGGACATTTCAGCCTAATAAAAAAATAATAAATTGAGCCCTGAGAGGGCTCCAAAATGCTCTAACAAGTATATATAACAATAATCTATCTCTCTATATAAAAGCCTAAGCGACTGTTATGATGGAACAACTGGAACGACCAGTGACTATGACGTGCACTGACCACCAGGGGGCAAACACTCAATGCAGGAGCTGCTCCCAGCCCACAGGCCCTGATTGCCAGATGGGGTCCCCTCATCGCCCGATCGGGGCCGGGCCCCAGGCTGGGACAGGGAACTGGGGGACATGGCAGTGGACATGGCCCCTTTCCCAGGGGGGACAAAGGCCAGCTCCCTCCTTGGGGCTGGCAGCCAACCTCCTGGGTCTCTCCCCCCAGCTGGCAGGCCCTGATTGTCTGATTGGGGGTGGGCCCTGGTCTGGGATGGAGAAATGGGGGGTTGGTGGTGGTAACCAACCTCTCACGGTGCCCGGGCCAAGGGCTGTGACCTCTCGCTGGCTACCAGGGGCCGAGGATGATGGGGATGGAGGTGCAGTGAGAATGCAGGGTGTCTGCTGAGTTCACTCTCACTCCCTGTGCTACCCTCCCCCGGGCAGCCAGGGCTTGTGCACCGGGGAAGACCTCACGCTTAGGTGCTGAGCGCCCGCAAGGAGCCCGCCCCGCACCCATGTGGCCTCTTCCGGGTGAGCCAGGCCGCAGCTGTCAGGACTGCAGGGGCCATTCGGGCTCCCCATGGGTTCCTGCCCTAGTGGTCTCGGCCCCAATTAGGCTTGGCCTCCGCCCTGACCCTGGGCTCTGGCCGAGGCCCCCACCCGGGCGCCGAATGTGCTCCCAGCTGAGGCCTCGGAGTGGGTGCCATGCCTGGTCCCTTGCTGTCTGTCCGTAGTGCCTCTCTGGCTGCCTGGCCCTGTGCTCATGGCTCCTTGGAGTAGAGCTGCAGCTGCTGCTCCTGCTGCTTCTTCCGGGTAAATGCCATGGAGGGTGGCGGGTGCAGGCGCAGGACGCGGGGACACCTGCCGCCACCGTCCATGCAGGAGCCGGTCTGTGAGGCTGGCCTGGAGAGAGTGTGCTGCCTACCTGACTTCCGTGTGGTGCTGCTGGGTGGCCCAGAGGCCCATGCTGCACCGCGGCCAGTGGCGTTTAGCTGCGCTCACTGCATCTCTGTGTGGGGACTCGGGTGTCGTGACTCAGGTGAAGCGGGGCATCTGGGTGCCCAGTGGCCCAGGTGCTGCCCAGGGCCGAGAGGTCAGCTGGGACCTGCCCTTCCATGTCAGACACTCGTGCTTTGATCACCAGCTAGGCCTAGGGACTGCACCCATGCACAAATTTCATGCACCGGGCCTCTAGTTTAAAATAAAAGCACACCATGGAACTTAATGGAATTTTATAGTGTTAGTGATGAAGAGAAAACACAAAACACACACAAAGAAGAGATTGACTATAAAAGACTCAGAATTAGAATTCACGAGATATTTCAATTGCTACAATGGAGTGCTACAAATGGAACAAAGAGTTCACAATTACAATTTTCCACTTAGAATTATCTCACCAAGCAATGAATAAGTTGTGAGGGAGATTATATATATTTTTAGGGAGGCATATACTCAAATTTAAGTTCCAACAACTCTTTCTTAGGAAACTATTTGGGGGTATGTTCCAAAAAAGTAAATAAATAAAGGAATAAAGCAAGAAAGAGGAAAAGAAAGGATTCAGAAAAAAGATCAAACCTAGGAAGGTGATGAAAGAAAGTCCCAGAAGAACAATAGTACATCAACCCTAGTGTGCCAAAGTCCTGATTGTAACAAAAGAATAGAAAATTCCAGGAAGTGGACTTCTAAAGAAAATGAATAATCAATAGAGTAGCAGATGTGTTGGTATGATTGTTTAGAATTAAAAATATGTGTTAAAAGTGGGTAAAGGAGTGGACAGGGGAAAAATGAAAGGATAGAAAAAAGAAAGGCAATTAGAAACCTCAGAAAAAACAAAAACCAGAAAACTCTACAAGATATGCAAATATTTACACTATGCTGCTTGATAGTGAAAAGCATTTAAATAGTTATAATGGTCATTTATTAATTTAACTAAAATAACATATAATAGCAATTTGGTAGGGAGGAACAGAAGGTAAGAGAATTAATCTCTATCATTCATAACCAGAGTCAATAACTGATGATATCTAAAATTAGTGAAGAAAAAAATAGTATATGAGTTGATTATTTGAAAATATGGAAGTAACTTCAGAAGAAAGTTGTTTTTGGCCAGCACACGTGGTGAGTAGGGAAGAATGGAACAGTAAATATTGTTTTTCATTTTAAATTCAGAACTATGTAATTTTTTTCCTGTGTGCATAAATTAGGTGATGTAAAAAAAGTTAGGACAGACATAATTTCCATGCAAGAGAATTTCATAATATGAGTTTCATAATATGAAATTCTATGATATAATTGAGGGCATGTGTGTATGTATATATGTATACATATGATTTTATGATCTTTGAAAGAAATAAGGAAACTATAGAGTACTACATTCTCACTATGAATTATATGGAGAAAGGAAGAAAAATATGGAAAAAGAAGAAAAAAAGGAGAAAACAATATTTGTCTAATAAATGCTATCATTTTAAATTGCAGGACTTTTTAACAAATGTAAACCACCGTAATCACTTAGATAAATCTAAAATAGATTTTAGATTTTTTAGAAAATAGTAACCTTTTGTGTGTGTGGTTTGTCAAAATATAGTTTCCCCTGATTAGCATTATGCACAAATCTCTGCATTGTTTCAGAAGTTAAGAGATTTCTTTTATTCCATGCACAGAATAAGGATTAACTATACTGTTCTATTTCTGGTTTCATTCAAACTGATCACAGTTAATTTTTGCAACCAAATATCTCACTGTATTGTTTTCTGGACTGATCCAAACTTCTCACTCTTTCCCTGTGGATTTTGCTTGAGCAATGTACTTATTTCACTCTGCTTAGATTTCCTTATTAGTCAGCTCTTCCACTTCCTAAGTTGTTTTTATTCTGAATGATTTTCAGTGTTTAACTTATTTATGGTTAGAAACTTTTCAGAACCAAACGCAATATTTTCCAGCATTGTACAGAACGGGGACCTGGGGAAAGCCTAAGTGTGCATCCTTCATTTCTATCTTCCTTCCTTGGGGGTCTGTCAAGGGTAACTGTTATCTCACAAAAAGCTATGTTGAAGCCCCAACCCTCAGTACCTGTAAATGTGACCTTATCTATCTAATAATAGAGTAGTATGCAAATCATCACTCCGCTACACTCACAAGCCACGCCCACCAGCCACGCCCCAGCCACGCCCACCATTCAATCTGAGTGAGTATGCAATTAAACTGAAAACATGGCGGCAGCCCCGCCCCCCAGCCTCTCCATTCAATCTGAGTGAGTATGCAATTAAACTGAAAACATGGCGGCAGCCCCGCCCCCCAGCCTCTCCAGGTCTCTGGGAGTTGGAGAAGTCAGGCGCCAGCGCCTGAGGCTGGCTGCAGCCACAGAGACCAAGAAGCCGCCTGCCCCATGATCCCAGGCTGCAGCCAGCCTCAGAAGCCTCAGGTCCGCCTGCCCAACGTCCTGGGGAGACGGAGAAACTGGGCTCCAGCGCCTGAGGCTGGCTGCAGCCACGGAGACCAAGAAGCCGCCTGCCCCATGATCCCAGGCTGCAGCCTGCCTCAGAAGGCTCAGGTCCGCCCGCCCCATGTCCTGGGGAGACGGAGAAACCGGGCCCCAGCACCTGAGGCTGGCTGCAGCCACAGAGACCAAGAAGCTGCCTGCCCCGTGATCTCAGGCCTCAGCCAGCTGGAGAAGCGGTTCACCCCACGTCCTGGGGGAGACAAGAAACCAGGTGCCAGTGCCTGAGGCTGGCTGCAGCCCGGGAGATGAAGAAGCCGCCTGCCCTGTGATCCCAGGCTGCAGCCAGCAGCAGAAACCTCAGGTCCGCCTGCCCCACCTCCTGGGGGAGACTGAGAAACCGGCCTCAGCACCTGAGGCTGGCTGCGACCTGGGAGATGAAGAAGCCGCCTGCCCCGTGATCCCAAGCCGCAGCCAGCTAGAGAAGCCGCCCTCCCCACGTCCTGGGGGAGACAAGAAACCGGGTGCCAGTACCTGAGGGTGGATGCGATCTGGGAGATGAAGAAGCCACTTGCCCTATGATCCCAGGTTACAGCCAGCTGGAGAAGCTGCCCACCCCATGTCCACCCGCCCCACATCCTGGGAGAGATGGAGAAACCGGGCACCAGTACCTGAGGCTGGCTGCGGCCCGGGAGATGGAGAAGCCGCCCACCCTGCGGTCCTGGGCACCAGTACCTGTGGCTGGCTGTGGCCTGGGAGACAGAGAAGCCACCCACCCTGCGGTCCTGGGCCCCAGTACCTGTGGCTGGCTGTGGCCTGGGAGACAGAGAAGCCGCCCACCCTGTGGTCCAGGTGCCAGCACCTGCAGCTGGCTACAGCATGGTAGATGGAGAATCCGCCCACCCTGCAGTCCCGGGCACCAGCACCTGTGGCTGGGTGTGGCCTGGGAGACAGAGAAGCCACCCACCCTGCAGTCCTGGGCACCAGCACCTGCGGCTGGCTGTGGCCTGGGAGACAGAGAAGCCACCCACCCTGCGGACCTGGGCACCAGTAACTGTGGCTGGCTGTGGCCTGGGAGACAGAGAAGCCGCCCACCCTGTGGTCCAGGTGCCAGCACCTGCAGCTGGCTACAGCATGGTAGATGGAGAATCCGCCCACCCTGCAGTCCCGGGCACCAGCACCTGTGGCTGGGTGTGGCCTGGGAGACAGAGAAGCCACCCACCCTGCAGTCCTGGGCACCAGCACCTGCGGCTGGCTGTGGCCTGGGAGACAGAGAAGCCACCCACCCTGCGGACCTGGGCACCAGTAACTGTGGCTGGCTGTGGCCTGGGAGACAGAGAAGCCGCTCACCCTGTGGTCCAGGTGCCAGCACCTGCAGCTGGCTACAGCATGGTAGATGGAGAATCCGCCCACCCTGCAGTCCCGGGCACCAGCACCTGTGGCTGGCTGTGGCCTGGGAGACAAAGAAGCCGCCCACCCTGCAGTCCTGGGCGCCAGCACTTGCAGCTGCAGCACAGGCGAAGCCCCCTGTCCACCATCCCTAAGGCTGCAGCCAGCCTGGGCGCCTATGGCTGACCAGAGGGAGGGAAGCCCGGATCCTGGGTGCCTGTGGTCAGCTGGAGGAGGGAATCCTGGGTACCAGGTGTGGGCCAAGGCAGAGGTAGTTAGGGGCAATCAAGCCAGCAGGGGAGCAGTTAGGGACAATCAGGCTGGTAGGCAGAAGCAGTTAGGGGCAATCAGGCAGGCAGGTGAGCGGTTAGGAGCCAGCAGTTCTGAATTGTGAGAGGGATGTCCAACTGCTGGTTATCCCATCAGGGGTCCCAGATTGGAGAGGGTGCAGGCCAGGCTGAGGGACACACTCCCCGCTGCCCCCCCCCCCCGTGCACGAATTTCGTGCACCGGGCCTCTAGTTTGGCAATATGGCCTTTGCAGAAGTGATCAAGTTAAGATGAGGTCATTTTAGGGTAGAATAGGCCCTTAATCCAACCTGATTGGTGTCCTTATATGAAAAGAAGAGACACAGAGACATACACACGAGGAGAACGCTTTGTGATGACGGAGGCAGAGATTGGAGGGTATGTCTACAAGCTAAGGAAGGCAAGGAACACGGGCAATGCCAGGAGCTAAGCGGAGGTCAGGAAACAGACTTCCCCCTCGAGCTTCAGAAAGAGCATGGCCCTACCCACACCTGGATTTCACACTTCTAGTCTCCCTCATGGTGAAGTAATACATTTCTATTATTTTAATCCACACACTTTGTTATAATTTGTTATGGGAGCCTAGGAAACTAATACAGGGACTAAGCCATTTCCTGACTTGTCATCATCCTCACCTTAGTTGTAATAGTGTCAGCGGACTGGGCACCAGTGTGTTCCTGCTACTAGGCTAAGTGTAGGCATAACATCATATCTGATTTAATCCTCAGAACCACTTGGATATTTTAGCATATTTTCCCTGGATGTACAGATTAAGAGACTGAATACTGGTGAGGTTGAAGCCACCTAGTAAGAGCTGGACCTATATAGGAATCCAAAGGGATCTGACTCCAAAATCAGTACTTGGAACCACTACACTATTCTACTGTCTACTAAAGCAGTGCAATCATTTTCTCTGTTTCCCTTCCCTTGCTCATTTAACATTTTTGTTCTCCTTAAAGTTTGTTTTAATTATGTATCTTTATGCAAGACATTACATATATCAATTTATGTTATCTTTTACAACTTTAATATTGGGTTTGAACTTTTAAAAAACTTTTTTTATTATTTTAATTTAATTTTTATTATTTTTTTATTGTCTAAAGTTTTACATATGTCGCCTTTTCCTCCGATTGGCCCTTCCCCCCCCCCCCCCCCCCCCCCCCCCCGCCACAAGCCATTCCCACCCTGGGCAAGCCCCCACTGCCCCAGTGTCTGTGTCAATTGGTTATGCATGCATACAAGTCCTTTAGATGCTCTCTAAACCCTCCCCCCGTCCCCGCCACCTTCCCTGCCATTTGTCTCTGGATATATTTTTGAGGATTATATTCTCTGTGTAGTATTCTGACTTCGTTTGTAACAGGATGAAAGTCATTGCTATTCTTTCCTCATACTCTATTGCATTTCTAACACTTCTAACATCCTCTGTTCTTGACAGTACTGCTCAGTTCCTTCCCTTAGATATATTTTGGTCACTAGTAAAGGTACAGAATCAGATCAGAAGAAACCTCATTATTATTTGTTTATGTCTCTGGAAAGAGGACCAGTCAGAACAACTTCTCTGAAGCTCATGGTTCCAAGAGATGTGTGTCTAACTATTTGTACATAAATATGCTGTGTCTGCCTTTCCATCACGTTATAATTTGGCTAAAAAATTGTTCTTGGCTGAAACGAGGAGTGATAAACACAGATTCATTGGTTTCGTGCTCGGAGGCAATGCTTTAGGAAGCTTCTGCAGGGACCTAAAACCTTTTGGCGAGGTTGCAAGAAAAGCCAGTAAAGGACAGCCTCCTGTAACGGTTCTCCTTTCATTTGGATATATGATTTACACTTTAAGCCTTTATTCTTAGGCTCTAGGTTAACAAAAGTATCTTATATTTTATCTTATAACTGTAAGGCACTTTCCTGTACATTATTTTATTTGGTTCTTACAGCACTCTTGAGATACAGGGAAAATAGACAGATATTATTATTCTCATTTTAGAGACGAGACATGTTTTGCCTAAGGTTATACAGATAGTAAATGAAAATGGGATTAGACTGTATAAGTATTGTGGTTTCTAACTCATCCAGTTTAATTTTCATAAATCAATTCAAGTCAGTAATGAAAATTAACATTTATATTGTGTGTTTAATCTCATAATCCTCGCAACCACATTATAAAGTAGATTTCTAAAATTGCTATTTTACAAACCCATGGACAGAGAATTAAAAATTGAGCTTAAAAGGGCTGAGTAAATGGCCCAAGGTCCCATGGGGTGTATTGGTACAGAGGGATTTGAACCCACCACAGAGCACATACTCTTAGTTGTTTTACTCCACATCTTCCCACACCAAGCATTTGTTAACAGAAAGGTAAGACTATGGAATGGTTTATGAAGTGATGATACGCCAGGAAGGTCAATCTCAGCCTAGAATCAAAACCAGGCTTTCAATTAGATGGGCGATTGGAGGGTAGTTATCATTTGAATTAATAAATATTTTTTTAAAAAGTTGAGCCCTAGCTGGTTTGGCTCAGTGGATAGAGTGTTGGCCTGCGAAGTAAAGGGTCCTGGGTTCGATTCCAGTCAAGTCCACATGCCCAGGTTATGGGCTCAATCCCCAGTAGGGGGCATGCAGGAGGCAGCCAATCAATGATCTCTCTCATTGATGTTTCTATCTCCCTCTCCCTTCCTCTCTAAAATCAATTATATATATATATATATATATATATATATATATATATATATATATATACACACACAAACACACACACACACACACATACACACACACATACACTAGAGACCCGGTGCACAGAATTCGTGCATGGGGGGGGGAGTGTGTCCCTCAGCCCAGCCTGCACCCTCTCCAATCTGGGACCCCTTGAGGGATGTCCGACTGCCCGTTTAGGCCCGATCCACCGGGATTGGGCCTAAATGGGCAGTCGGACATCCCTCTTACAATCTAGGACTGCTGGCTCCCAACTGCTCGCCTGCCTGCCTTCCTGATTGCCCCTAACCGCTTCTGCCTGCCAGCCTGATCACCCCCTAACCACTCCCTGCCAGCCTGATTGATGCCTATCTGCTCCCCTGCCAGCCTCTTTGCCCCTAACTGCCCTCCCCTGCAGGCCTGGTCCCCCCCAACTGCTATCCCCTGCAGGCCTGGGTCCCTCCCAACTGCCCTTCCCTGCAGGCCTGGGTCCCCCCTAACTTCCCTCCTCTGCCAGCTTGGTCACCCCCAACTGCCCTCCCTTGCAGGCCTGGTCCCTCCCAACTGCCCTCCTCT
Organism: Cnephaeus nilssonii; assembly: GCF_951640355.1. Lineage (NCBI taxonomy): Eukaryota > Metazoa > Chordata > Mammalia > Chiroptera > Vespertilionidae > Cnephaeus > Cnephaeus nilssonii. Next base: position 59,585,127 of record NC_137079.1, on the reverse strand, counting down.
GCTGGCCTGATTGCCCACAACTGCCCTCCCTTGTAGGCCTGGTCCCTCCCAACTGCCCTCCCCTGCTGACCATCTTGTGGTGGCCATCTTGTGTCCACATGGGGGCAGCCATCATGTGTGTTGGAGTGATGGTCAATCTGCATATTACTCTTTTATTAGATAGGATAGAGGCCTGGTGCACGTGTGGGGGCCAGCTGGTTTGCCCTGAAGGGTGTCCCGGATCAGTGTGGGGTTCCCTTGGGGCATGGAGCGGCCTGGGCGAGGGGTCTGTGGTGGTTTGCAGGCTGGCCACGCCCCCCGGCGACCCAAGCGGAGGCCTTGGTATCTGGGGTTTATTTGTCTTCTACAATTGAAATTTTGTAGCCTGGAGCAGAGCCAAGCCTCCTGCTCGCTCCGTGGTGGCAGCCATTTCTGTTGGAATTTATTTACCTTCTATAATTGAAACTTTGTAGCCTTAAGTGGAGGCTTGGGCAGGCCAGGGTGTGCAGAAAGCTTGACTTCCTCTATCGCCGGGGGCAACCCTAGTCTCCCGCTCTTTCCAGCTCTGTGGCTGCCGCCATTTCTATTTGGATTTATGTATCTTCTATCATTGAAACTTTGTAGTCTTGAGTGGAGGCCTAGGCCAGCAAGGGCAGGCGGAAAGCTTGGCTTCCTCCATTGCCTGGGAAACCCAAGCCTCTCTCCTGTTCTCTGTGGCTGTAGCCATCTTGGTTGGATTTATTTGCATATTTGCTCCTGATTGGCTGGTGGTCATGGCTGGTGGTCATAACGGAGTGATGGTTAATTTGCATACTACTCTTTTATTAGATCGGATAAGTTTACATTGAAACTTCAGTTGGGCCCAAATTCTCTTGGTTCCCAACTCACATTATTCTAAAACTCTCTATTCTGATCAAGCATTTAAAAAATTTACTTAAATTTTAAACACATACTATAGACTTTTTTTCCTTCTTAGCATTAGGTACCTTACTGAGACTTGAAGAGTTAAAATTCTTGAGTCATGATGGCTCTGTACTGTTAGGTAGCAGCTTACACAATGCATTTGATGTAATAGTGATTAGAATCTTGAGAAGCTAAACCTCCTTCAAATCACAATGACATATAATGTGGACATTTGAAAAAAATAGCTTGCAATTATTTTTTCCTACATTTTATTATTACAGGTACTGACCACATTTCCCCCCCCCCTCCCCTTCACCCCCAGTTAAATCTTAGAGATAAACATTTTTCCTTTTCAGAAAGCAAAGATAAGTTAGGAACTTTATCTGAATATTTTACATTGAGCATATTTCTTTGGACTCATTTAAACAAGTAGAAATTTCTTAAGAGAGATGCTTGACATAGAAAGTCTTTGCATACCATCAATTTATTGACTTCACTGTATAATACTTAGATTCAAAGATGTTGGAAGATTTTCTTTATTTATTCATTGAATGGCTTTAAAGTAAATTTAATCCTCAGAAATATTTAGGGCCTTTATTTGGAATGAAGAGAATTGATTCAGTGAGATTTGTTTGTGTCCAAACATATCTGAACTGTTTACTTTCACATATACCATCTAATGAAGTATTTAGAGTAACTTTTCATTTTTCAGAGACAATGAATCTTTTTAAAAAAATTATCTTTATTGTTGAAAGTATTACAGATGTCCATCCTTTTCCTCCCCCCTCCCTCCATCCCCTCCCCAGGCCTTCACCACCCTGTTGTCGGTGTCCATGGGCTCTGCATATATGCATATAAATTCTTTGGTTAATCTCTTCCCATGCCTCACTCCCCCTCCCCCCCTACTTCCCTCTGAGATTTCTCAGTCTGTTCTATGCTTCCACAGAGGCAACTAATCTTGAATAATTTATTCACCTATGGAATCAGGCAAGCGTTAAACCACTTCCCAGGATATTGATGAAAATCTGTTTTCTTCTAAATTTAAACATATATTATAACCCAAAATTGAATTCAACATTGGAACAAATGATTAGACTAATTTGTACTACAGATAATTATTTAGTTAAAAAGCCTATTGTTGAGAAGAAGACATATAAAATAAATTTCTTTTTGAAATTTTAATGACATAACTTTTAGGATGTTTGGTGATTTCTATTCCTTGTCTCAGTAACCTTTTCTCTAGATATGCTAGGTTGACTGAACATGCCTAATGCATTGTTTGTGACAGTCGACTTCAATATAATTGGATGCAGTGTTACAGTTTTGATAAATTCTTTACACTGAAGAATTTATCAGTCATCACTGCACAGTGATGGGTTTTCTGTGTCTGTTTGATTCAGTCTATTGTAGAGAGAGGGCCAATTTAAATAAAGAGTTATATTTTGTATTTTATTAGTCATACTAGAGGCCCGTTGCACAAAATTTGTGCACGGAGAGGGAGGGGGGTGTCCCTCAGCCCAGTCTGTACCCTCTCCAATCTGGGACCCCTCGAGGGATATCCGACTGTCCTTTTAGGCCCAATCCCGGCCTAAATGGGCAGTCGGACATCCCTCTCACAATCTAGGACTGCTGGCTCCCAACTGCTCGCCTGCCTGCCTTCCTGATTGCCCCTAACTGCTTCTGCCTGCCAGCCTGATCACCCCCTAAGCACTCCGCTGCCAGCATGATTGATGCCTAACTGCTCCCCTGCCAGCCTGTTTGCCCCCAACTTCCCTCCTCTGCTGGCCTTGTCACCCCTAACTGCCCTGCCCTGCAGGGTTGATGGCCTCCAACTTCCCTCCCTTGCAGGCCTGGGTCCCTTTCAACTGCCCTCCCTTGCAGGCCTGGTGCCTCCCAACTGCCCTCCCCTGCTAGCCATCTTGTGGTGGCCATCTTGTGTCCACATGGGGGCAGGATATTTGACCACATGGGGGCATCCATATTGTGTGTTGGAGTGACGGTCAATCTGCATATTACTCTTTTATTAGATAGGATAGAGGCCTGGTGCAGGGGTGGGGGCCAGCTGGTTTGCCCTGAAGGGTGTCCCAGATCAGGATGCGGGTTCCCTTGGGGTGTGAGGTGGCCTGGGCAAGGGGCCTGTGGTGGTTTGCAGGCCAGCCACGCCCCCTGGCGACTCAAGAGGAGGCCCTGGTATCTGGAATTTATTTATCTTCTACAATTGAAACTTTGTAGCCTGGAGCGGAGCCAAGCCTCCTGCTCGCTCCGTGGTCGGCAGCCATTTCTGTTGGGGTTAATTCACCGTCTATAATTGAAACTTTATAGCCTTAAGCGGAGGCCTGGGTCTGGCCAGTGTGTGCGGAAAGCTTTGCTTTCTCCGTTGCCAGGGGCAATCCTGCCTGCTCTCTCCAGCTCCGTGGCTGCCGCCATTTCTGTTAAGATTTGTTTACCTTCTATAATTGAAACTTTGTAGCTTGAGTGGAGGCTTAGGCCTGCAATGGCTATCGGAAAGCTTGGTTTCCTCCGTTGCCTGGGAAACCTTGCTCTCTGTGGATGTAGCCATCTTGGTTGGGTTTATTTGCATACTTGCCCTGATTGGCTGGTGGGCATGGCTGGTGAGCCTGGCTTAGGCGTAGCGAAGGTGCTGTCAATTTGCATATAACCCTTTTATTAGGTAGGATTCTACAGTTGAAGAAAAACAAAAAACAAATCAAGATGTAGTCATTAGTTCATGACAACATACTTGGAATTATATTCTGACATTTCCTTGAGGCCCTTTTTTTGATGTGTAATTTTCTTAGTTTTTATTTCTCTTAAAAATTTTTTTTCAGTCTTTCTTATGTAAAACTAATCTGATGTACACTTAGGGTTGTTTCTTTATCTAACATGGGGATCTGTTTTTTCAAGGTTATTCTTAGCATTGATATGGGAGTCTTAGTGTTCTCTAGTAAGGATTAGGAGAAAAATAATTTGGAACTTTTGCCAAGGCTCTGGATTACCTGGCTTTGGACACCTACCTCTATGTGGTATATGCAACACTGGGGTTGCTTTTTTAAAAATATATTATTTTATTGATTTTTACAGAGAGGAAGGGAGAGGGATAGAGAGTTAGAAAAATCAATGAGAGAGAAACATCAATCAGCTGCCTCCTGCACATCCCCTACTGGGGATGTGCCCGCAACCAAGGTACATGCCCTTGACCTGGGAATCAAACCTGGGACCCTTGAGTCCGCAGGCTGACACTCTATCCACTGAGCCAAACCGGTCAGGGCTGGGGCTGCTTTTTTGGGGCTATGAGTGCTTAACTTAAATTGAACTATTGCCATGAAAGTGGTTCTGACTAGTGATTCTAGGCATAGGCTTCATTATGAAAGTGATCTCAGCTTGTGTATTAGTTATATGACCTTGGGCAAGGTAATTGCTTAATTTTTTAAGCCTCTGTCTCCTCATCTATAAAATGAGGATAACAGTAATAACAAAAAACCATTTTGCCTTATAGAGATGTTATAAGAAAAATATGATCTACCAACATGCTTTCAATATAGTAGGTGATAAAAAGAAAGTACTTTTGTAATTCTTATATTAGTTAACTTGGCAGAGGGGATAGCAGGAAGAAATGAAGATACCAGCTAAAATTTTTTAAAAAAATGTGTCTTTATTGTTGAAAGTATTACCAATGCTCCCCCTTTTCCCCATTGACCCCCTCTACTCCATACCCACCCCTCCCAGGCCTTCACCACATTATTTTCTGTGTGCATGGGCTATGTATGTATGCATATAAGTTTCCAGGTTAATTTTTCCCCACTCACCCACCCACCCACCCCTGCCTTCCCTCTGAAATTTGTCAGTCTGTTCCATGCTTCTATGTCTCTGGATCTATTTTGTTCACCAGTTTATTTTGTTCATAAGAATCCACATATGAGTTAGATCAGCTAAAATTTTATTCATCCTTTACTGAGGAACCCCTATTTCGGGGACTGGTTTAGGCAGTTGAATATACATTGATGAGACAAGGACATGGAGGAAATATAGCTCAAGAGTAACTTATGGGTGGTAGAATTAGAACTGACTTTTGTTTCTTCTTTATTCTTTTTGGTAGTAACTACATCTTATATTGTAAATGGATGTTACTTTTCCAATCCTAAGATTTGCCTTAAAAATAATATAAAGCAATGTTGCCCTTTGTAATTTTTTTTCTGTTAATACAGCTCTAGGAACCTTTGACTTGAGTCCTTAGGGAGATTTTGCAGGATGATAGTTGCCATTAGTACTGTAATAGGTCCAAGATGTTGGCTACCCTTAGGAAGATGGACACACAGCTTAGGCTTGAGCCCAACTACATGATTAACAAGCTGTGTAGTCTTGAGAATGACACTTCATCTCTCTGAGTCTGTTTCCTGATCTCTAAAACAAAAGTAACAATGTCTCCTTTGCAAGGTTGTTGTAAAAGTTAAATCAAGCCAAGAGTTCCTACATAGTGCATTCAACACAGTTTGACCCATAAAAGTGTTCATATAATGGTGGCTATTATTATATATTGAAAGATTGTTTAAGATCAACTTCTTTTACTGGTGAAGCAACTGAAACACACAGAAGATCCATGAGTTTTAAAAAATTCTTTATTGTTGAAAGTTTTACATATGTCTCCTTTTTCCCCCATTGATCTCTCCCTGCCTGCTCCTGACCCCCCAGCTCATGCCCCCACCCCCTATTGTCTGTGTCAATTGGTCATGCTCATATGCATAGATACAAGTCCTGTGGTTTATCTCTTACAACCCTCCCTCACCTTTCCTCTGAGGTTTGACAGTCTGTTCGATGCTTCTATGTCACTGGATCTATTTTTGTTAATTAGTTTTTGTTGTTTATTATATTCCACAAATGAGTGAGATCAAGTAATATTTATCTTTTATCAACTGGCTTATTTTGCATAGCATAATGCTCTCCAGGTCCATCCATGCTGTTGCAAATGGTAAGAATTCCTTCTTTTTTATAGTAGCACTAGCGTTCCCATTGCAGGAAAAATCCTGCAATAGGGTTTCCTGCTGCACTCTACCCCACCCTGCCTGCTCTCCTCCCTTGTCCCCCGCCCCGCGATCTCCGCCAGCCCCCGTGCTTTTCTAACTTCTCCACCAGCCTGCCTGCTTTTCCCTTCTCCCCCGGCCCCGCCTCCGCTCCTCCCTTCTCCTCCCCCCCTCCCCCCGCTTGCTTGCTTCTCTGCAGCTCTGCTCCCTTCTGCAGCTCTTGGCTTCTTTCTACGCTGTCGCGATATGCAAATTAGCCGCCATCTTTGTTTTGATAATTTGCATATTCGTCCCGATTGGTTGGTGGGCGTGGATTGGGCATAGCGAAGGTGCGGTCAATTTGCATATTTGTCTATTATTAGATTAGATAGTATTCCATTGTATAAATGTACCACAGTTTTCTAATCCACTTATCTGCTGATAGGCACTTAGGCTGTTTCCAATTGTAAAGTGTGCTGCTATGAACATAGGGGTGCATATATCTTTTCTGATTGGTGTTTCTGATTTCTTGGGATGTATTCCTAGAAGTGGGATTACTGGGTCAAATGGGAGTTCCACTTTTAATTTTTTGAGGAAACTCCATACTGTCTTCCACAGTGGCTGCACCAGTCTGCATTCCCACCAGCAGTGTATGAAGGTTCCCTTTTCTCCACATCCTCACCAGTTGATGGTAGCCATTCTGATAGGTGTAAGATGGTACCTCATTGTCATTTTGATTTGCATCTCTCGGATGATTAGTGACTTTGAGCATGTTTTCATATGTCTCTTGGCCTTCTGTATGTTCACTTTAAAAAAGTATCTATTTAGGTCCTTTGCCCATTTCTAATTGGATTGTTTATCTTCCTTTTGTTAAGGTGTATGAGTTCCCTGTAAATTTTGGAGATTAAGCCCTTATCAGATGTAACATTGGCAAATAGGTACATGACTTTTCTGATATCTTCCAAGTAGTAAATGATAGAGCCTAAACTGGAAATCAGGTTTACTAACATCAGTATTTTATTTTCTAACTAGTGGCCTGGTGCACAAAATTCGTGCACATTAAAAGGGAATTAATTAGAGAAAATATTTTAATATTGCTCTTTGCCCTTTCTCTATAATAGAAGTGTCAGAGATGAAAGAAAATTAGTAAAATGTATATAAAAATCTCCCTCCTGTCAGAGTCTGGAGTGCGCTGCGGGACCCAGAGTCAAGTTCCCGTCCACCCACGCGCACCTTGAAATCGCGAGAGACCCAGACCCGGCCAGCCCCACCCCCATCAAGACCCGCAGGGTGGGGGCCGCCACTTCAAGTTCCCCGGCACCGGTGCTGGGGTTGGAGGCGTGGCCTCAGGTCCCCCATCAAGCCCCGCCAGGCAGGGGAGCGCAGCCTCAGGTCTCCTGGCCCCAGCGCGAGGGGGTGAGGGCGCAAGCAAGGGTTCGAGGGTGTGACGACCATTTGCATATTAGCTCTTTATTATATAGGATAGAAGGTATTCCTAACATTTCTATTATTGAGTACAGTCTTCACAATTTTTTTCCATATCCATTATTTGCTTAATATTTTGCTTTATTTTCACTCTTTTCTGCTTGCATAAAGTTCTTTAGAAACTGTATAATATCATTCTACAAATAAATCCAGTGTCTCAGTGTCATAAACAAAGATAATTATAAAGTAAATTCAATAACACAAAACAATTTTATTACATTTTAGCTAGATATTGTTACAAGCAAGTTAAATGCCAGAAAGACAATAGCGTGGGAGAGGAGACATTTTAAGAACTAGAGCACTTGGTGGCATTAAGGAATTGGTGCTGTGGTAGTGAGAAATGAGGAAGTAGAAAGGTGTTAACTTATGGTACATAACTGTAAGACAGGCCATTTGCTCTTTGGGTTTCAGAATGGATCAGAATGGGTGATGAAAATGTGCAGATTGGCTATAGAGTGAGTGTTTAACCAAAATAGTACATCATTTTTATACTAGAAAGGTCTATCATCAGCTACTCATCAAATTTTCTAGCAGGATCTTACTTAGTTAAGAACCTGCCTAGTTTATTCTAAATGATTCTCCATCCATCCAGCCCACTTTCATGTCTCTCACCTTCTTAGATGTTTCATATCAGCGGTTGCTGTTACCCTTATGCTAATGCAGTGAACACGAGTTTTGTAGCAATGAGGCAATCCATTTTCAGTGACAGGTTGTAATGAACTGAGAGGGTTACACTAGCAAATGCACTTCTGGTAGGATAGATAAGAATGCAACATATACATCAGTCAAATAGCAAAAAAATGACTTGTGTATGCTGGCTAGGGATGTCAATAATGCGACTGCATGCAGAACAGATGGCAAAAGACATGTTGGAAAGAAACCTTCTCACCAGAGGTGAAGCCTCTAGCGTTTTCTTCAGCAATATATGAGTAATTGCTCTCTGTCTCAGTTAAGGCATTAGGAAGGTAATTAGTGAAGTACACACATGAGAACAGCACTATTTTCTCCAGAAATGAGAAAAAATAAAGGAAATAATTCATACTACTAAGAAACCAGTAGGGAAACCTCTATCCATTTTAAATATTTTTTTTCTAATCCTTTCACTTCAATTCTCTCCCTCATTTTTCCTTATTTATTTCTTTATCTTTTTCTCCCTGACAGACCATCCTTTAGTTTTTCAAGTACCTTAGCTCTGGCTCCTTCTAATTTCATCTTATTCTTGTCTGAGAAAGATCGATGAAGGAAAAATTTCCAGTTTGGCAAAACAAAGGCTTAAAGAAATTGTAATCAAGGCTCATGACATATGAAGTGGGTAGGATAGAGCAGGTCATCCCCAAGTTCTATATTACCAAGAATAAGGTTTTTCTGTGAAGCTTAGAGGTGGCAGATATAGAATGAAGAAAAAAATATCTCATATAGTTGACATTTAAGGGATCTATCCTGAGATTTTTTCAAGAGTCTCTCAAATTATAAATATCAATGAAGTATAAAGTTTCTCAGAGATTATGCAAGCAAAGATACTGAACTGTCAATGTGCACTTCTCTTAGAGGCCTTGCATTATAAACTAATGCCAAACTCTATGAGAATAGAAAGTCGCTTAACTGATGACATGAGGATGAGCAGTTTGATAGATATGAAGTGTGGGGGAGGGAAGCAAGAACACCACCAACATTTCTGTGAAGGACTCGGTGGCGAACGCATTGATTAAGCTACTCAACAATCTATAGTTTTATCTTTTACTTGTTGGTAATTTTTCCATTGGTTGGAACACTAACCAAAACATTGACATGAATATCTTTCTGCTCATTTCTCTATAATATAAATTATGAATTTATTCACCTTACAGCTATGATCTTTACTGAGCTAGACCTTCTTTAATTTAACCCAGAATTCTATTTTAAGCTATATTGAGTTTATAAGTTATCATTTTCTTAACCTTAAAATTCTATTAATAATACTATTCTTTTCTTTTCATAATGATTTTTTTCTCAAGGAAATAAGTGTGTGTGTGTGTGTGTGTGTGTGTGTGTGTGTGTGTGTCTAGTGTGTGTCTATGTGTATGTGTGTGTGAGTTTCCAATAATATTCAGAATTACTGCTCTGTTGCTTCTTGTAAGTTTTCCAAACCATACACGTTTGTGTCTTCTGGGTTTGGAAGATATTGGTGGCAGATGAATCTTTTATAGCCTCTATTTAAAGATGACATAATAGTACACTTGAAAAAATCCTAGAGGATAAAGGTGTCTCTATGTCCTTAAGATGTTAGTTCTCTTTAAGATGACATAAATTTAATGCAATCCCAATATGATTATTTGTGGAACTAGACATATTGATACTAAAATTCATTTGAAAATTAACCTGCAAGAATAGCTAGGAAAACATTGAAAATCAAGATATGTAATTAAATGTATGTGGCGCTGTTACATAAATACACCATTGGAATGCAAACTCCAGAAATAGAACCAACTTCATGTGAAAATTAACTGCCTGAAAAAGTATTGTATCAAATCACTGGTGCAAGATTAGCTTTAAAAATAGATGGTGTTAAGACAAATGAATAACCATTTAAAAAAGTATAAGTTTAGATCTGTTTCATACCATATACAAGAATAAAATAATAATGTGGAGAAAGTAGTGAAGTTGAAAAAAATTATTTTGACAGCAGTATATAAAAAGATTGATTTAAACAAAACTTATCCATGGGTTTCAAAGCTAAGGAGAAAAGTTTGAGAAGGAGCAAGATATTTGCATTGTTTCAATCATTTCCTCACCTATTGCTCTTGTTGCAGCTATACCATGCCGAAACTGAACAACACCTTGACTTGATGATAAAAATGAACAACATTTAGTACCATCAACAATAAAAATATATATTAATTAATAAAATAAAATACAAAATAACCCCCCCCCCAAACAAAATTAACACCACCAAGTAATGACTGATGGGCAACTGGTGCCTCCAGATATGGTACCTGGAGAATGACACATCAACACCTGGAAAGTATTCAAACCAGCAATGCTTAAATTACTTAGCCGGAAATAGCAAACAAAGCCTAACTAAGCAACCTTAAATAAAATTCCTATATTCTTCAAAAACACTCATGTCATGAAAGACAAAAGCTAAATAAATGTTCTGGATTGTAAAAGAATAAAGAGACATGAAAACTGATTTGATATGTTGTCCTGGACTAGCTCCTTCACCGAAGGATCAGTACACTATTGTATCAGCAGATAAAATTGGAGTAGGCGTGTATATATTACATGAAAGTCTTTACCAATGCTAAATTTCCTGAGTTTGATAATTATACTCTGATTATATAAGGTAATTTCTTTGTCTTTAAGAAACATAATTGAAGTATGAAGGGTGAAAAGGGGCGCTTTGCATGGACCACTTTCACATGGTTTAGGAAAAGAAAATTATACACATATCTTTATTTACACTTTTATCTATCTATTATCTACCTATCTATCATCTAGAATGATAAATAAAATGTGGCAAATATTAAAATGTTGTGAATCTGGATAAAAGGTAAACAAGAAGTCTTTTTACTATGGTTATTTGTTAAGATATAGGCACTTTATGTTCTTTGCAGCAATGTTCAGTCTTGTCAATTTTATGTAAGTTTGGAATTATTTCAAAACAAAATGTTAAGACACACATATTCAATTAAAAAAGTTTATTTCATTGTTTTACTATTATACTGTATGCAAGACAGAAGATAAGAAGATAAAGAAAAAAAGCCCCTCTGTCCTCTATGCATAGGCTGGGGGTTCAGGAGGGAGCTGAGGTAAACGTGTGTCCGGGCTGTCCTTTGAAATATAAACCTTGAAGGATCCAGTTAAACTAAAATGCCATGAAATGAGTAAAAAGAGATAATAATATACAAAGACAAAGAAAATAGAGAGGAAAAAGCAGTATTAGGATATGGAGGATAGAAAGCGTTTGGATTCAGCAACTAGAGCAAGTTGCCAGTGAGGGAAACTAAGATTTAAATCAATTCATGCAGCAGGACCCTGGAAGTTCCCAGGAATGGGAGGCACAGGCACCACTGAAAGTGGGAGTCATGAGGGTCATGGAGGGACTGAATATGGGAAGCTTGGTTGCAATCTTCAATTGGTTGCAAGTCTGTACAAGAAGCACTTTAGAGCCTAGAAACCCTATTCCACTCAGGATGCTCGTTCATTGCTTCTCCCTTACCCAAGCAGAAGATGAAGTTTATTCCCTGCCTGGAGAATTGCATCAGAGGAGCTCAGAGCTTGGGGACTCCAGGTTCATTGGGCTTTGGGAAGCCACATAAACAGCAAGTCTGCACACTAAATGGTAATAACTTTATCCAACTTACTCCACTTGCTTCTGAGAAAGCAGGCAGCCAAATTTATGTAGGTAAGGCCGGACATTGGTATTTTCTTCTGGAGAAACTGACCAACTAAACAAGAAAAACTTATAGGCACTAAGCATTAAGTGTCCCCCTCAAGTGATTCAATCCAGTAATTCTGAAATGGAGGATGCCCATTGACAAACCTTGACTCTGCACACACTTTTTAGGGCTTTGTGGAGAGTTTCTAACACAAAAGATAAGACAAAACAAGCAAAGTTAAGGAGTTCAGAGATCAAAGACACAATGCACAAAGCTAAAGAAAACCCCAGAAAAATATTATTAATATGTTCAGACAGAGAAAACAGGATATTGTCTCCATGGAATAAGAACTGGATACAATAAAAAAAGGGACAGTTAGAAAAAGGGCTCTAGGAAATGAAAAAATATTGTAGCAATTAAAATTTGGAGGATAAAGTTGATAACATTTCCCAAAAAGTATAATAAGAAGAGACCATAGTGGTAGAAAATGAGATGAAAGAGGAGATTAAAGGGTCAGTAGAAAGGGTCAAGTTTCCAGATAAGGAGAGTTTTCAAAAACTGAAACTAAAATTTAAAAAGGTTATAATTGAAAGTCATTGGATTTCTGAATAATATTATCATTGTGTAGAAGGCAAGAAAGCCAGACTTAGGTTCTGTATTATAAAAATGGACATAAAATAATGTTTTGAGAATCAAATGAGAAAAACATGTGAAATGTTAGTATACCCGGAATTATATTGGTTATTATTAGTAGACAGTAAGCAACTTAAAGACAAGAACATGTCTTACTCAACTCCACGTTTTCCACTAGCCCAACCAACATGAAAGGCTAGGCATGTATTAGTACTCACTATGCGTTTGTTGCATCCAGTGGAAAGCATGCAATTTCAACGATGCAATTGATGTCCAGAGGGAAATCCCATAGAAGAGGTGAAAATGCTGTTTCCTGATTTCACATCCTAGACTAAGCGTCCTGGGCTGGGGCTCTTATTTGATGCACGGTCCTTGCAGAAAAGTTCCATCATCATCTCTTGTCAAAAAAGTAATGGGATTTGGATTGGAAACCCATATTTGTGGAGCTTTGCATGCTGATGGTGCTGATACACACAGGCCTGTCAAGTTTTTCCTTCAGGGCTCTTGGAAGGAAAGTATACGTACATTCACAAAGCAAATAGACTTCAGGAACGCAATATTTACATGAATAATTTAAAATGATCCTTTCTTCCACTCTGTACGTACATAGAATGATTAGTATTCAGTAAATTTCTGGCACTTCTAGTCAATGTAAAAAGGGAGGAAAAGCAATAAGCAAGGAAGAAAGGAAGAAGCAGATTTATTTATTGCATATGACATAACAATGAACCCTTTTTAATGAGTTAATAAAATAACTTGTATTACAGATGACAGGTAAAACATTAGAAATAAAATAATTTTAGTAAGCATAAGATCTATATTATAAAAACCCAGTGGCCTTAACGCCATAACGACCAAACAACCGGTCACCAGGAGGCGCCATGGGGTCTGGGGTCCCGCAGTGTGTTGGGATCTGCGGTGGGGTCTACGGCGGGGTCTGGGGTCCTGTGGCGTGCGGGTGGGCGGGGCTGCGTGCAAAGCAAGGCACGTGCAGGTGGGTGGGGCCATGCGATTTTGCGCGGTGGGACTCTAGTCCTATATAATAAAAGCCTAATATGCAAATCAACCAAACAGTGGAACGACCAGTCGCTATGATGCGCATTGACCAGCAGGGGGCAGATGCTCAATGCAGGAGCTGCCCCCTGGTGGTCAGTGCACTCCCCCTGTTGGAGCACCACTTGGCTGACCGGGATGAGCTGCTCAGAGGGCAGGTCCACAGCCGCTCAGCTGACCAGGATGAGAGGTGCTCCCACAGAGGGCAGATCCCCACAGGCCACACCCCCCACCAGTGCACGAATCCCATGCACCGGGCCTCTAGTTAATATATAAAAACCAACAGCATTGCTTATGTAAGAAATACACAAGTAGAAAATATATTTAAAAAATCTAGCCCATAATAGAAAATGTTTGGGAATAATAAATAAATATAGTAAACAATGAAACCCAGGAGACTTTCAATTTGATAAGTCAACTGCCCCCTTTACTTCGAATCCAGAGAGGCCTCTTGCTGTGCCCCCCTTTTTTTGCTAACTTAGTAAGCCTATTTTAAATGTTGACTGGGAGACTAAATGCACCTGAAAAGCCTCAAATTTTTTAAAATAAAAAAGAATAATGATGGTGTTTGCTTTACTTTAAATCAAATCAAACAATAAAGCAGTCTAGTGCTGGTAGAGAATTAGATAATCTATATTCAATATGGTAGCCACTAGCCACATGAGGCTATTTACATTTAAATCAATTAAAGCTAAATAAGGTAACATTTCACTTAGCATGGTATTCTCAAGATCCTTCTATGTTGCTGCAAATGGCAGTATTTCATCTTTTTTTATGGCTGAGTAGTATTCCATTGTATATACTATATGTACCACATATTCTTTATCCCATCATCTATCGAAGGATATTTCTTTTCTTTTCTTCTTTTTTTTTTACAAAAACATACACTCAGCTTTTATTGTATTGTATCATATAATCATCACGAGCCAGATAGAGAAATAGAACATTGCAACAACTGTAGCCTCTGTGTACCCCTATCCCGATTGCAACCTCTATCCTGGCTTTTTTTTTTCTTTATTGATTAAGGTATTACATATGTGTCCTTATCCCCCCATTGCCCCTCCACCCCCCCCCACCACTCATGCCCTCAACCCCCTGGTGTCTGTGTCCATTGATTAGGCTTATATGCATGCATACAAGTCCTTTTGTTGATCTCTCCCCCTTACCCCCACCCTCCCCTACCTTCCCTCTGAGGTTTGATGGTCTGATAGATGCTTCTCTGTCTCCGGATCTGTTTTTGTTCATCAGTTTATGTTGTTCATTATTTTCCATAAATGAGTGAGATCATGTGATATTTATCTTTCTATGAATGGCTTATTTTGCTTAGCATAATTCTCTCCAGTTCCGTCCATGCTGTTGCAAATGGTAAGAATTCCTTCCTTTTTACTGCAGCATAGTATTCCATTGTGTAGATGTACCACAGTTTTCTAACCAACTCATCTGCTGATGGGCACTTAGGCTATTTCCAAATCTTAGTTATGGTGAATTGTGCCGCTATGAACATAGGGATACATATATCCTTTCTGATTGGTGTTTCTAGTTTCCTGGGATATATTCCTAGAAGTGGAATCACTGGGTCAAATGGGAGTTCCATTTTTAGTTTTTTGAGGAAACTCCATATTGTTCTCAACAGTGGCTGTACCAATATGCATTCCCACCAGCAGTGCACGAGAGTTCCTTTTTCTCCGCATTCTCGCCAGCTCTTGTCATTTGTTGATTTGTTGATGGTAGCCATTCTCACAGGTGTGAGATGGTACCGCATTGTTGTTTTGATTTGCATTTGTCGGATGATTAGTGACTTTGAGCATGTTTTCATATGTCTCTTGCCCTTCCTTCTGTCTTCTTTCGAAAAGTATCTACTTAGGTCCATTGCCCATTTTTTTTTATTGATTGTTTATCTTCCTTTTGTTAAGTTGTATGAGTTCCCTGTAAATGTTGGAGATTAAACTCTTATCAGAGATAACATTGGCAAATATGTTCTTGGCAATGTAGCAGGATACAAAATTAACACCAATAAATCTATGGCATTTCTATACATCAATAGTGAACTTTCAGAAAGAGAGACTAAAAAAGCAATCCCATTTACCATCGCACCAAAAAAATTAAGATAACTAGGAATAAACTTAACTAAGGGGGTAAAAGACCTGTACTCGGAAAACGATAGGACACTGAAAAAAGAGATAGAGGAAGACATAAGCAGATGGAAGAACATACCGTGTTCATGGATTGATAGAATCAACATCATGAAAATGTCCATACTATCCAAAGTAATCTATAGATTCAGTGCACTCCCCAATAAAATACCAACGGCATATTTCATAGACCTAGAACGAACTCTCCAAAAACTCATCTGGAATAAAAAAAGACCCGGAATAGCTGCAGCAATCCTGAGAGAGAAGAACAAAGTAGGTGGGATCTCAATACCAGATAACAAGCTGTATTACAAAGCCACTGTTCTCAAAACAGTCTGGTACTGGCACAAGAACAGACATATAGATCAATGGAATAGAATAGAGAACCCAAAAATCAACCCAAACCACTATGCTCAATTAATATTTGACAAAGGAGCCAAGAACATACAATGGAGTTAAGACAGTCTCTTCAATAAATGGTGTTGGGAAAACTGGACAGATACATGCAAAAAATGAAACTAGACCACCTACTTACACCATACACAAAAATAAATTTAAAATGGATAAAGGACTTAAACATAAGATAGGAAACCATAAAAATACTACAGGAATCCAAAGGCAGCAAAATCTCAGACATATGCCGAAGCAATTTCTTCACTGATACCACTCCTAGGGCAATGGAAACTAAAGAGAAAATAAACAAATGGGACTACATCAAAATAAAAAGCTTTTGCACAGCAAAAGAAAACATCAACAAAACAACAAGAAGGACATTTCTTTTGTTTCCATGTCTTGGCCACCCTGAATATTGCTGCAATGCACATAAAGTACATATATCTTTACAAATAACCGTATGATTTCACTCATATGTCAGATATAAAACTGAAAGCAACAAACAAGCAAACAGGACAAACTAACAACAATTCAGACACAAAGTTCGATGGTTACCAGAGAGAAAGGGGGTGTGGGATGATAATGAAGAGGGTAAAGGGGGTCAAATATATGGTGATGGAAGAAGACTTGACTTTTGGTGGTGAACACATAATGCAATATACAGATGATGAATTATAGAAATTGTATGTTTTAAACTGATATAATTTTTTAACCAATGTCACCCCAACAGATTTAATAAAATTTCTAAAAATGAAATAAGGTGATAAATTTAGTTTGAGTCACACTACATTTTAAATACTCACTAGCTACATGTGGCAACTACATTAGACAGCACAGATATAGAACATTCCCATCATCACAGAGACTACTATTGGGCAGTGCAAATCTAAGAACAGATATATGACAATATAGTATAGAATAAAGGTGGCAATTCAAATAAATGGGTAAAAATAGGTGTTTTCATCACTTGGGGAGACAATTATTGACAGTTTTGGAAAAATGCTTAAATGATAGCACCACTGCACAGTATAAGTATAAATTTCAAATAGTTTAATGTTTTAACCATCAAGATTAAAAAAAATAAGTATTCGAAGAAGATCCAGAGAACCATTAAAAACCATTTTATAGTCAGAAAAGTCTTTTTAAAAAAAATATATTTTATTGATTTTTTACAGAGAGGAAGAGAGAGGGATAGAGAGTTAGAAACATCGATGAGAGATAAACATCGATTAGCTGCCTCTTGCACACCCCCTACTGGGGATGTGCCCGCAACCAAAGTACATGCCCTTGACCGGAATCGAACCCGGGACCTTTCAGTCCGCAGGCCGACGCTCTATCCACTGAGCCAAACCGGTTTTGGCCAGAAAAGTCTTAAAGAATAAGAAAAGATTCAGAAGCCATGAAGAAAAATAAAACAAGTAAGATTACATTAAAAAGAAAAGTTCTACGTATAACATTAATTAATTAGTGAGATGCCCTCCTAAGGCATCCAGATCATTGTTTAGTCAGTGAAAGCTAAATGTCTTAGTGTAGAGTATAAATTTGACTTTAGTTCACTGTAATTACATAGTATGAGACAATTTACTTAATGGTTTAGGGCAGATTTAAATGAGCTTGAAAAGATATTCATTGCTGTTCTACTCAGACATTTAATCAGTATTGCTCTTTCCATTTTAAATAAAGGAAACAAGCGTGCAAACAAGGGCACAGAGGGGTAGGAGTCTGACCAGATCCTTCTAGGCAGCTGCTCTAGGAATTACAGCGGCCTGATTGCATGACATTCTTGCAAGAGTAGGCCTTCCTTCCCCGGGCTGGCACAGGCTTCCCTCAGCAGCGGCTGGCGCCTGGAACCCCGGCTTTGCTCCGGCTGCTGGCAGGCACCCGGGACCCAGGCTTCCCTCCAGCTCTGGCTTCGTTCAGAAGGACATCTGGAATGATGTCTGGTCTAATTAGTATATTACCCTTTTATTATTATAAATAGATTTCTCTTCCTCTAAATTTTATGTGGTATTTTGTCGACTTTGTTGCTAAGAAATCTGGCCAGTATGTTTATATCTGAAAATGAATGTAAATGGGAAGATAAATTAAAGATTGCTTGTGTGTTGGGTCATTTTCCTCTCTGGTTATCACCCGATCTTTAGCCGGTTAATAAAGCACCATGGTGTAGTTCTCACAGTCCTTGGGTTTATCAAGAGGCTTTCTTGTGCGCCCTGAGCTAGGTGCCATGTGATGGAAGTCAAGAAACCTGAGACAGTCTGGGCCCTCAAGGAGCTTATAGTAGACAATGAGACAAGACTAACAAATGGAGAATTGTTAACGCAATATGAAATTGTCCATATTTTTTTTTCACAGCACTAAAGATAAGGCTATATAAGAGATAACAATCTTCAGTCTCTATTTGCTAGGTTCCCTGAAAACCCCTATCTTCTCACAACGGATTGCTCAGCCAGTGTGTCACTGATGCTGAGTTGGAACCTCTGAATGAGATAACACCTTGCATGCGCCGAAGTTGCATTAATCTGAAAGCACTCAGAAGAATGGAAACATTGATATAGCCTGAGAAGCCTTCAAAGTGGAGATGACACTGAAGGATGGATGTGTCTGAATTGGTAGGATCTGAGGAACTTTACATCCTCTCTTCCAGGTCCAGGAATACAAATGCCGATATGATGCCATCCAGGTCTTTAAAACAAAGCAAAATTTTGATTGGAGCAAAACACTTCCATGATATTTCTCAACAAAACATACGGGGTGGGGCAAAAGTAGGTTTACAGTATGCAAAACAGTTTATTCTCGTATTATTATTTATTAATTATTGTATTATTTTCTATAGAACAACTGTAAACCTACTTTTCCCCCACCCTGTATACTGAGAAACTGCTCTGTGACAGCTGCTGAGCCAAGCAGAGGGGAAACAGAGATGGAAAGATATGATTCACATCCTGGAAAAGCTTCTCAACTGAAGGGGAGAAAGATCTGACTGAGCATCTTGATATTTCCTGCATCTATTGAAAGATAACAATATCCTGTACATTTGGTCAAAAGTCAATCTCTAGCAGGCTGTTTTCTCCATCCAGGTGATACTGGAGCAAAGCACATGGAATAGCAGCTAACCAATGACTAAAGCTAGTTAACCACTCCATGCTCATGTTACCCCTTTGCATCTCCTTGAAAGACCTTCCTGAACTTGGGCAAATGGCAGTCAGGCTGTCTTCAGTGACTCTGGGCTTGATATCCTTGATTCAAGAATGTCCATTTTTCTTCTTTTCAAAACTTCATCTTCCTAATATCCATTAAAGAACTAGAATGTCGTATTACTTGTTTTTTTTTAAAGTAATTTCTTATTGTTTAGTTTCAGGAATACGTATCTTACAAAATGCCAAACCCAATAAATCTGGTACCCATCTGACACCATACATAGTTATTACAATATCATTGACTATATTTCCTATGCTGCACTTTACAACCCCATTACTCAATTTTAGTAATTAGTTCATTTTAAATGCAGTAATCATTAAGCCTGAAGGATAATGATTGGAATTTCATTGATACATTTTTTAATGTGTTCCAGTGAAAAAAAAATACCTAAATTCATTTGAATGCTTAATATTTACACATTTTAGAGGGATTTACGATTACTATCATATTTCTAAAGTTACATATGCCATATATATATATATGATATGTATTTCTACACATATTTCTACAGTTATTGTGATAAAAAGCCATCATTATAATGATTTAATTTTAATTTTCATTAATAATTCAACCATATGATACTTCTAATGTCATATTCACCTTCTTCCTTGCATGCTCTTTCCCCAGTCTATTTCTCCTCATTTCCTACCCTATCTCTACTCAGGCATTAAATGCCCTCCCTCTAATCAGCAGGAAGCTGAACACTCAAGGCCTCTTTGGCTCCTCCCCTTACTTTACTTCTCTGTCTGGTCATTGGTCCAGTCATATCTCGCTTCCCCCAAATCTGATCTCTTCTCTTACCTTAGTAACAAAATTCAATTTTTAATTCATTATATGGCTGTGCAAAATAAAATGCTACCTGTTCTAGTATTTCCTAATAGCCAGGTGCATTTCTGGGTCTTAGTTTTGACAAATGAGATGTAAGTGGAAGTTCAATGCAGCCACTTCTAGAAAGTTACTTTAAAGACAACATGCATGTCATTTGCCACATTCCTTTTTTGTCCTTTCCAAGGTGCTCCTTGGCTGGAGCTCAGGCAGCCATTTGGAAACACGAGGCAACGTATTAAAGATAGTGAAGCAGCAGGATAGTAGAGAGGTGACCTGCCAAGGTGGAGCTGCCTTCCCACCTCCCAGCCACAGACTACTTAACTCTTTCTTTCACATGAGAGAAAAAGAAATTTGTCTTTAAACAAACAAACAAACAAACAAACAAACAAACTAACTAACTAACTAACAAACAACACAGGGTTTGGGGCTCTCTCTTACATGAGTTAAAATATCGTTCTGATTAAAACACTTTCTTATCCTTCTGACCCATTCTTGCCATTCTCACTATTGTTATCAATCTCACAAGAGAGCAGAAAGCAATACAAGGTAGGCACTATAGTGGAAGTCTTAGCAACATTGGCTTTGAAATAATTCTTATTTTATTCTTTGCTCTATATCTAGCTTTACCTTTCTGTGCCTTGCTTTCCTCCTTGTTAAGTAGGGATCTTGTAAGTTTATTGCCAGGAAATAATGAGGTAATGCAGATGGAAACCCATGTGCATAGTGTCTAGTGGTAAGTGCTCCATAAAGGGCGGCTTCCCACTTTGATATTATCATCTTGCTCAGTTGAACCTAAGGAGAGATCGTAGAACAGATGCCATTGGACATGATATACTGGTCAATGACTTACTAATTATAACCTGCCATTCATACTCTCCTCAACTCAATCATTTTTATATTTGTACCAACATTTTATATTGGGCATGTTTACATTTACATTCAACTCAAGGTGCCCAGACTCATAGGCCATATTAAATCACAGGCTTGCAGTGACTATGCTATACATTCTTCTGTGGCACGTTTCTCAAAATATTTTTCTGGCATAATCTTTTGTTCCATCTTCTTTGGCAGGGGAGCCTCTTGCGCCCAGGTCTTCTATTATCCTCTTTATTTCCACACTTGGATGTTTAGTCTACTTTTTGCCTCAGGTTTTCTTTATACAAATATAATCCTGTGAAGCAGGATGTTTTTCAGCCAATTTTAGCAATTACCCTAGTTTCAGATTAAATCTCTGACATTTAGTCAAGCACTGATGCCAAATCTCACACTCCATTTTTTTTCAAGGGTCCTTAAAAAATAGATTTAATATAGTTATACCAATAATTTTCATGACCTGGCAGAAATCTGCAACATTGTTTAATATTCTTATTCTAAACAGCAACATTTTTTTTTATTCTGAGATTCACTATCACTCAGAACTATAACTGTGATCCCCAAGCTATAGCACATTTCCCCATTACTGTTGTCTAGGTTTTCTGTTTTTCTCATGTCCTTTCCCAAATCTTCCTGCACATCACAGAACTAGATGAAGCCATTCTCTTGCTGAAAAGCTTTGGTTCACATAGCTCTTTTCTCCTTAGCTGTCTCTTTTAATATTCTCTAGTTTTCCAGATCAATGCCATCAACTGCATAAAGTCTGAGCCCTGTAGTCAAGAGTAATATTTCTCTTCTCTTTTCCCTTAGTAAAAGAACCAACAAAAATTCTAGTTTATTAAGTTAGTATATTTGCCTCAAATTGTTTAATTTTCTTATTCTTGATTTCCAAAACTGAGCAAGAGTGGGCTAGGCTTTCTTTGATTTCTTGTGTGTTGAATGTTTCCCCCCCTCAAGGTCATAAGTAGGGTGGTGAGGCAGGAGATTAGAAAGCCAGGACCCAAAGATATGAGCAGAGGCAAAATTTATGAACAGCTATTGGAGAAGCCAGAGGAAGAAATTGAAATTAGAGTTGACCCAAAGTTTAAATCTTGTTGGATTAATGACCAAGTGAGTCAGGAATAGCTGCAGGAAGTTGATAGTGGGTCTGGGGAAATCACTTTGATTTCTAGCCACAGTTCATGGCTTTCTGTTATGGGCTGGCAGAGTCAGTGGAAGGTGGATGATGGAATTGTTGAATGGGAGAAGTAGATGTAGATATACTATAGGACCAAAGAGCTCTGTATTTTTAAATGGCCTTAAAAAGTACTTTTCCAGCCCTAGCCGATTTGGCTCATTGGATAGAGCATAGACTTGCGGACTAAAGATGCCTGGGTTCAATTCTGGTCACGAGCACATGCTTGGGTTGTGGGCTCGATCCCCAGTAGGGGGCAGGCAGGAGGCAGCCGATGAATGGTACTCTCTCATTATTGATGTTTCAATCTCTCTCCCTTCTTCTCTGAAATCAATAAAAATATATTTTAAAAAGTATTTTTCCATTAAAAAGATCACAGTGTGTGGTATGACATTATTATAAAGAGGCAGAGGGTGACACTAATTTGGATTGTCTGCACATGGTGCTCCTTGGATTCTAGATCACATTATCCATGTTTGCGTGGCCAGCAGCCTCTTCAGGTAATAGCAAGGTAGAGGTGGGCTCAGCAGTGAGCTGGAAGTGGAAGTCCTTGTTGTTATAGAATGGTAGAAATAAACAGAATTAGTATCTAGAAGTGGGATTTGAGCCACGCTAATTATCAGTATTTCTGAAAACTGCAAGTTCTGGATGTTCCTGTACAGTTATGCTGTGTATCATGGGCCAACTATGGGTTTCTACTGTGTGGTTTTTGACAGTGAACACTTTACCTCTTGGGATCTTGTGTTTCCTCCATCAGTGATGCAGTATCCTGGGGATCCTTGTAGTGAGTTGGTGTGTGTGTGTGTGTGTGTGTGTGTGTGTGTGTAATTCTTTTAACAAAGAATTTAAAGCAATTTGGATTCTCTGCCCATAGTTTCTCCTCATCTCTCATGGAGACTCTTAATAGTCTTCTAATTGATATGCTTCTAGCTCCAGCCTTAAATCCCTGCAATGCTTCATCTGTTCTTCTGGGAAAACTTTGTGAAACACAAAGCTAATGGCTTTTCATTAACTAATATAATTCGGTCATATATCTAAAGGTGACACTCACTTCTACATCCTGTGAAAAGCAGTCCTTTATTGTGAAGGGCTGTGTCTGAGGTTGTGCCAGTTCAGGATAAGGGTAAAATTTCTTATTGAAAGACATGTCCCTCTACACCCTGCTCCTCACTACATCTCTTGTCCTGTGCTACTATAATCTTTGCTGAACTTGTGCCCCTCTGCACAGGGTCTACTCATATTCCAGATTTTTTCTTGTCCATGCACCTTGCTCACATTACTACCTCTTTCTGAAAAGTCCTTCTCAATCTACCCAATTGAAAAATGTATCCTTCTAGACTCAGTCCAAATGTATTCTTTTTAAAAAATATATATTTTATTGATTTTTTTACAGAGAGGAAGGGAGAGGGATAGAGAGTTAGAAACATCGATGAGAGAGAAACATCAATCAGCTGCCTCCTGCACACCCCGCAATGGGGATGTGCCCGCAATCAAGGTACATGCCCTTGACCCGGAATTGAACCTGGGACCTTTCAGTCCGCAGGCCGATGCTCTATCCCCTGAGCCAAACTGTAATCTTATCCCATGCATATAATATTTATTTTTATCATAACACTTATTTTTAATGCAAATTTTTTATTCTGCTTTGGTTATGTTTATTAAGTAAATCCAAAACACCCCACATGATTGTTTTTTTCTGCAGATGATTTTCAACTGAGTTGAGATAAGTAGTGCAGTGGTTGGACAATGGAGCACAAACACAGGGACAATTTTGTTAAGAGAAAGGGATTGTAGAGCCACAGTCAGGGACCTGAATTTTGTATGAAATGCTGCTTTTCTCACCTATTAGGGATTATTATGGAGTGAGTGTGTCCTTCACAAATTCATGTGCTGAAACCCATTCCCTAGAGAGATGTTAGGAGGTGGGGTCATTGAGAAGTAATTAACATTAGATAAGGTCATGAGGATGGAGCCCTTCCAAATGGGATTAGTGTCCTTAAAAGGAGTCACAAGAGGGTGTGCTTCCTCTCTCTGCTCTCTGGCATGTGAGGACACAATGAGAAGTTGGCAGTCTGCAACTTGGAAGAGGGCCTCAGCAAAACCCAACCATCCTGGCACTCTGATCTTGAACTTCCAGCCTCCAGAACTGTGAGAAATAATTTTCTGTTGTTTATAAGCCACCCAGTCTGTGGTATTCAGTAATAGCAGCCAGACTACTCAGGGTGACATAAAAAAGAAAGTGGAAACAACCGTTCTCTTACATAAAAATGAGAATCCTTAATTAAGATTTAAAGATTATTAAGGACCTTTAGGTAGAACCTTTGAGTAGGCAGATGTGAGGCACATCTGTATTACATAGGTAAGCAGCCCTGATGACATTCAAATCCAGGGGAGGGTAATCCTTGGAAAAGTCGAGATTTCTTGCAAACCAAGTGGTGATTCCAAATGTCTCTAAACACTGGCCAAAGAAGCCTGAGCTCTTTGTAGTATAGGGGAACATTAAAAGCATATGTATTCTCTTGAAAAACATTCAGCTTTAGCTCTAGCAAATGCACTGAATAAAAACTATTTACCATGAATTCTGATATGTCTTCTAAAATCAGTATTTTTAATTTCCATGAGCTGCTTTGTATTAGAGGTTATGATTGGCATTTAGAATCTTCTCAAATATAAGTAGATATGTTTCATTACTTCTCTTCCTTCTGAGTAAATGTATGTTGGTAAAAATTATTTTATTAACTGAGAAATTTATACAGTCCTTTTGGTAACAAATTACACAGGTGTTTATATGTTTATTCTGTTGTGTTTTTTTCTCCCGGAGGGTATAAGGTCACAGCAAGTGATCTTAAGCCACTGGAATGGCTTAATGAAGAGTCAAAGGACTGAGGTCCATTTAGGAAATACTCTTCCTGGGATGTAATAAATGAACCTATTTGTTTTTTTGAGGCCTATACCAGAACTTCTCAAATCCTGCTTTCATCACCAGTGGTGGAGATAAAAATGTTCATATAGGACACTACAAAATTATAGTCAATTTTCAGGTAAAACTTTGGATTTTTATATTTTTACCCTTAGAAAGAAGGTATACTAGTACTGATAAGATATATATATATATATATATATATATATATATATATATATATTAACCAGAATTATAAAAAAATGTGTCTAAAACTTGCAGGGTCTCCACCCTAGAGACAGAAAAGTCACATAATAATACAGTCATGGCATATTTAGGAGGTAGAACCAAGGAGTTCACCAAGATGATGATAGCAGCTTCCTGGGGTCACAATACCCAAGGTGCCAGCAACATCAGGTTGAGAAGGTTGCAGGAAAAGGGCTAAAGAGTGGTGACTTATGAGGCTCTGGAGTTTGATACATTTGGTCCGTAGCCATCCTTCTTCTTCTTACTAGTTCTATTATCTTTGCAAAACATTTCAATTCTGTAAGCCTTAGTTCTTTCAGTTGCAAAGCTGAAATAATATTAAGACTTTCTTTGTGTTATATTACATACAAAGTGCTTGGTTTATTATCTAGCACATATTAGACATTCATAAAATAATAATAAAAACAACCATAACAATAGTAAATAATTAATATTATTAACATAAAGACTTGCCTAAAATTTGATTTTCTAAGTGGGAAAGAGGGAATTCAGCGATGCTTAAGTACTTCAGGATAAAAGGTAGGGAGAAGGAAGAAATTGCATGAAGGGAGCCATCTTGGATGATGAAAACAATGCTTTGATATTTACTAGATAACCCATTAGAAATAGTATATTAGGATATTTTGGTGGGATCTTTTGTCAGAGACAAAATTTGTGAACTTTTACTTCTCATGAATAATTAGTGTCCTGGGAGGAAGAGGATAGTGATAAAGGACTGAATAGTTGTTGCCAAGAAGCACCTAGGACATGCAATATTATTTTACTGTTCCAAATCAGAAATGGTGGATGTAAGAAATGACCCCTGGCAAAGGGAGGTCTGAAAATGCATTCTGAAAAGACAAGATTTCCCAAAAGAAGCTAAGAAGTAATATTCTTTACAATTGTTTTTCTTTTTAAGTATATTTTTATTGATTTCACAGAAAGGAAGGGAGGGAGGGAGAGAGAGAGAGAGAGAGAGAGATCAATGATGAGAGACAATTATTGATTGGCTGCCTCCTGCATACTCCCAACCCAAGCATGTACCCTGATGAGGAATTGAGGAATTGAACTGTGACCTCCTGGTTCATGGGTTGACACTCAACCACTGAGCTACACTGGCTGGGCAGAAGTAATATTCTTGAAGATATTTTTTTCTTGATGAAACTATATTTGTAAATGCAGTGGTTTCTTATTTTGCACAAACTGAGCGAAAATGTAGCTAACAACAAACCTTTGCACTAGGGATGCTAGGGCTTGGAGTCTTAATGCAGAACCAGATATAGCACCACCTCTGAAGAACTACACAGAACATGTCATTTACACCCAACAACGCATTGCTGTGGAGCTATATTTATCTAATAAAGCCAAAAATGTCACCAGACTAGAAATGTCATTTTCATGCTTGGAAACACAATCTAACTCCATACTAATTTGGAAGTTTATATGTTATCTGTTCTCTGATTTGGAAGTCTGTCAAAAAGCAACACAATTCTGATCTGATCATATATTAAAGCATGAGAACATTCATCTTTAACAGTTTCTATTATTTTCATTATATGACATCAAATAAAATGATAACAGAAAACGTGATATCCATATCTGGCCATTTTGCTATAAAAGACCATCTGCCTACCTTTGTACACCATAGTTGAAGAAGCATAAAATGAAGACCCAAATCCCTTTATACTCTTGAAGACCAGATGCCTTATGACATGACTGATAGTGGGGTGAAATCCACCCAGTGCCTAGCCAGTGGGCAGACATTAGGTCATAGGCAAAAGAGCCAGCTGTTAGTAATCTGAAGCACCATAGTGTTTTGGAATTTCATCATTAAAATTCAGCACGAAGCTGAAATTTTTGGATTAGTAATTTTATGGGCAGTTTTACAAAAATAATGACACTGTAGAACAGGCAAAATGTAGCTGTTTGGTATACCCAGCTCTTTAAAATGCTATATTCTTGAATTTTGAAATAAGCTCAATGCTTCTTTTCCTGGGAAATTACAAACTTGGTGTTAAACATGATATGGTGAACTACGAACTCAAGGGTGAACCATTTTACACCTGCGCCTGGATAGTAGTAAATAACGTGTAAACCTGGGAAAAGGGAAAGGGCTTTTCCCTCTGCCACATTTAGCTGCACCAGTTCAGGTGTGAAATGTGGGAACTTGAATTTAACCATGATTTTGCCAAGCAACTACAAAGAAAAAGAAAAAAGAAGGGCAAGGGACTTTGGGGTACAGTCAATGGAGTGATCCTGATTGACCACACGATTTCATCAAGCTAAGAAGTAGGGAGAGTAATACATGCTGAGATCAATGGAATGATTGGAGGTTCTAGGCAGTGGGGGTGGGCCAGAAGGGGTCAATGGGGGAAAAAGGGGACATATGTAATACTTTCAACAATGAAGATTTAATTTTAAAAACAACAACAACACTATAGTCCTTACATTAGCTTCCAGACACTCAGCTCTCAGTCTGTTTCTTGTTGTTTGACCCTGCACTTCGCCTCACTACTTTTCCGTCCTCATCTCTCTTTTTTTTTTAAAAAAAATCTTTATTGTTCAGATTATTACAGTTGTTCCTCTTTTTTCCCCCCATAGCTCCTCTCCACCCGGTTCCCACCCCACCCCATGCCCTTACCCGTCCCCCGCACTGTCCTCATCCATAGGTGTATGATTTTGGTCCAGTCACTTCCTGCCACCCCACACCATCCTCATCTCTTAAAATCCACTCTAATGCATTCCACTTTGTCCACCCTGACCTCTGTGCTGCTCCTTGAGCTGCATTCCTGCCTTGAGGTCTTTATGCTGGTTGTTCCCCCGCATCATCCCTCCCCTCCTTCAGAGCTTTGCCCAATGGTCACCTTTTCAAGGTTATCTTCCCTGACTGTCCTAATTAAATGTCTACCCACCCTAGGCCCTAACACTCCCTACTCACCTTTCTTGCTTTCCTTTCTCCATATCTTTTTGCTGTCTTTCAGTTCTATACAACACACTTATTGTGTTCCTTTCATCTTTCCCACACTGGAATGTGAGTTCTGTGAAGACAGAGATTTTTGTTTGTTTTAATTACAACTGTTTGCTCAGCACCTAGCAGATAGTAAGGATTCAATTCATTTGCACTCAATGAATTAATTACTTTTATTTATTGTCATTATTTAAACTTTGCTATATTAATGGGTATAAATGTTACTATGTTCTTGTTTTCTTTTCCTGACAGAATTTTAAGAATTGCCTGTGTATCTTTGGATTTGAAAAAAATTGCTACTTACTCTGAACTTGGAGGAAAAATTTGATTTAGAGGTTATACATTGTGCAAGTAACAGGGTGTTTCACACAATATAGACATAGAGATATTATGTACATATACAGAGATGCAATATAAATTAATATTTACTACTTTGAACCCTCCAGTGGAGCTGAGTTCTGTTCAAAAGGGGAGTTGCAGTGAGCTTTTGAGTCATTTTGATTTATTAATTCTATAATTGAAATAAAAAATGTGATGGTAGGGGCTTCCCCTCCTAATTTGGTATGTTTCTCTGAAACTTCATTGAAATATTGATTTCTGAGCCAATACTAGGAAAAGTAGTGACATGACACCAAAGTTTCTACTTCCAATTATAAAATAAGCAAACTTAGGTGGAATTTTTCATTCACATTACCAGTATCTTTGGTATCTGGGAACATTGCTATGCTCCGGTGATAACCTGTACCACTAAAAATCTATTTGAGTGGTAGTTTTCTCACTGTAACTGGTATTGGAGAAGGTCACCTTGAAAACTAAATGTGGGAAGAAATAAAATGTATTATCAAAATAAGCCTAGATCCTAAAGGCAAAAAGTCCTATACACAAATACTATAATCTATTTAGTAAATGTGTTTCTCACAGAGACACACTCAGCAATTCTGAAACTACCTTATATACGGGTATATATACTAGGATTGAACAAATAAGCAAATATATTGTCAATAATGGGAGCCAAGTTTCTTATTATTGTGGGAGGAAGTTACCAATAAGAAAAAAGGCAAGGACCTTATTGTGTTTGATTAGAATGAGAGCTATCGATATAAGCTTAACAAAATTTAGTATTTCTATAGATAGATACAGAAATAAATATAAATGCATATGTATGCATGAGTGAGTATACACACTTTTATGTATTTTTTAGTTTGATCAAGTGAAAGAGCCTAAAAGTAATGATTCCCTAATACTAATTAATACATCTAATTTCCAGATTGGTTGGTTTCTAAACACCATCATAATAATACAGAGCTAATATGCTAATGGTCTGGATGCCATAACTCCTAATGACCTATCGCAGGAGGCTGCCTGTGAGTGCGGGGCGGGGCGTTGCTCCGGAGACTGGGCAGAAGTCGGGAGGTGTCCAGAGGAGGCAGGACCATCCTGTGCCGGGGAGGGCAGGGGTGAGAGCCTGTAGCACCCCCCTCATCAGTCCTTCGCCACCCACCGCTCACACTCAGGGCGCCCCGCCGCCCACCTGCCAGGGGAAGGAGCACAGCGCAGCAGGCAGGAGGCTTCCACGCTCTCCTTAGGCGCTATGACGGGGTGGAGCTGCCACATTGCTCCGGAGACAGGGTGGAAGTGGGGAGACTCCCGGAGAAGGTGGGACCAGCCTGAGGTGACTGTAGGGACTGAGGGCGGGGCTTGCAGCAGCCAGAGGAGGCCAGAGGGGTCGGGGGCTGGGCCAGGCGCACTGGAGCTCTGTGTGGAGAGGTTCAGGTGTCAAGGCAGAACGGCAGGTGGGTGGGCGGGGCTGTGAGATTTCGCGTGCTGGGCTCCTAGCTCTTTAATAAAGAAAATTAGAACCCCTTAGATAAGTAGTAGGTTCCAGGGCTGGGGCAGAGAAAAATATAGACACAAGAAGCAGCCTACTGGTCAAAATAGAAAGATCTGAACAATAAATAAATAATGATAAAATTGGATTAAAACCCATAAAGTAAAATAAGTATCCATGAATCCATACTCATATAAAAATGAGTAAATCAGTCAATGGGAAAGAGAATGCATCCCTTCCTTGGCTTCACATAAAACAACTGTCTCTTTTTTTTTTGGAGATAATATGCAATATCTTAAGGTACCTCCCAGCATTTCTTAAAATTCTGCCATAGAATTCTGGAAAGCCAACAGAAAAATCAATTTCAGCTCTGTTCTCAGTGTCCTTCTTTCTCTCCTTAGGACGGGTGCTGGCTCTGCTTCCCCACTTGTATATGGTCTTCGGGGAACCACGGACTAGCTTTATCTGTTTGCTTCTATCCTATCCAAGAACATAAGCAAAATTGAGGGAGATCATTCACAATGTGTCATGGATTGCACAAATTAGAGAAAAGGAAGGGAGTAACCTTACACAGCTCCTGCTGACTGTTCTGTTCGCATGTTGAAATTCTCCTTTGTGATAGCATCTTTCCACCCAGGCCAGAAAATTACTTCAGTCCCCGTTTGATGTTCTCTTATGCATCCCTGTATTCTGTCTTATCCTGGCCAGTAAAGAATGACACTCTTCCACTGTCTCCCTGTTCCTATTGCAGAATTAAAGATGGCCCTTATCTGCTCCCCCAGTCTGCATCCTGATGGCCAAAATCTGCCACACGTGCGATTCTCACAAAGGTATTCTCTGCAGATCCCTTCTGAGGGAGCTGTCATTAGAGCAGCCTGTCATTAGAACACCGCAGGATGCACATCATTTACCAGAACAGACACAGGAAACAACTGTATGGTGTTCAATTGAGTGGGTTAACAGTACAAAGACAGATGGCTGTAAACTGACTAACGAGCTTGAGGAAGTGCAGAGAAAGCGAGGTGCAGGCCCAAAACTCCAGGAAGGCCAAGGGGCAGAAAGGGAGTCATTTTTGCTTATGTTACAGAAAATGACAAGCTGATCTCTGGAAGCAGAAAACCACCATTCCACACGAATATAGATTTCAGCGAGCATCTAAATGGCTGGCATTAACTTACCCCCAGAGTAATAGCCAGCAGTAACAGATTGTTCAAATAGCCAGCCAAGACTCTTAGCCAAAAATGAGAATCAGAGAGACTCATTTCTCATATTCTCTCTAATCGAACAGCATATTAAAACACTTTGGCAAAAGTGAAAAGCTCATCTCTGAAAAAAAATAATCATTGTTATTAATTTCCAGTGCACCCAATGCCCTGTTAAGCATTATAAAATTCTTCTGTGAGAAACACATTTACTAAATAGATTATAGTATTTGTGTATAAGACTTTTTGTCTTTAGGATCTAGGCTTATTTTGATAATACATTTTATTTCTTCTCACATTTAGTTTTCAAGATGACCTTCTCCAATACCAGGTACAGTGAGAAAATTACCACTCAAATAGATTTTTGGTGGTACAGGTTATCACCGGAGCACAGCAATGGGCAAACTGTTTGCAGGTAACAAAGATACTTGTAATGTGAATGAAAAATTTCACCTAAGTTTGCTTATTTCATAATTGGAAGTAGAAACTTTGGTGTCTTGTCACTACTTTTCCTAGTATTGGCTCAAAAATCAATATTTCAATGAAGTTTCAGAGAAACATACCAAATTAGGAGGGGAAGCCCCTACCATCACATTTTTTATTTCAATTATAGAATTAAGAAATCAAAATGACTCAAAAGCTCACTGCAACTCCCCTTTTGAACAGAATTCAGCTCCTGTGGAGGGTTCAAAATAGCGAATATTAATTTATATTGCATCTCTGTATATGTACATAATATCTCTATATCTATATTGTGTGAAAAACCCTGTTACTTGCACAATTTTAACCTCTAAAACAGATGTTTCTTCCAAGTTCAGCTTTAAGTGGCAATTTTTTTTCAAATCCAAAGATACACAGGCAATTCTTAAAATTCTGTCAGAAAAAGAAAACAAGAACATAGTAACATTTATACCCATTAATATAGCAAAGTTTAAATAATGACAATAAATAAAAGTAATTAATTCATTGAGTGCAAATGAATTGAATCCTTACTATCTGCTGGTGCTGAGCAAACAGTTGTAATTAAAACAAACAAAAATCTCTATCTTCACAGAACTCACATTCCAGTGTGGGAAAGATGAAAGGAACACAATAAGTGTGTTGTATAGAACTGAAAGACAGCAAAAAGATATGGAGAAAGGAAAGCAAGAAAGGTGAGTAGGGAGTGTTAGGGCCTAGGGTGGGTATACATTTAATTAGGACAGTCAGGGAAGATAACCTTGAAAAGGTGACCATTGGGCAAAGCTCTGAAGGAGGGGAGGGATGATGTGGGGGAACAACCAGCATAAAGACCTCAAGGCAGGAATGCATCTCAGGAGCAGCACAGAGGTCAGGGTGGACAAAGTGGAATGCATTAGAGTGGATTTTAAGAGATGAGGATGGTGTGGGGTGGTGGGAAGAGACTGGACCAAAATCATACACCTATGGATGAGGACAGTGCGGGGGCGGGTAAGGGCATGGGGTAGGGTGGGAACCGGGTGGAGGGGAGCTATGGGGGGAAAAAGAGAAACAACTGTAATAATCTGAACAATAAAGATTTAAAAAGAGAGATGGGGTTGGAAAAGTAGTGAGGCAAAGTGCAGGGTCAAACAGCAAGAAACAGACTGAGAGCTGAGTGTCTGGAAGCTAATGTAAGGACTATAGTGTTGTTTTTTCTAAAAAATTAAATCTTCATTGTTGAAAGTATTACATATGTCCTCCTTTTCCCCCATTGACCCCTTCTGGCCCACCCCCACTGCCCACCCCATTGAAAACTATTGATAATATTTGAGATGTGATGGAGATCTTGTTACTGGCAACTAACTACAACCCTTCCACAAACTCAATCCCATGCATCCCCCTGTCTGACTACCACCTCTATTTTTCCAGCGTACTTCCTCTAGAAACTCAACTTCAATGATTCTTCCATCCTCACAGGACCTCCAGTCAATCCATTGATCTTGGCACTTATTACTCTTCTTACTTCTTAGTTTGATGAAATCGTGTGGTCAATCATGATCACTCCATTGACTGTATCCAAAAGTCCCTTGCCCTTCTTTCTTTTCTTTGTAGTTGCTTGGCAAAATCATGGTTAAATTCAACTCCCTTCATGTCATACCTGAACGGGTGCAGCTAAATATGGCAGGAGGAAAAAGCACATGTTCATGGACTGGTCTTACTTTTAATTTGTGACCGTGCACCTCAAATGCACTCTAATGTCTTCAGGCAATGATACCAGGCTTTACACTCCCATGACTGATCATTTGTACTCCCACCCTTCTAGATGATTTATCACCTTCTCATCCTGCCTCAAACCTGCCACACATTCTCGCTCCCTTTTTCTGTCCTTGTTTCCTATTTTACTAAAATAATTAGAAAATCAGAAGAGACCCTCCACAGACTTCCACAGCCATCTACCCACCATCAATATCTGCCACAATATCTTGTGCTTTCTTGCCTGCAATCTGAGATAAATTTTAATGCCCCTATCTAAAACCTATCCTTCCACCTTGTGAACAGGATACCATTTCATCATATATTCAAGCTCATCACTCCTTCCATCCCAAATAATCAATTCTTTTACTGCCTTTTGGAACATAGTCATTAATATAAAGTTGTATCGTTAAAAAACAACACAATACAAAAAAAAAAAATCTTCCTTCAACCCCTCTTTCCTCACCAATTTATTCCTTTGCTCTGCTTTAAAGCAAAATTCACCTAGCTCAGAATTTCATGTAGTTGAGTGTGGACTTAGGAGCCAGGAAGTCACAGTTCTATTCTTGGTCAGGGCACATACCTGAGTTGCTGGCTCGATCCTCTGTGGAGGGTATGCAGGAGGCAGCTGATCAATGTCTCTCATCATTAATGTTTCTGTCTCTCTCTCTCCCTCTCCCTTCCATTCTGAAATCAATACAAATATATTTTTAAAAATAAAGTAAAATTCTACAAAAACATTGTGTCTGCTCATCAACTCCATATTATCTCTTTTTAAAAAAAGATTTTTTATTGATTTTTAGAAGAGAGGAAAGGGTAGGAAGGGAGAAACATCAATGTGAGAGCAAAACACCAATAGGCTGCCTCCTTCAAGGGAGCTGAGCTCACAACCTTGATATGCGCCCTAACTGAGAATTGAACCAGCAACTCTTCAGTGCATGGGAAAATGCCCAACCAACTGAGCCACACCAGCCAGGGCATATTCTCTCTTACATTTGTTTAGGATTTCATCTTGACTATACCACTAACATTGCTCTTGTCAAGGCCATAAGGTTACCATACTACATCCCCTCGTATTACTTGGCTTGTTATCAGTACTTGTTAACAGTTGATCACTCACTGCTTGCTTCACTTGGCTTTCAGAACACCAAATTCACCTGGTTTTCATTTAACCTTATTGGTGGGTCTTTCTTAGGCTCCTTTGCTCATTCCTTCACTGTCCCCTGCACCCTAATAATGGAGTTTCCTGAAACTTAGTTCATGATTCTCTGCTTTATTGACACATTTTTCTCAGATCTTACTCAGTCTTATGGTTCTAAATATTCTCTATATGTCAACAATCCCACATTTATGTATTTAACATAGACTTTTCTCTCACATCTCTCCTCTGTTCATTAGAATATTATTATGACTCTATCCTGAAAATATATTCAATCTATAATAATAAAAGCATAACATGCAAATTGACCAACCTGCATAACAGTGGAACGATGTCCGGATGACCTTCTGGATGATGCCGGGGCTGCAAGGGACGCAGCTGCAAGGGCCAAGGCAGCTGGGGCTGCAAAGGCCTACTCTTGCATGAATTTCGTGCATCGGGCCTCTAGTATATTTATAATCTGATCTTTTATCACCACCTCTAGTGCTATCATCCTGGTCTGTAGCCACCATTATCTACCACTGAGTTATTAGAGTAGCCTAATGGTTGGTCTTTCTGGTTCAATTTTGACAGCACAGTGGTCAGTAGACAAAATAAGAATAGACTCTATGTCACAAGGGTAGAAGCAGGGAAACCTGAAGAGAGTCCAGACAGCAGTAGAGGTGGTGGGAAGTGGTCAGATTCTGGATACATTTTGAAGGTATATCCAATAGGATTTGCTCATGAAAGAAAGAGGTGGGTTCCTACATTGCTAATGGCTCTTATAAAAGAGAAATATTTTTTATTGATTTTAGAGAGAGGAAGGGAAAGGGAGAGAGGGTTAGAGACATCAATGATGAGAGAGAATCATTAATCAGCTGCCTTCTGCACGCCCCACACTGGGGATGGAGCCCCCAACCCAAGTATGTGCCCTGACCAGGAATGGAACCATGACCTCCGGGTTTATAGGTCAACACTCAATCACTGAGCCATGCTGGCTGGGTGCTAATGGCTCTAAATTCTAGGTTTTTTGAGAAGCAATATGACAACCTGCATTGTAAGCCTTTAAATATTCATACTTTTTTGAACCACTGGTCTTATTTTAATTTTTTTAAATAAAGGAAAAGGCTTTCTTTATAAATATGGTAATCATAATATCATTTACAATAGCACAAAAATCATGGAAAATATTAATAATATAACATTAATTGGAAACACAAAACAATATGTTCACTATGATTGGATCAATGTAAAATATTTATAGAAGTGGATAAGTCCAAAACAGAATCAGCAAAATAACACTAATTAGTTATGCTAGGTCAGTGAGAAAAGGAACTATTCATTTTTAAGTTAAAATTTTTATTCTTTAATGTTGTTTTTCAATATAATTATAAAAGGGAATGTTTTAGAAATATAAATAGGTGTCATTTTAGAAATATAATTAGGTGTTACCTCTTTATTTTAGACAATCAAATTTTACCTATAAGGCATTTACTTTTGTCAAGTGGTGAAAAGCTTAACAATTCATTTGGTAGATTTACAAAGATTTTAATAGCATTTTTTTTCAATCAGCTCTCACAGACTTCTACTCTATGAGTTCTCTGTTACCCCAACAGCATTATGCTAGAATGCAGAATCAAGGGGTTTGATTTCAAGGCCTAGATCTGTCAATCACTGTGACATTTTGGTTGGGGGAGGTAACTTGAGTCAGGTTTTTCATTTACAAGATGGAGATATCAGTCTCTCTTTTATCTACTTGATAAGGTAGTTGTGAAGATCCCTTGAGATAATATATCTAAAAATGCCTTTAAAGCTATAAATCACTGCAAAAATGTGAGGGGTTATGATAATTTAGGTTGAGATTCCTTTCGCTTCATTTTGAAGATTTTATCCTTAGGTCTTAATCATCATTTCTAATCCTAAAAGTGATGCTTCCCTTTGGATGCAAGTAAATTATTTCTTAAGAACTAAGCAATAATAGAAATATATTTAAAAAAAATAAGTACAAAATTATAGGATGTTAATAAATCATGATTATCTCACAAAGATTAATAAAAAATAGAAATGATAAACATAAGTCACTTTATGATCTTATTTGCATTGAAGTGTACTCCTAACTTGAAAAAAAGGTAACAAACTTGCAAAAGTTACACAAACATTTAAAAACTTGAAAAAAGAAAGTGGCCAACTAGCAGTCACCTTATATATTTTTTGAATAGGTCTTTCTAGGCAGGTGAAATGTCAAATTCGTTTATTAACAAAAGATCAAATAAGCCATCCAGCAGTTTATAGGAAGGTGTGCCATATAAAGAATCTCAGAACAGAATATTCTCATTAAGCACCAATACTTTCTCATAAAGGAAGATTCATAAAGACAGTAATCCAGGTAGAACTAAAGAATGAGAAAAATATCAGTTTTAAAATGAAAAAATGTTGAAATTATGGTTGTCCTAAGAGACGCAGATTCATTCAGCACAAGTTTAATAGTAATAAACAAAAAGCAGATGAAAGGGTTTATTGGTCTGCAACAAATCTTTGCATTCTCTCCAAAGCTGCATATATGTTATGGGTGATAAAATCCATCAGGGTAAAAATAGAATGCATTATAAATTGAAAGGAGCCAATTCTTATTTTTGAAAGGACAACAAAAATTTGCTCTAAGTTTATAGCTACTGCTGCAAAAGCTATGCAGTAAAAGCAATGTGATTATATAGCAGTTTACCTAAAAACGAATCTGATGCCAGAGTAAATGGACAGAAATAAACTGCAAAGAATATCTTTGCTCATGAAAACGGGCAAAGTTTTGCCTAGATCCAAATTACTGTAAATATGAAAAAAGAAGGCAAGGCATGCTTTAAAATTTTCCCTCTACTTCTAATGCAGCCCATATTCCTTCCTAATTATGGGCATTTAGCTTTTCCTGAAATGGTTTCTGGGTACAAGCTACTGAATATGTCTTTAAGAAAGTGATGACTTACCCATTTTGAATCTTGGTCTGCCATCTATCAAATGTGAAAGTAGATGTCTAACATTCTTTCCAACTCTTATAATGGTGTTGGATAGGTGTGGAATTTATTGGGGTGATCACTTATTAAGTTATGTAATGTCTGGTCACTGGGCTGTACACCTGAAATGATGTATGTCAACTGTAATTGAAATAAAAATCCTATCTAATAAAGAGGGAATATGCTAATTAACCCTCATGCCATTGCAACGATGGTGGCACCCACAGTCAATAAGGAG
The DNA here is from genome assembly GCF_951640355.1 of Cnephaeus nilssonii. Classification (NCBI taxonomy): domain Eukaryota; kingdom Metazoa; phylum Chordata; class Mammalia; order Chiroptera; family Vespertilionidae; genus Cnephaeus; species Cnephaeus nilssonii. The sequence goes on along the minus strand of NC_137079.1, from coordinate 59,547,404 downwards.
GGAATATGCTAATTGACTGCCCTGCTCTCAAAAATGGTGGTGCCCACAGCCAATAAGGAGGGAATATGCTAACTGACTGCCATGCCCTCAAAGATGGCAGCGCCCACAGCCACAACCTGGCGGCGCCCAGTCCCCTCAGCCCCGCTGGGCGGCAGGCGTGTGGCAAGGCTGGGCCTGCCCCCAGGTGGGCCCTGCCTCCAGAGTCCCCAGTCCCCTCAGCCCCCCAGCCTCCCCAGGGCCGGCCCGAGGCACAGGCAAGCCTCAGATGGTAGCTGCCCAGCTGCCCAGGGCTGCCTGAGGCTCAGATAACCAAGGCTGGCTGAGGCTTGTGCTGCTGGCAGTGGCAGCAGCAGAGGTGTGATGGGGCAGCGCCTTCCCCTGATTGCTGGGTCGCCTCCCGCCCCTGAGGGCTCCTGGACTGTGAGAGGGGGCAGGCCAGGCTGAGGGACCTCCCCTCCAGTGCATGAATTTTCATGCACTGGGTCTCTAGTTCTATATAATGAAGATGTAATATGCAAATGGTCATTACACCGTGAAGTGTAACGACCTACTGCATAACGACTGGATCACGGATCAGCAGGAGGGCGAGGCAGTGAGCTACAAGTAGGCAGCGGAGAGCTACAGGAGAAGGCAGGGAAGCAAGCTATGGAGGGGGTGGAGGGGAGGGGGGACGGGGGGGAGCTACAGGACGGCGGGGCAGTAGGCGGAGAGCTACTGGAGTGGGGCAGCGAGCTACTGGCGAACTACTGACGCGCAGATTTGTGTGCAGGGCTACTAGTGATTTAATAAAAAGAGAATATTTTATTTCTGGCCCTGTTGTCATCTGCCTTATACACTAATTATAGAAGGGCTGACTTCAAGTATTTTTGTTACAGACTGCTAAGTTGATTATCTCTAGGACTATTTATTGCCTTTTGATATATTAATTTCTTCTTTCTTTTCTCTCATGTTGAATTCTCTGTGCCCTTTATCTCATGGTTGTTTTTCCCCACCTTGGCCTAATCCCTCATTTTATTGGAACATATTCTTCATAGGTTCTGATGAAAAAATGAATGGGAGGTGAAAACTGAGTTTTCGTATACCTGAAAATGACTTCATTCTATCCTACCTCTCAACTGATTGATTGGTTTCAGAATTCTAGGTTGAAATGCATTTGTCTCTCAGAATTTTGAAAGCATTGCTCTATGGTCCTTTAGGGCCCATATTGCTGCTGATCCGCCAAGTACCATTTTGATTCTTGTATTTTTGTGCTAGCATTTTTCTCTCTGAAAGCTTTTAAGATCTTCTCTCTATTCCCAGAGTACTAGAAAATGTGCTATGGGGTGTTTTTAATCATTTATTTATTTTTCCTGTGCCTATTGAACTGGATGTTCATTCTCTTCTGTTCATAGAAATTTTTCTTATATTATGTACTTTACAACTGTCTCCCCACTGTTCTCTCTGAACTACTAGTATCTTTCTGGAAGACTATCAGTGAGATGTTAGACCTTTTGGTTTGATTATCCAATTTTCCTATATTTAATCTTGCATCTTCCTTTTCCGTTTCTTTGTTTTACTTTCTGGGATATTCTCAACCTTTTTTCCTAACCATATCATTGCAATCTTTATTTCTGTTATGACATTGTCATACCCAAGAGTTCTAGTTTGTTTCTTGAAAGTTCTCTTTTGGACTATTCTGTACTTTTTTCTTGGATGCACTTTATCTTTTTATCCTTCTTGAAATTCTTAATTTAATTTTGTATTTGCTGGATTTTTTCTTTGACTTTTCCTTTTCTTTTCAATTCTTTATAGTTATTATTTTGTCTTGGTCCTGTTCATTCATATTGAAAGCTTTCCTAGAATGCCCACTGAACCTTAAATGTCTATTCATACTTAAGTGGAGGCCTTAAAAATGAATTGAAAGCTCTTTGTGTATTGGTAGGGCTTATTGAGGGTTGTTTGGTGGCTGCCTCAAATCCGAATATTTCCCTGAAGAACCAATGACTATAAGTACAAATGAGGATACTCCCTTGGCCAGTGGCCCCATTTCCTTTGGAAGGATCTCCCTAAATTCTGACTGGCATTGGGTTGGAGTACATGGGAACATCTTGGTCACCACTTGGCTCTTGGAGTTGAGTCAAAGGAAGGAGGTAGAGGTGGCTGGGGGTGGTGGTATATTGTTGTTTAATTATGTTTTATGAATGGCATCCCACCCTCAGCTACTCCTGGTGTGTCTGTGTCCTGAATCCCTAGGATTGAGGTAGAGTCTCTGCCCCACTAAGGGAGAGGCAACTGAACTGTGTGGAGCTCTAGAGTTTGAGTGCTCTTTGTAGATTTTCAGTAAACTCTTCTGTCTTCAATCTCTCTTCCATAACCACCTTTAGAAGTATCTTTGGTCTCAGTTTTCTAAATCCATCTAGTGTTGTATGGCATTAATTTTCTTGGTAATTCCTCAACTTTCCTAAGTCCGGTATTTTTCAGTTTTTCAAATATCACTGACATCACTTTGCTTCTGTCATTTATTTTGTTCTCTTTGTGCTTATGTTTATATTTTTTTCCTTTTTTATAATTTTAGTAGACCATTTTGGGGGCAACAGAAGAAATCTGTATGACTTTCCTTTTATCTTGAAGTATAAGTTATAGTTAGCAAATTCTATATGATTAAAAAAAAACACAACCAACCTCTGTTCCCAAAATTTTAATGATTAAACCAATAGAAGCTGATTTTTCTATCATTTAATGGCACAAGTGGGTATTTCTGATTATCTTTATTCCATATAATAATTCAGGGATCCAGTTGCCTTCCATTTTATGGCTCATCTATCCCCTGGAAACACCATGTTTTTGTATCAAACTGGCAAAGCAAATGAAAGCTTCTTCAAAACCTTGGTGTATTCTCATTTCCTTAGTAAGAAATGGCCACATGGCCATACAAAAAGAGGGGAAATGAGAGCAGGAACTGTTGGCTACTGCGGAAACAATGTTTTGCTTGCCAGCTAACCATCTCTGCCAGAGTCTTCCTCTATGGCTAACAATGCTCATTTGTTACATATGTTCATTTCCTACATATAAAACAGATTTATTCCCCCCTCAAGGGGTTTGGCCTAAATTCACAATTTTATTTCTTTATCCATTTCAAAATCCAGTATTTCTGAATAATGTCAGTCACTTCTATCAGATTCAGATGTGGCTCTTAAAGATCTGTCAACTTACAGACTAAACAAGAAGTTACCTTATTTCATGACACCTTTCTATGTTTACACATACACAATGTACAATGATGGAGTAGAAACACCCAGTCTAGAAAAGGAAGAACAGAATTCTGTTGGGCAGGATTCTGCCAAAAGAGGAAATTTCTGATTTAGGTACTTGATCCTACTCTGAAAGAAACTCTTTTGTTCATTGCTCTCCAAGGCCACTGGCATTATCTTCTCATTCATTATCTTCCATGGGCATACCTGAGCTGGGTGTTGGTGAGTGTACACACATTGTATTTGCTCAGGTTTTTCAGCTAATTTCTGCTTACTCAAGTTTGTTGGACCGGGGGGAGGGGGGACCCCTAGAGCTGTTTTAAAGTCTTAACAGTCAAAGGTTTTTTGAGGATACGCTTGTGGTTTCTTTGACCAAACATCTGTTCCCAATTCATTCCGTTGTAAGAATCCCCATAGTTCTCCAGTGTGCATTGTTTCTTTGATTATTAATCCTAATGTCTTTTTCTAACTGTAATTGTGGCTATCTTGAAGCCATCTGAAATAATAATGCAATATCCCTAATCATTTCTTTTCATAAGGCTAAAGTCTGTTTAAATGAAAAGTTTTAACAGGTTTCTTTATTTTGTTTTGTTCTTTTCCCCTCACAAACTACTTTTAAATGTCATCTCCTGTCCATTTGGTCTAGAAGCAGTCAGTTTTTATAAACATTTTTATTTTTCCTGCCTCTGCAACCAACTAACTTTTGCCGGAGCACACTTATTTCTTGTAATATCTTGCTAAATACAGCAATTGTCATCCAAAAAAGTATCTCATTCTGGCCTTTTCAACTTCTTTTGGACCTAAATTTTGGATCAATGGTATCTGCTGTGATAAATAGACCCCCAAATTATGGTGGCTTGAAACAAGTAAAAGCTTATTTCTTGTTCATATAATAGTTTCTAACTAGTGGGAGGCTTTCTCTGAGAGGTATTTCAGAAACTGTGGCTCCTTCCAATGATTCTGCCATTTCCCAGAACCAGCCAGCATAAATGGAAAAAACGGAGAAGGCTCATGTCCTTCTTAAAAGTCTGTGTAGATAGTAACACGCATATTCCATTCTCTCCATTGGTAAGAACTGGAGACACGGGCCCATCTAGATAGATGCAAGTGCATCCGGGAAAGGTAGTTTATGGTGATGCCTCAGCTACCTTGCAGCACTCCTATCTATCTACATAATAAAGAGCCAGGGTCTTAATGACTGATAGGGCCAAAGGCTTGACAAGACCGGAAGTCAGTGCTGGGTTGCCCTGGTGACCCAGCACTGACTGGGGCTGCTGCCTGCGCCCAGACCCAGCACTGACTGCTTAGGGGGCTGCGGATCAGGCCCGGAGAGAGGCCTGCAGAGAGAGAGGCAGGGTCTGATCCGTAGCCTCTGTGGCAGCCATTGATCAGAACTTGCCTCTCTTTCTCTCCCAGCCTGGCCAACAGCTGCACCTCCATTTCTCTCCAGGCCTCCACTGGGGCTGCTGATCAGCCCTGCCTTTCTGATCAGGCCCCGTTGATAGACCCAGAGATGCTGACTGGCATAGAAACTGACCAATCAGAACCAAATTGGCCGGCAGAAGAGGGCAGTTGGGGGCGAGATCAGGCCAGCAGGAGAGGGCAGTTGGGGACGAGATCAGGCCAGCAGGGAAGGGCAATTAGGGATGATCAGGCAGGCAGAGGCAGTTGGGGGTGAAATCAGGCCAGTAGGGGAGGGCAGTTAGGGGTGATTAGGCAGGCAGGCAGAGAGGTTAGGGGCAATCAGGCAGGCAGGCAGAGAGGTTAGGGGCAATGAGGCAGGCAGGCAGAGGGGTTAGGGGCAATCAAGCAGGCAGACAGGTGAGTGGTTAGGAGCCAGCGGTCCCAGATTGTGAGAGGGGTGTCCGACTGCCAGTGGTCCGACATCCCCCAAGGAGTCCCCGATTGAAGTGGGTGCAGGCTGCGCTAAGGGAACCCCCCTCCGTGCATGAATTTCGTGCACCGGGCCTTTAGTATATATAAAAGCTTAAGCGACTGTTATGACCAAATGACCAGAATGGCTAGTCAATCAATCGCTATGATGTGCACTGGCCACCAGGGGGCAGATGCTCAATGCAGGAGCTGCCCCCTGGTGGTCAGTGCGCTCCCTCAGGGGGAGCACTGCTCAGCCAGAAGCTGGGTTCACAGCTGGCGAGTGCAGCTATGGTGGCAGGAGCCTCGCCTGACTCTGAGGCAGTGCTACCAAGCAGCAGTGGTAGTGCAGTGGGCCAGTATGAGCGAGAGCGGCACTGTGCCTGGCCCCAGCTTGGGTTCCTTCCTGGCCGCCTGCTGCTTGGCGCACTGCTACATCCCTCAGGGGATGTCTGACTGCCGGTTTAGGCCCGATCCCCATAGGCCAGGCCTGGCCTGCAAGGATCGGGCCTAAACCGGCAGTCAGACATTCCCCAAGGGGTCCTGGATTGTGAGAGGGTGCAGGCCAGGCTGAGGAGCCCCCCTTTCCCCCTGCACAAATCCGTGCACTGGGCCTCTAGTAATGTTACAATGTTGAGGGGCAGGGAAAAATTTGATAATTTGTGGGGAAGCAGAGATGAATTACCTGCCTCTTTGGGCTGTTTTTCTACTATTCGATTTCAGCTTTAGTATAAAAAATATTTATTTCAGAAAATATATCTTTGAAAAGCGTACACCTTCCTGCACCAAAGAAGATGTTTTTCTTTTAAATTATTTCTGTTGTCTCTCACTCAATAAGTTTAACATCATTAGGGACCCTATTGTATTAGTTGTAAAAGAAGTAATTTGTTTTGATACTGAAAATCTTTGTTGCATAAGATGCTTTATAGCTTTTACACTTTCTCCTTTAGTTGGAATGGTTTCTTTAATATATGACCCTGACCCTTGGCCATGGCCACTGATACAAACTAGGGTATACATTCTTTTTTGAAAAATTGAAATATGAAAAGTGAGATAGTGACTATGATCCATTACAGCTGACTCACTGGAGTGGTAGTTTTCTGGCAATAAATGTGTCCTTGAAGTCCTGCACTGAGATTCCTAGAGCCACCTTAATTTCTTCCTTTCCTGAAACTTTTTTGTTCAGTTCCTTCTGAAACACCTTGAGAAATAGCAGCAGCACTCTTGCAATAAATTTTCCCTATACTTAATCTAGCCAGAGTCATTGTCTGTTGTCTGTTGACTGGAACCCAAAGACCCTTAATTAGTACACCAGGGGAAGCAGATTTATTATGGGATTTTCAATATCTGTCCAATACCCACTGGCATTTTGAAGATTTTTTTCTCAGTCTCATGTCATTGGCTTAGATTGACTGTATTATACTGTGAACTATACGTTTTATCATAAGTCCAAGAAGTGATTTCTTAGAACTAGATAAATGTCATTAGCTACTCTGTGGAATAAGGTAAAGTTCACTTGTATTCTGCCTGTCTTTTGGTCAGCAACATTGTGGTCATAGAAAATATATAACAACTAGAGGCCTGGTGCACAAATTCATGCACTGGTGGGGTCCAGTCGGCCGGCCCTGATGGGGGCCGATTGGGGGCGGGGCTGGCTGGGGGAGGGGCTGCGGTCATTCTGGTGGTTCTGCCATTCAGTTGCTGGGCTTTTATTATATAGGATTAGTCAGCTCAGACAGCCATAACAAAATATCATAAATCTGTGTGGATTAAACAACAGAAATGTATTTTTCTCACAGTTCTGGAGGCTGGAATTTGGGGTCAGGGTACCAGCATAGCATCATCCCATACACCATAAAGTGGTGGATTGATTACCAGTCAGGGCACATGTCCAGGTTGCAGATTCAATACCCAGTCCAGTGAGTGCAGGAAACAACAGAACATTTTTTTCTCTCTCCCTTCTTTTCTCTGAAATCAATTAAAATGAATGATTAATAAAATAATGTTCTTTAAGTATGGAAAGACATTACTGATCTATGAAGTGAAAAACTCATTATAACATATATATACAGTATGACCCCATTTAAAAAATATTTATTGATTTCAGAGGAAGGGAAAGGGAGAGATAGATAGAAACATCAATGATGAGAATCATTGATCAGCTGCCTCCTGCATGCCCCTACTGAGGATCAAGTCTGAAACCTGAACAGAAATCATATCTTGACCTCCTGGTTCCTAGATGGATGCTCAACCACTGAGCCCCACCAGCCAGGCCCCATTTTTATCAATACCAGGCACATGAGGTACATTGGCAAGATCTCACTCCTAGACGAAAGTCTGAAATTGCCCAAACTCCTCTGCAGCTAGGTTTCTGGACATGAATTTGTTTCTGCCGATTGTATGCGTTTGCACAATATTTTGAAGGCAGAACTGGGGCAGAGGCATCTTCCCGCAGTTTGGGCTGTTTGCTGCTGGTGATCATGTTTGCAGAGATGTGGAGGTTTTCTGCAGCGGAATCCTGTGCACAGGCAGTTGTGGCAGAGGCAGTGCCCAGTGACCTGTTTTGTGGAAACTGGAGGGCACTTGCGAGGGCAGCAGTTTCCCGATCCCCAGGTCACAGCTGTGCCAGAGTGTCCTAGAATTCTGTTGTGGCTGAGGGGGCAGCTCCTCCCGCTGGGCAGGGAGTCTTTCCTGGGGGCCCAGCCCAATACCCACTCCTCCAGCTTTCCGATGATTTCCCAAGCACCAATTCCCTGTGCTAATTCCATTGCCTAAAATAGCAAAGATCTAAAAACATTTTGGATCCTCTGCTTTCAACAAAAACAATGCTGCCCTGGGTCAGGTGTGAGCAGTGGGTGAGGTGTGGTGGAAGCCTCCCTTCTTTGAGTCTCAGCTTCCTCTTCTGTAGAACAGAGACCAAAGACGATCTGTTCATAGTTACTGAAGACCGTGGCAGCTGTGTTTCCCGAAGATGGCCACAACATCTCCCATCCCTCCTGTGGCCTTGCCACTTTCTGCCATGTCCTCTCTCTTGAAGCAGGGCTGACCTCTGACGTTCTGGTAGCCAGTACAGTGGTTGCCCGCAGACTTCCAAGGCCAAGGCCAAGGCCAAAAAGACGAGGGGCTGCTGCCCCACCCACTCCACCAGGGTTTCTAGCTCAGCCCCACCCACACCGCTCTGGGCTCTGGCGGGCATAGGCCTTGCCCTCCTGGCTCGCTCCCCTCGGGTCAGGGGCCCAGAGCCTCCCTGCACACCATAGCCCACCTGCTGGTGCTGCTGGGCCCAGCGGGCAGGGTAAGAGCCCAGGTTGGCCTCACACTTCCTGGCTCCTGTGTGCCACTGTCCCCTGCACCCTGCAGCCCCTATTCTTGCCGCTGCTCCAACAGGGGCCAGATGCCCTGGTGCTGTGCACACCCACGGGGACTGCTGTGGCCACCAGGAAAGCCTCCCCACCCCATCCCCAACTCCGGCGCCCTGATCCCGGGTGACTTCACCAAAGGAGAGCTTTGCCCGCGCAGCTGCCTAAGACCGAGCACCTCCAAGGTGCCTGGAATCCAAATTTCTGCCAGCCAAGGCGGTTGTCTGGCTGGCCCCGCCCTGATTGGAATGTTGGGGGCAATCCGGCCTGGATGAGGCTGGTTGGCTGCCATTGTGCGTGTCATAGCCACGGTCCTTCTGGTCGTTCTGGTTGTTCTGCTGTAATGGTTGCTGGGTTTTTATACATATAGATAGTTTTCCGGGAGTGGCATTATTGATAGTAAATATCTTGCTCAAAGATAATAGGTAAGTGGTAAAGATGGAATTTAAAACCTTATATGAAGGACTCCAGAGCCAAAGTTCAAGACCCCTCTAGATACTTTTTATGTGCTATACATTTAAATAGATGCTGGGAGATTGAGGATAAAAATTTTAAAACTCTGCTGTTATTTTTATGAATTCTTACAGCTTATTGATGATAAATAATATCAAAAATAACATAGTGGTAAAAAGAGTTATACTGGGAACTATGGTGTTATAGTGAAAAAAACAAAAACAAAAACCCTGCATCTCAACAGGCATGTTTAAGAAATGCTTTTTGGTTGTGAGAACATCTGAGCAAAAAACTAATGAATTATTAAATGTCAGTAGGGCACAGAGATGGGAAGGATCAGAAGGGTCTTCTAAGTAGCTGGAACAGCGTGAGCAAAGATAAAGAGGCATAGCATCTGCAGCTACTGTAAACTATAAATGGTATTCACCAAGCATAGAGTGTGGGCAAGGAAGTACTGGGAGAATATATTTAACATGTTGGTAGTGATCAGTTCACAGAGAATTGGCTGTAACTGGCCTAACTGTTTAAACTGAAGAGGGAGCATATTGTAGCAACGAGGAGAATGGGTTCTGGAGCCAGACTTCCTGAGTTTGAATTCTGGCTCTGCATGATCTGGCAAGTTCCCTTATATCCATGAACCTCAGTTTACTCATCTGTAAAAAGGGGCTAATATTACTGTTGTTATAAAGATTAAAAAGTTAATGTTTATAAGAGTACTTAGAACAATGCCTGGAAAATAGTAAGCCCTGTATAATACTTATTTTAAAAATTTTAATGAAGTCAGTAAAACTTGTGTGGGTTAACAGAAAAATCTGGCATGATTCCAGAGTTTCTGAGTATTTTGATGTCTGATGGTGCCACTTCCTAAAATTAAGAATGTAGGGAGAAAAGAATGGTTAGTCAAGGAACATAAAAACATTTGTTTTTTAAATGTGATTTTGATATTGTGAGTCTACCTACTGAACATATTCTACAAACATTGAATTTTGGGAACTTGAAGCTCAGAGGTATATTTGGAGATAGAGGAATCCTCATAGAGATATTGATGAAACAATGATGGTGGATAGGAGATCCGAGCGTCTACAGAAAAAAGAACAGTGAAATAAAGTGAGGGGGGAAGGCAGGTAGAGCCTTGTGTGAAATGGATGGACAGCTTGATGTAGCTCACAGTAAAGGACGACAGAGCCATATGAAGAGGATGAGGGAGAAGTCATGCTACTGAAGCCAAGGGAATCCAGTTTCAATGAAAACATGGTAAATCGTGAGGAATACAGCAGAGAGGTCCAGTAAGATAGGGCTAAAAAATCTACTGGATTTGGCAGTATAAAGTCAATTATATTAGGCACAATAATCTAATAGTACGAGTATTAAAGAATTTAAGATTGGGCATGGATAGTAAAAGAGTAATTGTTGGGAGGTGGCATTGATGAGAGAATCTAACCCTGAAAAAAATGTAAGAAATTCAAAATTTCCTGTACCTGTTGGCCATTTGAATGTCTTCTTTGGAAAATGTCTATTTAGTTCCTCTAACCATTTTTTAATCAGTTGTTATTGAGTTGATATATATATATATATATATATATATATATATATATATACATACATATATATATTAGAGGCCTGATGCACGGAATTCGTGCAAGAGTAGGCCTTCCTTCCCCGGCTGCCAGCACTGGCTTCCCTCTGGCACCCGGGACCCAGGCTTCCCTCACAGCCCCTGAAGGACAACCGGTCTAATTAGCATATTACGCTTTTATTATTATAAATACACACACAGACACACACACACACACACACATATATATATATATATATTCTGGGATATATATTTCTACCTTTATGTAGATTGCCTTTTAATATTTTTTGTTTCTTTTGCTGTGCATATGCCATTTTATTGTTTTTCTGGGTGGTGTGTAGTTCCGTTGTCCTTTTTTCCCTTTCTTGCTGCTTACCTTTTGAATTGGTGGTTTTCTGTGGTGGTATCCTCTGATTCCCTTCTCTATTTTTTGTGACTATACTGTGGGTTTTTGCTTTGTGGTTATCATGAGGCTTATATAAAACATCTTAACAGTCCACTTTACACTGAAAGCAATTTAACTTCAACTTCATATATTTTTACTCACCCTTTTATGTTTTTAATGCCACAATTTACTTCTATTTGTAGTGTGTATTTTGAAAGAAATTATTGTAGCTATAGCTATTTTTAATACATTAACCTTTACAATATAGTTAGGTGGTTAACACACCATCATTTTACAGAATTAGAGTTTTCTGAATCTGACTATATATTTACCTTTACCAGGGTATTGTATATTTTTGTATGTTTTCATGTTACTAATTAGTGTTTTTTCATTTCAGTCTATAGAACTACTTTCAGCATTTCTTGTAAGTTTACAATCTATTTTTCTCTGGCTGTTTTTATGATTCTCTCTTTGTTTTTGATTTTTGACAGTTTCATTATAATGTGTCTTGGAAAAGATCATTTTGAATTGAAATAAAGGGTAATCTATTAGCTTCATGAACTTGAATGTCCAAGTCTCTCTCTAGGTTTGGGAAATTCTTAGCCTTATTTCTTTAAATAAACTTTCTGCCCGCTTTTTTCTCTCTTCTCCTGGAACTCCAATAATTCTGATATTGGTTTTTTTTATGATGTTCCATAGATCATACAGGCTTTCTTAACCTTTTTGAATTCTTTTTTGTTTGTTCTCTTCTAACTGGGTTACTTGAAATTCTTATTCTTTAACTCATTGATTCTATCTTCTGCCTGATCTATTTTAATTTTGATGTCTTCTATTGTAATCTTCATTTCATTCATTAAATTCTTCAGCTCCAGAATTCAATTCACCTCTTTTTGATGATTTCTATCTCTTTGTTAAATTTCTCATTTTGTTTATGTATTGTTTTCCTGATTTTAAACTTTAGATGCTAAAGGGAGGACAAAAATGAAAGAGGACTCATGCCGGCATGATGTTGATGTCAACTGTCTCCATATTTTTCATTATTGCTTTAAGAAAGAATTTAAAAGTGGGTTCACTGAATAGAGGAATAACATAGTTTCACTCTTACTTCTATCTGGTATTTTTATTTTCTTTCCAATTAGAATGTACACTCTTTAATGATAAAGCAAGTCTTACTCGTGGATGTGTTCTCTTCATCATTGAAAAAGTAACTTGCCAAAGTAACTTGCAATTCCTTCAATTTTTCTCCACATTAGTTCTACTGCTTTATAAAAGGAATTGACAATTTATATTTCTGTTATCTAGAAAGTGCCTAGTCAATAGTAGATGCTCAAAATCTGTTGAATGAATGAATAAACCTACCGTAGGACTTTGACTGGGCTATGTTTATTGATGGGTGAGGTCTCTGTGTGATCAGAAGCATGACCCTATACCCTGCTTCTCTTCAACTGTATCACTTGCAAAAGCTAAAGGTGTATATATTGAGCCAGGCAAAACTTCTTGGGACAGGCTAGTTGTTTAAATTTCCTTCCTTTCTTTATGCTTGCCAGAATTAGCTGCTCATCATCCTAAATTTATTTGTCATTGAGATGGCCAAAAACCTTGGATTCTGACTTAGGATAAGGTAAAAGTTTTGTTTTAGACTTTGGCCTGAGCTGTGGGCACTAATCCACCTTTTACCAAGTTACTCTGTATTAGCGGATAAGATATGACTCAGAGAATGACAACAGTACTATTATTTTTACATTATGGTATGTGTGTGTGTGTGTGTGTGTGTGTGTGTGTGTGTGTGTGTGTGTTTCTACATGTCTTAGGACCCAGGTGGAGGGATTTTCTAGAGACAAGATCCAGTTAGGCATTCTTGGGCATTGGTTGCAACAACATAAATCTCATTTTATTTCTAACAGGAATCATGCAAAAACAGTTTTGGTTTTAATATACTGTAATCCTGACAAGTTTAGGATATGAAAAAATTAGACATCACTGTGAATCAGTTTGGAAGGTTACGTAGGGTATATGCGGACCTAAGCAAAAAACTATTTTAGAACCAGTTTTGGAAAATATCCAAGTTTAACTGCAAAACAAAATGCTGAACTCAATTTGTGCTGAAATTGAACAGTTTGCATGTAAATTATCATCAAGATAACACTCAGCTGTTTTTCTTTTTATTTCTTTGGTTGGTAGCTTAAAACTTCACAGTGTGGATCTCCTCTAACCCATTGCTTTGAATATGGTCTTACAAACCCTGGTGTCCCTCTCTTTTCATAAAATTTAAGCACTACGGAGTCTGCCTTGAATACAGTTGCATCTCTTCTTCTCTCTCTCTTTGTTTTCATCACCTATATAAGAGAACATCCTTCTTAAAAGGATTGACTCCTTTTTGCATTCTACCTTGATAGCAAGAGTAGATTTGGAAAAATAAAACTAGAAGAGCAGCAGGAGGTTGGTCTATTTCAGTTCCCATAACTTTCCTTTTTGTTCTCTATTTCAGCTGAATCCTCAAATTTAGCTGGAGACAATTTTGACACACATAGGCAGGGACAGAAGGCTTTAAAAGCAGGTCTAAATGAGCTCAGAATTAGCTTGAGCATGCAGGGAAGACTAAGAGATTGGAGAGAGAACAATGTGGTGTTTTGAAAGAAATTGCATTTCCTTCTCTTTTTTCTTTGTGGGCTTGAGGAAGAGGGATGTGGGAGATAAAAAGTGGAGAGGTAATGTTCAATTTTGATCACTAAATTTAAAAATTTTGAAAATTTTATTATGCTGAAAAATCTGATCCAGTTTTCTCTACTTTGATAGGAATTCTCTTGCTTCCATTTTACAATAATAATATTTCAGGTGCTTATTTTTGACCATTTCTCTGGTAGAGCATTGAGAGTTTTGTTCATATCGATAACCACAGTAAAGATAAATAAATTACATGTTTTTGTTCTCAGATCTATTTTAGTATTATAACAAAATCTGAAACTTGTGATGGTTACCAAAGAAGAAACAGGAATGTTAACAGTTCTCTCATCATACAGTACCTGATGCACAATAATTTTGACGTAAACATGTAGATAATATTTCAATAGATGTGCATTTCAGAAGACTATATAGAATAAACCTAGCTCTCTTTTATCATATAAGCTATGGACACTACCAAATCCACTTACCCATTTTGAAAATGGACATGTCCCATTTTACTCAATAATAAAACACCAACAATAGCATATTTTTGTGTGTGAATTTATTAAAGCCAAATTTGTTTGAGTTATTGGTTTAATTTCACAAATATTTACTACACACAATTATTTACCAGCCACTGTACTCAACAACTAGAGTACTCAGAATTACTTAACAACCCAAGAAAATTAAGCTTTGGGAGCAAACACACCCCCTTTGAGAGAATTCAGTCATTTTTACCTGAGAGCAAAAAGGGAGGCAGGTATTGTGCCATGGATGTTAGGAGGAAGGTGAGATGGTTGAATTAGAAAACCAGAGAAGGCTTTTCATGTTACTAAGTTAAATCTAATATTCCAAAGATAATGTTGTAAACTATATCATTTCATTGAATAGCAATTTAATATACTATATTTATGAGTCTAATAATTTTCAAATTGATAAATGGGTTATTAAAAAAAAGCCCAATTCTTATCTTTGGTAGTTATGATATGGCTTATAAACTTTTCATATAATATAATTTTTTATTGAAAAGGAATAAAATTGCTTGATTTAAAAATAAATAATAATCAAGTAGCTCAATAAGATGTAACAGAATGAAAACTGTCTCTTAACAGCACTATGCCACTGCTAAATTTCTTTTGCAATAATAAATTATGAAGAGCTAACATTATTCATATGCATTGAATCTGGCATTAAATTTATAGTTGATTTTTAATAGTAAGATAGTTTTTACTTCATTTTCATTTGTTTCTTCAAACTTTGTTGCATAAGTTCCAGATCATCTACAGTCATGAGTTCTATATATTAAAACAAAGAAAGTCATGCATATTTCAACATCAGTGCAGTTATATTACTAGTAGATATTCTGACTTTGATTGTTTATATTATTAAAAACTCATCAATTTCTATGAATCATCTCAGCCAAATAAAAAAGTCTGAAAGTATGAAAAATGAAAGAGACAGAGAAAACACTGTTTACAATGAGATTCAGCTTTCAAATTAATATATTCTGGCTTCTTTTCTTAAAAGCAAAATAAATCTGGACATATAAATGTGAGACTACCACAGATAAGTTCTCCTCCTGTTGGGTGACTAATATGCATTTTATTAGCTAGGTAAATATACATTTACATAATAAATGCTAATGGCTTTGAGGAAGTTGTTAAGGCCCAACAGGTCAGTGATCCATGATTTTTAAATTCCTTAAGCACATATTTGCATAATTTATCTTTCAAAAATTTCATAAATACATATTCATAGGAGAGGCTACAGTTTAATATTTTATTTTCAACTCTATGCTTCATAGTACAGAAACCACATTAGTTTATTGCTTCTTACACATAAGCTCTGGGGACATTTGTGACTATAGTAAAATTTTCATTAATCAGAAGCCAGTTAGCTAGAAAACTTCAAATATTTAGATTCTCTCATTAAGGTTTAAGTTGTACATAATAATTTTATATGAGGTGGGTCAATAAATACGTATCTCATACCTAAGTTCCTGCCATGTAGACTGTGTTTGCAACTGTAGTTACAAAATGAATAAGGCATTGACTCTTTCTTGGCCTAACTCTTGATTAGTTGGTAAGTAAGAGAGGTAAACAGATGATTATAATATAGTTTTTTTTTTCCTAAAATATACCTTAGGAGAAAGAGACACATATAGGGTAAATATGTTGAAATCAGGTCTTTATTTAAAAGTTAGTTTCTGTAATATGTTCTAGCATCATGAACAGCTTTTTCCCTTCCTGGACACTACTTACATCCCATCTACTACACTCCATTGTGAAAATTACCAGTCAGAACAATGAGCCGGTAAAAGCCGAACACACTGTATTCTCTCTGGTTGTTTTAACCATGGCTCACCTCATTTTCTTTTTCATGTTATTAAGAATATCTCATCATTTCCCCAAGAGTTCAGAGTTAGAAAGCATTGCTTAATTGCCAATGGTGTTAATTCAGGTCAAATTACTTCAATTCAATTCAGTAGAGTATCTTCTGGTTCTGATCAATTCAGTTCAAGTCAACTCCCAAAGTGGTTAGGGTTAGCTGGCCTTCAGCTCTCTAAGTGTTTTTTCTTTCATGATCACAATGGAAAAATCAGCTAAAACTATCATGTGAATCAATTTTCTTTATGACGTGTATATGTTTAATTTAGGCAACCACTGACCTTGTCCTTTTTTACAATGTTCAGTTTGTGTGGAATTTTATTTATTAACACAGTGCTCTAGAAATTCTTTTTATAACCCTACTTAAAAAAGTATATCTATCCATCTATGTATCTAAACCTTTAAATATATATAAATATATTCAAATATAAACATTCAAATATAGTCATATATCTATAATAATAATAAAAGTGTTATATGCAAATCAACAGAATGGCTGAACAGTGGAATGACCGTCCGGACGACCTTCCGGATGACCTTCTGGATGAACCCAGGTCTGTGAGGACTACCGAGGCAGCCGGGGCTGCGAAGGCTTACTTGTGTATCGGGCCTCTCGTGTACATATATATAGCTCAGTCTCTGAACAGAGAACATTATAGTCAACATAATTTAAAAATATTATTTATTCACTGGTTTCTTCATAATTATTTAACTCTACAAACTACCAAAAGCTGAATTTCTTTGTTCCCCACCTCTATCCTATTTTCAAAATCTAATTCTTTAAGCAGTGGACACTTCCAGTGTCTTAATGTGGTTATTGATCATTTTGTACTAAACAAATGCTAATGTAATAATTTTTTAAAATTTCAAACTCTGTTAAATATGTATAGTCCAATTCACCTCAACAAATGTTTTTCTATTGTTTTCTCTTCCATAGGCAAAATATCATAAATATTGGGTTTTTAAATGTAATTTAAATCACTGAGCCTCTGTGTCTTCATCTGTAAAAACGTTGTGAAGAAAGACACACTAAGAAGATGTAGGAAATGTCAGTTCCCTTTCTCCATTGCAGAATTTTAAATTCTGTGCCTGCGAATGTTTGACTTGTAAGTGACAAGTTTGAAATATCACCATTGAGATGACTCTTAGGAAGAATTTGGCATTTATTTGAAGGTGTCATCAGAAGTTTACAATGATAAATTCATGCTCCTTTCCTGGTTTCTGGCAGCCTGGATAGGAAGGCGCATTAGGATATGATTGCTGTCAGCAAAGTGCCGAGTGGTGGAGATTTCAGGATGGGGGCGGGAGTACCGGGGACGGTCCTCAGTTTCCTGACTAGCCCAGGCCCTGTTAGGTTGCCAACCTCTGCCTCCTTCACTTTGACTGCCCAGAATAACGATGAAAAGCAATGCCTTTTTGCTATGAAAAAATTCACACAAACCTGCTGAGATTTTCTTTCCTATTGCGTTCTGCAATATTTACCCTCTTTTCTTACCACTTTCACATTCTCAGGTAGAAAGGATGAGGCATTGGCAAGTGACTACAGTGACACCTTTTAATCTTCTGTCACTCTTTAAGCTGTTATTTCAAGATTATTTTATTCACCTGCCATTCACTCTCTCATCTAAATTTCAATTTGTTTCCATGCTGTTAGTGTATCGTTTTTTGTTTTTTTTGGAAAGCATTTATAAAGGATCTTTCAAAATATGTAGCATTTGAAGTTTCTTTTTAATTGAAGAACTTTTAGGTTGTTTTTTGACTTCTTCACCTTCCCCGAGCAGACAATGAGTGGCCAGGAAAGAAGACAAGAGCAAAAGAATAAACTTAAGAAAAGAAAAAGAAAAAAAATTCTGGACCAGAATCCAATTGGAAGTCATCTAGTATATTCAGTTATCATATCTCTTTAGTCTTCTTCCATCTGGAGTAATTTCTTAATATTTTTTTCATGACCTTACCATTTTTTAATAAATGCAGGCCAGATATTTTGTAGAATTTACCTGAAATTATGTGTGTCTGATGTCTCCTCAAAATTAATTTAGTCATGCAGTTGGGGGGCAGGGATAATACAAAAAGGTACAACATTGTTGTTCTCAGTACATCATATTAGCAGGCACATGATGCCAATTTGTCCCACGACTGATGATGTTGCTTTAATCGCTTGCTTAAGGTGATGTCTGCCAGGCATTCTCACTGTAAAGTTACTGTTTTCCTCTGTAATTTTAAAGTATCTTATAGAGAATACATTAAGTCTATGTAAATGTCCTGCTTGTCATCAGACTTTTACTCACTGGTTTTAGTATCTAAACTGGTACAATTGAATAAGGATGATTAGGTAATACTATTGTAATTGTAATTTCCTGATTTTAATCAGTATCCAGTGTGTATGCCAGATAATGTCTGACATAAGAAACAATCAATGAAATATTTAGAATGAAATGAACAGATATATAATTACTAATTGTATGGAAAACTTTGAAGGAGGCAAACAGATTGCAGTAATGGCAGATAATGAGAAATCTACTTATAAAGGGCGGTCAGGGAAGGTGTCTCTAAAAAGGTGATGTATAAGCCAAGTTCAGTATGACACTGTGTAATTTAGCCAAATAAAGTGTGGAGGTCTAAGCCTTGGAGGAGATTAGATGGATTGAGCTCACTGGCACCTGATATTTGATAGGTTGAGGGAAACTTTCTAGATTATACCGAGAAAAGAGTTTGGCAATTTGAATTTAATAGAGAATACAAAATATATTCTTCTTGAACTAATGGGAAATTAAGATAAATAGAGAAATTTGATGTATCACTTGAAAATAAAATCCATATGCTGTTGTATAATTTTTCTCCTAGCCTTTTAGACATAGATTTATTGCCATCAAGCAGTTTAGACGTTGAATTTAAAGTGTACTCAGGGACCACCAGCATTAGTATCATCTAGAAGCTTGTTAGAAATATAAATTGTCGGGTTCCCATATACAGAATCACAGTCTTAACATTAATAACCCCAGGGGAAGTGAGTGAACATTCAAGTTTGAGAAGTACTGGCTTATGTCTCCTAGTGTTGGGGTTTTCTCAGAGTACGGGAGTTGAGCCGGTGTGCCGCATAGTACGTTAGATTGATTCCATACAGGCCACATTACCTGGGGCTGGTTGCTTAAGTTCGCTCTGTTAGATTTTGTATCTGGAAAATAGGGTTACTGATAGTTGGAGAGTACCTACCTTATAATATTACTGTAAAGATTAAGTTAGATAATATGGAAAGTAATGGCTGCCACACAGACAATTCTGAAATAATGACTATTATTGCTATTACCATGGAACTATGGCTTTCAGGCTGGGAAATAAGGGGGGAAGAAGCAGTGGGTCCAGTGGTTAAATAGAGTTTCTGTATGGGTGTTGAGTTCACCTTTTTACAAAAAATATTTTTATTGATTTCAGAGAGGAAGGGAGAGGGAGAGAGAGATAGAAACATCAATGATGAGAGAGAATCATTGATCGGCTACCTCCTGCACGTCCCCTCCTGCACAACCTGGGCATGTGCCCTTGACTGGAATAGAAGCTGGGACCCTTCAGTCTGCCGGCCGACGCTGTATCCACTGAGCCAAACCAGCTAGGGCTGAGTTCACCTTTTATGGTGAAAGGAGTTTTGGTGGGGAGGAAGACAGAAATCCCAGAACTAATACAGGAAGTGTACTAGAACAAGAGGATAGTAAACAAGAGCGTGATGAAGGAGAAAGAGGAACACTCAGATTGTGTGAACTGAGAAGAGCAGCAGGGAAGCATGAAAAACCAAAGAAGAAATGGCTGGACATAACATTTGAAGAGCAATGAGATTCTACTTTCCACATCAGAGCCTTGAGGAATGTGGGTCCTTGTTCTGCCTTTTACTAATGGAGTGACATTACACAGATCATTAAGGTTCACTGACGTTCCCTGTGGGTGATATGGCTAATAGCATCTATTTCCCAGGTGTGCTGGGTTTTTATAGTGCTGTTAATACAGGCATAATGTTCATTGTGAGATAGGTAATTGTGTTTCCTTTTCTGTCTCTTTTCACTAGATCACAGGTTTTGAAAGACAGGATCTGTATCATACTACTTCCCAAGCATAGAGGACTCCAGTTACTTAACCAACTAAGCCTCTAAACTATACACTAATTTGGAATATTGAAAAAGGTAGAAATCTAATTCATTATATGAAGCAATTAACATGATAAAGGCAGCAGGTAAAAAATAACTGACTAAACCAGTATCATGCAAATACTACTTATTTGCCACATTTGAAAAATCATTCACCTCAAAAGGTTTATCTCAAATGCAATGATAGTTTTATATCAGAAAATTATTAATTTATCACATCAATATACCCATTATAAACAAAGATGTTTAAATAAGGAATATACCTATTAGAAATGAAGATACAAATTATTATTTCAATCAACATTATTATATACTAGTGGCCCGAATTTCGTGCACAGCGGGGGGGTGTTCCTCAGCCCAGCCTGCACCCTCTCCAATCTGGGACTCCTCGAAGGATGTCCTACTGCCAGTTTACAGGGATCGGGCCTAAACCGGTAGTCAGACATCCCTCTCGCAATCTGGGACTGCTGGCTCCTAACCACTCACCTGCCTGCCTCTCTGCCTGATTGCCCCTAACCACTCTGCATGCCGGCCTGCTTGCCCCCAACTTCCCCCCGCCGCCGGCCTGCTCACCCTCAAATGCCCCCCCCCCCCGCCAGCCTGATCACCCCTAACTGCCCCCCGTGCCAGTGTGCTCACCCCCAACTGCATCCCCTGCCAACCTGCTCACTCCCAACTGCCCCCCCTGCTGGCCTGCTTGCCCCCACCTTCCTTCCCCACTGGCCTGCTCACCCCCAACTGCCCCCCTGCTCACTCCAAACTGCCCCCTGCTGGTCTGCTTACCCCCAACAGCCCCGGCCCCCAACAGCCTGATCACCCACAACTGCCGTCCCATTCTGGCTTGATCACCCACAACTGTCCTCCCCTCTTGGCCTCTAACCGCCTCTACCTCGGCCCTGCCACCATGGCTTTGTCCAGAAGAACGTCCAGAAGGTCTCCTGGAAGGTCTCCCAGTCTAATTAGCATATTACCCTTTTATTAGTATAAATAGAGGCCTGGTGCATCGGTGGGGGCCAGCTGGTTTGCCCTGAAGGGTGTCCCGGATCAAGGTGGGGGTCCCGCTAGGGTGCCTGGCCAGCCTGGGTGAGGGGCTGAGGGACGTTTTCAGGCTGGCCACACCCCCTTCAGGGTGAGGGTCCCCTCTGGGGTGCCTGGTCAGCTGGAGTGAGGGCCTGATGGCTGTTTGCAGGCTGTTCACAGCCCCTTCAGGTTGGCGGTCCCCACTGGGGTGCCTGGCCAGCCTAGGTGAGGGCCTGATGGCTGTTTGCAGGCTGGCCACAGCCCCCGGTGACTCAAGCTCCCAGCCCCTCCTTTTTTGCTGTTTTTTTTTTCCAGCACCTCCTTGAGCAGAGGCCAGGGCAAGCTGGAAGCAGGTATCTGGGATTTATTTATCTTCTATAATTGAAACTTTGTAGCCTTGAGTGGAGGCCAGGGCCGGCCAGGGCAGGTGGGAAGCTTGGCTTCCTCCATCACCGGGGGCAACCCAAGCCTCCTGCTCACTTTAGCTCCGTGGGGGCCGCCATCTTGGTTGGGTTAATTTACATACTTGCTCCTGATTGGCTGGTGGGTGTGGCTTGTGGGCGTAGCGGAGGTACGGTTAATTTGCATGTTTCTTTTTTATTAGATAGGATAACTGGAAATTCCAAGATAATGAACTAAACTCTTAGCAATAATAAAGGGGTTTGTGATAATAGGAAGACACAGGTAAATATAAGAAATCTCAATATCTACACTATTTAGAAGTAATATCAAGTTAAAAGATAAAATGGTAAATGTTTCTGTGTCAATAGTAATAAGAAATAAATAAGACATAACTTAAAATAACCCTTTTAAGAAATGTGCAGGAGTCATTAAGGGTGAAGACACAGGAGGAGGAGCAGAAGTGAGGATGGAGACAGAGACTGGAGTATGCACTGACAAGAGAAGGAATTCCAGGAGCAGGAGCAGGAGAGAGGCATGGAGCTGATTCTTCTCCAGAGCCTCTAGAAGGAACCCACCCTGCCAGCACAGTGATTCAGACTTCTGGCCTTCAGAACTGTGAGGGGATGCATTTCTGTCAGTTCAAGCAAGAAACTAGTTTGTAGTAATCTGTGATGGCAGCTTTAGGAAACTAATGCAGTGCCATTGCATTGTTTTGCCCCAGGGGAAAAGGCCACATTTGGTTCCTTCCTCTTTATCCTTAGCTCAGTTACATCCTGTCATCTTTCAGAAATCAACTTCATTGTTATTTCCTCCGGGAAGCCTCCCCTCCTCCCCAGATCTTTACCACTTCCTACCGTGTACTTCCACGATATCCTCTAGATCCCCTGTTATAAATTCACATATCTTACTGTGATTATACATTTTGAGGACTCCTTTGTTAAGCTTTGACAGGGTGTGTGCCATTCATTTAATTCTGTATCCCATAGACCCTAGAAAAGTCCTCATTACATAGGCATTTAACAAATATTTGTTGCTTCACATAAAAGAGGTGATGGCATTTGAAAAAAAAAAAATGAGCAGAATTCCACTAGAAGAAAAATGAACCAAAGACAGGCAGGAATGAATGTTTATGGTCCATTGGGAGAAATGAGCTTTGTTTAGAATAAACTTTATAGAGAGTCATTGAGAGAAGACAAGGGTAAACATGTTTGTTTGGGTCAGAGTATAAAAGGGTAAACATGTTTGTTTGGGTCTGCCACACTAAAGCAATAGTACTTTATCCTTTAGGCCAGGACTTACAAACTTGAATTTCATAGATAATATTAAAAAGTGAAGCATACAAAGTATTTTATGGTCTCTTAATTTTACTCCAAGAATCAATAGTCCGAATACCATAATGAACAGCACTGACTTGGATGACAAAAGAAAGTAGTGGAAAGTGTGGCAACACAGAAATATATGCTCTTGCCCTGGCCGGTGTGGCTCAGTTGGTTGGGCATCATCCTGTGCACTGAAAGGTTTCCAGTTTGATTCCCAGTCAGGGCACATGCCTGGGTTTTGAGTTCCATCCCCAGTAGGGGGCATGCAGGAGGCAGCCGATGGATGTTTCTCACATTGATGTTTCTCCTCACTCTCTCTCTCTCTCTCTCTACCTCTCCCTCTACCTTTCTTTCTCTCTAAAGGTATCAATTAAAAAATATATGTGCTCTTTTTAAAGACAGTGACTCAATTCCTGCCTATTGATTCCACATGGGAATTTGGACACAGTGTTGTCAGATATATTTTTTACCAAGAGATTCCACAAATCTGTAGTTCACACAATATATATCTGCAAACTGGATATAGTTTGAGAGACACAAATTTGTACTCTCTTTTAAACAATGGGAAGAATAGATGTCTATGAAAAACTTCATTAATATTCTCTTTCTGGTTCAAGTCCTGGCCTTTGATCAGAGGATCAGAATGAAATAACATGCAGTTGATTACTAAATGTAATATAATGTGAATGCCACGGTACCTTCAATGATTCAGAAGGCACTGTGGGGTCTGGTATAGCCCCAGTTATAATGCTGACAGCCAATTTTAGTTGTGCTATAGAACATAAGTGCTCCTGGTTTTATTATAAAGTGTCAACTAACAGAATGTGATACATCAACTTTCTAGTCACTAATGCAAAAACACATCTGAGCACCTACTAAGTGCCAGGCATAGTTCAAGACACAGAGGATATGGCATTGACCAATACATCGAAAATCTCTACCCTTAGGGAGCTTTCATTCAGCAACACTTTTTGAAGTGGATGGAATCATTATTTCTATATGCTCCCGTATTTTTCTGTGTATAAGACACTTTTTCCCCCCTAAAATCGTTAGACTGAAAATCGAGGGGCATCTTATACCTGGAAGTCAGCTGAGGGGGGAGCAGTGTGGGTGTGTAGCTGCCCATACCTTGTCAAACAGGCTTCCTCCAATCAGAGCCTTATTGTTACTGATGTCAGCTGATGCCGTAATTGGAGGTGGAGGTGGAGAGTGCGAAGATGCAACAGGGATGGGAGCATTCTGAGCCCATAAAGATGTCAAAAAATAAAAAAGATAAGTACTGGTGATTGTCTTATTCTGCAAAATTCAAACTGAATGTAATCAGCTATGCAAAAGACCATGGAAATAGAGCTGCAGAGAGACAATTTGGACCTCCTCCCACTGAGTATATGATCAGACAGTGGAGAAAACAGGAAGAACAACTCCTTACGATGCCAGAAAAGAAGAAGGCCATTAGAGGAAAACCAGCAAAATGGGCAAACTTGGAGCAGAGGCTTAAGACTTGGATTATGGAGCAGCGCCAGAGTGGCTTATGTGTGTCAACCAAGCTTATTCGATGCCAGGCAAGAATGTTTGCAAGAGAAATGAACATTGTTGATTTTATAGGAAAGGCAAAATGGTGCTTCACTTTCATGAGGAGAGAAGAGTTGGCCATGAGAACACGAACAAAGTTAGCTCAGAAAATGCCACCAGTTTATGAGGATGATCTCACATATATAGACAGTGACTTAGCAGACAGCAGGGATACAACAGAAGTTGAAGAACTTGGTATGTCTGGAACTGATAGTGATGAAGAAGAGAGCAGTGATGCAACAGAGGCCTGCGGTAACTACTAAATAAAAATGTGTTCTGTTTTATGTTTAAAATATTGACTTCTTAATTTTGGGATGGAAAAATGGGGGGCATCTTATACATGGGGGCATCTTATACACTGAAAATATGGTATATTACATAATCACATACTTGAAAAATAGCAAAGATCCAAGTGTGCCTGTTTTGAAAGATAATTACATTTTGTTGGCCTTTTATTAACTTCCTCTAATGGTGTCCTTGGCTCCAGTGTTCAATTCATTAGCTGTGTTAATTACAATTCCATAAATATACCTCAAATGCCATAACCTTGATTTTACAAAAGAAATTGTTGACTGCATGTTTACACATTAGATGGTATACTGATAAGAATAGCACCTGTGAGGTGATGTGGGAATTTTCAACTTTATTTGGCAAACCATTAATGCCAAATTAACTTTACCTATAAAATCCTCAAATTAAAAGATAACTAAGTTTGTATATAAACTTCTTTCTTTAATAGGGCTAAAATGAATTGGAAATAATTGCCACTGGGAGAATAATGGTACAAAATAGTGAACATGAAAAGTGATAATGGACACATTTCCTCTTTATCTGTATACAAAAACTTCTTTCAGATTAAAAGTATTTTTTCAAAGTGTTCCTTCTGATATTTCCAGTACCCAACTGGTACCATACATAGTATTACAATATTATTGACCATATTTCCTATGCTGTACTATACATCCCTGTGACTATTTTGTAATTACCAATCTGTACTTATCAATACCTTCAACTTTATCACCTAGCTCCCCAAGCCTCTCTCTCTGGTAACCATCAGTCTGTTCTCTGTATCACTGAGTCTAACCATTGTTGCTGTACATCTGCAACTAATACAAAATCATGTAAACTGTAATTGAAAAAAACATTTAAATAAAGAAATTTCTTTCAGATAAGTTAAAGGGAGGAATTTTGTAGAGGTACTTAATATCCTTATACAGTACTTTCAGTCTTTAGGGGAGAAAAATGAATAAAGAGTAATAATCATAGGCCTATAGGATATGCAAATAATCAAGACATGTCACAGACATGAGACACCCTGTGAATAAGTAAAGGGAACTTAGAACCAGTTTGATTAGCTAGGGACCTAAAGTTGAATAAATAAGTAAACATCTTGATCAGTTTTCCTATAGTATTACTTCTAGAACTGCGCCTGGAAAAAGGGACACAGGTGCCAAGGGGACAGGCCTGGAGCCACAGTGTGGTGGCAAGAGATAGGGAAGGAGCAAGACAGCAAGGCTAGAGAAGTGACATGAAAAACTAACAGATGAATATGATTTTCAAAATGTCACACAATAAGAGAGACACCAGGTTTTGTCTTGCCTCTTCCCACTCTTAGTCAGATTCGTACACATTGAAAGGAAATTAATTAGAAGGTGGCTGGAGGGAAAGGACTGGGCAAGACGGGCTGGACATGCTGGACACACCCTGGAGCCAACCTCCCGCGGTCACTCCCCGGCTGGCTGCACTGGGGCGGTGCTGCAGCTCGAAGGGCGTCTGCAGAGTGAGTGGTCCCTCCGGCAGGTGGGGTCCCCTGGCCTGGGCTGTGAGGATCGGGTTGAAATCGGCTCTCTGACATCCCCTGAGGGGTCCCGGATTGCAAGAGGGCAGTTCTCGGGTGACACACTCCCTCCTCTCTGGTTCTGGGATGCATCACCCGAGAACCGCTGCTGCCAAGTCACCACAGCTTGGCAGCTCCTGCATGGTGGTCACTGAGCATCATAGCTACCGGTTGGATGGTTGGGTGGTTGCTTGGCCTTTTATATATATATACTAGAGGCCTGGTGCATGACATTTGTGCACTTGGGGGGGGGCCCTCAGCCCAGCCTGTGCCCTTTAGCAGTCCAGGAGTCCTTGGGGGATGTCCAACTGTGGCTTAGGGGATCAGGCCTAAGCCGTCAGTTGGACATCCTTAGCGCTGCCACGGAGGCGGGAGAGGCTCGCCAGCTGTCAGTCCGGCTTGTGGCTGAGTGGTGTTTCCCCTGTGGAGCGCACTGACCACCAGGAGGCAGCTCCTGCATTGAGCGTCTGTCACCTGGTGGTCAGTGCACGTCATAGCGACCAGTCCTTCTGTTGTTCAGTCAATTTGCATATTACCCTCTTATTATATAGGATATATGTGATTGAATTAGTAGCCAGTGCTTAAATTATGCCTGGCTTTGTTTTCTGTTGAGCCAATTGGTTTACTCTAATATTCCTTTTTCTTTTCCTTTTTTCCTTAGAGTTAATGTTAATACTTGCATTTTTCATGTGGATATGCTTCAGTATTCTGTATTATTATTATTATTATTATTATTATTATTATCATTATATTTTTAAAATGTTCAACAAATATGATATGGTCAAGCCTAATTATCCTAGCATTTCTTTCTTTGAAGGCTCCCTTCTGGAGTCTGCTATCCTTTTGTCTCCAAGGGGCGAATCTGGTCTGCTGGCCACATAGTGCCCTGGTATTCCTTTTCACTGTTTCTGGACCTCATGTCTTTTTCTGTCTTGGTTTTCATCCTTGTTATTTTGAAGCACATCCTCTTATAGCTTCCTTAAAACTGACAGTTAGCCCTAGCCGGTTTGGCTCAGTGGATAGAGTGTCAGCCTGCGGACAGAAGGGTCCTGGGTTTGATTCTGGTCAAGGGCATGTACCTTGGTTGCAGGCTCGTCCCCGACCTGGGCCCTGGTCAGGACTCTTGCAGGAGGCAACCAAACCAATCGATGTGTTTCTCGCACGTCCATGTTTCTCTCTGTCTTTCCCTCTTGCTTCCACTCTCTCTAAAAATCAATGGAAAATTATTCTAGTGAGAGGCTTTAAAAATAAAGAAAGAACCCCTGACAGTTAGTGGAAATTTTCAGTTTATAGAATGAAGAACAGATAAAGTTTTCATTCATCCATTCACTCATTCAATGCATAATTTTTGACCACTAGCCATATGCATTCAATAATAGGCATTCAATAATTTCTTAGGAAAAGTTATCTTATTAAGATATAAACCAGATCATGCCACTTCTTTGCTTAAAACCCTTTGGGTGGGCTCACTCTTGATCTTCTAAAGCACTTTCTTTGGACTGCTGTGATTCATTGAACCTTATCCTTTGCTTTCTACTTATTTGTGCATTTGCCTCACCCTCACCTCTTTGACCATGTTTTAATCACCTTTGTATCTCCCTACCTGCTCAATAGATACTTGAATGAATAATTAAAAACACCCTCTGGATGAGTCCTTTTGCCTTTAGAATAAATTCCAAACTGGCTCGCAAGGTCTTGAATGACTTGACTCCACTTTTTTTGGCCATCCTCATTTCATGCCACTCTCTCTGTCGTGCCCACGTTCCAGTCATCCTGGCCATCCTTTGGTTCCAGGAAGACACCTGGCTCTTTAGTATGGCACAGACATTTTCATTGTCTATGTTGCTCTTCTCTGGATATTTACATGACTGGTTCCCGATCACTTAGGACTTGACTGAAATGTTTTCTCCTAAGAGAGGCCATCTCTGGACACACTCTAAAAGGCTCCTTACCCTTTTCATCACTGCCACAGTGCCTTGCGTATTTCCCTTATGGAAACAATAAACATACATAAGTGTATGTTGACATACATAAAAATGTATTTATGTATTAACTTGCTTATTGCCTGTCTCCTTCATTTGAATGTAAACTTGATGAGGGCAGTGATTTTGACGTATTCTCCATTGTATTCCGGGGGACTAAGCAAAGTGCAGGGAAAGGAATAGATTCCAAAGAAATATTTGTTGATGCATGAGTGACTCCAATCAATTTAAAAATTTAACTGGAGTGATTGATCCGTAGACTACTATTTCAGGAAAAGTGTTTAGAGAAATGATCATTATTGCTTTATGTCTGGTTCCTGTGTTCTACTCTGTTGTTTCCTCCTACCACTCGGCCTCATGGGCTCCAGCTGCACGAACCTGCTTCATTTTCTTCAATAAGCCACATGCTCCCCCTCCTGTGGTCTGCAGCACAGTACTGCACCCTCTGATGTGCCCGATGTTCTCTGCTCTCCTGTGTCTAATTTCCACTTGGTCTCCAGGCATCTCATCAAGTGTTAGTTCCTCTGTGAAATCTACCCTGACATTGTTAGACTGAGTCAAATGGTTTTTCCCCCAAGTTTCTCTCTCTCTCTTAATCCTTTAGTAGCCCTTAGCACAGGATTAAAATTGCCCTTTTACTTCTCTGCTCTTCATGTAAGAAATAAACTCCTAGAAAGAAGAGAGATTGCATGTTGTTCACTCTTTTCTCAGTATGCAGAATGGATGCTTAGAATAGGCCCTCAGTTAATATCGTTAAATGAAAAAAATAAGTGAGTGAATACTGATAGATAAATACTATACAGGAAGTATTATATTTAGAAAAAAAGTTTTGAAGATGGAATGTGCAAATAGTAATCTGTAGAGAGAGCATTTTATTTTTTTATTTTTATGAGGTGTTAATCAGGTAGTAAGAACATTAATAATTTTGAGTAAGCATATCAGAAATGGTACCCAGACCACTGCAGGATAGTGAGTGGGGTGAGAGAGTTCTGATTTTAATGCACAAAGAAATGCTGACTCAAATGAGGAGATTTGTTTTTTATGTTGATGAATACAGACACACCCATACACACAGTGGGGACAACTTAAGTACAGCAGGAAATTGGATGCAAATTATTATTATTATTTTAATATGTGCTGGATACTGTATGAATACACTTCCCATACATTATCTGTACCAGGACAATGACCAAATGTGAACTCTACTAGACCACCTCTGTCTATTTTTGTCTTCTACACTTTTTCTGCCTTTTCTGCTTTTAAATGAACATTTTGTATGATTCCATTTACTTTTCTTTCATAACATATTATTTTTACTTCTATTTAAAAAAACGTCTTTGTAGTGCTTTCCCCAGAGTTTGCAATATACATTTACAACTAATCTAAGTATAATTTCATATAACACTACATTGCTACATGGATAGTGCAAGTACCTTATAACAACAGAACAATAATAATTCCTCTCTCCTGTCCCTTGTATCATTACTGCCATTCATTTTACTAATAGATAACCATACATATAATGAGTTATATATATATGCTATAACCTTATACATGGTTATATATATGAATATATATATTCATACATGAGCCTACATAATTGAATCTATTCTTGTTATTATTTTCACCAAACTACTATGTGTTAGATTAATAAAAAACAATAAAAGTAAACCTTTTTATTTTACCTTCACTTACTCATTCTCCAAAGCTCTTCCTTTCTTTATATAGATTAGAGTTTCTGATCTATATTATTTTACTTTTCTCTAAAGTACTTTTTAAAACATTTCTTGCAAGGCAGGTTTACTGGCAACCACGTCCTACAATTTTTGTTTGCTGAGAAAGTCTTTATTCTCCCTCACTTTTTTTTTTTTAATCTATACTGATTGATTAATATTAGGCATGCATCTCTACCTGAAACTGCTGTTAGTTTTTGACAGGTCTAAAGCTTTATAACTTATTTAGGCCCATTTTGAATTTCTTTGACCCTGATATACAAGGTAAGTTAACTTCTTCCTCGTGGCACTTTAGTAATGAGAATTATGCTCACTGGCCAGATTCCTCTATAAGTAAAGGCTTCTAGATACTCAGGCTGCCTGTATTACCTCAACACCATACTTTATATAGATACTTAAGTAAGTCACAGATACTTAAATAAGTCACAGCATAGATAAGTAAGTCACAGCATACTTAAGTAAGTCACTTTATATAGATACTTAAGTAAGTCACAGCATAAGGAGAAAATTTAGAAAGCTGAACTGTATTGTATGAATATTCCATAGATTTTTTCCCCCAGCACTGATGGTCATACGCTAGTTAAGTACCAAATAACTCTTCTCCCATTGCCACCCTTTCTCAGAGACATCAAGATGTGTATCAATGTCCCTAGGCAACTGAAACGAATTCACACAAATGACAGATTTTTACCCATGTGGTCCCACTATCAAATTACAAAAAGCAGTTCCACTATCCAAATTATAGGAAGCAGTTAATGGGACGTTCAGAAAAACATAGTCCCACATACGTGCATCTAGGAAAGTTTTCCATTCATCTGCCAATTGCTTTCACAAGATTAACATTAGGAAAAAAAAAAAAAAGCCAAATACACATATGACCCTCAAATCCCAAACACACAAAAATATTGGTCTTTGTTCATTCTCAGATGACCAGATGCTCCCAGAGTGCCAAAGGTGGGAGCCAATCCCCCCATAGCCTTTTCTTCAGACATTCTTGAACTACCTTCCTTTTCCAAAGAGGGAATGCTGAAATCAATCAGAAAGGCTTTCTGAGAAGATTGGCTTGGATTTCTGGGTCTGTTCCAGTTGATTCAAGGTGAATTGGCTTGTATCAATGAAGCGATCAACGCAGTTCACAAAACAGGCCTCAGCCCGACTGTCCAACGCTGGCTCAGGCTTGTCCACGCACTTCTCCCAACTAAGTTCCGTCACCTGGTGCACCAGCGGCTGGAAGCGCTGCTTCTGAGTCTCCACCTGGGTGAGATGCTGCAGCTGCGGGTCCACGGAGCCCAGACCCGCAGCGGAGGAGTTCCAAGAGGAATCCATCCCAGCGGGGCCACGCGCTCCGAGATGAACTCCGACCAACTCACCGACCTTGACGCGTCTCCACGACGGACTCTCAGTGTGCAGAATTCTAGGTGTGTTTTTGTTCTTGGGACACTTTAACTATTTCAGTCCACTCTCTTCTTGATGCATGATTTCTGAGAAGTCAAGTGAAATTCTTATATCTCCTCTATTGGTAAAGCTTTTTTCCTTTCTAATTTTTTTCATGATTTTTTATTGATCTTTGATTTTCTGAAGCTTGAAAACAATAATATTAGGTGTAGGCTTCTTTGCTTTTTTGAACCATTTTTATTTTTGAGCTTCATGAATCCTCGGTTTAATGTTGATGTTAATTTGGGGGGAAATTCTCAGTCATTATTGTTTCGAATAGTTCTTCTGTTCCTTTCTCTCTTTCTCCTTCTGGTATTCCCATATGTTACACTTTTTTTTAAAAAAAATTATTGATTTCAGAGAGAGTGAAGGAGAGGGAGAGAGAGATAGAAACATCAATGATGAGAGAGAATCGTTGATTGGTTGACTCCTGCACGTCCCCTACTGGGGATTGAGTCTGCAATGCCTGGAATCAAACTCGGGACCCTTCAGTCCTTAGGCTGACGCTCTATCCACTGAGCCAAACCAGCTAGGGCACACTTTTTCTATTTGTTATAAATATGCTGTTTTGTACTTTTTCAAAAAATTTTCCCTCTCTACTTTTTAATTTTGGATGTTTCTAATGAGATATCCTCTAGTGCAGAGTTACTCGCCTCAGCTGTGTCCACTCTCCCAATAAGCCCATCAAATCATTCTTTGGGTTACAGTGTTTTTTATCTCTCCCTTTTCTTTTTGGTTCTTTCTTAGACTTTTCATCTCTCTGCTTAAATCACCCATCTCTTTTTGCATGCTCTCTCCTTTACCCATTTGAATCTTTAGGCATTAATAACAATTCATCATGATTGTTATTTTAAAATTCCCATTCCCATTCTGATAATTCCAACATCCCTGCCATGCCTGTGTCTGGCTTTAATGTTTTCTATGTCTCTCTAAACTGTTTTTTTTTTCCTTTTAATAGTCTTGTAATTTTTCCTGGATGGCCAGATAATGGAATACTCATAAAAGGAGGTGCTATAAATATGTCTTCAGTAATGTGGTGGTGAGGTATTGGGAGGAAGGAAGTATGATACTATGATTAGGTGTCAGTCCTTTGGTGAGCCTGTGCCTCTACAGGGGAACTTCATACATGCTTCGCAGTTCCTCGTCCTCCCTACTTTGGTGGGACAGGACGACTGCAGTTGCTGAGCTGGGTGTCTCCCTTCCTCCAGGTGAAGAGCCCAGTTGGAGGTGGTGATTTCTCTTTCCCAGGCCAGTTCGGCTCTGATGAGACTCCAGCAGGTTGGGCTCTGATTGAGCCGTTTCTCCTCAGTGCAGACCTTGTTAAGAAGAACAGAATGTTCCAAGGTATTCCCAAATGGTGCCTTTTCAACTCTCCCTCCCAGAGGCTCAAGGGATTTTCCTCTAGTATTTACTGTGAGAACCTGATAGAGCGCCTGGAGTTAAAACTCACAAAAATGAGGGCTCCCTAATGATTGGGTCCCCCTCAATTTTTCATCTCTCAGACCTGTCCACTCTGCACCTCCGGTAATTTGTCCATTAAAGTTCAGGTTTCCATGGAGATTGCTGCTCCTGGGTTTCTACTCTGGGAGGTTGGGATTCTGTGTGTCCTCCTGTGGGTTTCTTCAATGTTGGCGGTTTGCCCTGTGACCTCACTCTTCTTATGGTTCTAGGGAGAGTTGTTGCTTTTTCGGCTTGTTTAGCTTTTTACTTGTTAGGATGGAGTGGCAACTCCCAAAAGCCTTACGTGCTGGAATGGAAATTTCTCGTGCAATTTTGATATTTACCTCTCTTAAGTGTTTGATATCACAAATGTTTTCTCTCATTCCTTAACATGTCATAACATAAACAAAAACTACTCATCTTTCTGTTAACTGAACAGAAACTTTATTAAAAAATATGACACACTATGTATTATATTTACCGTCTTAACCATTTTTAGGTATGCAGTTCAGTAGTGTTAAATATATTCTCACTGTTGTGCAACCAATTTCCAGAACTCTTTTCATTTTGCAAAACAGAAACTCTCTACTCATTAAATAACAGTTCTCAATTCTCCCCTCCTCCCAGCTCCTGGAAAAACCATTCTACTTTCTCACTCTCTGAATTTGGTCTTCATGTAAGTGTAATCATATGGCATTTGTCTTTTTGTAACTGGCTTATTTCACTTAGCTTAGTGTTCTCAAGGTTCATCCCTGGAAATCTTGAATTTTGATATAATCAAATTAATCATTATATTTTGCCTAAGTGATTGTATATTTGAAAAGTTGAGAGGCCCTTTCCTTCCTTTAGATTACCAAGACTCTCCTGCATCTCTTCTAAAATGATAAAAGCTACATGAGTGACAATTTTACAAAGATACATTGTTAGTTTTACATTTAGAGCTTTATTTCAACTGGAGTCCACCTTCAAAACTTTATGTGGTTTTATGCAGGTATTCAGTTTTATTTTCCCAAAATAGTGAGCAGGTTATCCCAAAACCATCTATTGACAAATTATTTCCTTTACTATTATTTGTAGTTTTACCTATATTATTTTTTCATATGTATTGCCTGTCTCTTATAATTTATTCCACTGGCCTATCCATCTGAGGCTGCACCAACACTATATTGCTTTTTTTTCATGAGTTAATATATTTTATTTTTAAATTAAATCTTTGTTGTTGAAAGTATTACATATGTCCCCCCCCCATTGACCCCTTCTAGCCCTCCCCCATCCCCCACTCCAGGCTTTCATCACCCTCTTGTCTCTCCATGGGTTATGCATATATGCATACAAGTTTTTTTGGTTGATCTCTTCTCACTTACCCACACTTCCCTGCCTTCCTTCTGAGGTTCAACAGTCTGTTCCATGCTTCTGTGTGTCTGGATCTATTTTGTTCATTAGATTCCACATAATGAGCGAGATCATGTAATACTTGTCTTTCTCTGACTGGCTTATTTTGCTTAGCATAATACCCTCCAGGTCCATCCATGATGTCTCAAAGGGTAAGAGATCTTTTTTTGGTACTGCTGCAAGGTATTCCATTGTGTAAATGTACCACAGCTTTTTTATCCACCCATCCAATACTATATTGCTTTTTTAAAAAATGACCATTTATGTACCTTTATCGTTCAAATAATTTTTATAGTAAGTTTATCAAGTTCCTCAAAATACTTAATTTTGTGTAGGATTTCTTTAAATATATAGATTAATTTGAGTCATATTTTTCAAGAGCATGGGGTGTCTTTCCATTAATCCAGATAATCTTCTGTATCCTACCCTAGAGTTTGAATATTTTCTCCATAGAGATTAAATAGATTGTTGTTAGTTTCTAGATACTTTATAGGTTTTATTGCAAAATTGAACATCCAATTTAAAATTTTTATTTTTAATTGATTATTGTAGGGGCATAGATAATTAATTTTTGTAGGTTTCACTAACCCTTCTATGTTAAGCTCTTTCTATATGTTGAGTCTGGCCACCAACTTGAAGACTTAATGCCAATTGGACTAACTTAATTGCTTTAATTGATCAGAGTGATTTAAGGCATAGACCTCACTGGATTCCTCTTGGGCACCACCCTGTATGATTTCTGCCTCACCCCTGAGTTTAGCCAATAGTTTTACACGGGATTTGACAAAATTTATGCTGACAGTCAGCTGACTCAAGTGTGTGCTGGTCTTTTGTTTCCTGCCCTGGAGCTTCTCTGACTTAGGTTTTGGGATGACTTTGTGAGCACACCTGACACTGGTGAGCAACTCAGAACTGCTGGAGGACACTTCTGAGATACATCCCGTATCTCTGCAATTGATTGAGTACCTGTTATCCACATTGTTTTACAACTTAATAATGTCTTTATATAGGCTTCTCTCCCTTCTCTCTTTTATCCTCTGTATTAGATTCTCAAGAGAAGCAGGCCAAATGAGGGAGGGAGGGCAGGAGGGAGGGAGGGGTGGGGAGAGAGAGAGAGAGAGAGAGAGAGAGAGAGAGAGAGAGAGAGAGAGAGAGAGAGAGAGAGAGAGAGAATATGAATTTATTATAAGGCTCATGTGATTCTTCAGGGTGAAAAAGCTGGCTCTCTACCCAGGGAAAGCCAATGTTTCAGTTTGGGTCCAAAGGCAGGAAAAAGCTGAAGATATCCTTGTTCAAAAACAAGTCAAGGAAAGGTAATTCTCTCTTACTTGGGAGCGGGCCAACCTTTTTGTTTTATTCAGGCCTTCAACTGATTGGATGAGGCCAGTCCACATTGGGGAAGGCAACCTGCTTTACTCAGTCTACTGATTTAAATGTAACTCCCATCTCAACTCACCCTCAGAGAAACACCAAGAATATTGTTTGACTTGATATCTGGGCGTCACATGGCTCAGTTAGGTTGACATGTAAAATTAACCATCATGCCCTTCTCATTCTTCACTCCTATTCCTGGCATCACCTATGAAGTAATCCACCTTTGCAGCAACCCTGCCTAGTTTTCAGGTAAGACTTGAGGTAACACATCTATATAGTATTCATTGTGTGAAATAAGGTTTTTTACTACACAGGTGCTAATGCTGGTGCAAGAGATATTTATGATCATTATAACTACTATCTGAGCCACTGAGCAATAATAAAATAAAGTTGTATATGCATATACATTTTGTATTATTCTTTGAGCTTATTTGAGATGTAGAATTTATGTAAAATAAAATTATAGAATCTTTGCAGGCATTAAAGCTGGGTGCCCATTTGAACCCACGGGTGCCCTTTTATTAAAGGGAAGGATAGCACCCAAGAACATTTCAAATTTTTTGCAATCACCCATTTTGCAAAATAAAGAGAGAAGTCATTATAATGTGAAAAGAGGAAGAAAATATATCAAAATCTTTGCTCTAATTTGACATGCTGAGTTTAGCTAAATTTGTCCTTAGAATAGCTGCAAAATGCTGATTACTAATAAGACCCATCATTACCATTAATGGCTTGAACAGTCAAATTCACTTTTATTTACTGAATGAAAGAAAAATTGTTAAAAATCTTTGAAAAACACAACATGGTCTAAACATTTAAAAAATGTACTACTTAACATGTTTGCATTAGGAAAGAGGTCATTTTTCCTGATTCACAGTTGCTATATGTAAAGTTTTAGCTTCATATGAATTAAAAAAAGACACACCTCTCTGATTCTGTATAGCTTCATTACCTTAAGACTGCATAACAAGTGATATTTATTATATGGTGACATATGGGAATAAATGCTAAAATGATTACTTACCACTTTTGCATACACTTGACCTTTCAAGCTGCCTATCAATTGGAAAAATTTTTAGCACTTAGCAATACTGACAGTCCTTTCTGTAGTCCTTTCTATTGGGAGATGTAACAAATCATTGACACCAATTAACCTGTGACATTTTCCTTTAAATTATGCAGTGTTATTGTCTGTATTGGGTGAAGGCAATTCATTTCTGTCTCCCAGACTCTTGATTCTTCACAGCCAGTTATGTTTATGTAGTGGTATTTAAAATGAAAAGGAAGCTGTGCTAAGTTCTGCTAAGTTTTAGATTTGCCTTGAAAACTTTTGAGGGAATTTTTTACAAACTGATGTTTGCTGTGCCACTGAGTTTACTCAAACAAGAGAGAGTAGAAGCACCATTAGGGGAGAGGATGGGCAACCAGAGGGTGGACAGAAATTGCCTCTTGCTTTCACTTTGGTGTCTATGAGTGTAGTGGGTTCTTTCCGACCAGAGGTGTATAAGATTGGCTGCCAGGTTTCTGAATTTACAATTTATTTGTAAATGTTCAGAAGCTGATTAATATGATACCAGGTCCAAGTTGGGCCGAGAGAATGAAAGGAAATAAATCTGTGAAGAGGTGAATACCTGCTTAGGTCAGTCTTTTTAAAAGCCAATTTAAAATCCAATCTAGATTTATATAAAGAGTAAAAGCAAGCAGTGTGACTTCTAAAACACATGGCATTAACCAAGACTCACTTTCTTTTTATTTATTGCTGGTTGTCTGTAATACAGATGTTAATTATTCAATGTTGTCAACAATTTTCGTGTTTACTATGTGAACAATTTTTGTAGCTGAATGATAGAAAGGTCAGTAGGAAGCTCACAGGTTCTGAATTCAATTAGTTTTGGGTTAAAGTTCTGACCCTGTAATTTCTCATGGGCGACCTTTGGTATATTATTTAACTTATATGAATTTTGATTTCTACAACTGTAGAAAGGGGATTGAAATACCTACCTTCCAGGATCACTGGCAAGATTTGAAATAATATCATAAAATAGCTGGCACAAAGTAGGTACTGTAGCTATTCTTAGGCCTGTCATTAAAAGGTTAGACACCTGTGTGTCTTGGGGGCCCTCAGAGCTAAGAAACAGAATAGTCTCCCTACTGCATCTTTGTCATGGAATCCAATTTCATGATTAATTGTGTTCTCTCTAGTCAGGGACATCCATGGATGGGCTTTCAGTCAATAAGTAGCAGTGACTTAGCCTTAAAAACAGTTTATGGGCATCATTCTAGCAAAAGTAAAATCCTTTAATGTTTGGTTTATAGCTTACAAAAGATTTGAATATTTTTATGTCTGTAAGCAGTCTCCTTATATATTAGTCATCACCAACTTCTTACTATTCTTTTTTACATATTTCTTTTATTGATTTTAGAGAGGTAGGGAGAGGGAGAGAGAGATAGAAACAATGATTAGAGGGATTCATTGATCAACTGCCTCCTGCAGGCCTCACATTGGGGATCAAGCCTGCAACCTGGGCATGTGCCCTGACCAAAAATCAAACAGTGACCTCCTGGTTCATAGGTCGACGCTTAATCACCGAGCCATGCCATTTGGGCAACTGCTTGCTATTTATATGTTTGTTTATTCTTTGTAAAATAACTATTCCCAACAAAAGAGTATAAGGAATAATAATAAAATAAACACTTGTGTAACTGCCACAGAACTTTTGCCTGATTTTAATGTAATTCTACTAGCTTTTATATAACTGGTATAGGCTAGGCATATATTTTCCAAATGTTTGCTTTCAATCTTTCTGTGTTTTATGTTTTAGGTTGGCAGCATGCATATAACTTCTGGCTTGACAGTCTTTATATTTGAACTTGAGAGTTTATTTATAGTGATTTGGATAACTTATTAGTTGTAATTATGTTTATAGGATTAATTATTATTTATAATTGTTTAGTGTGCTTTTCTGTATTTTTCATTTCACCTCTTCTGACTTTTTTTTTCTGAAATGATTGTAACTTTTATTTTTTTTATTCCTTTTCTCTCCTTACCCCACCAACACTTGTTTGAATATGACTTTGTTTTCAATTTTTAGTACAAAATTTAACATGCTATATTGAGATATAACTTACATAAATTCACCCTTTAAAGTGTGCACCCTTTAAAGTATTCACAGAGTTGTGCAACCATCACCATAATAAATTTTAAATTATTTTTATTAGCTCCCAAAGAAACCTCATATCCATTAGTAATCTCTCCCAGCTCTCCCCCAACCGCACCAGCAGTAGGCAACTATTACTCTATTTTCTTCCTCTATAAATTTGCCTATTCTGGACAATTTAATGAAATTATATATATACTAGAGGCCCGGTGCATGAAATTCATGCACGGGGGAGGGTCTCCTCAGCCCAGCCTGCACCCTCTCCAATCTGGGACACCTTGGCAGATGTCTGACTGCCGGTTTAGGCCTGATCCCCCATAGTCAGACATCTTTCTCACAATCCTGGACTGCTGGCTCCTAACCGCTCATCTGCCTGCCTGCCTGGTCGCCCCTAACTGCCTGCCCTGCCCGCCTGTCGCCCCTCACTGCCTCTGCGTGCTGGCCTGATTACCTCTAACCACTTCTGCCTGCCTGATTGATGCCCAATTGCTCCCCTGCCAGCCTGATCGCCCCCAACTGCCCTCCCCTGTCAGCCCGATCGCCTTCAACTGCCTTCCCCTGCTGGCCTGGTCACCCCCAACTTCCCTCCCCTGCCGGCCTGGTTGCCCCTAACTGTCCTTCCCTGCTGGCCTGGTCACCCCTAACTACCCTCCCCTGTAGGCCTGGTCACCCCTATCTGCCCTCCCCTGCCAGCCTGATGGCCCCCAACTGCCCTTCCCTGTAGGCCTGGTTGCCCCTAACAGCCCTCTCCTACAGGTCTGGTCACCCCTAACTGCCCTCCCCTGCTGGCCTCATGACCCCCAACTGCCCTTCCCTGCAGGCCTGGTTGCCCCCAACTACCCTCCCCTGCAGGCCTGGTCACCCACAACTGCCCTCCCCTGCTGACCTGTTCATCCCCAACTGCTCTCCCCTGCCAGCCTGGTGGCCCCCAACTGCCCTCCCCTGCCAGCCTGATGGCCCCCAACTGTCCTCCCCTGTTGGCCATCTTGTAGTGACCATCTTGTGGCGGCCATCTTGTGATGACATCGTGCAATGCTACCTAGACTTTTATTATATAAGATAATATATATATATATATATATATATATATATATATATATATATATATATGTATCTACCTTTCTTTTAGTATATAATTTGCAAGGTTCATCATGTTGTGGCAGAACCTTAATACTTTCTAATTTTTTATGGCAGAATGACATTCCATTGCATGGCTATACAATATTCTATTTATCCATTCTTCAGTTGCTGGACATTTGGGTTGTTTGCATTTTTTAGCTATCATGAATAATGCTGCTTTGAATATTCATGTACTACTTTTTATGTTGATTTGTGTCTTTATTTCTCATGGATATATACTTGAAAGGAATTGCAACATCATATGGTAATTCTATATTTAACTTATTGAGAACTGCCAAACTATTTTACTGTTGAGCATTTTTTTAATGGCTAATGATGTTAAAGCATCTTTTCACATGCTTATTGGTCATTCATATATCTTTTGGAGCAATGTCTAATTTGATACTTTGCTCATTTTTAAATTGGGTAATGTGTTTTTATCACTGAATTATGAGTTCTTTATATATTCTGGATATAAATGTTTGCAAATATTTTCTCCTAATAAGTCAGTTATCTTTTCACTTCCCTGATGGTATCTTTGATTCAGGTCCCCCTCCCCCCGGCCCCCCCCCCCCCGCCCCCAGCAATCATATATTATTTATTATTATTTTTAAAATAATTCTTTATTGTTTAAAGTATTACTTATGTCTCTTTTCTCCCCCACTGACCACCCGCCCCCCCCCCCCCCGCCAGCTCCAGGCCTTCAGCACCCTATGTCTGTGTCCATGGGTTATGCATATATGCATTCAAAGTCTTTGGTTGATTACCTCCCACCCACCCACTCTCCCCAGCCTTCCCTCTGAGATTTTGCACTCTGTTCCATGCTTCTATGTCTCTGGATCCACTTCGTTCATCAGTTTATTTTGTTACTTAGATTCCACATATGAGTGTGATTATGTGATACTTGTCTTTCTCTGACTGACTTATTTCAGTTAGCATGATACTCTCCAGGTTCCTCATGCTGTCTCAAAGGGTAAGAGATTCTTCTTTTTTACTGATGCATAGTATTCCGTGGTATAAATGTACCACAGCTTTTTTATCCACTCATCTACTGATGGGCACTTGGGCTGTTTCCAGATCTTAGCTGTTATAAACTGTGCTGCTATGAACATAGGGTTGCATATACTCTTTCTGATTGTTGTATCAATTTTCTTAGGATATATTCCTAGAAGTGGGATCACTGGGTCAGATGTCAGTTCCATATTTAATTTTTTGAGGAAACTCTATACTGTTTTCCATAATGGCTGCACCAGTCTGCATTCCAACACGCAGTGTACTAGAGTTCCCTTTTCTCCACACACTTGTCATTTGTTGATTTTATGATGGTAGCCATTCTGACAGGTGTGAGATGGTACCTCATTGTCATTTTGATTTGTGATGCACAGTTTTTATTTTATGCAGTCCAATTTACCAAAGTTCTCTTTTGGAACATTGATGCGTCTTATAACTATAACAGTAGTTAGATTAGGATCTTGGAATTGAGGATCTTAGACAAATATCTTTTCTTCCAAACACAAATATTAATATGAATAAATGTATCACACTCTCTGTGTCTTAGTAGTTTATGATCTATCTACATAGAAAAATATGTGCAATTAAAATACTGGATAAGGTTTACATTTATTTAAGCTTTTCATATGGGCTTGAAAGTTACTCATTAAAATCCTTCCTGCCACCACCAACCTTAATTAATATTTTCTTTTATCTAATTTGGGCCTTCCTGAGTCTTTTTTCAGAGGTGTTTTTCCCAATTTAAAAAAATGCATACATTAGCATTTCAATTGTAAAGGGATGGCAAATTAGATTTGCATTACTGAAAAGTTGACGTTATCAATCTTCCTTTGAATCTTATGATTTGATTAAAATAAAAACAAAATTGGCTGATTTTATTTTCCCTTTTTAAAAATTTCTAGATTTATTGTGGACAGCATTCTAATGCCTATCAAGATGCTCAAGTGTAAGAGTAGCCAAGGGAAACAGTCAGAGAAGAAGTTTCTGATCCAGAGATATAATTATTATCTAAGCAGGCCTGGGGATATTTTCGGAGAGAAAGAAAGAGTAGATTCATAGGATAGTTCTGTAGAGCATGAAAGTAAATATTTTCTTTTTTATTTTCCTCTCCTTTGGGAACTTCAAAACTAAATGTTTCCCATGGCTGGTAGGCACCTGCTAATCCAGAGTCAACAGAACATGTGATGCTTCTCTGATCACTGTCAAGTCTAACTGGTATTTGTCATTCATAGTAATGTACAGTGTCATCC
Source organism: Cnephaeus nilssonii (assembly GCF_951640355.1). Classification (NCBI taxonomy): domain Eukaryota; kingdom Metazoa; phylum Chordata; class Mammalia; order Chiroptera; family Vespertilionidae; genus Cnephaeus; species Cnephaeus nilssonii. The sequence goes on along the minus strand of NC_137079.1, from coordinate 59,505,302 downwards.
AGCAAGGGTTAGCTATGCTAGAGGATAGTGCCATAGAGGTAAATAAAACATTTTTTTCCCTCTAAGCTGAATTAGTAAAGCAAAAAAATTAAAAAAAATTAAAGAGTTACCTAAAAGAATTGCAACTTTAATATGCTGTGGTAAGCACTGGAGAATCTCTTCCCAGTCTGCTAGACACAGTCTTACATAACATAAGGTAACCATGGGAGTGACATTCCACCACTTTTAAAATATTTTATTGGTTAGAAACAAGGTATAGCCTCTGCCTGCGCTCAACAAGAGAGGATTATATAAAGGGATGGCTCACGGTGTGTGTCCACCACAGCTGGAAATGCAGTTTTTAGCTTTCTAGGCTCTGCAATACACAAGTTGGAAGAGTTGCTGAGAGAGCCACTCTGTTGCACCCCCCACCCCCAATTACATTTCAGAACAGGCAAATAATCCAGTGTGGCTGCAGCCTAGTACCCTGGAAACAGTTTACTATAGATGAGACTGGAGAAGTAGGTAGGAGCCAGTTATAAAGGGTCTGGGATGGCATGGTAGGGGTAAGGAGAATTCACTTTTCTTCAACAGGGGAGCCTGTGAATCTTTAAGCAAGGACACGATATAATCAAATCTGAATTTTAGAAAGGTTTAAACAAATCTAAATTCGAATTTAAATTTATATGTTTAAACAAAGTATATTTTTAATGCTTTGTGATAAGTTACCACAAACTTAGTAGCTTAAAATGCACACTATTTTGTAGGTCAGAAGTCTGAGAGGGCACTCTGGATGGGTTCTCTGCAAGGGACAAAATTAAGATGTTGGTGAAACTGGATTCTTATGCAAAGGCCTTAGGGTAGAATCCATTTCCAAACTTCAGGATGTTGGTTGAATCCAATGCCCTGTGGCTTAGGATTGTGGTCTCCATTTTCTTGCTTGCTATCAGTAGGAGACCTCTCTCAGTTCCCAGAATTTACCTTCACAGTGTTCCTTTCATCTCAGCAATGAAGAATTGCCCTGGGGTCAAATCCTTTCTGTGCTTTGAATCTCTCTGGAAAAAATCTCTTTGTTTGTAAAGGGATCATGTGGTTAAATGTAGCTCACCCAGATAATCTATTTTAAGGTTAACAAATTAGTAAACTTAATTATGTCTGCAAGATCCCTTTGTTACATATCCTATATAATAAAAGCATAATATGCAAATTGACCGATGGGGCCAGTGAGCAGGTGGCACCAGGCTAGTCAAGGTGTGTGCCAGCGGGCAGAGTGAGGGGACAGCAATGGGGTGGAGGGGAGGAGGCAGCAACCAGTGGCGGGGCAATGGGGGCCGGCACCATCCCCTGATGGCTCGCCTGGTTGCCTCCCGCAGAGGGAGGCCAGACTGCGGCTTAGGCCCACTCCCCATGAGCTCCTGGACTGCGAGAGGGTGCAGGCTGGGCTGAGGGACCCACTTGAGTGCACGAATTTTCATGCACTGGGCCTCTAGTGATAATATGATCACTGGAGTGACAGTTTATCATATTCATAGTTTCTGCACACAGGGGAGATTATATAAGGACTAGTAGCCCATTTGCAGGAAGAATCCTGCAAGCAGCTGCTGCCGCCGCGTGCGCTGCTGCTGCCACCGTCATTGCGGCCGCCGCGCCTGCACCCGTGTGCCACTGCCGCCCGCCCCGCTCCGCCCTGCTCCGCCCCGCTCTGCCCCGCCAGGGCTTTCTCTCTGGCAGCCACCTTGCTTTCTGCTTTTCCTCCCTCTTCCTTCTAAGTTGTCTTCAGTCTTCACTCCTCCCTCCCTCAGCGTATGCAAATTAACTGCCATTTTGTTGGGTATTTGCATACTCGCCCTGATTGGCTGGTGGGAGTGGCTTTGGCTGGTGGGCATGGCTTGGGCGTAGCGAAGGTGCGGTCAATTTGCATATTACTATTTTATTAGGTAGGATGAGGATCGGTGGAGACATTCTTAGAATTCTACTTTCCATAAATAGAAGGTGAGGAAAGATTGTAGGTTGCTTACCAATGATGATTGCCTCTAGCCACTGGAGTCTTAACACATTAAGTACCCAGTCTGTTTTGTCTTTCAGACAGAAAGTATGGTGTCAGTCACCGGTGACTGACTGGGCGCTTAACGTGTTAAATAACAGCCTGGATACTTAAGAGTCCTTTGCAGTTCATGTATCAACATATAATCACATCTGAAGGGGGCTTTCACCTAGACTTTCAAGAAGACAACAATAAAAGGAATTGTTGCCCATGACTGAGCCCAGGCTGCATAATGGGAAATCATATACAACTTTCTATAAATAGTATGGAGTATATTTCTATAATAGTTTCTAATTTGATATCACGAAATAGTTGGTGACGACATCTAATCTGTGAGCTGAGGGGAAGGTTTTTGATCTGTTCCTGAACTGGGAGTTCCCCATTGCTCCTCTGTTCCTTCCTTCAGCTATTTGTCTGGAAGGCTAGATACTTGTTTCTGGGCCCTCATTACCCAGTCATGGCCTTTACTTCTGCATTGGCTCAAACCTCCATCTTTAAGCTCTAAATCTCATGGATCCCTTTGCTGTATCCAATATACTTGCAAGGTGATAGCTGCCTCTTTATTTCTTAAAAAACAAACAAAACAAACAAACAAAAAAAACAAAACACCCCACCACAACAAAAAAACCCTCCTTTTTTTATTGCATCCGATAATCAATAGAAATGGTTTAGAAAGTCTTTGCTTTTAAACTAAAGAACATTGACTATACCTGAAAATACACACCATAAGGAGAAATGAACTAGATGATTGAGACAAGGGATAGAAAAACTATTCCAAATGCATAGTATTTAATTTCTAAAAGTCCTTTTCTCTTTCCAATCTGCTTTTTATGCTGGATAGTCTCTTTTTCCGTGCCCATCTTTGTGATTGTTTCCTTTATTTACTTACTAGAGGCTCGGTGCATGAAATTCATACATGGGGGTGTGTGTGTCCCTCAGCCCAGCCTGTACCCTCTCCAATCTGGGACCCCTCTCACAATCCAGGATTGCTGGCTCCCAACTGCTCGCCTGCCTGACTGCCTGATTGCTCCTAACTGCTTCTGCCTGCCAGCCTGATCACCCCCTAACCACTCCCCTGCCAGCCTGATCAATGCCTAACTGCTCCCCTGCCAGCCCGATTGCTCCTAACTGCCCTCCCCTGCCAACCTGGTTGCCCCTAACTGTTCTCCCCTGCAGGCCTGGTCACTCCCAACTGCCCTCCCCTGCAGGCCTGATCCCCCCCAACTGTCCTCCCCTGCAGGCCTGGGTCCCCTCCAACTGTCCTCCCCTGCAGGCCTGGTCGCCCCCAACTGCCCTCTCCTGCAGGCCTGATCGCCCCCAACTGCCCTTCCTTGCAGGCCTGGTCCCTCCCAACTGCCCTCCCCTGCAGGCCTGGGTCCCCTCCAACTGTCCTCCCCTGCAGGCCTGGTCGCCCCCAACTGCCCTCCCCTGCAGGCCTGATCGCCCCCAACTGCCCTCCCTTGTAGGCCTGGTCCCTCCCAACTGCCCTCGCCTGCTGGCCTGATTGCCCACAACTGCCCTCCCCTGCCGGCCACCTTGTGGTGGCCATCTTTGACCACATGGGGGTGGTCATCTTGTGTGTTGGAGTGATGGTCAATTTGCATATTACCTCTTTATTATATGGGATATTTCATAACCACCTTCCTGCAGACCTTGGAGATCTGTTAGTTGTTTCTATAAACTGATGCATCGTGGCTTGCACTGTGACCTTGTTTTTAATTGTGAACTCATTCTTCTGTGGGCCTGACTCAAGGCAGTTTTTGTTTAAACTATATGTGCTTTTGCTGTTACAGATGGCCACCAACCTATACCTGCAGTTATCCTCTTTGAGGAGATTGGCTCATTAGGGATGAATCAGTGTCACTATTTTATCTCAGTTTCCTTTACTCAGACCCTAGCTCTCTTTTCTTTTCTTTTTTTCTTCTCTTCTCTTCTCTTCTCTTCTCTTCTCTTCTCTTCTCTTCTCTTCTCTTCTCTTCTCTTCTCTTCTCTTCTCTTCTCTCCCTCCTTTCCTCCCTCCCTCCCTTCATTCTTTTTTAATTTTAATTTATCTTTACTTTATTTATTTATTATTTTTTAAAATGTATCTTTATTGTTGAAAGTGTTACATATATCCCCTTTCCCTCCCCTTTGTCCCCCTCCATCATGGTCCCTCATTTTTCTTTTCTCTATGGAGGGCAAGGAAAGGGAGTCCTTGAAGAATCTACACCACTTATGTCTAGTGAAAGCAGTGGGAGGGAATATCCTTAACCTTACTGGCCATAGTGCTATTTCAGAACACAAGATCAAGATTTCATTTAATTTGTGATAGTATTAAATTTTTTTTCTGGATGCAACTTTTTAATTTAAATTCTTTCTTTTTTCTTTCCCTCCCTCCCTCCCTCCCTCCCTCCCTCCCTCCCTTTCTTCCTCCCTCCCTCCCTTCTTTCCTTCCTTCTTTCCTTCCTTCCTTCTTTCCTTCCTTCTTTCCTTCCTTCCTTCCTTCCTTCCTTCCTTCCTTCCTTCCTTCCTTCCTTCCTTCATTCCTTCCTTCCTTTCTTCCTTCTTTCCATCCTTCCTTCCTTTTCCAACCATTGATTTTGGCAGAAGACATATGATTACTAAGGGAATGGGAATGTTGATCAACACACTGAGGCTGGTGGAACTACCAGAAATAAAAGAAAGCTGAATGTATATTTTATTTTACTTTAAATAAGAAATAGGATAGTAGCCCAGCTGGTGTTGCTCAATGGTTGAGTGTCAATCCATGAACAAGAGGTCACTGGTTCGATTGCTGGGTTGGGTACATGCTGGGTTTGCGGGCTCAATCCCCAGTAGGGGGCATGCAGGAGGCAGTAAAACGATGATTTCTCTCTCATTGATGTTTCTGTTTCTCTATCACTCTCCCTTCTCTTCTCTAAAATAAAAATAAAAATAAAAATAAAAATAAAAATAAAAATAAATAGGATAGTAGAACGACAACACTTCATATTTATTAAAAACATAGGGGCCTTTTATTTATGGCAAATTACATTTCTAAAAAATATTTCATTAAGAATGATTACTTTGACTCTGATTTCCTGTAGAAACAATACTATTTAATGAATAACATTTCAGATTTGTCATTTACAAATGTTCATCAATGATCTACTTAAGTGCACCTAGCACATTAAGACCGGAATTTGACATCTCCTCTTTTGTGATTATCTTGAATGCCTTGTATATTCTTAAAGTAATTGTATACCAGGTACAAGTCTGTCTCTCTAATTGAAGAATTTACCTCTGAGGGTATGGAAATATATTTCATTCATCTTTATATCCTTAGTATTTTTGTATCTCTGGCATAGAATAGTTATGCAATAATTGTTTGTTAAATAAAAAGCCAAAGAAATATCTGTTTAGAAAAAATTTCTGGGAAAATAAAGCTTATGATTAAAAATGATGGAACTTATTAATACTAAGACACATTTTTCTTAAATAAAAAAATGATCCTTACAATATATACTTCTTATCTCCAGTCACTGTAGTACTGATTATGAATGTAAAAAAATTGAATTTCAAAGAGAATATTAAATCATAAGGAAATAAAAATGTTCTTAAGGAGAAGTAGAAAAAGACTTAAAGTTCAACTAAAGTTATATAAATAAATGATTCAGTACTAAAAACAGAAAAAAGAAGTTGATGCAATTTTGATATTCTTAACATAAATTTCAGTTACCTCATTAAAAAGTTGTGACCAGTGATGAGAAAACTGAGAGCTCAGCGCCAAATATCAGTTGTGGACCTTCAATCATGTCTCAGAAATGAAAACTTTTATTTTTATAATTACTAGGGACCTGTGAAGATGGTTAAAATTCCTGGAGTGTCCAGACTTGCTATTTTCTGGTTTTGTGTTAGTGGAAAAGTTTCTCAAATTTTCCACTGTGAGGAACATTTACCCAATTGCTGTCAATCTTGGGTATATTTGTTCCTCATTTACAGCCTACACACACTCAAGCACGCAATCCAAACCCCAAAGTACTCCTTTTGTGTATTTTCAAGACATGTTTTCTGCACAAGGAATCTAATTTCAGAGATTCTCTTGGTAGACTGCAAAATGATATTTTGAGGTGAGGAAAATGATCAAAAGTGGTTTTGTTTTTGAAGAAACACCAGTTGCCAGGCAGGTATATAGCTACTGCTATATTTAAGGCACTAGATCAACAGCAAAAGTTATTATGTTTTTATCTTCTTAAGCAATAAAAAATTGAGATCTTGATGTGTTGTTTAGATGGTAGTTATAATTTTGTATACCTTGCACAACATTCACCCTATCTGAATTTGGATGCAAGTTCTAAAACTCTTAAAGATTCTATCTCCAAAGAGAGTGATCTAGTTCATTTAATTTCCCAAGTATCAGGTATTCCACTTAATAGACGATTTTGGTCAAATTTGAATTCTCCTTTGTGTCTCTTTAAACTCTTTTCTACTTATATTCTTCAGTTCATTGAATCCAAGAGTTGGAGGGAACATGATAGGTCATATAATCCAAATTCCCAGGAAATGTGGCCTACTGTATCACAGTTCTGACAAATTCTGCTTTACCCAATGAAAACTACTCTTCACCCTTAATCCTTTCTATGACAAGGTAGTATTGATAATTAAGAAATTATCTAAGCTTTAACTAAAACCTGCCCCTCCCCAACTATCACCTATTTATTCTAGTTTTGCTTTGTAGTCTGAGTCTGTTAGTTAAGTTCTTTTTTTTCACAGCTTTTTATAGTCATTTATTACTCCTCATTCCCATACATTATTCACCTTGTTGGTTCTACTGATGCTCAGTTCTCATAAAATAGTGTAACCAAGGTGATGTGTCAGCTCCAAGCTGATTTTAGAATGGAGACTATTATTCATCATTATTATTAATATAGAATAAGGTATTATCCTCTTTAATCTGTAGATTTATACTTTTTATGAGCTTTTGGTCTCCCTGTTCTTTATCCTCTTAGTTATTAGAAACAGATGAGCAGTTAATACTTTGCTGTTTATCTACTAGATCAAAGGACTTCAACTCTTGTTGGTAGTAAGTGAAAAATCTTAAATGAGTTATTAGATTTTAGTTTTTTGAATCTAAGATTTATTTAAATAAATATAAGCAGAGTATTAGCATATTCTAGTTTTTTTTTCCTAATTTTATTTTTTCCAATTTATTTTTTACTTATTTGTAATCTAAAAATAAATTGGAAGAATGATGATTGGGGCAGACAATGCTCTATTTTTAATTTTCAAAACAACCTTGTTAGGTCAGTAGTTTTATTTCCATTTTATAGATGAGGAAACTGATTATTTAGGGAAGGTACTAAGTCTGCATATATAATAAGTGATCTTTAAGAAAAAATCTTTACAATCAGGAAAAGGCACAGTGCTGCAACTGGAAGGCCTATGAAACAACACAAACATGAGAAAATAACACACACTGGTCTCCTATTTTAATAGACCTTGGGGAAAGAAGCAAATCTGGGATAAGGTAGAAAGAGATTTTCAATATTATAAAGCTAAACAAAATTAAACCACCCCTGGCCAGTAGCTCAGTTGGCTAGAGTGTCATCCCAATACACCAAGGTTGCGGGTTCAATCCCAGGTCAGGGCACATACAAGAATCAGCCAATGAATGCATAATTAAGTGGAACAACAAATTGATGTTTCTCTCTCTCTCTCTCTCTCTCTCTCTCCCCCTCTCTCCCCCCCTTACCTCTCCTTCTATCTCAGACCAATAAATAAAAAATTAAATTAAAACCAATAGTTATTTCTAGAAGATTGCAGAAAAGGAAAAAACAAACAAACAGGTGAAAGAATACCACCTTGAATGTTGAGCTTCATGAAACAGCTCAATTAAAAGAGAATATAATGATAGTAATAATAAATAGTAATAATACATTAATAAATATTAAAATGAATATAAACAAATATATAAAGAAATAATATCTTCTATGTCTTGTTTTATAACTTACAAATTTATTTCTCATATATTACTTAATTTATTGATTAAGTTAGTTATTCCAAAGAAACATGAGAATTCAATGTGGGTGAAACAAGATTAGTTAAATAATTTGTGTGTGGTTTTTGATATTGAGATTTGTCTTCATAATCATCTTTCTATGAGCTCTGTGGTAGACATCTGGTGACTGCTCACAAGTGTACATGTATGGAAGAGCTAGATAATAATCCAAGATAACATTTAAACAAATTTAATTTTTATTACAAAAATATGAGTATATATCAATATCATAGCAATAGGACGAACCCTCTCAACTTAGGAAAGAGCATGAATTTGAAGTCAAGGAGGTTTGGCTTCTGATTTTAATTCATTCTTTAAATGATGGAACTATCAATTCAATTATTTGTAAAATTAGGGGTTTGTATAAGATCGTGGTCCTTAGTTGGGAGGTGCACTGGGTGTGTTAGGAGCTGTGGGTGTTTCTGAATAGAAGACATTCAGTCTGATGCACGGGGACATCGACTCTCAGTGTTAAGTGCCTCTAGGGCTCTCTGTGATTCATGCTACTCACATCTACTTATTCAGGAGTTATTCATCTTTTACTAATTCACTTACTGAAGGAGGAAACCACAGAACAGTTTTTAGTTATGGCATTTCCCCCCCTGTATATAAATGTAAGAAAAGCTAGGCAAGTCAGGTGCTTTATTCAAAGGAAAGGCATCATATTGCGTAGGCCATGAGGCATTCAATGACTAGGAAGGAAGCACCTAAAGCAAATAGGACTAAGCCCCTAAAACCAGTGCTACCTGAGTAATTTTAAGAGACCAAGCAAGATACATGGTCATAGCATCAGGCTCACCCTAAGTGGTCAGTTTTCTGTTGTTATTTAATTTTATGAATTTCTCCTTGAGATTTCTAAACCAAACCATTCAGCCTTGATATAACCTTCCTGAGGAGAAACTCAAAAGTATTTTCAAGCACCATTGGCTTTTATTTGGGTTTTCTGAGCAATACTATTTACTAAGAATTAAACACGTTACTTACACTCTCAACAGACAGGTTAAGCTTCTCCTGAAGATGCTGAAAAATTCTCAGGAAGTACATCAAATACAATGATACATTCTTCTCCATTTTAGGATTATTGCTGAAGTCACAAAACTTCATGGCGTTTGAGCTTGGAATGTTGCCTGGGCTCTTATCCCTTCTGAAGTACATGGAACAGAAATGATAAAGGCACTCCAGCATTGCACAGACCTGCTGAACTATCTCCTGAGAAATGTTGGTTGCTAAAGATTGCTTCCTCAAATTTGGAGAAAAGAAAGTCATTTTGGATAAGTCAAAATAAGCATCTAATCTTGGTAGAAATCTAAGTGAAACAAAATATCAACTTCTAGAAGCCTTCCCCTTTGCTAATTATAGCATCTTAGCCAGCAAATTTCTCCCGGGTCAATACAACTCAGTGAAGAAGCAGCCATTGTGTCTGTGAGGATGAGAAGAGACAGTTTCATAAATGTAAATTGGTTACTTGGGGTAGAATGTAAAAATATGTAAAGAGAAAGTATAATTTAAAAAAGTCTGTGCCCTCCTAGGTTTTCGAATAATGAGGATCTTAAGAGTGCTAGTCACTGTGTAATTGGTTTCATTTTTAGGTAAATTGAAATAGCAGTAGGAAAAATACATTTATTTTTAGAAGCGAATGTTTCTTGCAGTGGTTTGAAGGGGTTTCTTATAGACTGGATGGACATTATATTTGAAAAATGAGATGAAACCAGTGAGTTAGCAGCAATGTGCCGTCTTAGCTGTGCCTGTGCTCAGTTGCAGCAAGCAGGATCAAGTGCCCCAGGAAGTACCATTTATTTACCACCACAGTGGAAGGTAAATGAGACGGTCCTTGGGCCAAATTATAAAGCACAAGAAGATTAAAATTTTTTTTTTAAAATAAACTTATTTTGATATATTGGGGTGACCTCTTTTAAAAAATAACATTTTCTCCATTTTCAAAGCTCCCTTATCTCTTTTAAAAATACACAGAGGTGTACTTACACCTCAACTCCTAATTTGTTATTTTCAATTGAGTGAGAATGAGTGTAATTTCACATATTTCTCTTACTGTAGTGTATTTGTATTTACTATGATTTCTTTAAACGTTTGTTTGTACATTAGAAGGTAACAAACACTAAGACAGGTGATCTATCTATCTATCTATCTATCTATCTATCTATCTATCTATCTATCTCTATCTATCTATCTATCTATCTATCTATCTATCTATCTATCTATCTATCTATCTATCCATATTTTAATTTAAATTCTTTATTGCTTAAAGGATTACATGAATCCCCCTTTTCCCCCATTGACCTCTCCCCAGCCACCCCCAACCCCAAGCACAAGCACTCACTCCCCTACTCTTTGTGTCCATTGGTTTTGCTCATATGCATGCATACAAGTCCTTTGGTTGGTCTCTTACCCCTTCACCCTTCACCCCCACTTTCCCTCATACATTGTACAGTCTGTTGATGCTTCTAAATGTCTCTGGTTCTATTTTTGTTCATCAGTTTATGTTGTTCATTGTATTCCACAAATGGGTGAGATCATGTGATATTTATCTTTCTCTGAGTGGCTTATTTCGCTTAGCATAATGCTCTCTAGTTCCATCCATGCTGTTGCAAATGGTAAGAATTCCTTCTTTTTTAAAGCAGTGTAGAATTCCACTGTGTAGATGTACCACAGTTTTCTAATTTACTTGCCTGCTGATGGGCACTTAGGCTGTTTCCAAATCTTAGCTATTGTGAATTGTGCTGCTATGAACATAGGGGTGCATATATCCTTTCTGATTGGTGTTTCTGTTTTCTTGGGATACATTCCTAGAAATGGGATTACAGGGTCAAATAGAAGTTCCATTTTTAATTTTTTGAGGAAACACCACACTGTTCTCCACAGTGGCTGCACCAGTCTGCATTCTCAACCAGCAGTGCAGGAGGGTTCCTTTTTCTCCACATCCTCTCCAGCACTTGTCATTTGTTGATTTGTTGATGATAGCCATTCTGACAGGTGTGAGATGGTACCTCATTGTTGTTTTGATTTGTATCTCTCAGATGATTAGTGACTTTGAGCATGTTTTCATATGTCCCTTGGCCTTCTGTATGCCTTTTTTCCGAAAAGTGTTTATTTAGGTCCTTTGCCCATTTTTAAATTATATTTTTATCTTTATTGATTAAGGTATTACATATGTGTCCTTATCCCCCCATCACCCCCCCCCCCCACTCATGCCCTCACCCCCCTGGTGTCTGTGCCCATTGGTTAGGTTTATATGCCCATTTTTTTTATTGGATTGTTTATCTTCCTTTTGTTAAGTTGTAGGAGTTCCCTATATATTTTGGAGATTAAACCTTTATCAGAGATAACATTGGCAAATATGTTCTTCCATGCAGTGGGCTTTCTTGTTGTTTTGTTGATGGTTTCTTTTGCTGTGCAGAAGCTTTTTATTTTTTATTTATTTTAAAATATATTTTATTGATTTTTTACAGAGAGGAAGGGAGAGGGACAGAGAGCCAGAAACATCGATGAGAGAGAAACATCGATCAGCTGCCTCCTGCACACTCCCCATTGGGTATGTGCCCGCAACCAAGGTACATGCCCTTGACCGGAATCAAACCTGGGACCCTTGAGTCCGCAGGCCAATGCTCTATCCACTGAGCCAAACCGGTTAGGGCAGAAGAAGCTTTTTATTTTGATGTAGTCCCATTTGTTCATTTTCTCTTTAGTTTCCATTGCCCTAGGAGCTGTATAGGTAAAGATATTGCTATGATATATGTTGCTATTTTGCTGCCTAAGGTTTCTTCTAAGCTTTTTATGGTTTCCCGTCTTGTGTTTAAGTTCTTTATCCATTTTGAGTTTATCTTTGTGTATGGTGTAAGTTGGTGGTCTAGTTTCATTTTTTTTTTTTTTTGCAAGTATCTGTCCAGTTTTCCCAACACCATTTATTAAAGACACTGTCTTGACTCCATTGTATGTTCATGCCTCCTTTGTCAAATATTAATTGAGCATAATGGCTCGGGTATATCTCTGGGTTCTCTGTTTTGTTCCATTGGTCTATATGTCTGCTCTTGTGCCAATACCAGGCAGTTTTGAGAATAGTGGCTTTGTAATATAGCTTGATATCTGGTATTGTGATCCCTCCAACATTGTTCTTTCTCAAGATTTTTGCAGCTATTTGGGGTCTTTTTTTACTCCAGATGAGATTTTGGAGAGTTTCTTCTAGATATTTGAAATATGCCGTTGGTATTTTAATGGGGATTGCATTGAATATGTAGATTGCTTTGGGTAGTATGGACATTTTAATGATGTTGATTCTACCAAACCATGAACATGGTATATTCTTCGATTTGTTTATATCTCCCTCTACTTATTTATTTATTTTTTTTAACATCCTGTAATTTTCTGAGTACAGGTAGGTCCTTTACTTCCTTGGTTAAATTTATTCCTAGGTATCTTAATTTTTTTTTTTTTTGTTGCAATGGTAAATGGGATTGTGTTGTTTTTTTTTTCCCCCCATTTATCTTTCTGTGAGTTCATTATTGGTGTATAAAAAAGCCATAGATTTCTGGGTGTTAATTTTGTATCCTGCTACATGGAAAATTCATTTATTAAGCCTAGTAGCTTTTATGGAGTCTTTAGGGTTTTCTATGTACAATATCATGTCATCTGCGAATAATGACAATTTTTCTTCTTCTTTTCCAATTTGGATGCCTTTTATTTCTTCTTCTTGTCTGATTGCTATGGCTAGCACTTCCAGTATTATGTCGAACAGGAGTGGGGAAAGAGGGCATCCCTATCTTGTTCCTGTTCTTAGGGGAAATGGTTTTAGTTTTTGCCCATTGAGTATGATGTTGGCTGTAGGTTTGTCATATAAGACTTTTATTATGTTGAGGTATGATCCCTCTATTCCCACTTTGCTGAGAGTTTTTATCAGAAAAGGGTGTTGGATTTTGTCAAATGCCTTTTCTGCATCAATTGATATGATTATGTGATTTTTGTCTTCCATTTTGTTTATGTGATGTATCACATTTATTGATTTGCAGATATTGTACCAGTCTTGCATCCCCAGAATAAATCCCACTTGGTCATAGTGTATGATCTTTCTAATGTAATACTGGATCCAGTTTTCTAGAATTTTGTTGAGGATTTTAGCATCTATGTTCATCAGGGATATTGGCCTGTAGTTTTCTTTTTTTGTGGTGTCTTTATCTGGTTTTGGGATTAGGGTAATCTGGCTTCATAGAAAGAGCTTGGAAGTGTGCCTTCCTCTTGAAATTTTTTGGAATAGTCTGAGAATAGCTTTTAGTTCTTCTTTGAATGTTTGGTAAAACTCCTCTGTGAAGCCTTCCAATCCAGGGCTTTTGTTTGCTGTAAGCTTTTTGATTTACTGTTTCAATTTCATCAGTACTTATTTGCCTATTCAGGTTCTTTGATTCTTTCTGATGGAGTTTTGGAAGCTTGTATTTTTATAGGAATATGTCCATTTCGTCGAGGTTGTCCAGTTTGTTGGAATAGAGTTGTTCATAGTATTTATCCTATCTAATAAAAGAGTAATATGAAAATTGACTGTACCTCCACTACACCCACAAGCCATGCCCACCAGCCAATCAGGAGTGAGTATGCAAATTAACCCAACAAAGATGGCTGCGGGCACAGAGTGAGCAGGAGGCTTGGGTTTCCCCAGTAATGGAGGAAGCGAAGCATTCCGCACACCCTGGCTGGCCTAGGCCTCCACTCAAGGCTACAAAGTTTCAATTATAGAAGATAAATAAATCCCAACAAAAATGGCTGTGGCTGCAGAGCAAGCAGGAAGGCTTGGCTCTGCTCCAGGCTACAAGGTTTCAATTATAGAAGATAAATAAATCCCAGATACCAGGGCCTCCACTTGGGTCACTGAGGTGTGTGGCCGGCCTGCAAACCACCCCAGGCGCCTTGCCCAAGCCACCCCATGTCCCAAGGGGTGTCCCCACCCTGATCTGGGACACCCTTCAGGGCAAACTAGCTGGTCCCCACCTGTGCACCAGGCCTCTATCCTATCTAATAAAAGAGTAATATGCAAAATGACCATCACTCAAACACACAAGATTGCTGCCCCCATGTGGTCAAAGATGGCTGCCCCCATGTGGACACAAGATGGCCGCCACAAGATGGCCAGCAGGAGAGGGCAGTTGGGAGGAACCAGGCCTGCAAGAGAGGGCATTTGGGGGTGATCAAGCCTGCAGGGGAGGGCAGTTAGGGGTGACCAGGCTGGCAGTGAAGGGAAGTTGGAGACAACCGGGACAGCAGGGAAGGGCAGTTGGGGGGGACCAGGCCTGCAGGGGAGGGCAGTTAGGGGTGACCAGGCCTTCAGGGGAGGGCAGTTAGGGGCAAACAGGCTGGCAGGGGACCAGTTAGGCATCTATCAGGCTAGCAGGGGAGCGGTTAGGGGGTGATCTGGCTGGCAGGCAGAAGCAGTTAGGGGCAATCAGGAAGGTAGGAAGGCGAGCAGTTGGGAGCCAGCAGTCCTGGATTGTGAGAGGGATGTCCGACTGCCCGTTTAGGCCCTATCCTACCGGGATAGGGCCTAAACGGGCAGACATCCCTTGAGGGGTCCCAGATTGGAGAGCTTGCAGGCTGGGCTGAGGGACACCCCCCCTACCCATGCATGAATTTCGTGCACCAGGCCTCTAATATATATATTACAATCCTTTGTATGTCTGTGGGGTTCGTTGTTACTTCACCTCTTTCATTTATGAGTTTGTTTATTGTGTCCTCTCTCTTTGTTTCTTGGTGAGCGTGGCTAGAGGTTCATCAATCTTGTTTGTCCTTTCAAAGAACCAGCTCTTGGTTTCATTGATCTTTTGTATTTTTTTTTAAATCACTATGTCATTTATTTCTGCTCTCATCTTTATTATTTCCTTCTGGTTACTCTGGGTTTTTCTTGTTGCTCTCTTTCTAATTATTTACATTGCAAGGTTAGATAATTTATTACCATTTTTTCTTGTTTTTTGAGATAGGCCTGTAGAGCTATGAACTTCCCTCTCAGGACTGCTTTTATTGTGTCCCATAGATTTTGGATTGTTGTGTTTTCATTGTCATTTGTTTCCAGGATGCTTTTTATTTCTTCTTTGATCTCTTTAGTAACCCAATCATTGTTTAATAGAATGCTATTTAGCTTCCAAGTGTTTTATTTTTTTTCCATTGTTTTTCTTGTAGTTGATTTCTAATTTTAGGCCATTGTGATCTGAGAAGATGCTTGGTATGATTTCTATCTTCTTGATTTGAAGAGACTTCGCCTGTCCCAATATGTGGTCTATCTTTGAAAATGTCCTGTGTGCACTTGAGAAGAATGTATATTCTGTAGCTTTGGGGTGAAATGTTCTGAAGATGTAGACAGGTGATATTTTTTAAGGCTTTGTTCCCTGATGTATTCTCCAGAGCTTTGTACATAGATAGTGCTCAAAGCATTTGCTGAGTAGATTTGAATTTATAATTAAATTATTCAGAAGTAGAATGCCTGCCTCTATTCATAATCGGGTTTTGAGGAGTTGATTTGGAGAACAGAAAAATTGAGGTAAATCATCTTTAACCACATTGCAACTAGATAAAGTGAAATCATCTCTGTAAATTAGTGTAATTTGTTCTGCCACACAGCCTGTTTTATTGAGATAGAAAAGAAAAGCTGTAGGTGCCATCTGGTGGTGAGTGCTTTCTAATGCTCTCTGACACTGGGGAGGGGGCCTATGGTATGGGCCACTAAACAGCATAATATTGAAACACCCGATTTGACCTGTTCTGTGGGTCACTGACATTCCACCTCACACCTGAAACCTGAAGGTTCTCTAGGTGAGGAAATCCTCATGGTTGCTCATATTAGGCTCCTCCCTTGTACTCCTCTGCATCTTCTTCATCCCCATTTACTTCTGTCTTCTCTACTCTTGCAAAGGTCATGCCTTCTCTCCTAATATCTCCCCTTCCTTTGTTTTGCTCCAAGGCCTCTAGAACTGGAAAACAAGAATATAAATGATCTCATTGCCAGATATATATTGAACATTCTGTATCTCTCTTTCTCAACATAGACCTCAAACCTCGCAGCACTAACTTGTGATGACATATATGGCGATTTCTGTTCCTTGAACACCAATTTTAGGAGAAATGCTATGAGTTTTACCCTTACAACAAACCTTTCAGTATCAGTTAAGGAAACTTGGACAGAGAGAAGTTCCTGGTTATTCTCCATAGACATACATGAGTATCAGACTTATTTTTATTCCAGCAGCGTTTGCTCATCTTTAAACTGAATAGAAGAAACATTGTTGGGAGCATTTTTTAATGTGTAAGAATATTGCTTTGATTTCTTACAAAGAGTTCCATTTTGTGGATCAAAGAAATGGAATTAGATGGCTTTAAATCTTTTTAAATCTGACATCCTTAAATTGTGTTAAAGGCAGAGTACATATAAAAGGCAGACATGCTTCCTTTTCAGAAACTTGCAATTCATTATAAAGTGATTGAATTATCTGTCCTTCAGTTTCAAATGTCCATTCCGTTTCCTATATTTGTGTTCTGTGTCAGTTCATCTGATTGGAACATTGCTCATTCAGGAAGGCAGGGTTCTGTGTCAGCATCACACTGCTCTACTGTCACAGTCTAAATTCCATCCTGCTCACTCATCTCCAGTTACTTGATCCCAGAGGGGACCTGGTGAGGGAGTGGAAACCAGAGATTCCAAATTGGAGGCCAAGGGACTGCATCTGGCCTTCAGATGTGTTTTATTTGACTCCCATATCACTTTATTTTTTAAAAAATTGAGCCAGTATTTAAATATTTAGAGAGTTCTCATAAAAATCCCAATTTCTGGATTCTTTTTAAAAGAACCAGCCAAAAATGAGTATCTGCTGAATTGCTCATTCAGGCATGTTCTTTTTAATCAGCCATGGTCTCCATCAAATATATTTCTGGCCTTGAGACTAAGTGTCCATTTGCAATTTTGAAAAGTGAATAAGATGACGTTGGAATGCTAGAATTCCTATAGTAAGCCACTCCATTTCACCTCATCTGTTACTCTTTAGATACCAACATCAGCAAACTCTGCTGTAACAACCTTTACCCCTGGAAAGAAGCAGCCAGTTGGCTCATTCTCATCATTTGTTAGCTCAAGAAGACCCTTCTGAAATGCCATTTCACTTTCAGGTAACACAGTACTCTGGTGACTCAGTGAGAGGAATGGGATTTGATGCCGCTCTCTATGACAATAGTGCATGATCAGATCTCTAAGGAGCAGGATCCGCCTCCGCCATGTGGATTCCACCGGTTTTACACAACCTCTGGAATCTCAGCAATCTCAGAGCTGGTCCAGGACAGTGTTTGAGGGTCCTCATACTTATTATGGTTAACAACCTTGCTCAAGGTCACACTCTTAATAAGAGACACAATCAGTATTCCAAGTCAAGTCACTGTCACTGTAAATCACTGTTTTGGGAGCTCCAGAAATATTTGTCAAATGCACAAATCTCTAAGGTTATATATAACATTATCCATCTCATGTAGTTATAAAGATTGTTAGGTCCTCAGAACTTTGAAAATTGCCTTGATTTCTCTCTCTCCCTATTACCCATCACTAATCTGAACATTCCCTCCATCTGCCTGGTCAGTACCTGAGTCCAAGTGGTTACCATTTCTCAATTGGATTGGCACAATAGCATGTTGAGTGGTCTCCATGCTTCCAATTTTGTACCTCTGCAGTGTACTCTCCATATTGCAACCTTAGTGCACTTCATGGTACTTATATCTTACCATATATGAGATCTTTGCCATTCCTTTGCTTAAAATCCTTCAGTCATTTCTTAGTGCCCTCAGGAAAAATTTCAGAATCCTTAATGTAGCCAGCAAGCACTTGTCTGCCCTACCTCTAACTGGTCTCCATCCTCACCAAGAATTGCACTGAACTTCCCCGATAGCACCTCTTTCTGGTTCAGGGCCTTCCCAGATATATTCGTATTCCTCTTTCTTTGCTTCTTTAACTTAAACTGATCCTTCCCAAAATTTCTTAGATTCTTCATCACCCCTACTTTAGTTCTTTGACACACACACACACACACACACACACACACACACACACACACACCATGATTTTCACTCATGTTACTTCTTACTCTTTATAGCTATACAATAAATTAACTGTGTTACTATTTGATTATCAAACTCCTGAACAGCGACACATCTCTGTTGATAACTATTGGTGTCCCAGCACTAAGAAATATTTGTTCAATTGAATTGCAAAAATGTATGTGGACTTTCTAGAAGGCTGAAGATCAGGAGGCAGAGATGTGGTTAAGGGACCCTAGTGCAGACTCCAAATTTTTTCCTCCAGCTAAAAATGTGACCTTGCTGATTCTGAATTTGGTTCAAGATTCAAGAGTGCCCAAAGTTTGTCAACATTTCTTTTAATAGTAGTGTTTGATCATTTGTCTCCCAGAATGATACAAGCTCTGATTAGATAAGATGGTGCCACAGCAAAATTGGGGATTTTCTTGGATCGTGCAAGGGTCACTGCAGGTGAAGGGAAGTAAGAACATTTGAGGAAATACAACTGAGTTTGTGGGATTATGTATAGGGGTTGAGAGTGCTAAGTCTAAGATGACTCTGTTATTAATAGGTTTTTCTCATGTACTCTTCATTTCCTTAATGTAGATAATATTATCCTCATTGTATAGTTTATGCTATGTGTACGGTATCCCTGGCAGCCTTGCTTTCTGTTGAACCAGTAGCTAGGGAAGGCCCCTCTGAGGACTCTCTTTCTGCTCTGTGTGCCTAATTCGCTTTTTAAAAAAATATGTTTTTTATTGATTTTAGAGAGAGAAGGTGGGAGAGGGAGACACAGAGAGAGAAACATTGATGTGAGAGAGAAACATTGATCCATTGCCTCCTGCATGCCCCCTACTGGGGATTGAGCCCACAATCTGGGCATGTGCCCTGACGGGGAATCCAACAGGTGACTTATTCATGCATGGGACAGCACTCAACCAACTGAGCCACACTGACCAGTGCCCAATTCACTTCTGAGAAGTTTATGTTCTCTTAGCCACTTAAGATGAAAACTAAATTCAACCTACAGGGTATATTTGAGGTGACTGGGGAGAAGAGTGTGATAGTTTTCTCTATTCTGTAACCGCTATAGAGCACTGAAGTACAAAGAATCTAAAAACTGTTATTTGAGATAGAGAAATGCTTGCTAAAATATGCAAAGCACAAAATTGTTTTTCATTTTCCTGGTACATAGAGCTGTGAGGTATTAGGTGGCTTTGAATGTTGACATTTCCTTTATCTTCTAGTGACACATTAAAATTTAATGTCACCATGCCCCACATTATTGCTAAGTGGTCTTGGTTGTGTGCATACAATGGAGTGAGCTGAAATCGGAAGATCAATCTCTTAAGAGATTTATTCTTATGGGCTCCATGATTCCTGTAATGAATTCTTATGGGCTGTATGATTCCTATAATGTTCCTTGTAAGTTCTTTAATTTTCTTGAAAGTATTTAAGCATGAATGTGTAGCCTTGGTCAAAACAATAGCACACAAGGTTAAGAATATGATTGTTAATTGCCAAGAGAAACTAGAGCCAGCAATACTTGAATGAACAGTTTCATAAATAGTCATCTGTGACCATGTATGATAAATCCAAGTAGTAAAACTGGAGTAAGGTAAAACTTTCCTTCATGTATGAATGAGTGAAACAGATGTTTTTTGGTCATGTCATTTCGGTATGCACATGACATTTTTGAAATGATCATCTCAGTCGATCATTTAAGGCTGTGGATCCGTGAAAAATATTGGTTTGAGAATATATTTATATGTTTATAAATTCCTAAACCAATATAATTATTATATTATGTGAGACAAAAAAGAAGGAAAACAAATTAATAAGATAATCACTTGATGTTCTGAAGAGGTTTATTTATGTACTGATAAAAAGGGCTTTTGTTATATTAAATAACACTTTTCTCAAGGGTCTACCTAGACTACTCCTGAATGAGTCACACAAAAAAGAAATGAACTTTTATGTAGTGCTTTCTATAGAATACTATTTTGCTTTATCATGAAAAAAAAAGATACTTTAAAACTCACAGGTTTACCTTTTGAATTTTAACCCTATTCTACTGAATTTGTAGAATGTCCAGGCTTTGACTACCTGGGAATTAGAATTGGTTGTGGTCATCTGAAAGCGCAATTGTGCTGAATATGCTGAGCAAGGTTGAAAAAAATAAGAGATGTGGCTCTCTCTCTCTCTCTCTTTTTTTTTTAAAGAAGTTCACAACCTGATTATGAGAGATTTTGCCTGATCTTTGCATGTACATTCTCCTGAGCTCGCCTTGAAATAGGGATTAATTATTTAGCTAGGGTTTACTAGGGAAGAAACATATCTTATACATTTATATATTCTAAAACTCCTAAAAATCAAGAAATTATAGAATGGTCCTACCCTTTGAAGTAACAATTTGAGCAATCATTCATTTGAAACATTATGAAGGAAAATTTAACAGCATTTTTTTTGTAAAGAAAATGAACAAGTTATTTAGGATATTAATCTACTTTACATGGGAAATTTTGAATATTTCATGCCAATTCCTTCTGGCCTACAAAGTTTCTGTTGAGAAATCAGTTGAAAGTTTTATGGGAGCATCTTTGTATCTAACTTAACTGTTTTTCTCTTGCTGCTTTTAATATTCTCCCTTTGTCTTTAACCTTTGGCATTTTAGTTATGATATATATTGGTGAGAGCCTCTTTGGGTTCATCTTGTTTGAGACTCTGCTTCCTGGACTTGTATGTCGGTTTCCTTCACCAGATTAGGGAATTTTCCAGTCATTATTTCTTCAAGTAGGGGTTCAATTCTTTTCTCTCTTCTCCCTCTGGTACCCCTATGATGATAATGTTGGTACACTTGCTATTGTCCCAGAAGTTCCTTAAAATCCTTAAAATATCCTCTTTTAAAAAATTCCTTTTTATTTTTGCTGATCTGATGGAGTGTTTTCTGCTACTTTGTTTTTCAGATCACTTATTTGATCTTCTGCTTATCTAATCTGTTATTACTTTCCTCTAATGTATTCTTCATTTCAGTTATTGTGTTCTTCATTTCTGAATGACCCTTTTTATGTTTTCTATCTCCATTTTTACGTTTCTATCTCTTTGTTGAAGTTCTAATAATAATAGAATTCATCTATTCTTTCCTTAAGTTCACTATAGCCAGTGTTTTGAACTCTATCTGGTAGAATGCTCGTCTTCATTTCCTTTATTTCTTTTTTTAAACTTTTGTCCTGTTTTTTTTTTTTTCTTTTCTCTTTTAGGGCAAGTTTCTTTGTCTCCTCATTTTGGCTGCTTCTCTGTGTTTGTTTCTATCTATTAGGTAGATCTACTATGTCTCCCAGTCTTGATGGAGTGGCCTTATGTAGAAGGTGTCCAGTGGGGCACAGTGGCACAGTCTCCCTGTTCACCTGAGCTGGGTGCTTTCGGAGTGTCCCCTGTGTGGGTTGTGTGTGCTCTTCTGTTGCAGTTGAGCCTAATCGCTGTTGGCACATCAGTGGGTGGGTTGATCCTTAGGATGACTGGCTGTGAGGGCTGACCTTGACTACACAGGATGAGCTGTTGTGTGGGTGCGGACCACAGGGTGGGAGTTGCTTTAGTTGGGCTCTGATTCCAGCTGAGTCTGCCCTTCAGGTGTGTCATTTGTGGAGCTGGTTTGTGGTGCTATACTTTGGTCTGAAAATGCTCACTGAATATGTTGCTTCTGGAGCCTCATGGCAGGTGCTTCGGTGCATGTCAAGGTCAGCTGCTGCTTGTGCTAGGCTTGCGGTTGCTTAGTTGAAGTTATGATCCAGGCCCAGACTGGCCACTGCTTATGCCAGGCTTAGGGCCACCTGATGGGAGTTACAATGCAAATTGAGACCTGCTATCCCTTGTGCTGAGCTTAGGGCCCCTTAGCAAGAGTGACAAGGCATGCTGAGGTGGGCTGATGCTTGTTTGGGATTTTTGGACCCTGAGAGATTTGGGGAAAATCTTCAGTGAGAGCTGAGACAGGCTATTTGTGTGGAGGACTTGCTGGAAGAGCCTTGGACCCAGCCGGTGAGTTGGTTGGGGTAGTGTCTCAGGGAATCACCAGACAGAAGAACGGTTTTAGCTAAGGTAATGGATAGCACAGATTTGACATGTATCTGCACTGGGTTGGCTGGGTGGTGGGAAGAGTGAACAATAGCACCTGCCAGCACTTCCATCCCCAGAGAGAGCTGCGTTGACCCTTGTCACTCCAGCCTCACCCTAAAACTAGTCAATTTAGTTCCTCCCCGTGTGTCCCTGGTGCTGTTTAAGCTGCTGCCTCTGTGCTAGAGCCTAGAGTTAGTGAATTTGTGAGTGGGTCTGTGTATCGGCCCCTTAAGATGTTTGCCTCAGTCTCCAGTAGCCCCTTGTCCTTGTTGGGTGTAATCCTTGCTAATTTTCAGAGCCAGATGTTATGGAGACTCCAATTCCTGGTACTGGTGCACTGGTCTCAGGAGACTGGTGTAAGACTGGGGCCATTTACTCCTCGGGGGGACCTCTGCAGCCAAGTAATCCCTCCAGATTTTTAATTGCCACACTCTGATTGTGGGACCTGCCTGATTTGTGTCTCCGTCCCTTATACTATCTTTGATATGGTGGCTCTTTATATCCTTAGTTATAGGAATTCTGTTCAGGTAGTCTTGTCAAAGTAAGAAACATTTAAACCTGTAGAGAATTTTTATGAGTTCATTTGAGCCAAACTAACGACAGTTGCCGGGAAGCAAAGTCTCAAAGGACTGAGAAAATGCTCCAAGGAATGGCAGTTTTGCACCTTATTTCATACATTACAATCAAAGGAGAAGGCGTAAGGGGTTACATTAAATCCATTAGTTATAGTTTAGGTGGGGCAGGAGAAAGTAAAGTGTGGGAATCTGGGATTGGATAAAAAGTAAAACAAATACACACACACTTTTACATTTGTGGGTTTAGGATAGTTAACAGTTAACATGATAACAATAACAATGAGGGATTCTGTGAGAATTGTGCCATGAGGAATCTGGAAGAGGAGAATACTCTGACATTGCAAAGCTATGTCAGGAGATTGTGCCATGAGGAATCTGGAAGAGGAGAATACTCTGACATTGCAAAGCTATGTTATTGTAGGTGCAAAAAGACAATAGATAGGCTCAGTTAAGACAAGCTCAGTTAAAATAAAGATTAACCTTTGTCATGGAAGATATTGGCCCAAGACATGACTACTAGCTATGACTCACTTTTAGTTAGAAAATTTTTAATTTTTAAAAATTTTATTTTAGAGAGGCAGGATGGGAGAGAGAGGAACATTGATGTGAGAGAGATACATTGATTGGTTGCCTCCTGTACACACCTCAACAGGGGATGGAACCTGCAACCTAGGTATGTGTCTGTTGAGGAATCAAACCCATGACCTTTTAGTGCACAGGATTTGACACTCCAACCAACAGAGACACACTGGCCCGTGCTAGTTAGAAAATTTTAATTTCAGACCATCCTATGTTGTTACTTTAGGTCTCTGAGTTTGTAAGGCTCACCATGCAGGCCTCCCCTGAGCTTGTTGGGTTTAGTATGTGGCTCCTTTTCTGTCCACCATCTTCATGTGGTTGTCAATAATGGTTGTTCTATACTTTAATTGTAATTTTGATGTGGTTTTGGGAGGAGGTGAGCACAGAGTTTACCTATTCTGCCATCTTGACTAGAAGCAGAATAAAATCTGCTTGAGAATTTTGAGGCAACCAAAATGTCTAGGGCAACCTAAATGCCAAGGGCAACCAGAGATTTTAATCAAAGGAACTTGTATATTTGACCTTATTGTGTGGGCACAGGAAAAGAAACTAGAGAATTAACCTTAGAGTAACATGAGTGAGAATTATATCTGTACATTTTTCTGAAAACTTTAGCCCATGACATTTGATTGAAGAAATGACATAAATGACACCTTGAATTAGGAAGTTATAAAATAACTTGTATTCCATTTTATACATGAGTTCAGAAACATTGAATTTTCCTGCAGAGAAAACTTTTAGCAACACAGAGGTGTGATTTGCATATCAGCCCTATAATGTATTATTATTGTTGTGCTGATGAGGAAAAGGAATCTTGGAGAGATTATATAATTATCAAGGTTACTGAACTTTTGAGTGGCACAGCTACCATTTAAAACTAAATCTGACTAATCTCTAAGCCAGGGCTCAGGCTACTGACTATAGCCAACTTGTTTCTACCATCCAAAGGGTAACATTTGAAAATGGCCTTGGACATCCAAATCTACAGGGGGAAAAAGAATAGAAGACTTTTCCTCCTACTTCTTCTGTATAGCAGGACACTCCTTAGTTTTTCCACTTCAGGGTTTCTGGGTGACCTGAATTCTGGTTGAGGGATTTAAAAAAAGTACAAACTCCTTACAAGCTTGGTGGTACTTTGAACTCGTGTCTTTTCCCAATCTACCTGCTATTCTTTCCTCTGTAGAGCCCTCAAACAGCTGTTCCGATTGTTATATGATAGTTGCATTCTGTGAGAGAGAGAAGATGGAGTGTACCTACTCCATCTTTCCCAGAGCCACACCTTCTTATACAATATACATAATAGAAGAGGAGACACTGGGAAAATAGTCTGGTTCAACCATCTGCTATTACGTAGTGGAATCACAAGCCTTCCAGACAGAAAGCTTCTATCCTCTTAGAAATCTATTAGAAGGAGTTTTCATATCATCCTCTCCTAAATCCTTCCACTGTTGGATCACCTTGTTGGTGAGAAAATTCCATAAATATGAATGGGATCTTCTTTATTTCTGAAGGGAATTCTTCCTGAACATTGACTTTAATACAATTCACCATATTTTGAGTGCCTACTGCAGTTGAAAAACCAATATTTTGTCTTCAATCTCCCTCTGCCCTTCCCCCATAGGTATCACCATTTCTTCATTGTTCAGCCTGACAAGCTAATTTGGCTTCTCTTTGAAATTATTTGTACCTATGGTACAGCAGCCTAGTCCCTCAAGAGAAATCTCCTCAGCACCGAGCAGCACAGATTTCCACTAAGTGATCCTGAATGTTGGGTGAGCCTCCAGTCTGCAGCTGGAGTCTTTAGAAATGTGGTGCTCAATGGGAAAAAACTTAGGGAATATTAACATTTTTAAAGAAAGAACATATGGAGGCCTTTTCATTATCCTTTCAGATATAGACTTCACTCTGTAAACATTGCCTCTAATTTTCTAAGTTAGAAATTTTTTTAGAGGCATAGATTTCTTGCATTTTCATGTTTCATTGCAAATGTGTACCTCAGACATCACACTTCTATTAGGGAAAGTACATTGATAGACTGAACTCTTAATTTTCAGCTATACTTATAGCTCTGAACAGTTTCAGCTTCTTTTGTTCTCACAACCTAGTTCAAGACTGCTTAGCCATTCCAGGGTTAATAATGCCAGTCAAGGCTGACTTGTCAACATGGAGAGAGTGACAGGGAGACAAACAGAGATGTGATTTCGTGTGACAATATGTGAAAATAACTTTAAGTTCCATTAATGCACCCATACAAGCTAACCTCCTAGTCTTGTCCTCTTTTATTTGTTGTTGTTCTTATTCTTTTTCATATCTTCCATCTTTTTCTTTTAGAGCATCTTTCTCTACCTACATGTGTGGGAGTGTTTTCGCATATAAAGTCTCTCATTTTTTAATGGTCAGGCAAAAACATGCATTGCATTCTTTAGTTATTCCATCTAAACATAAGCATCCTACCTAATAAAACAGTAATATGCAAATTGACCGCACCTTTGCTATGCCCAAGCCACGCCCACCAGCCAATCAGGACGAGTATGCAAATCAACCCAACCAAGATGGCGGTTAATTTGCATACATATATGTGTCCGGGGAACCTCCTCGGCACCCAGGTCACTCCCAGCTGGCCATCAGGCAGAGGCTTTAGGCTTGGGAAGGGGCCCAGCCTGCCAATGGAGGTGCGGGGGGTGGAGGGGGGACCCCTTCCCAAGCATAAAGCCTGGGGTGGAGGCTTTAGGCTTGGGGAAGTGCTTGGGGGAACCCCTTCCCAGGCCTAAATCTGGGGCAGAGGCTTTAGGCTTGGGAAGGGGCCAAGCCTGTGATGGGAGTGTGGGGGGGTGGGAAACACCTTCCCAAGCCTAAACCTGGGGTGGAGGCTTTAGGCTTGGGGAAGTGCTGGGGGGAACCCCTTCCCAAGCCTAAAGCCTGTGATGGAGGCTTTAAGCTTAGGAAGGGGCCAAGCCTATTATCGGAGGTGCGGGGGGTGGGGAGGGACCCCTTCCCAAACATAAACCCTGGGGCGGAGGCTTTAGGCTTGGGTAGGGGCTGAGCCTGTGATCAGAGGTTCTGGGGTGGGGGGAACCCCTTCCCAAGCCTAAAGCCTGGGGTGGAGGCTTTAAGCTTGGGGAGGTGCTGGGGGGAACCCCTTCCCAAGCCTAAAGCCTCTGCCCCAGGCTTTAGGCTTAAGAAGGGGCAGAGCCTGAGATCGGAGGTGCGGCGGGCAGGGAGGGGGGGGCAAGGGTAACCCCTTCCCAAGCCTAAACCTGGGGCAGAGGCTTTTGGCTTGGGAAGGGGCTGAGTTTGGAATCAGAGGGAAGGGGAAAAAAATCAATGGAAACATATCCTCAAGTGAGGATAAAAAGAAAAATAAAGAAATGTCATATTCTATGGAAGACACATCTTGAAAATGCTTAAAGAAAGTTGTCATTTTTTCATGGTGAAGGGACTGGGGTCTGTGTTGATGAAAATACCTTGGTGGCTGCGGTGATTGGCAGTGGCTGCAGCAGAGGGGTGATGGGGCTGGTGCCTTCCCCCGATCAGCCCGGTCACCTCCCGCAAAGGGAAGCCAGACTGTGGCTTAGGTCCACTCCCAATGGGGAGTGGGCTTAAGCCATCCATAGGATATCCCCTGATGGCTCCCAGTATGTGACAGGGGGCAGGCTGGGCTGAGGGACCCCTCCCCAGTGCACAAATTTCGTGCACTGGGCCCCTAGTAAAGACAATAAAAACAACACAGGGCACAGAGAGGTAGCCCTTGCTGAACAGCTGTGTGGGAGTCTTTTACAGAAGAGTGTGTGAAATCTGGATTTGCCTTTCAGTTATTTGTTCTGCCCCGACATTGCCTGGAGTCATTAATGTTTAAAATCTGTTTTACTTTACTTCTGTTTAATCTGAAGACTGTGGGCCTAAGGGAAATGATCTAAACCAATATTGTGGTTTAGATCTCCAAGGATAAGGAACAATCTTTTTAAAAGATGACAAGAAAAATCAGCCATTTATGGGTCAAATTTATTTCTTAAGATCTTAAACCAACCCTTGTGTTTTATACATGGTAAAATTATTTCCTTTTTGCTCAATTAAAAAAAAAAGTAACTACTTGAATGATCAGTTCAGAAAACTTTAGTCTTTGGGTTCATTTACTGCCCATCTGAAGGCTAAATTTAAGGAAAATACCATCACCACCATCCTCCGCCCCCCTTGCAACTCTGCTAGGTAGTAGGCTTTTTGAAGCACTGTGTAATTACAGCACTCATATAAAATATTCTCCCAATGTGTCCTGAAGTAAATGTTGGGCCTGAGGTTAAATGTTTGGTTAGGGGCCCAGTGAGTACCATGGTTTTTATGAAGAAGCCCGCATACCGTGCTCATGGTTGCTTAGTTTGGCTCTTGGACAGAAGTGCACAGAAATGGCCACAATGTGAAGGTTCTTCACAAAGTACTCTCTGACAGCTCACATGTCTTAGAAATGACACAGTATTTTGTTCTGCTTAATTAAATAAGAAGTTGAGTTTTATGGATTGAATGTTTGTGTTCCCTCAAAATTCATATGTTGAAGTCCGACCCCCTAAAATAATGATATTAGGTGGGTAGGTGGGGGCTTTGGGAGGTAATTTGGGTTAGATGTGGTCATGAAGGATGGGATTGTAAGAAAAGGAAAAGGGACCATATCTCTCTTTCTCTTCTTCTTTCCCTCCCTCTCCCCTTCCTTTCCCATCCCTTACCCCCGCTCCCTCCCTCTCCCCCTCTCCATCTTTCTATATTTGCCACTTAAGGATACAGCAAAGAGGCTGCTATCTGAAAGCCAGGAAAAGAGCTCTTATCAGGAACTGAATCAACTGGCATCTTGATCTTGGGCTACCCAGCCTCCAGAATTGTGAGAAATATATTCCTGTTGCTTGCACCAACCATTCTATGGCATTTTGTTATGGAAGCCCCAGCTGATTAATTCAGTGATGTACAGAAGTAAAAATATAATAAGCACCTTTATTAGTTCCAGGGTTGGTTAGAGTGTTATGTGTAGAGAGAAAATTTTAATCATTTGAAGCTGCTTAAATTAAACCTTAATAATTCTGAGGGGGAAAATGTTAGATGTTGAATTGCATATCATTATTGGCAATGGTTAAACTTTTGACTTTGAAATAAAATCTCAGTCTAAAACTTCAAGGCAATGTAGCATATATTATTTTTCAAAATTTAATGTTTCCTTCAGAGTTCTGGATAAGTTCTGTTTTTATAACATTTGGTAATTTTCCAATCACTTCAATATGGACTGTTAGAAAACTGTTATGTTATTTCAACTGAAAGTAAAAGGAAGAGTATGCTATTCTAGTAATAACCTCAAAATATGTTATTTATTTAAAACTATAGCCATGAATCTGATATATATATATATATATATATATATATATATATATATATATATATATATCACATAAGAATAGATGAAAAAATACAGAATTGGAAACTCAGAAATACTTTTAAAATCAGCTCACTATAGGGGTTTTACATTGTGTTCATATATGAAAAATTCAAGATTTTCCAAAATAAAAAATTAAAACAGTTCTCATTACTTTTGGCCCCAAATTCAGTTTCATGCACTCCATGACATTTCCTTCCATTCCCGCCCCCCCCATGGGACATCTTCTCAAGCCTCTAAACATTGCATCAAATTTAATTCAGCTGAGATTACTCTGCTTAAAGAACTGTGAGTTGTGTGTGACTTTTTATATAGTTTCTGGAGCAATCAATTTCAAGAAATCCTTTATTGAAAGCTTGGGTGATTCCAATGGGATTGCCTGCTTTAAGTATTGAACCCACACACTTACTTTAGGTGTGTGGGGTGAATGTGTAATTTCCACATATGTGGGGCACCTTATGGAGATACACATGCTATAAGACTCAACAGGGCATCTCATTATCTTACAATTAAAAAGAGAACCCAAACACCCAAACCTAAGAATAAAATAGATAACAACTCTCTACAAAGTTGGACTACTGATCTAAAGCATATATGCTACAGTATAAGTGTTCTCCTACAGAAGGCCAAATGCCCCTCCTGTGGACTAGATCTTATTCCCTTTTTGCTTTTTAACTCGTATAATTTTACTTTCTCTCTGTATCATCGACTTCTTTCTCCCTGATGAAATATTTCTATTAGACTAAAAATGCCATTTTGAAAAAAATTTCTTCCTGCTCTTTGTTTTCAGCTATCTACTCATTTCTCTGTTCTCTTTTTATAGGAAAAGTCCTGGAGGAAGCTAGCTATCCCTATTGCTTCAACTTCCTCATTTCCTTTCCTCTATTCCATTCCAGTCAAAGTTACATCTCCTTCACTCCATTGCAACTCGCCATGGTCACTAACAGTTTCCTCTCCATATTGTCAAACCCATGGTCAAGTTTAAGTTCTTATATACTTGACTTCCCAGAAATTTCTGATATAGTCACCCCCCCCCCCATTCCCCCTTCCTCCTACATTATTCTGTTTGTTTCTAGAACAAGATATTCTTGGGTTCCTTGGGTCTTCCTAGCCACTCATTCTAAGTCTCCTGTGCTGGTTCTTTCTATTCTTCCCGTCTCTAATTGATGAGATTCTTTAGGGTTTAGTTCTTCAGCATATCTTCCCTACTCACTCTTACTCCCTAGGCAATTTCATCTATTTCCAGGGCTTTAAGTAATATCCATAAGCTTCTAAATTTTAAATTTTTATTTCCAGATATGATTTCTCCCCAAAGCTCAGACTCATATATTCAACTTTCTATTCCACACCTCTACTTGAAAGTCTAATAGGAATTTTAATTCTAATTTGCCCAAAGATAACTCCTAATATTTTTTCTCTAGCCTGCTCCCTCTCTAATCTTCTCAAACTCAGTGTTTTGCACATTATTTTTCTGTTGCTGCAGCCAAAAATGTTTGAAACATCTTGACAGCTCTTATTACCCAATATATTTTCAAGACCTCTTGATACGACTTTTAAAGTATTTTCTAACCTCAACCAGTTTCACTTATTTATTGTCGTGCAAAACTACCATGAATTTACTGAGGTATTCTCCATTTTGTTTTTGAAATTTTAGTTTTTCCCTTTCATTTAGGTCTTTTGGGCCTTCTGAAATTTATTTCTGTACCTAGTGTGAGGTTGGATTTAAAAATTTTCCTCTGTCCCTTCTATTTTAGACAGGTTTTTGGGTGCTTTCAATCTTCCCCCAGGGCGCTGGTCCATAAATACTTTTATAATGATACTAGAGGCCTGGTGCATTAAATTCGTACACAGTGGTGTGTGTCCCTCAGCCCAGCCTGCACCCTCTCCAATCTGGGACCCCTCAAGGGATGTCCAACTGCCCGTTTAGGCCCGATTCTACCAGGATCGGGCCTAAATGGGCAGTCGGACATCCCTCTCACATCCAGGACTGCTGGCTCCCAAATGCTCGCCTGCCTGCCTTCCTGATTGCCCCTAACTGCTTCTGCCTGCCAGCCTGATCACCCCTTAACCACTCCCCTGCCAGCCTGATTGATGCCTAACTGCTCCCCTGTCAGCCTGTTTGCCCCTAACTGCCCTCCCCTGCAGGCCTGGTCACCCCTAACTGCCCTCCCATGCAGGCCTGGGTCCCCCTCTCCCCCCAACTGCCCTTCCCTACAGGCTCAGTTGCCCCCAACTTCCCTCCTCTGCTAGCCTCGTCACCCCTAACTGCCCTCCCCTGCAGACTTGACCACCCCAACTACCCTTCCATGCAGGCCTGGTCCCTCCCAACTGCCCTCCCCTGCTGGCCATCTGTGGCAGCCATCTTGTGTCCACATGGGGCAGCCATCTTGTGTGTTGAAGTGATAGTCAATTTGCATATTACTTTTTTATTAGATAGGATAGAGGCCTGGTACATGGGTGAGGGCTGGCTGGTTTGCCCTGAAGGGTGTTCTGGATCAGGGTGGGGGTTCCCTTGGGGCATGGAGCAGCCTGGGCAAGGGGCCTGTCGTGGTTTTCAGGCCAGCCACACCCCCAGCAACCCAAATGGAGGCCCTGGTATCTGGGATTTATTATCTTATATAATTGAAACTTTGTACCCTTGAGCGGAGGCCAGGGCTGGCCAGGAAGCTTGGCTTCCTCCATCGCTGGGGCAACCCAAACCTCCTGCTCTCTCCAGCTCTGTGGCTGCCGCCATTTTTGTTGGGATTTATTTATCTTCTATAATTGAAACTTTGTAGCCTTGAGTGGAGGCCAGGGCCAGCCAGAACGGGTGGGAAGCTTGGCTTCCTCCATTGCTGGGTAAAGCCAAGCCTCCTGCTCGCTCTGTGGCCACAGCCATCTTGGTTGGGTTAATTTGATTACTCACTCCTGATTGGATGGTGGGCATGGCTTGTGGGTGTAGCAGAGGTATGGGCAATTTGCATGTTTCTCTTTTATTAGTGTAGACTTTACTTGTTTTCCATCGTGACTGTAAACATTGGGAGTCCAGTCATAGAGCTAGGAACTGGCTTGACTTAGTTGCTGGTTGTGAGGCTGCCTTTGTTACCCTTTATCCTGAAGTGCAGAGTTTCCAGTAAGGTGACTGCTCCAAGTTGACCAATGGTCAGCCTCTTCTCATGAGCAGGAGAGTCTTACATGAGCCCTGGTTTAAAGTAGTTTGGGTCTTGTCCCCTCTCTTATATGGAGATATTTTAATCCTTATTGTACCCTTAAAATTCAGTTCCCCTTTTCTACTACTTGCCTTCTGTCCAGAAGTTCATGAAGTTGAAATTTAAAGTCCACTATTTTTGTTTTATATTTGATCCACTGATACATGAAACTTATTCCAAACCCAATTTTGTCTCATTATTTTTATCTGTTATTATTTAATCTGTCATTTGTTTTAAGCAAGAGAGCTGGGTTAAGGCAGGAACTCAGAAATCTGTAGGTTGGAAGTCAGGGATTGAACTTGGGCAATGACCTTTCCCTGCAATGCTTTAATACAAACAACTACTAGTAGTTCCAAAGATAGCATTTCCTTGGAAATACCTCCCTAAGGTAGACTGACATAGAAGGTATTTTGAGCCAGGAGTAACTTTCCAAGTGACATTGAAGGTCCATATTAAGATGTTTTTATGTTCTTGTTAGAGTAAAATACTGTATTTGCAAAAAAGGCATTATAATAAATATCCAAAATTCTCTATAGCAATATATGTAGCACACATACTAAATACTGAAATAAATAGCATGGCTTCTGTGCACACAAATTCATGAATGTACCCCTCCTCCCCCCAGTACTTCTGAGTGCTTTTAAGGCACAGAGAATGTCTTACTTGTCATTGTCTTCACTGGCAATTTGCATCTAGTACCAGTAGATGCTCAAAATATATTTGTAGAATGCATTATTTATTGAATGAATATTTAATATTGTTTGAATGGATGAACTGTAAGAAAGAATAGATGAATGAATCGATGACTGTATTTACATGCAACACTTTGCAAGATAATTGACACCTTACTATGTGTCTTTAGGAAAAAAACCTGGTAGTTTCCTTTGGGATATGTATTTCATATTTGGCTTTTTCTATCCCCGGGTTTTGGAAGAGTGGAGCTACACATAAATGCCATTAAAAAAAAATCTAGCTGCCGGGCAATTTTTGTTACTACTAAGTTGAAAGGATCAACCAAGTTCTATAATTTTTTTCTGGATTTATCTGTTTAACTAATCTGAATACATAGACTGACAAAAAGAACTTGACATTATTTTCTTGTACATAGATTTAGTACATTGGTATTTGTTATAACATGAACTGATCTGCTATAGAGTAAGTTGTTTTAAGAGTTGGAAAAATAGAAATAATAAAGAGATGCCATGTAACTTTCTACCTTATGATGAATTTTTCATTATGTTTGTATATACACTCAAACCTCACAACAGCACCTCAAAAAGTCATTTTCCCCCCAAAAAATTTACAGTTGGGAAAATGAAACTCAAAGAGGGGAAATGACATGTTTACTGTCATTTATTTCAGACAGTCTCCTGGGTAGGAATGATTCAATGATAACAAAGATAATCATTGGCTTAGAAGAATTTACAGTCTTAAGATGTGGGGAGGATAAATAAAGAGGTAAACACTACAGAGAATGAAACTTAATACATGCCCAGGGTGCTGGAAACACATGGGGTGTGTATTTCTATAAATTGTCCAGGAGTCCGTGGAACCTGAACCAGAGCTATGGTTAGTGAAGGCTACCATAGCAAGCCTTTCTCTCCTTTATCCTTGATTCTTCTCTTAAACCTAGTGGAAGTGGGTTAACAAAGTTAATATGACATTAAACTTTAAAGCAATTAAACTCCAACTGAAGAAAAGAGCTGGGTCTTTACAATGTTGCATTTTGGTATTAGATACTTTGAGAGGTTACAGAATGAAATGGGGGAATGGGCAAGGAGGGACAAGAGAGCAGGGCCCTCTTAGCAGCAGTACTAATAAACAATTGACTTCAAACTCTAGACTTATTCATCTCATGATTAACTCAGGAAAACCCACCCAATCTTCCAACACACACAAAGCACACACACAAGATTTTGTGACCAAGCAAGGGCGAGGTGCATACTTAATATTTCCTTAAAAGCAAGTCGCTGATTTTGAAGATTTTATTTTTATTCATAATTCACAGTAACTTGCTTAGACTAGAGAGGATTTTGCTTACCAAGATCCATGGACTGGGAATAGAACATTCACTATAATGAAATTCTAGACAACAGAAAGTGGATGTACTGTGGAGTTCTTTGGTAATGAGATTTGAAAATAGAATTTTATCAGCAGACTAATATTAGAATATTACTGCATAATGTCTGACCTTTGTTTCTTGGAGCCCCAGAGCTTCTTCCCCTTGTCTATTTCCATTTCTAATATCCTGAAGTCATTTCCTGTGTGCCAATTTTATAATTGTCCTACTGTTTAACTGTTCTGTCCATATGCAACCTCAAATGTATGTTCTTTCATCATTAATTTGGGAATGCAGTGTTAAAGTTAATTTTAGGGTAATTTAAATTCCAGTGATCAATTTTCTAGTGTCTTGGCCACCAGCCTTTTTTTTTTTCTGGTTTCCTCTCTTCCCATTTTATTAATATTTCCAGCACCACTCTTTTTTATCTTGTATCTAATTCCCCATATGTGGATGCTGTGATGATTGTCGTATCTTTCTATTTTCTCCCTTTAAGTCATGCTGAAGTTTTTGTCATGTCTCAAGAATATGGGTTTTCAGTAAAAATAAATAAATGTTATATAAGATTTCCAACTTCCATCAAATATTTAATATTTTATTTATGAGCCTATGGATTCCTTTTCTACATAATATAAAAGTTACTTGATATCATCTTTTCTCATAAGAATTACAATTTCTTCATCAACTTGTCAAAAGCTATATAAACATACAAAAACATTTGGTGTTCAGGGGACCAGGCTTAAACTTGGGGATATATATTTAGAATAATATATGTTTTAAAATAACTTTATTGAAGTATAAGTTACATACTATAAAGCACACATTTGAAAATAAAGTCAGTGAGTTTTGGTAAATATAACAGGTCATGCAATCACCACTATAGTTAAAATTTAGAACACATTCATCATCCCCAAAGTGGTCCCATATCCCTTTGGCAGTCAAACTTCATACCTCATCCACAAACCCTGAAACCGGTCAACATTCTTTTTTTAAAATATATTTTATTGATTTCAGAGAGGAAGGGAGAGGAAGAGAGGGATAAAAACATCAATGATGAGAGAGAATCATTGATCGGCTGCCTCCTGCATGCCTCACTCTGGGGACAGAGCCAGCAACCCAGGCATGTGCCCTTGACCGGAATCAAACCCAGGACCCATGAGTCTACAGGCTGATACTCTATCCACTGAGTTAGGGCAACATTCTTTTTTTTCCCCCTATAGTTTTATCTTTTTTATAATGTCATATATTTGAAATTATTCAGTATTAACACCCTTCTAGCATGGTTTCCAAGGTTTTATTCTCTAGGATCACTAGTTCCTTGTACAGATCAATAACTATGAAGAAAAGTAATAAAAATACTATAGAAAATTTTGCTGAAGGTGCATATTGTTTTTACATGTGTCAGTAGACTTTTTTTTTTTCTCATTTCAATTTTTTTTTTTTTAAAAAAGGAGTGAGTTGCCCTATCCGGTTTGCTCAGTGGACAGTGTCAGACTGCAGGTTCCCGGATTCAATTCTGGTCTAGGGCACATGCCCAGATTGTGGGCTCCATCCAGTAGGGGTTGTGCAGGAGGCAGCCAATCAATGATTCTCTCTCATCATTGATGTTTCTATCTCTCTCTCCCTTTCTCTTCCTCTCTGACAAAAAAAATAAAAAATAAATGGTGTGAATTGTGTTGGGGGGAGGGGGTTTAAATGCTTTATAGACAAGAAATAACTGCACTACAGCCAACTTATTTATCATCATCACCTTCATCTTCATAATCTTCGTCTTTGTCCTCATCCTCATCTTCCTCCTCTTCCTTCTTTTTTAAAAAAAACATATTTTATTGATTTTTTACAGAGAGGAAGGGAGAGGGATAGAGAGTTAGAAATATTGATAAGAGAGAAACATTGATCAGCTGCCTCCTGCACACCTCCTATTAGGGACGTGTCCGCAACCAAGGTACATGCCCTTGACCGGAATTGAATCTGGGACCTTTCAGTCCGCAGGCCGACGCTCTATCCACTGAGTCAAACCGGTTAGGCCTCCCCTTCCTTCTTTTTCTTGCCTTTTTCAACCTTGACAACTCCCTTTTTGGCCACATCAGACTTTCCTTTAGCTTGGTATGCAGCAGTATCCTTTTCATATTTTTCCTTCAGCTTAGCAACCTTCTTTTCATAAGGCTACTTGTCATCTGTAGCAGGGTTATTCCACATCTCTCCCGGCTTCTTTGAAATGTCACCAATGGATAGGCCAGGATGCTCTCCTTTGATTTTTGGGAGCTACTCAGAACAAAACAAACAAACAAAGAGGCTGAAGGAGGCATCTTGGTTACATTGGTGTATGATCCTGTAATTTCTTTTTGTTTTCCCTTTATGAGGAATATAAGTTTTCATTTCTCTCTTATAACGGGCCTTGTCCGCCTTTGCCATCTCTTCAAATTTTCCTTTCTCCTTGGCAGATATGGTCTTCCACCGTTCTGACCACTTCTTAGAAATCTCTGAGAAGTTGACTGACGCATCTGGGTGTTTCTTCTTGTGGTCCTCCCAGCAAGTTTGCACAAAGAAAGCATACAATGACATTTTGCCTCTTGGCTTCTTATGATCTCTCTTGCCTATGTTTAATTACTTTTCCTCAGCAGGCACAAGGTCACCCAGTGCCCAGCTGGCTTGCACTTGCCCTGGCACTGTCTCTATGAACTGAAATGGCTGTGTCTGTCAGTTGGCTTTTATGTAAGGATCTGTGTATACAAATATATGCTACATTTATTTATAGACCTATAAATAGAGACCCACATATGTATTTGATTTATTCTTGAAATAATCTTGTCAATTCACTTCAGCAAAAGTTGGTGGTGTAAAACATTGTTCTAGTCTTGTACAGGATAAAAAGAGAAACAAATCACAATATTTGTTCTATTGAATTTTGGTATCCACATAATTATAGAAGTCAAAATGTAGATATAACAATGTAGGACAAGGAAAGTGTATGGGGTAAGTAGAATTTTTTTGAGATATTAACAAAAGTTTCACTAAAATTATGGCTTTGAATAGATGGGCCTTGGTGGATGGGTAAAAGTTTTGTGGGTGGAGATGGAGAAGATTGCCAAGCCAGGGAGAGAAAACGAGATGAGAAAGCTAAAAGGAATTTAAAAAGCAGAGAACACTGTGTAGACAAGCTTGGCTCAATACATATTTGTTGAGTGAATGAAATGTTAATGTTCTATCCTATATAATGAAAGCCTAATATGCTAAGCGTCCAGTCGTCTGGTCGTCCATTCAACCAATCAAAGTGTAATACACTAATGATATGCTAAGGCCGCTCAACCACTCGCTATGACGTGCACTGACCACCAGGGGGCAGTCGACCAGTCGACCAGTCGCTATGATGTGCACTGACCACCAGGGGGCAGACACTCTGACTGGTAGGTTAGCTTGCTACTGGGGTCTTGCTGATTGAGACTGAGTGAGACAGGCTGGACATGCCCTGGAGCCTTCCTGTGGTCCCTCCCTGGCTGGCCAACCTCCTGCATTCCTCCCTGGCCCTGATTGTGCACCGGTGGGGTTCCTCGGCCTGGCCTGTGACCTCTCGCAATCCAGGACCCCTTGGGGGGATGTCAGAGAGCCAGTTTCAGCCCAATCCCACAGGCCAGGCCAAGGAACCCCACTAGTACATGAATTCGTGCACCGGACATCTAGTTTATTTATAAGCAAGTGCTGGTAAAGTGAACTTTAAATGGGGTTGTAGTTAATCATGTATGTTGGATGGAGTGTGTGGAAATAGAATTATAAGAAACCTCACTTCACTGCCTGCCCCTGCAGCCCCTGCACTGTGTCTGAGGCCTCCCTGGCCACACCTCTTCACTTGCCTGTTAACTGATTTTTCACCTTCAAGGTTCAGTTTCATTTTATCTTCTAAAGAAGCTTTCCTTGATTTTCCTCCCCAGTCAGAGTTATATGCTCCTTCTCTGTCTACTTTAACATAGTATTTATATTGAAAACATTGAGTTATGTGTTGGTCTTCACCACTAAACTATGAAAAATTCAAGGATAAAAATTTTGTTTTACTGGTCTTTGCATAACCTGTTTGTAGATCTAATAGGTGCTCAATGCTAGTTTAAGGAATTAAACATTTTAAATTGAGTATTGGATTGATAATTTTCTCTCTTGCCTTTTATGTTATTCCTTTTTTCATTCTCAGTATCTTCCTATATAATAAAAGCCTAATATGCAAATTGACTGAACAGCTGAACGACCAGTGGAAGGACCGGTTGCTATGATGCACACTGACCATCAGGGGGCAGATGCTCAATGCAAGAGCTGCCCCCAGCCTGCAGGCCGCAGGCCAGCCCAGGCGGGTGCCAGTAGGGGTCCCCTGACTGCCCTGCCAGTTGCCTCGCAGAAGGAGGTGACCAGCGGCAGCAGGGAACAGGGCTGGCGAGTGAGCAGCACCAGATCAGCCAAGGCAGGTGCAAGCAGGGGGGTCCTGATCACCCCACTGGTCACCCCACAGATCGGCCCTGATCACCAACCAGGCCTAGGGACCCTATCCGTGCATGAATTTCATGCACTGAGCCTCTAGTAAGTTATAATTCTTTACCTATAGCTGGGACTGAAGTGCCCATACACATTTCACGACTCTGCTTATGTTCTCCCATGTTCCCTCAGCCCACCATGACCTTTTGCTATGTCTCCAGAGACCTGAATCCTAGACATATTTCTTGTTCAAGCTCCAAGGCCTCCTTTATCAGACGTACTTCTCTGAAACCCCCTCCCCCCCGCCCCCATAAGGGAGTGTTCTTCCTGCTCTGAATTCCATGATGGTTTTCTATACTACTCACATGGGCTTTTCTATTTTTTAGACCCTAGCTGGAGGTAGAATCTGCATTTCATGTATCTTCAAAGGTCTACGAGGTGCTCTCAGAATAGACACACATTCCAGATGTAGCCAACGTATTTATTTATTTTTTTTATTGAGCACTGACTATTTGTGAGACACTATGTTGACTGCAAGTTATTCAATAAATATTTACTAAACAAATGTTTCACTCATACCTTGCTTGGGGAAAAACTGCAGTGACACAGTGTGGGTAAAATCGAATTTGGAGGCAGAGATATAAAAAAAAAAATAAGAAGGAATAAATGAGAAATATATCCTCTAGCAAATTATAGAATTTCACATAACCATTTGAAACCTTGCTTTGTTTTTTAAAGTCTCCACAAAATCTAGCAAGTCTGAAAAGCAGTTTGAAAAAATGATACCCTGGAAGAAACAAACGTTTCCTCAGCATGGAAGGAGTTTTAAAGAGTTCTGTCGTTTCTTTCACAGTTATGAACTTGTCTTTCCAGTAATTCCATAGTGACTAATTTTATATTGAAGCTAACCACTTAACGTTAAATGTGTTTGGTGCTGCAGATCAAGTATAGACTAGGAAGCTTTGAATGGAAAGTAATAACAATAAGTAACAGTAAGTAGTAACAATAAGAAAGAAAAATGAAATCTACTTGGAGCTACTTTCTTTGATGTAAACAACCAGCTTTTATGATTTCAGTGGCTTTTGTTTTTTCCCTTTCATTTTCCAAAGCATTCACTTTGGCCAGAATTTTCTGTCTTTTTCTTGATATCCTTGGAGACCCCAGCTAACCCACCAGCTCTTACTCTCACCAACTTCCTCTAGCTCCTTCTCTGCAAAGCTGAATGTGTTTGAAAACCTTAGCATAGCATATCCAAATGGACTCTGCATCCAAGGCAAAGGGCTTTCATGTTAATTTGCACCAGGATTTAAACATTAAATATAAATATTTTCTTTTAAAATCATTAAATGTTAATCAAGTGTTAGAAGGAATAACATTTTAGAGTTTGTGCCTGTGTGTTAACCAGGGTGCCTACCCTCTGAAGCATGTGGTGTACCCACCATCTAGATGAGGGCACTGAGTAGAAGCTCTCCCAGGATGAATAAGCAAAGCCCTGGAGAGAGTGATCATTTGGGGGCCAATTCACTTTGGTGCAGAAATAATAATAATGCTCTTATCAATAGTCATTGAAGGAATGGTGATACCTTGGGTGGTAGGAGTCTTCACTTAATGACTCGATTTTTCCCTCTTTTCTAGGAGACACTGCAAAACCACTCTTTGTATAATCCTTCTCCAGGAACAGTGAGTAGATTCATTATTATGTTCTCATTAACTTGTCTAATATTTTTCTGTCCTTTTAGCCAATACATACTTCCTTCCTCTGCTTTCCCCAATCCTCTCAAAAATTGAAGCCATCTCCTACATCAAGTATTTACTCTTTTGGTTTTGTTTTGATTGCTCATGTTCCTTCTACTCACTAAGCTCATTTTTTAAAAGGCAGAGAACACAGGGGAAATTTCTCCGAGCTCATCAATGTTGACAAAACAGAAATGTCAGCACCTCATCATTAGTTTTATGTCATATATCTTTGAAAAATTTCTTTCCTGCCAGAGGAGGCCATCGGATGCGGGCAAATTGCAGAATGAGCTTGGCTCATGCTGTGGATGTGCTTCCCAGAATGCAGGTTCCAGCACAGGGAAAGTTCAATGAATGTTGAATGAATAAATAAATAAAGATAGAGAGAATCAGAGTCAGCCCTACTGAATGTACATGATGGCAATTCATAGTTTATAACAGAATCTAGGATTGTAAATGCAATTATAATCTGGCAGGCTGTATCCTGATTACGTTAATATGGTCTTAGCAACAGTGGTTTGAAGGTAGAGTTTGTTCTAAACATGTAGTCAACTGGAAATAGGATTCTGAATAAAAAGCTCTTCTGTGATTTTGAATCTCTTTTCTACAATCTTCTTTATAAACTATTCTATGTGTGTTTTTTTGTAAGCCTCTTTCATAAGTAAGTTAGAAATATATTGTAAATAATAAACTGAAGACACAGAAAGAATACTAGTATGTATAGAAACAATGTCTTTTACATAGTGAAATGATTACTACAGTCAAATTAACATGTCATCTCCTTACATAGTTAAAAATATATATATCCAATATTCAATATGGTATTATTAACTATAGTCATCATGCTGTATATTACATTATCTTATGATTCTATTTGTATGAAAAATTAGAAAAGGCAAAACTATAATGTCAGAAAGTGGATCACTGGTTGCCAGGGCCAGGAACAAGCGGAAGGGATTGACTACAAAGAAATACTATATTTGAACTTTTTGGGGTGATGGAAGTGTTCAACATGATTGTAGTGGTGGTGTCAGCCTTATATATATATTTAAGGCTGTAGACCTAAAATTAGTACATTTTATTATCTGTTAATTCCATGCCAATTACAAACAAAACAAACAAATAAGTCTATCTTTGTTGTTGGGTAAAATAAGGAAAAAGAAACATTGCCTTTTGAGGTTGGCCCTAGAGGAGAAGCTAATGGCAGAGCTGTACCCTGAGGCTGCCATCAGCCCTTGGGGTTATTTGCTATCCCCATTATAGCTGCCAGGAGCACGGCTTACCCTTTGACTTTTTGTTCCATATTTGGAGATAGGGCTTTGCTTTTGTTTCACTATAGCTTAACTGGGACATGGCTGAATATTTTTCTATATTCAGGAGTACAAAGGAAAACAATGATAGAGAATACTATGACTCTTTAAAATAATCCATCTTACATTTTGTTCTCTACATCAGATTGGCAAACATTTGTTATAAAGGGCTAGGTAGTAAATATTTTAGGCGTATGGGCCCAACTATCTCTGTTGCAACTGCTCAACTCTGCAGTTGTAGCGTGAAAGCAGTTAACTTAATGAACTGTGTTCCAATAGAGTTTTTAAAAATATATATTTTATTGATTTTTTTTATAGAGAGGAAGAGAGAGGGATAGAGACTTAGAAACATCGATGAGCTGCCTCCTGCACACC
This sequence comes from Cnephaeus nilssonii, assembly GCF_951640355.1. Classification (NCBI taxonomy): domain Eukaryota; kingdom Metazoa; phylum Chordata; class Mammalia; order Chiroptera; family Vespertilionidae; genus Cnephaeus; species Cnephaeus nilssonii. The sequence goes on along the minus strand of NC_137079.1, from coordinate 59,463,418 downwards.
CCCCACTGGGGATGTGCCCACAACCAAGGTACATGCCCTTGACCGGAATCAAACCCGGGACCCTTCAGTCCGCAGACCAACGCTCTAGCCACTGAGCCAAACCGGCTAGGGCCCAATAGAGTTTTACAAAGTCAGGCAAGGCCAAATTTTGCTTACAGGCCATAGTTTTAAGACCCTGCTCTGGATTGCCAGATCTGGTCCATTCTCATGGGCAAGGTAAGGTCTTGACAAGTTCTCTACCTCACTAGCTCCATCACCCAAGAATTCCCTTTGGATATTGGCATCCCTCAACCTCCAGATGAATGAGAAAGATTAAGGATGGTCATCTTTAAATCTGATGGTTTTGTTTTGTCTGAGGTTCTTCCTCTCACTTGGTTCAATGACATCAAACATTACCTGCCCCTTCAAGGGCTACTCACCCTCTAATGTCTAAAGTAGGCCCTACCTTTTTTAAAAAAAATCATAATCTTGTCAGATGATGCAAGAATTGCAACATCATTGTAAGACACAAGTTCATCTAGTTAAGAACCAGAGGTGCATTTCCTCATGAAATTTCTAGAAATATAATACAATCATCACTGTTACTATTGGACTTGTTGTTTATTCAAGGCTGAGCATGCACATATGGGCAAATATTTGCTTTGGATTTCTCAGTGAATCTTGCATAATGCAGAAATAGTTTATTGCTCAGGTCAGAAGCGTGTATTGGTACAGAGGACTGAAAGGGGCTAGATTAAGGTTGGGGGAATGGGAGTATATACATAATCTCAATATACTGGGGTGGGCAAAAGTAAATTTACAGCTGTGAGTATGTAGAACAGAGCATTTTTTCTTGTATTATTACTTAACTATTGTATTAGTTTCTATACTGTAAACCTACTTTTGCCCACCCATTCATATTCCACCTACATTCCTACATTAGGTTTTACTGGGCCTTTCATACACAAAGTTAGCTCTAAAAAGATCTCTTCTTTAGCAAAACAAATCAAGAAGCCTGATTTGCCTCTGGTTTTACTCTAAGCTATTACTCCATGTCAAAAGTTTGAGTCAATTTGGGATGAGAGCCTCTAACTCCTCTCTATGCTTCTTGATGTTAAGAGTGACTTGACTATTATGATGTTCAGATGACTTTTAGTTCCTGAAGTTGGTACATGTACTCCAATCCTATTGCAGACAGGTGGTCGTTGGGTTAGCACATTGGAGGTTGTGTGCCCTGCCAGTGTGGCTGGATCTATGTGTCCCCTGTGGTCCCTTGGCTCCGCCTGTCGGATATCTCCTGTGTCCTTTGACATATCTCTGTTATTGTGATTTTTGTTGTTGTGTTTTGGGACTTTCTTAGTCTCTCACACTACAAAATGCACCAGGCTCATCTTATATATTATTTACTGCTTCAGTCTTTGAATCAGCCATTTTTCCAAGGAGCACTGGTTTCTTATATTAGAGAATGTAAATGCATTGCACAAGATCTGGATGAAAGGTATGACAAACAGCATTTTTCATCTGGAATTATGAGTAGGTGGGCTTCCTCTTAAGACTTTCTGCTGAGCACTGTCTTTCCAACACCTTTGTTCAGGTGGGAGGAAGTTTTAAGGCATTTCCCAAAAGGCCATTATCATTGGAACATTTCTCATAGCTGTTACGAATGAGAAAGAAGGAAGAACAGCAACCCTGGAATCTCTGCAATCTTCTCCTAGCACTGACCTCTGAGTTTAGCAGGGTCACAGGTATGACAATGGATATTGAGAGCTGTTCATGAGAGAACTTGGACATGAAATCTTTAAGCTGAAGTTCTAAGTGCAGTCTTCCAGGGTTTTATGTGCTAATATCTGTTGTGTGCTTTTTGTACTCTCGAGAATGTAGTTGGGGCTAATGATTGAATTTGCCTCCTGATTTGGTGGTTAGTATGGTACTTCTTACAGGAATGAAATAGGGGTGAAATAATATTATGGAAAAGGACTTACTGCATGTGTACTAATGGGAAAAGGGGGAACAAAAAACTGAGGAGTTTTCTGGTTAAACGTGGTTGTTGATACTTGAATAAAAATGGGGATATTAGGTATTGATGCAGGTGTTGGCCACAAAGGTGAAAATGTGCATCTGAAACTCAGAAGAGAAGTTCTAGGTGAGTGGATTTCAGAGCTGTTTTTATGGGTATTAATAAATTACTTTCTTTCATGGGTCTGATGTGTGTCTTGTAAATTGTAGTATGTGTAATGGAAATAGTAATGTATCGATGGATTTTACTTCAAAAGGGAGACATGAGTTGAATATGAAGATACTTTAAATAATAAAACTCAATTTAATTATTCATGGCCTTTTAGGATATACGAGTATTAAAATCAAGATCTAAGTAGCAACAACAGCAACAACAAAAAAGACTGGTTCAATGAACAGCCAGACTACAAAGTTACAAGCATGTACTGCATGCTAATGTGAGAATTGCTGTGATTATAGGAGCTGTTAGTAAATAGAAAATTTTAAAAAGTATAAATTACTTTTGTTTGAGAAATGTGAAAGTTATCTCAGGGTTATATTTGTGTTTCATTTATAAACTAGAGGCCCAGTGCACAAAATTTGTGCACTTTGGGGGGGGGGATCCCTCAGCCTGGCCTGTACCCTATCCCAGTCCGGGAGCCCGAGGGGGATGTCTGACTGACGGCTTAGGCCCACTCCCCTAAGTCGGCAGTCAGACATCCTTAGTGCTGCTGCGGTGGCTCCGCCACTGCTGCTGCGCTCGCCAGCCATGAACACGGCTTCTGGCTGAGTGGCACTTCCCCTGTGGGAGTGCACTGACCACCAGGGGGCAGCTGCTGCATTGAGCGTCTGCCTCCTGGTGGTCAGTGCGCATCATAGCAACTGGTCTTTCTGCCCTTTGGTCAATTTGCATATTAGCCTTTTATTATACAGGATTACTTTTCTGGAGAGATATAACTCTTAATTTGGGATTGTATTTTTATTTGATTTAACAGATAATAGTAGTTCATACTTTATAACAGCATCTATCAGCCCTTCTGGTATGTAATACTGAATAACTGCTGTAGGTACATCTAGGCTGATTGCTCATATCAATAAACTTACTATGAACTAGAGAGAACCAAATAAAGTCTTCTCAGTAGCAGATGTTTGAAATGTTAGAGGACAGTTTTGATATAAAGCTACAAAGGAAATAACTGAAAAATTAGAGATTTTTTTAAAGTACAGTTAAAAATAAGTCATATATGCCCTAGCCGTTTGGTTCAGTGGGTAAAGCATCAGCCCAAGGATTGAAGGGTCCTGGGTTCAATTCCAGTCAAGGGCACATGCCCAGGTTGCAGACTTGATCCCTAGTAGGGGATGTGCAGGAGGCAGCCAACCAATGATTGATTCTCTTTTATCGTTGAAATTTCTCTCTCTCTCTCTCCCTCCCTGAAATCAATCCTATCTAATAAAAGAGTAATATGCAAATTGACCATCACTCCAACACACAAGATGGCTGCCCCCATGTGGTCAAAGATGGCTGCACCCATGTGGGCACAAGATGGCCACCACAAGATGGCCAGCAGGGGAGGGCAGTTGGGAGGGACCAGGCCTGTAAGGGAGGGCAGTTGGGGGCTATCAGACCTGCAGGGGAGGGCAGTTAGGGGTGACCAGGCCGGCAGAGGAGGGAAGTTGGGGGTGACTGGGCCTGCAGGGAAGGGCAGTTGCGGGGGAACCAGGCCTGTAGGTGAGAGCAGTTGGGGGGGACCAGGCCTGCAGGGGAGGGAAGTTGGGGGTTACCAGGCCTGCAGAGGAGGAAAGTTGGGGGCAATCAGGCTGGCAGGGAGCAGTTAGGTATCAATCAGGCTGGCAGGGGAGTGGTGAGGGGGTGATCAGCTGGCAGGCAGAAGCATTTAGGGGCAATCAGGAAGGCAGGCAGGTGAGCAGTTGGGAGCCAGCAATCCTGGATTGTGAGAGGGATGTCCGACCCCTTGAGGGCAGTCGGACATCCCTCAAGGGGTCCCAGATTGGAGAGCGTGCAGGCTGGGCTGAGGGACACCCCCCCCCCCCATCCTGTGCACGAATTTCGTGCACTGGGCCTCTAGTAAAAATATATTTTTTAAAAAGTAAATCATATATTCATGGGGAGAAAGCTTAAAGATGACTTTTATTTTTCTGTAAGTGATCCCTGAACAAGATCAGATGTAAGGTATATAGTGTATTAAGGCTACTGGACCCACAATATAGGAAAACTAAGTGGTCTTGACTCTTTAGTGCCCATCAGCACCATTTCTGTCATGCCCTTTTTTGAATATTGGTGGTGGCACAGAGATGTGACAAATAATTGGCTATTGCTTTCTTTTTTCTGGACACGCAGCATATGTAGCCCAAGATCATTGTAACTTTGATGTTTCCTATTTTTAACTCAGAACTCTTCTATACACTATGATCCAAATGATTAGAATTGAAATACATAATATAACCTATTAGCTGTCTTTGTGCAAGAAGAAATTAAGCCTCATAAGAATACCAGTATATTTGGAAACCCCAGTTGGATCTATCAAAGACAGGAATGTTCAAGAACCAGGTGGATTTCCAGTGCAAACATTTGCTGATTGCATCTTTGATTTAATTACTATAATTTATCTTTTGTGCTATTAAGTGCTCCTTTTTAAATATCAGCACATTAGATTGAAAGCTCATTGGGTTTTTGCCAAAATCTTCTCTATCAGTCCTGCATCTTTGTTATTTTAGGCGGTGTCCTGTGCAAATCAAAATCTGTTTTTGTTATGCTTCTTTCCTTCTGGCAAAGGTGCAGTGAATTGGCCTCAAATAAGGCCAAATTTTAAGCCCCAGGACAAACTCAGCCAAAAGATCTCAGTACATCAATTACACTTCACACATCAATGAAATCTCATGCCCAAAGAAAAGCAGAGAGGGAAAAATGACAAATTAGCTGTGTTCCCCACTTTGTGGACTCAACACCCTTTCCCCCCTACCCCAAGTCAACAATGAGCTCTGGCTATGACATGACAAGCCTGAGGCACAGTGCCAGCGGGATCTAGAAAGTTCTGTCTTTCCAAATGTGAGCCAGTGTTAATCTGAGGTCTGATGTCCTGGGTTTCAGTATTTAGTCTTGGTCTTGCTGTTAATCAGCTTTTACATGCCTCGCTTTTCTTATTTGTAAGATAAAAAGTATCTAAAATATATTATTCTACTGAGTTCCTTCTTACTTCTTTCTCCTGCTCTCTCTTTTTAAATGGACCCTAAGGTTTGAACTGAACAGAACTATGACTCTAAACAGGGGGTGATAGAAAGCCTCTCCATGCCCTTCCTTCATATTCATTACAGCATAACTGACATTGTGTTTTTTGTTTTTTTAATTTTTTGCACCTTTAAGCTGTGCAGAAAGAGATGAATGCCCATAGATAAAGAAAAGACAAACACGAAAAAGCAAATATTCTAAAAACTGAGAAAAAGGCATGAACAAAAAATTTATAAACGAATAAATATAAAAGAACAGACATGTGGGAATGTATTGAAGCTCAGTGGTAGTCATTCCAATTCATAATATCATTTTCACGCACCAAAATAGCATTTAAAAAATGCTGATACTCAATGCTGATGAGACAAGAGTAGGGTTTACATTGCTACTCAGATTGTAAATTATTAAGACTCTTCATGAAAAATAATTTAGCAATATGTACCAAGAGTCTCTTGGTCCATTGTTTTCCCTTTTAGGATTTATTCTAGGAATCCTTATCCTTTAAAAAAGTTGAATAAATATTTCTGTAAAATATATTATTAGTAAGAATAAAAAATTGGAAGCAACATAAATATGCCACAATAGCGTTAAATGAGTGATAGTATATTGAGATGCGATAGTACATGGTCATTTAAAGTGACATATTAAAGAACAGTTAATGTTAACTGAATGAAATAATTATGTAGTAGAATCTACCAGAAGTATATTATGATTTTAATTATGTAAGTATATCCTCTCTAATAAAATGGTAATATGCAAATTAGCCATCACTCCGCTACATAAGCCACACCCACCAGCCAAGCCACGCCCACCAGCCAATCAGGGAGAGTATGCAAATTAACCCCAATCCAAGATGGCTACAGCCACAGTGAGCAAGGTTTCCCAGGTAACAGAGCAAGCCAAGCTTTCCATAGCCGTTGCAGGCCTAAGCCTCCACTCAAGCTACAAAGTTTCAATTATAGAAGGTAAACAAATTCAAACAAAGGGCGGCAGAATGGAGCTTGAGAGAGCAGGCCAGGGTTGCCAGCGGCAACAGGGGAAGCAAAGCTTTCCACACACCCTGGCCGGGCTTACCTGCTTAAGGCTACAAAGTTTCAATTGTAGAAGTTGAATTAACTGCCACAGAGATGGCTGCCACCCCGGAGGGAGCAGCAGGCTTGGCTCCGCTCCAGGCTACAAAGTTTCAATTGTAGAAGGAAAATAAATTCCAGATACCAGGGCCTCCACTTGGGTTGCCAGGGGGCGTGGCTGGCCTGCAAACCACCACAGGCCCCTCGCTCAGGCTGCTCCACGCCCCAAGGGAACCCCACCCTGATCCGGGACACCCTTCAGGGCAAACCAGCTGGCCCCCACCCATGCACCAGGCCTCTATCCTATCTAATAAAAGAGTAATATACAGATTGGTCATCACTGCAACACACAATATAGCTGCCCCCATGTGGTCAAAGATCCTGCCCCCATGTGGACACAAGATGGCCACTACAAGATGGCCAGCAGGAGAGGGCAGTTGGGAGGCACCCGGCCTGCAAGGGAGGGCAGTTGAGAGGGACCAGGCTTGCAAGGGAGGGCAGTTGGAGGTGATCAACCCTGCAGGAGAGGGCAGTTAGGGGTGACCAGGCTGGCAGAGGAGGGAAGTTGGGGGCAAACAGGCTGGCAGAGGGGCAGTTAGGCATCAATCAGGCTGGCAGCAGATTGGTTAGGGGGTGATCAGGCTGGCAGGCAGAAGCAGTTAGGGGCAATCAGGAAGGCAGGCAGGCAAGCAGTTGGGAGCCAGCCGTCCTGGATTGTGAGAGGGCAGTCGGATATCCCTCCAGGAGTCCCAGATTGGAGAGGGTACAGGCTGGGCTAAGGGACAACCCCCCGCCGTGCACGAATTTCGTGCACCGGGCTTCTAGTATATATATATCAATCAAAGATAATATATCAACATCAATCACTGTTAAGTGTTTTAAGTGGATTTAGAAACGTTTTCACATTTCTCCTTTAACTCTATATTCTCTAATGTAGAAATGAGAATATGTTTTTACAATAAACATACTAAAAAGTAATATTTAGGATTTTTAAGTACAATTTTTATTTTTATATTGTTAATATGTCAAATTATGATGTGCCTCACAAATTCATTAAACAGATTTTGTCAGATGTTTTCTAATTTCAAATTGTACTTGCACAAAGCACAATTTGTTACTACCAGTTATAATGAGTTAAGAAAAGATATTCTGGGGATTAATTAATTCATAAACGTAAAGAAAACAATTAATATTTTTAGTCTAAAAACAGATGAAAAGATGACAAATAAGACATTCTTTTTTTATTTTCCCCTCTATGATTTCTCTCTGGGAATGAATAGTTTTGTCAGAAGCATTAAGTCTCTACATCAGTTTGGATGTCTTTTTATTGTCCTTTAGGGAAATACTGGTCCAGTGATCTAAAAGTGATAAAGCAGCATTCTGTGTGCCTGACATATAGTAAGTCCTCACTCAACCTTGTTGAAAGGTTCTGTGACTTTAAAAAAAATGAAGTGTAATGAAACCAATTTTACCATATGCTAATTAGTACAAAGAAGAGTTAAGTTCCTTTGGAAATGACATTATTGGGTGACCTGCTATACTCATTTAGAAGGTTTAATATTCTCTCCCATAGTTCTTTAGGAGGAGCATGAATATTACTTTGAGCTTGTCAACTTTTCCTTATTTTTAAAAATAAATGTTTAAAGACTTTTTAAAACATATTTTTTACATTAATATACTTCTCAATAAAAGCTGCTCCAATATTGGAAAATTTCACAAGTAGTCAAATTCTTACAAGCAAAAGGTTTGTTACTTGGTGTTGGTTTCCAGCTGAGCTTGTATTTGAGATTTAAATGTTGTTTTGAAGACATGCTCCCATTACAAGTAAATTGGGTATCTTCACTCCACACCCTTTTCAATCATGTGGAGTTGCTGATTCTGGTTTTACAGAGATTCATTTTAATTCCCAGCGAAATAAAACAAAGAACACAATAGAGGGCAATGCTCCAGGTTACATCATCTGACATGGATATCAGATTAGAAATTTTCTTTCATAAGCAGACTGTTTATATAGTCTGCTTAGTCAATAGTTTATAAGATAGCACACATTTTCTAGCCCTCCATTAAAAAACTGCATTGAAATTGTCTAGAGGCTAGTTACTTATGGGCCTGACTCAAACTATAGGAAATAAAAATGTATTAGCCAATTGTAACAAATGGAAGTGCTTATTAAATGAATATTAGTGCAAAAACAATACACAGTTCCTACCATCCATGAAATATGTATTGTCTTTTGAAGACATCATTTTGATGCAGGAGGAATTAATGGGCCAGGTTTTCCCAGATACGAGTGGAAATGAGGTGGAGGTTCTTGGGGCACCGCTGACATAAGCATTTTCAGAGCCCTCCTCGGGAGGATAGGATGTGGACGATTTTATTGGCGTGGAGTTGCATTTCTCAGGTTCCAAAGTCCCCTGCCCCTTAAGCCAGTCCTGAAAGTGGGGGTAGCTGGGAGTTCAGCAGAGCCAGAAACAAGGTCACTGTCCCGAGTTTCCGCTCCATGTTGCAGCCAGGTGTGGTTCAGCATTGAGGCCAGATTAAAGTCAATTAGTCCAGGTGTGGAGTCCAACATGGCTGAGTGCCATGTGGGCACAGGGACGCACAGCCCCCTGCCGCAGGAGTCCCAAGGGGGCAAGCACATGAGAAAGAGAGTTCACTTCTTTGTTTAGAAGTTTAAATATTTAGGTTTCCCATGCTTGCAGTGGCCATGCCCATCCTGGCCAATTACCTGTTTCTAGGTGTGATTGACAGACAAGCACCTTCCTATGCCACTCAGACCTTACTGGGCATGCATCTAATCTGCTGTTGTCCAGTCCCTCCCCCCATCCATCAGTGCAGAACAAAAGTTTTGGCAAAGCTGTATAAATGTCAGGTCTCTATCTAGTCTTCCCTTTCCTCCTTTGCTGTTAAATAATAACCAGGTTATTACAATGGCATCAATTTCACCTTATTGGGAGGCTTTTTAATAACTGCATTTGAACAGTTGCTGTATTTTGGATGAGAATGTTCTAATCTAATAAAGATACTAAGGAACTCAGGTTATGCAATAAATCCATAAGGTAGTGAGAGGATATTTCAAAAAATTTGGGCTCTCTTTAAGCAGGTGAAGTTTTATATTCCCTATTTGCCAGAGGGGAAACCAAGTCTACGTACTGAGTCCTATGCAAAAATCAACACAGGCTGTAGCAGAGTGGCATGAAGACTTGCCTCCTGATTTCTTTTTCTCACACACCGTATTACCTCAACTAGAATCCAAGTTCCTCTTTGTGAATGAACAGCAGTCCCGTTAGCCAGGGAGCCCTGGATTCAATATGAGAATTATTTGTTCTACCCAGTGTTTGTTTGTTTGCTCTGTTGTTAATCAGTAGGTTTCTTTGGCTGTAATACAAAGCACTGTGACTGAAGCCACTCATCTTTTGTCTGTCAGTATGAAATAATGGGAATACCCTTCTCTCTTCCACTCACTGCCTAAATCCTTTAAAAAAATCAATTTGAACTGCATCAAATGTCAAATTTATTTATGCCTAAAATGTAGTTGGCTTGTTCAGATGTCTCTAATTTTTACATTTGGCTGTTAAATATATCTTTTAAATTAGTAAGTGGGTTGTTTCTATAATATTTTATGAAATGTGTGTTTCTTGTAAAAAACTTAAAAGAAGGAAAAGTCCATATCACATTTTTGATAAATTGTGTTTAATCTTTCAGTATTTATATAAACTTATTTGCCTAGTTTATTCAAGTGGTTTAAAAACATGCACTGACCATGGACAATGTCCTACACACTGTGAGAGGACTGAATGAAATTTGTATGTGTGTGTTCTGCTCTCAAGTCACTGACATTTTGATGGTGCAGAGATATAGTGTAGGAAGTTCTATTTTTGAGGAATAACATGGAGCTTAGGGTTGCCTTCACACTCAAAAATCCACATATAACTTTTGACTCACCTCAAACTTAACTAATAGCCTACTATTTACCAGAAGTCTTACAATGTAATAAACAGTTGATTAATATATATTTTGTATGTTATATGTATTATATACTATATCTTATAATAAAGTAAGCTAGAAAAAACAAAATGTTATTAAGAAAATCATGCCTCAGAACAAAAAGTGATTTGTATTTATGAATGTGAAATTTGTAAAACTTGAGTCTTTCCAATGTGCTGTAATGTGTACTTTATTGTAAACTGCTCCAGTCTCAATAAAATAATTTTTGGTGTGTGGAAAAAGAAAGAAAGAAAATCATATATAGTACAGTATGTATTTATTGAAACAAATTCATGTAAATTTGAACTGTACAGCTCTAACCCTTATTGTTCAAGGGTCAACTACACACACACACACACACACACACACACACACACACACTGAGTGGCCAGATGATTATCACCACGTGATGTTTGTAGGCAAATTAGCCGTACACTGCATCGTATGGGATATGGAAGCCGAAGGCCTGTTCTAACACCTTTGCTGTCTGCAGTTACCAAGATAAAACGTCTCCAATTTGCACAGGAACACAAGGATTGGACAGTCGAGCATTGGAAAAAAGTCATGTGGTCCGATGAATCACGTTTCCAGTTACATCATGCAGATGGCAGAGTGAGAATTTCGCGGAAACAGCATGAAAGCATGCACCCCAATGCATGAGTACAACCCTTCAAGCTGGTGGGGGCAGTGTTATGGTTTGGGGCATGTTTTCCTGGCATGATTTGGGCCCTTTAATTCATGTGGAACAACATCTGAATAGCACAACATACCTAAGTATCATTGCTGATCAAGTTCATCCTATCATGTTGATGGCATATCCCAATGGAGATGGCTTCTTCCAACAAGGCAATGGGCCATGCCACGGTGCTCGTATTGTGCAGGAGTGGTTTCAAGAACATGAAGGAGACTTTGCCTTGCTTAGGGGGCCCCCACAATCACCAGGTCTCAATCCAATTGAGCATTTGTGGGATGAAGTTAAAAGAGCCATCAGGCAGCTGGTTCCACAACCATCAAATCTCACAGAACTGTACAGTGCTATTCATCAGGCATGGTGTCAGATTCCTCGCATCACCTTTCAACATCTCGTGGAGTCAATGCCAAGAAGAATCGCCGCAGTATTGAAGGCAAAAGGAGGCCCAATGAAGTACTGATGGGGTGGTCATAATAATCTGGCCACTCAGTATCCTCTCTAATAAAATGGTAATATGCAAATTAACCATCACTCCGCTACATAAGCCACGCCCACCAGCCAAGCCATGCCCACCAGTCAATCAGGGAGAGTATGCAAATTAACCCCAATCCAAGATGGCTACAGCCACAGAGAACAAGGTTTCCCAGGTAACAGAGTAAGCCAAGCTTTCCATAGCCGTTGCAGGCCTAAGCCTCCACTCAAGCTACAAAGTTTCAATTATAGAAGGTAAACAAATTCAAACAAATGGCGGCAGAATGGAGCTTGAGAGCAGGCCAGGGTTGCCGGCAGCAACAGGGGAAGCAAAGCTTTCCGCACACCCTGGCCGGGCTCACCCGCTTAAGGCTACAAAGTTTCAATTGTAGAAGGTGAATTAACTGCCACAGAAAATGGCTGCCGGAGCCCCAGGCTTGGCTCCGCTCCAGGCTACAAAGTTTCAATTGTAGAAGGAAAATAAATTCCAGATACCAGGGCCTCCCCTTGGGTTGCCAGGGGGCGTGGCCGGCCTGCAAACCACCACAGGCCCCTCGCTCAGGCTGCCCCACACCCCAAGGGAACCCCCACCCTTATCTGTGACACCCTTCAGGGCAAACCAGCTGGCCCCCACCCGTGCACCAGGCCTCTATCCTATCTAATAAAAGAATAATATACAGATTGATCATCACTGCAACACACAATATAGCTGCCCCCATGTGGTCAAAGATCCTGCCCCCATGTGGACACAAGATGGCCACCACAAGATGGCCAGCAGGAGAGGGCAGTTGGGAGGCACCCGGCCTGCAAGGGAGGGAAGTTGTGAGGGACCAGGCCTGCAAGGGAGGGCAGTTGAGAGGGACCAGGCTTGCAAGGGAGGGCAGTTGGAGGTAATCAACCCTGCAGGAGAGGGCAGTTAGGGGTAACCAGGCTGGCAGAGGAGGGAAGTTGGGGGCAAACAGGCTGGCAGGTGAGCAGTTAAGCATCAACCAGGCTGGCAGCAGAGTGGTTAGGGGGTGATCAGGCTGGCAGGCAGAAGTGGTTAGGGGCAATCAGGAAGGCAGGCCGGCAAGCAGTTGGGAGCCAGCAGTCCTGGATTGTGAGAGGGATGTCCGACTGCCCGTTTAGGCCCGATCCCTGGATCGGGCCTAAACGGGCAGTCGGACATCCCTCCAGGAGTCCCAGATTGGAGAGGGTACAGGCTGGGCTGAGGGACAACCCCCCACCGTGCATGAATTTCATGCACTGGGCTTCTAGTATATATACAATAGGTAGTATATATAATTTATATGTAATAAAATATGTTATCTTATTTTCTTACTTCACAATATAATGAGCATTTTCTCACATCATTAAAATTTTTGTAACAGTATCATTTACTAGTAATGTTTGCATAATATTTCAAGGTATGGGTGTCCTTAATTTTATTTAGACATTCCACAATCTCTACTATAAAAACCCCTTGGTTGTAACGCCGTCATGCTGTAATGACCAAAGACTGATCACCAGGAGGCTGTGTGCACAGCAAGGTGCACATGGGTGGGCAGGGACTTGACTCTGGGTCTCACAGCTCCAGTGGGACTTCATGCTGAGTCCCATGGGCACCGGCAGGACTTGACACTGCATCCCCGTGGGCACTGGTGGGACTTGACTCTGTGTCTCACAGCGCACCAGGTCTGGGTCTCACGTGATTTCGTGCACTGGGTCCCTAGTAATAAATATGTCGGTTCTTTATTTTTATAAATTATTAGAGGCCTGGTGCACTAATTCGTGCATGGGTGGGGTCCCTCAGCCTGGCCGGCGATAAAGGCCTATTGGGGCCGTCTCACCCAGTCTAGGGGGAGGGACTGCAGGAGGTTGGCTGGCTGTGGGAAGTTGGCTGTGGGAGCGCACTGACCACCAAGGAGCAGCTCCTGCATTGAGTGTCTGCCCCCTCGTGGTCAGTGTGCATCATAGCGACCAGTCGACCGGTTGTTTGGTTGAATGATTGTAATGGTCACTTAGGCTTTTATATATATAGATTAAGTAAAAATCTTGGTACTTATATTCTTTGCTTCTTAAAATTTAGAATAAATTTCTACAAGAAAACTTTTGTGTCAAAAGCTTAGAAATGATCAAAATTTAATACAATACATGAATTGCTTTCCAGAAAGACTTACACCATCATCCATACTTATAACAGGGTAATACACCAATTAGACTGGATAGACCAGGTGTCTTCCAGATGTCCTTCCGGACGACCTTCTGGACAAAAGCCATGGTGGCGGTGGCTGAGGCAGAGGCAGTTAGGGGCAATCAGGTAGGCAGGCAGAGGCAGTTAGGGGCAATCAGGCCAGCAGGGGAGAGTGGTTAGGGGCAATTAGGCTGGCAGGGGAGAGCAGTTAGGGGTGATCAGGCCGGCAGGGGAGAGCAGTAGGCAGAGGCAGTTAGGGGCATCAGGCAGTCAGGCAGAAGCACTTAGGGGCGATCAGGCAGGCAGGCAGGCAGAGGTGGTTAGGGGAGACCAGGCAGGCATGCAGAGTGGTTAGGAGCAATCAGGCAGTCAGGCAGGTGAGCAGTTAGGAGCCAGCAGTCCCAGATTGTGAGAGGGATGTCTGACTGCTGGTTTAGGATTGGGCCTAAACCGGCAGTCAGACATCCCCCGAGGGGTCCCAGATTGGAGTGGGTACAGGCTGGGCTGAGGGACCCCCCGCCCAGTGCACAAATTTCATGCACCAGGCCTCTAGTCCTATATAATAAAAGCCTAATATGCTAAGTGTCTGGTTGTCTGGTTGTCCATTCAACCAATCAAAGGGTAATATGCTAATGATATGCTAAGGCCCTCAACCACTTGCTATGACAATCACTGACCAGCAGAGGGCAGACTCTCAATGTAGGAGCTGCCCCCTGGTGGTTAGTGCACTCCCACAGGGGGAGCGTTGCTCAGCCAGAAGCTGGACTCATGGCTAGTGAGCACAGCAGCAGTGGCAGGAGCTTCTCCCGCCTCTGTGACAGCGCTAAGGATGTCCAACTGCCAGACTGTGAGAGGGCGCAGGCCGGGTTGAGGGACCACCCTGAGTGCATGAATTTTGTACACTGGGCCTCTAGTTATAGTATATTAGAGTGACAATCATACCACTCTATGCCAATATTCTATGTCACTTAAAAAATTTATTGCTAACATTTTTGTTGAAAACTGGTACTACTTGTTTTAATTTACATTTCCTTATTAGTAAATTTGTATATTTAAAATGTGTCCATACATATAAAAGTATATGCAAAAAAATTACTAAAGACCTCAACCCAGATTGGAATCCAGAAGCCTATAGGGGGAGCTCTCATACCCTACAGTGATTGCAAAGCCCTACAGGAGTAAATTTTTGGTTATAAGAGTGCCTACTAACTCCCTCTTCCTCTTTATAAAAGAACTAGAGGACCGGTGCACGAAGTTTGTGCACAGGGGTGTGTGTCCCTCAGCCGAGCCTGCACCCTCTCCAATCTGGGACCCCTCGAGAGATGTCTGACTGCCTGGACTGCTGGCTCCCAACTGCTTGCCGGCCTGCCTTCCTGATTGCCCCTAACCACTTCTGCCTGCCAGCCTGATCACCCCCTAACCACTCCCTTGCCAACCTGATTAATGCCTAACTGCTCCCCTGCCAGATTGATTGCCCCTAACTGCCCTCCCCTGCAGGCCTGGTTCCCCCCAACTGCCCTTCCCTGCAGGCCCGGTCACCCCCAACTTCCCTCCTCTGCCAGCTTGGTCACCCCTAACTGCCCTCCCATGCAGGCTGGATTGCCCCCAACTGCCCTCCCTTGCAGGCCTGGTCCCTCCCAACTGCCCTTCCATGCTGGCCTGATCGCCCACAACTGCCCTCCCCCGTAGGCCTGATCCCTCCCAACTGCCCTCTCCTGCTAGCCATCTTGTGGCAGCCATCTTGTGTCCACATGGGGGCAGCCATCTTTGACCACATGGGGGCAGCCATCTTGTGTTGGAGTGATGGTCAATTTGCATATTACTCTTTTATTAGATAGGATAGAGGCCTGGTGCACGGGTGGGGGCCAGTTGGTTTGCCCTGAAGGGTGTCCCGGATCAGGGTGAGGGTTCCCTTGGGGTGTGGGGCGACCTGGGCTAGGGGCCTGTGGTGGTTTTCAGGCCGACTATGCCCCCTGGTGACCCAAGTGGAGGCCCTGGTATCTGGGATTTATTTATCTTCTATAATTGAAACTTTGTAGCCTTGAGTGGAGGCTAGGGCCAGTCAGGAAGTTTGGCTTCCTCCATCACCAGGGAAACCCAAGCCTCCTGCTTGCTCCATGACCACAGCCATTTTTGTTGGGATTTATTTATCTTCTATAATTGAAACTTTGTAGCCTTGAGCAGAGGCCTGGGCCGGCCAGGGTGTGCAGCAAGCTTGGCTTCCTCCATTGCCGAGGAAACCCATGCCTCCTGCTCGCTCCGTGGCTGCATTATCTTGGTTGGGTTAATTTGCATACTTGCTCCTGATTAGCTGCTGGGTGTGGCTTGTGGGTGTAGCAGAGGTATGGTCAATTTGCATATCACTCTTTTATTAGATAGGATTTTTCTTTTATTTTCTTTTTTAAAATATATTTTATTGATTTTTTACAGAGAGGAAGGAAGAGAGATAGAGAGTTAGAAACATCGATGAGAGAGAAACATCAATCAGCTGCCTCCTGCACACCCCCTACTGGGGATGTGCCTGCAACCAAGGTACATGCCCTTGACCGGAATCGAACCTGGGACCTTTCAGTCTGCAGGCTGATGCTCTATCCACTGAGCCAAACCAGTTAGGGCAGGATTTTTCTTTTATAGAACTTGTAGGAGGCTCGCCATGGCTGCATGGTCAAGATTACCATTTTTTCTTTTTTTCCTGAGTAAACCCTTTTTGTTGGAGAAATAACTAGCTGTCTTTTTTTGTTTAAGTTCACCATATATAAATTTATCATCATGCATATATTATATATTAAGCTTTGTTTAATTTGATTTTTCTTTTTAAATATATTTTTACTGATTTCAGAGAGGAAGGGAAAGGGCGAGAGAGATAGAACATAAATGATGAGAGAGAATCATTGATTGGCTGCCTCCTACATGTCCCCCACTGAGGAATGAGCCTGCAACCCAGGAATGTACCCTGACTGGGAATCAGACCCTGATATCCTGATTCATAGGTTGATACTCAACCATTGAGCCACACTGACTGGGCTTGCTTTGTGTTTAATTTTAATTAAGAATTAGTTGATGTCTTTTGCTGAATGTTTTTTGAATCTTTTTGTTTTTGACTTGTAAGATTTTAAAATTTGTTAATCCATTGCTATGGTTATGGTAAGTATTTTTTCCATTTTGTTTCCCTGTAATAGTTTTTACATTGCTTTTTAGGAGCTGTAGAAATTTTGACTTTTTTATTTTGTTTTGGTGGATGGTAGAATGATTTTGTGAGTTGAAAACTCTGTGCTATCCAGATAACACTTTTTCATAGTTTTAATATTTACAGTAATTTCTTTAATAGATATGGAATTAACCGGATGTATTTATGATGTAGGTAATTTTTTCGCCAGCAGTAGATTTTTTCTAATACTTTTTATTGAATAGTCCAGTCATCTTGTTTTCATTCAAAATGTTTACATATTTCTTCAAAAATTTTAATAGCTTTTGCAACATATACTAAGTTATATGTTTCAGGATATTTTGATAAATCCTATTTCCATATACAAAGAAATAAAAATATTATAAAGGAGCTAAATTTATACTGCACAGATTGCTTTTTTCTTTCCTATGTTTATTCTTTTGCCACTTATATTTATTAACAAATCTAATTTTAGATGATTTTTATAAAAAATAAACTTTAATATATTTACTTTCAACAAAAGAAAACAATGCTCCTAATATAAATTGTTTTTTAAAATGGTTTGTCTTTTCTCTCAGATATTAAACACCCAAAGGTATATTTTCATCCTTTGCTTTTTTGTTTTTATAAGTGACATATTTTATCACTGCCATTTGTGAAGGTTCCAAATGCATGTGCATCCAGATATATCAGCCAGCCATTTGAGGACTTGCTCAAGTGATGATTCTGTGGATTGGAAAGCATCCTATATTTTGATTTATTCTGTGATTAGACAGATATCAGGAATGATGCTGCCAGTCAAACATTGTCTTTAAAAAATTCAACAATTTTAAAATACCAAAAATACATAATATATTCAGATTTGCTACTTTTCCTTATCAGTAGCAATTCTTGACCATTTTTGTTCAACCGCTCTATCTTTTCAGAACCTAGAATTTAATGGGGAAGGAACCATTCCCTATCAAGTTATAGTTTTTCTTTGTATAAAACTTTATTATGTAGGATAAGTCAAATTAAAGAATTGGTTTGGAGTAGCTTAGGGTGAAGAGAGTAGTTTTAAAAATAAAGTGAATTCAAAAGACTGAAAAACCCCGGATAGGAAGAAAGCCTGAGAGTGACCAGGGCAGCATCCTGTCAGAGGGAATAATTTTTCTTCAGTGTGCCTAATAAAGTATATGTGAGTGGTTAGAAATGAGACCAAAAAAGGCAACTAAGAAATTTTCTCATTTTTTATTCTCTCCAAAATTTTGAGTTCAGAGGGCCTAAAAGGGAGAAGTTTAGAGACTGCTAGATAGAAAGAACATGGAGTGTTTTTTTTTTTTTTCCCTTTCAAATAATGTTGAATTTGGAGAAGTGTATCATTTAAGCAATGCACACTTGACTAAAGCAATCCAATCTATTTGAGTTATTTTAGAATGCAGTTCTGGGATATGAGGACTATAGGTTTTTCCTCTTATCAAGGTTGAGATTTTATTCAGATGCAACTAATATTTCCCATTGGGTATCTATATCATAAAAGGCCTGTGGTCGTGATGCCATCACGGCTTCACAACCAACTGCCGGACTCACCAGGGGTGCATTGATGGGTCCTGTGGCGGGCGGGACTTCTGGGTCCCACAGTGGCCACGGCAGGTGGGATTTCTGGAGTGTCGTGGAGCGCTGGCAGCGTTTGAGGAGCATTGCAGGCTGCCAGCAGTGTCTGTGGAGCGTGCTAGGCTTTGCGGGGTGGCAGATATGGCCTGGATGGCAGGTTAGGCCTAGTGGACCCTACACATGCAAGATTTAATTGTGCACTGGGCCTCTAGTATCAGCAATAAAGAGAGTAAACTTATGGGCAAAGAATTTTGGTCTCTTGAGCTCCGGTCAATAATCCTATCTAATAAAAGAGTAATATGCAAATTAACCATCACTCCATGACAAAATGGTGGCGCCCATAGCCACAAGATGGCGGTGCCCAGTCTCCTCAGCCCAGCCGCTGGAGTGTTTGGGCCTGTTGGCCCGGCCAGGGGTCCTGGAGACCAAGCAGAGAGGTGGGATCTGCCCACTCCTGTAGCAGATCAAGCCTTGCTGCTCTGCCGCCTCTGGAGTGTCTGGGGCTGAGCAGTGAGGCTGGAATGTTTGGGCCTGTCGGCTGGCCAGGGGTCGCATGGGATCTGCCCACTCTGTTAGCGGATCACGCCTCGCTGCTCTGCTTTCTCTGGAGTGTCTGGGGCTGAGCAGCGAGGCTGGAGTGTTTGGACCTGTCGGCCTGGCCAGGGGTCACGGGGACCAAGGGGAGAGGCGGGATCCACTGGATCCAGCCTCATTGCTCCCCAGCCTCTGGAAGTGTCTGGGCCTGTCAGCCCCTTCATGAGCGTGGATGCTGCGTCCCAGGGGCACATGCAAGTGGGCGGGGAGTTGACTCTGGGTCTTTTGGCGCAGGGGGACTTGATGCTGTGTCCCAGTTTGTGCTGGCCCAGACTCTGACAGCAGGGAGGAGGAAGTCCCACCCCCACAGAATCAGCCAGAATCAGCCACTGGTCAGACAGCTCTCAGTGGCCTGACAGCCATCTGACAGCAGGGAGGAGGAAGTCCCACCCCTAGAGAATCAGCCGTTGGTCAGACAGCTGTCTGCCACCTGACAGCCAGGACTCTCATTCACCTGACAGCAGGGAGGTGGGACTATGTCTAAACATTTACTATTGATACAAGGTAGCTCTGCGGCAGAAAGAAGCCGGCGTTATTGACAGAAAATGTCTGAAGACCAATGTGCGTCTGATCTTGAAGGCAGGCAGGTGAGGAGTTGGGAGCCAGTAGTCCTGGATTGTGAGAGGGATGTCCGACTGCCCGTTTAGGCCCGAACCTCTTACTGGGATCGGGTCTAAACGGGCAGTCAGACATCCCTCGAGGAGTCCCAGATTGGAGAGGGTGCAGACTGAGCTGAGGGACACGCCCCCCCCCCCCCCCCCCCCGTGCACAGATTTTATGCACGAGGCCTCTAGTAATAATAACAACAGCAGCAATAATAAACATATTAATTGCACACTTATTACATAACAGGTACCATTTAAAACACTTTAGATATACTGATTAATTAAATCCTTACCACTATCCTATAAAATGTGTGTGTGTGTGTTTTTTTTTTTTTAATTTAGCTTTGAGACTGAGGCCCAGAGAGGTTAAGTAACTTGTCCAACATAATGCAGCTAATAGAATAGGTGGAGTATAATTTAATTAAACAAAATCCTGCAGCCTTTAATTAAACTATATGAATAACAACAGAAGAAATAATATTGAGAAAATAGGTTTTGAATCTGATGTTTGTAAGAACCACAGTTGGCCAACTTTAAGTCTGCTGGTTAGAGTTCTTAACCACTGAATGGTAATTCTTTTTTGGAATGAGGTATGGTGAGGAGAGTGAAAGGATGTTGATGGTTAGTGAGTGCTCTCAAGGCTCTGAAAATTTCTAATGGAATCTTTTCTCAACAAGTAGGAAGTCCATCATCAAGTATGGAAAATCAAATTTTAATGTATTTAAATGAAATAATAACTTTTGATATTATATTTTGAAAATACATTTAAGGGGGTTGAGGAAATATCTCATGATGTTATCAGTATCATAACTTGAAAGAAGTGAACTTTCTTTTTGTAATGATGCTTCAGTGAAGAGGCACTATATTTTCCTGCTGTTGACATTTGGTTTTTGACATCATTTACATACTGCATTTTAGAAACCACCTTTTCTCTTTTTATTGTTTAAATACTTAAAGAGAAATTGCATTTTCCTACATTCCCACATGGCGACAGAGAAGAAACAAATATGAAATATTTATTTGAGCTCAAGTTTGGAGAAAGTAATTTAATTTTGTAGAGGTAAACAAGATAGTCTTCACTGGCTAATATTACACAGGGCAATATCCTATCTAATAATAGACAAATATGCAAATTGACCATACCTCTGACACACCCACAAGCCACGCCCACAAGCCACGCCCACCACCCAATCAGAGCGAGTATGCAAATTAACCCAAAGCAAGATGGCTACAGCCACAGAGAGCAAGGTTTTCTAGGTAACAGAGGAAGCCAAGCTTTCTGCCAGCCGTTGCAGGCCTAAGCCTCCACTCAAGCTACAAAGTTTCAATTATAGAAGGTAAACAAATTCAAACAAATGGCAGCAGAATGGAGCTTGAGAGAGCAGGCCAGGGTTGCCGCCGGCAACAGGGGAAGCAAAGCTTTCCACACACCCTGGCTGGGCCCATCCGCTTAAGGCAACAAAGTTTCAATTATAACCCCAACACAAATGGCTGCGGGCCTCGGAGGGAGCCCCAGGCTTGGCTCTGCTCCAGGCTACAATGTTTCAATTGTAGAAGGAAAATAAATTCCAGATACCAGGGCCTCCGCTTGGGTTGCCTGGGGGCATGGCCCGCCTGCAAACCACCACAGGCCCCTCGCTCAGGCCGCCCCACGCCCCAAGGGAACCCCACCCTGATCAGGGACACCCTTCAGGGCAAACCAGCTGGCCCCCACCCGTGCACCAGGCCTCTATCCTATCTAATAAAAGAGTACTATGCAGATTGATCATCACTGCAACACACAATATAGCTGCCCCCATGTGGTCAAAGATCCTGCCCCCATGTGGACACAAGATGGCCACCACAAGATGGCCAGCAGGAGAGGGCAGTTGGGAGGCACCTGGCCTGCAAGGGAGGGCAGTTGAGAGGGACCAAGCCTGCAAGGGAGGGCAGTTGGAGGTGATCAACCCTGCAGGAGAGGGCAGTTAGGGTTGACCAGGCCGGCAGAGGAGGGAAGTTGGGGGCAAACAGGCTGGCAGCAGAGTGGTTAGGGGGTGATCAGGCTGGCAGGCAGAAGTGGTTAGGGGCAATCAGGAAGGCAGGCCGGCAAGCAGTTGGGAGCCAGCAGTCCTGGATTGTGAGAGGGATGTCCGACTGCCCGTTTAGGCCCGATCCCAGGGATCGGGCCTAAACGGGTAGTCTGACATCCCTTGAGGGGTCCCAGATTGGAGAGGGTACAGGCTGGGCTGAGGGACAACCCCCCTCCATGCACGAATTTCGTGCACCGGGCCTCTAGTATTTCTATAAAATATTTGGTGATATAGTACTAATGTGGCTTTTACTTACTTTTCTAGCACAAAATCCTGTAGATTATTTAAACAAAAAGACTTCTTCATAATATAATAGTTATATTATATAATTCTTGTATCATCTTAGATTATTGAAGAAAAGTGTGCATAACTATTAGATAGTTCCATAAGGTACACATCAATCAAATTAGGGATTATAACTTTTAATTTTATATACTTTTATATTAAGTACAAAGTGTTAAATTCACATAACACATATCAACTAAAAATATAGTATTAACTTACTTCTTCACCTCACCCCATCCACTTTCTTCCTGGATTTAATCAGTGTTGAAATTTAGCATGTATACTTCTAGAATTTTACCATATGTAGATAGACATATAGACATAGACATAGATGTAGGTACAGATATAGATATGTGGTTCTAAGGTTTTAAAAGGATATAAGGTCATACTATCCCTACTTCTTTTTGCAAATTATTTGTTGCTTAAATATATCTTGATATTTGCTAATATATATTTTAAGTGCTAGTTTTTTAAAAATGTTTTAATAGCATTGTTATTTAAACCATGACCTACTAGAGTTGGCTCTACAATCTCTGTGAGGAATTGGGATCTGAAGAAGCAAAAATGTAAATGGAAGCACCAGTCAACTCAGTGCTGCAGAGCACTTAAGAGGCTCTGGATGGAGCCTCATCTCTATGGAAATATATTCTTGTTTCATCCTTTAGCAATCATTATCCCTTTCTCCTAAACCAATACCTATCTCCGTCCTGTGTTCTGTAAGATATTTGGTCAGTTGTCCCAGCTGTAGTGCTTTTCATATGCCCTTCATTCTGTCAGAGGACTTTCACAAAGACAACTGAGTTTGAAATTATAAAGTCACAAAAAATGTTGCACTCTCAGATGCAGCCTGATGCATTTCCTTCTTTTTTTATTTGAAGGAGGCCCAATATTATCACTTGCATACTTTTGATACCCAGTAATGTCAATCCTGTTTGCCAGAACACAAAGTAAATGACAGAAAAAGAGGCCACAGCTGAGCAAACAGCACTTGTTGAAGGATATACTCATCATTAGATAAAATGGTAGAGCAGTCTTGGCTGCAGCATTTATAATTTTGGCTGGGATTCTCAGTAGAATATGTCTCACCAGTTCTCACTGACTCAGAATTCAAGGCATGGGAAAAATAGAAATACACATTTATTGGCACTTACATATTGTTTACTGTAAAGATAATGATACACACATATCGTATGCACATATTTACATATATACTTCAAAAATAAAATTACAACAAATTAGTGTTATGTGGGCATGGTCAGTGTATTAAATATGCATATGTTTTTAGCATAGATTTCTCAGAGTGGAAATGCTGGGTAAGAGATGATGAGGGACCTGCCAGATTGGTACTACAAATAGAAACTAATCGGTTCATTCCTTCTACATATTTCACCAATGATGTTCCCATGAAATCATTCAACCCTCAGCGGGCATATAAGAATAAGAAGTACAGACTTTAAATCTCATATTATCATGTGCATAGGGAAGATAAAAATTTCACATTTTAAAAAACAAAAAGTAAGTATTATTTTAGGTGGTATTATGAAATTATAATGGAAATTTAGGGGTATGAAAACCCAAAAGGGCTCTAGGATCAAAGAAGACATCTGTTCAGGGATATTAAAATTATAAAGGTAGGACTAGCTTGTTATAGACTAACTCTCTTAAAGAGACTATCTAGACCAGTGGTTCTCAAGCTTCCCAATGCCGCGACCCTTTAATACAGTTCCTCATGTTGTGGTGACCCCCAACCATAAATTATTTTCATTGCTACTTCATAACTGTAATTTTGCTACTGTTAATGAATCGTAATGTAAATATCTGTGTTTTCCGATGGTCTTAGGCAACCCTGCTAGCGGTTCTCAACCAGTGGGTCACAACCCACAGGTTGAGAACTGCTGCTGTAGAGCCTAAGACCATTGGAAGGATAGTGGTAATCTTTGCTCAGCCTCGTGAATGTACTTCATGTTCAAGAATGGTACCATTTAAAATAAAACAATAACTTTATTATTTAAAAGGGATTATACAATGGAAAAATGAAGGCCAAAAACAGAAAAAAGAAAATAATAAAAGCAAAACTCACCCAAAACCCCAAAGTAATAAAAAGATCAAAAAAGAAAGTACGCCATGGAGAACATAAAGACAAAATAAGAGCAGTAAAGAACAAGGAAATATCAAGAAGGCGGGGGACGACAAGCTTTCCCCTTGGGACAGGGTGAGAGCATTCAACAAGCGGCCCTTGAGTTGGCGCCTCCACAGGCAGCTCCTCCTCTGAGGCAGGAACCAGCAAGGGTCCCGGGGAGGGTTCTTCTTCCAGCGCTGGTGGGGCCTCAGTTGTGTCTGGGGCCGGCCCTGGCTCCACAGCTGCAGCTGGAGAGGCTGCTGGAGGTGGCACGGGCTCTGGAGCCTCCAGCTCCTCAGGGTGGACTTTGGATGTTACAGGAGGAGCCACATCTGCCCCCTGGGCAGGTGCTGGAGTGGTGAGAGGAGAGAAGGTCACCCACATGCCAGAATTCCCTTGTGCCCCCCAAACACAGAACACAGCTAGAGCCCAGGACCCACCACAGGACGCCCTCCCGCCCAAAGTCCAGCAGGCGGGTGTTTGAGGCCAGTTTTTGCTCCTGGCCAGGCTCTGGGGGGCTCCCTGGGTGTCTGGCAACAATCCCTCCCCATAAGCTCACAGGGACCTCCCCTCCCATTCCACCCCCACCGCCCACCTTCTCACCCTTGGGCTCTGCCTCCTTGGGCTCCAGGTCTTCTGTCCTGGTCCGAATTCCGCAGGCACAGCACTGCAGCACCGAGGTGAAAAGTGCCTTCCGCCTGTTGGGACTGAGCGGCTTCGAGGTTGGAGGCTGGTGGGGCCTGTGTGGCTCAGGTGGAGGAGTCCTTCTCCCTGCACCCATGGGCCCTGGTTCCCCAGACCCCCAGGCGGCCACACGCACTTCAGGCCTGCGCTGGCCCTCAGTGGTGTGGCTCACCGGCCCCTCCCTGCTGGGCATGGGGCGGGGGTCTTCATGGACCAGCTGCGGCTCCTCCTTGACCAGCTGTGGCCCCTCCTTGGCCCGGGTTGAGCTCTGCAATGACAGTGATCTCAGCTGACTGGGAGGACTCAAGCCTGGCCCTGGTCACTGCTGCTTCTGCCCACTGGACCTTCTGCTCCCGGTTCGGGTCCAGCCCTGTGTCTACACACACATACACCCAGGGGAAATGAGACTCACCTCCAGGGCTCAGGATAGACCTCGGGCGGAGGGTGCCACCCACACTCCACATCCACCCAACCAGCCTTGACCTGGGGTGTGAACATCACTGGTCCTGACCCCCAAACCCAGCCTGTTCCTGTTCTGGACAGACCCTCCCCAGGTGAACACCCCTTCACCCCCCACCCTCCAAACACACGGGGAGGGGACATGGGCTGCTCAGGTGGGATCAGGGCGGTGGCCTGGCCCGAACAAACCTCCTGTGTTACCTCTGAGTGCCGCCGCCGGGAAAAGGGCCACAGGCGTCCTTTGCGCTGAGTCCGGGTCCGGATCCAGCGGCGGCCACGACTGAACACACTCTCATCGCTGCCTCTCCTGAGGCATCGGCCTCGGGACACGGGGAGACAACACGAAAACATGGGGTCCTCTCCAAGGTCTCTATCCGAGTGAGTGGGAAGGGCAGTTATAGAATGTGGCTGCCTGGTTCCCGGGGCTCCAGGTTCTGTTGGGCTCCATTGTGAGAAAGTGAGGTCACTGCTCATGTCTGAGGAGGTGCTTGGGCAAGGGGACCCAGCCAGTGACCTCACCTCCTGACGATGGAGCCCAACAGAACCTGGAGCCCCGGTAACCAGGCAGCCACATTCTATAACTGCCCTTCCCACTCACTCGGATAGAGACACTGGAGAGGACCCCATGTTTTCGTGTTGTCTCCCCGTGTCCCGAGGCCGATGCCTCAAGAGAGGCAGCGATGAGAGTGTGTTCAGTCGTGGCCGCCACTGGATCCGGACCCGGACTCAGAGCAAAGGACGCCTGTGGCCCTTTTCCCGGCGGCGGCACTCAGAGGTAACACAGGAGGTTTGTTCGGGCCAGGCCCCCGCCCTGATCCCACCTGAGCAGCCCCATGTCCCCTCCCCGTGTGTTTGGGGGGTAAAGGGGGTGTTCACCTGGGGAGGGTCTGTCCAGAACAGGAACAGGCTGGGTTTGGGGGTCAGGACCAGTGATGTTCACACCCCAGGTCAAGGCTGGCTGGGTGGATGTGGAGTGTGGGTGGCTCCCTCCGTCAGAGGTCTATCCTGAGCCCTGGAGGTGAGTCTCATTTCCCCTGGGTGGATGTGTGTGTAGACACAGGGCTGGACCCGAACCAGAGCAGAAGGTCCAGTGGGAAGAAGCAGCAGTGACCAGGGCCAGGCTTGAGTCCTCCCAGTCAGCTGAGATCACTGTCATTGCAGAGCCCAACCCGGGCCAAGGAGGGACCGAATCTGGTCAAGGAGGAGCCGCAGCTGGTCCATGAAGACCCCCGCCCCACGCCCAGCAGGGAGGGGCCGGTGAGCCACACCACTGAGGGCCAGCGCAGGCCTGAAATGCATGTGGCCACCTGGGAGTCTGGGGAACCAGGGCCCATGGGTGCAGGGAGAAGGACTCCTCCACCTGAGCCACACAGGCCCCACCAGCCTCCAACCTCGAAGCCGCTCAGTCCCAACAGGCGGAAGGCACTTTTCACCTCGGTGCTGCAGTGCTGTGCCTGCGGAAATCGGACCAGGCCAGAAGACCTGGAGCCCAAGGAGGCAGAGCCCAAGGGTGAGAAGGTGGGCGGTGGGGGTGGAATAGGTGGGGAGGTCCCTGTGAGCTTATGGGGAGGGATTGTTGCCAGACACACAGGGAGCCCCCCAGAGCCTGGCCAGGAGCAAAGACTGGCTCAGACCACCCGCCTGCTGGACTTTGGGCGGGAGGGCGTCCTGTGGTGGGTCCTGGGCTCTAGCTGTGTTCTGTGTTTGGGGGGCACAAGGGAATTCTGGCACGTGGGTGACCTTCTCTCCTCTCACCACTCCAGCACCTGCCCAGGGGGCAGACGCGGCTCCTCCTGTAACATCCAAAGTCCACCCTGAGGAGCTGGAGGCAGAGCTGGAGGCATGTGCACCTCCAGAGCCCGTGCCACCTCCAGCAGCCTCTCCAGCTGCAGCTGCAGAGCCAGGGCCGGCCCCAGACACAACTGAGGCCCCACCAGCGCTGGAAGAAGAACCCTCCCCGGGACCCTTGCTGGTTCCTGCCTCAGAGGAGGAGCTGCCTGTGGAGGCGCCAACTCAAGGGCCGCTTGTTGACTGTCCTCACCCTGTCCCAAGGGGAAAGCTTGTCGTCCCCCGCCTCCTTGATATTTCCATTTTCTTTACTGTTCTTATTTTGTTTTTATATTCTCCATGACGTACTTTCCTTTTTGATCTTTTTATTACTTTGGAGTTTGGGTCGAGTTTTGCTTTTATTATTTTCTTTTTTCTGTTTTTGGCCTTCATTTTTCCATTGTATAATCCCTTTTAAATTATAAATTTATTGTTTTATTTTAAATGGTGCTATTCTTGAACATGAAGTACATTCACGAGGCTGAGCAAGGATCACCACTATCCTTCCGATGGTCTTAGGCTCTACAGCAGCGGTTCTCAACTTGTGGGTCGTGACCCACAAGTTGAGAACCGCTAGCAGGGTCGCCTAAGAACATCGGAAATCAGAGATATTTACATTACGATTCATAACAGTAGCAAAATTACAGTTATGAAGTAGCAATGAAAATAATTTTATGGTTGGGGGTCACTACAACATGAGGAACTGTATTAAAGGGTCGTGGCTTTAGGAAGGTTAAGAACCACTGATCTAGACAAACTTAAAAAAGTCTACAAGAAAGTATTACAAGGACTCAAGGGACCAAGAGCCCAAAAGAAGAAAAGGAAAAAAAAAAAAATGACACTTCGTATGACTTTTTCCTTCAAAGCACTTACCCATTTTCACGGAGATGCTTAGAAGCTGAGATTAACTGTCAGACTCAGGGGGCTGTGGGTCAGAAGCTTAGAGTCTAGGGACTACCAAGAAGGAAGGGCCTAGTGTTCACGCAGGCTTCCCCTTGGTATTCGTGGAGGACTGGACCCTGGAGTAAGAGTGACCTTTTATAAAGAGCAGCATTCACAAAGCTTGAAGCCTTGCTTTGAAGCATCTCAGTATCAGACGGATTTTGCCTTGACCATAGCCGCCTGCCAGCAAAATCATCCAGAGACTCAAATTAGCTATCCAACCTTTCTTATAAAATTCCTGGCTTTCTATCACAAATTACCAAGCATGGGCGGAAATGAGATTACATGACTGCAAAAGATGGAAACATAAATAGAAGGGAGACATAGATCCACAGGACATCCAGATATTGAAGTCAGTGAACAAAGACTTCAAGATGATTGCACGCTCCAGTTAGGGCAGTGACCTGTTCACTAGGTATGGGTGCAAGCTTACTTGGTCAGACTCGCTAGTGCCGGTTACCTGCCGACAGACTCTTTTGGGCCACTCAGTTTGCTTCTTGGATTTACGTGCTGTTTTCTCTATGTGAACTTCCACTTTAAGCTGCACTCTTTACTTCCCTTTGTGAGCATGCTTATAACTTGCAACTGAAGACACCTTTCTGAAAACTGCCAATTCCTCCCCAGTTCTTCATTTCACAGCAGGACTTTTCCTTCCAAACCTATGATCCCTTTCTCCCCATTACACTTAAAGAGTTGTCAGGGACCTTAAGGGAGATGTGTAAGTCAGCCATGTTAATTAGAAACAGCCTTGAACCGTTCCTGTTGAGTTTGGGAGTCACACAGAATGACATGAAAGTGGAGACCGGGAAATCCCAGACACGTTTCAAGTTTATGTTTCTTGGTAATAACTTTGTCTCATTTGGACGGTGAACCTCAGTCCCCTAACACAGCTGGGAGTTAGAGCAGATGATCTTTCTTCTGCAGGCCATGACATTGGATACCTTCCCTGCTCGTTTTAACTCTGCTCCGATGAAGTTTAGTGCTTCATTGAGAATTTAGGGTGCTGGTAAATGGTTGAGATCATCTCTCCAAACAGGGCATTATGCTGCTCCCACTTACATAAGAATTACAGACAACTGAGGTTTCTTTAATTATGTTCATGATCTGCAGAAAATTCTTTATTAGAATTCTACTGGAAAGAAAGGGGGATCCAAATTTCCCTTTGTAAAAGAAACCACATACATGTAGTTGACATGTTTTTACTGTCCGCCTAATAGCCTTTCTTTCCCTCGTTGTCTAGTATCAGCAACATGCCATCCCCGGTCTTGTTCCCTCACCACTTTAGTGAAGCCAGCAAAGAGGATCGTTTGTTTTTATGGTCAAAGGGTTGGACTTATGATCCAGAGCTAGCAAAAGCTGGGTCAGTTAGAGTTCCATTTTATAGATGCATTAACCCCTCCCTTACATACACACACATACCACTGAGGGACAGAGAGTTTCTCTCTTTTTGTTTTTTTTGTTTCAATAACTGAAAATGTTTGTGGCTATACTTAGCCTCCTGCTCATCTTAAGAAGAAAAGAGACAGAGGGGGAACAATCATTTGGCCATTTGACCCCTGAATCTAGGTTTGGCCGAGACTAGCTCTAGTCCTGACTCAGTCATGTGAGCCAGTGCATTACTTTTTTCAGAGGATGGATTTCAGCTGAATTTCTGTCACTTGCACTAAGAAAGTCCTGAGTAGCCCAGTTATGAGGATTGGTGGAAATTACCCAAAGCGAAGAACTCTGTAGAAAGGAGAGCCTCCTTTGAGATGCGCAACAATGAAACACTAAATCTGAAGCCGCTCCTGCACAGCTGAGTCAAGTTAGATTCTAGGGCCTTTACCATGATCTTATTAACTTTGTATATATGATGATTAGAAAATATTACACATACTTTTTACAAGTATCATTTGAACTTTTTGTCCCTTTTAAAGAAGGAGAATCCAGGATAAAAATGGACATCAAGAAATAGATCATTCTTTCAGCATGCCTTAAAGTTCTGTATCCAAAAATGAATTACTTTATGTTAAAGAGGTTTATGTTTTTGAAAATTGTGATGTAATAGGGATTATTTAAAGACATATTTAAAAATGTCTTTGAAGCATTAATATATTTACTTACTTATAACCTTTTATATATTAGCTCTTATATAATATTTAAAGGAAATGAAGCTGCGTTTCTGAACAGATATTGGACAGTTGAAAATTTTATTATCATATTGGACTTTTCCCCATTAGTTGGAAGCAGAGGAATTTTACTCTAAAATATTTCAATAATGTTTATCTTTTAAAAAATCTTTATTGTTGAGAATACTACAGATGCCTCATTATTCCTCTACCTGGCTCCCACCCTACCCCAGGCCCTCACCGCATTATTGTCTGTGACCGTGGGTTACGCATATATGCATATAAATTTCTTTGGTTAATCTCTCCCTCCCCCCACCCTTTCAGATGAGATTCATCAGTATGTCCCATGCTTCCATGTCTCTGGATCTACTTGGTTCAATTTATTTTGTTCATTAGATTCCACAGATAAGTGAGATCATGTGATATATTTTTTTCTCTGACTGGACTATTTTGCTTAGCATAATGTTCTCAAGGTCCCTCCATGCTTTCTCAAAGGGTAAGATATTCTTCTTTTTTACAGCTGCATAGGATTCCTTGTGTAAATGTACCACTGATTTTTTTCCCAAAGCAAAAGAAACCATCATTGAAATGAAAAGAGAACCCATTGTATGGGAGAACATATTTGCCAATGATACATCTGATAAGGGGTTAATTTCCAAAATATATAAATAATTCATATAACTCAACAAAAGGATGACCAACAATCCAATGAAATGATGGACAAAGGACCTAAATAGACACTTCTCCAAAGAGGACATACAGATGGCCCAGAGACAAATGTTTATCTTTTTTTAAGCTTTTGTGATTGGATGTTTAAACACTGGAGGTCTCTTATGTTTATGTTCATGACACTTGAAAATGCAATCTTGACTAAAATAAGTTAACCTGAAACTGAAACAATTATTTGTCGAGATCAAGGCATGATATTAATTTATTTAGAATACAGTAGGGCCATCCCTATTCATACTAATTAATTAACCAAATTCTATAGAACATTCCCAAAATTAATTAAATGTATTGTAATCCTATTATACTGAATAGTTTAAACTTGTATTTACTTTTCAAATAGTAAATCTCTTTTAAAAATATTTTTATTGTTTTCAGAGAGGAAGGGAGAAGGGGAGAGAGAGAAATATCAATGAGAGAGAATCATTGATCAGCTGCCTCCTGCACACCCGCCACTGGGGATTGAGCCCGCAACCCAGGCATGTGCCTCTGACCAGAATCGAACCCGGGACCCTTCAGTCCATAGGCCGATGCTCCATCCACTGAGCCAAACCGGCAAGGGAAATAGTAAATCTCTTGGTTGACCACAGATATCATTGTAATTATCAGTAACTGTGTAACAGGTTGATGCTCTCTATTGCTTTTTAGATATACCTGTATAAGTTCATTTGTCCCAATTATAAATGATGTCAGTCTAGTGTGTTGTTGAGGTGTTCTTATCTCCTCCTTCACTGTCAAAATCCCACCTGTCACTTCTACTTCTCTCAATATGCTAGCCTTTAGCAATCTCCCAATTCCTCTTGTTCTTACTCTCATCATTATTCCACAGTTCTCACATAAACATGGTAAATTCTATTTTGGCCATTCAATAGTATCTTTGGCTGACTTCTGATAATGGAATGTGAGACTTATCCTATCTAATAATAGAGTAATATGCAAATTAGACGTCACTCCGCGACAAAAATGGCGGCCCCCATACCCACAAGATGGCGGCGCCCAGTCCCCTCAGCTAGCGGGTCCTCGCCAGGGCGATCTGGAAGCCGCCAGGAGCCGGGGGAGGACCAGGGCCGTCGCCGCAGCGATGGGGAAGCTGCCTGGAGCCTGCGGAGGACCAGGAAGCCGCCTGGAGCCTGCGCAGGACCAGGAAGCCGCCTGGAGCCTGCGCAGGACCAGGGCCGTGGCCGCAGCGATCGGAAAGCCGCCTGGAGCCTGCAGAGGACCAGGAAGCCGCCTGGAGCATGTGGAGGATCAGGGCCCGTTGCCACGGCGATCGGGAAGCTGCCTGGAGCCTGCGGAGGACCAGGAAGCCGCCTGGAGCCTGCGCAGGACCAGGGCCTGTCGCGGTGGAGATCAGGAAGCCACCTGGAACCTGCGGAGGACCAGGAAGCCGCCTGGAGCCTGCACAGGACCAGGGCCTGTCGCGGTGGAGATCAGGAAGCCACCTGGAACCTGCGGAGGACCAGGAAGCCGCCTGGAGCATGCGGAGGACCAGGGCCTGTCGCTGTGGCGATCAGGAAGCCGCCTGGAGCCTGCGGAGGACCAGGAAGCCGCCTGGAGCCTGTGCAGGACCAGGAAGCCGCCTGGAGCCTGTGCAGGACCAGGAAGCCGCCTGGAGCCTGCGCAGGACCAGGAAGCCGCCTGGAGCCTGTGCAGGACCAGGAAGCCGCCTGGAGCCTGCGCAGGACCAGGGCTGTCGCCGCAGCGATCGGAAAGCCGCCTGGAGCCTGCAGAGGACCAGGGCCTGTGGCCTTGGCGATCAGGAAGCCGCCTGGAGCCTGCGGAGGACCAGGAAGCCCCCTGGAGCCTGCGCAGGACCAGGGCCGTCGCCGCAGCGATCGGAAAGCCGCCTGGAGCCTGCAGAGGACCAGGAAGCCGCCTGGAGCATGCGGAGGACCAGGGCCCATTGCCACGGCGATCGGGAAGCTGCCTGGAGACTGCGGAGGACCAGGGCCTGTCGCGGTGGCGATCAGGAAGCCACCTGGAACCTGCGGAGGACCAGGAAGCCCCCTGGAGCCTGCGCAGGACCAGGGCCGTCGCCGCAGCGATCGGAAAGCCGCCTGGAGCCTGCAGAGGACCAGGAAGCCGCCTGGAGCATGCGGAGGACCAGGGCCCATTGCCACGGCGATCGGGAAGCTGCCTGGAGACTGCGGAGGACCAGGGCCTGTCGCGGTGGCGATCAGGAAGCCACCTGGAACCTGCGGAGGACCAGGAAGCCGCCTGGAGCCTGCGCAGGACCAGGGCCTGTCGCGGTGGGGATCAGGAAGCCACCTGGAACCTGCGAAGGACCAGGAAGCCGCCTGGAGCCTGCGCAGGACCAGGGCCGTCGCCGCGGCGATCGGAAAGCCGCCTGGAGCCTGCAGAGGACCAGGAAGCCGCCTGGAGCATGTGGAGGACCAGGGCCTGTCGCCGTGGCGATCGGAAAGCCGCCTGGAGCCTGTGGAGGACCAGGAAGCCGCCTG
This sequence comes from Cnephaeus nilssonii, assembly GCF_951640355.1. Taxonomy (NCBI): domain Eukaryota; kingdom Metazoa; phylum Chordata; class Mammalia; order Chiroptera; family Vespertilionidae; genus Cnephaeus; species Cnephaeus nilssonii. Next base: position 59,430,169 of record NC_137079.1, on the reverse strand, counting down.
GAGCTGGCAGAGGAGCTGGGCCTGTTACGCGGCGATCTGGAAGCCACCAGGAGCCGGCGGAGGACCAGGGCCCGTCGCCACTGTGATCGGGAAGCCCAGAAGCTTGCAGAGGAGCTGGGCCTGTTGCTCGGCGATCTGGAAGCCGCCAGGAGCCGGTGGAGGACCAGGGCTGTCGCCGCAGCGATCTGGAAGCCGCCAGGAGCCTGCGGAGGAGCAGGACCCCTCGCTGTGGTGATCGGAAGCCCAGGAGCCTGCAGAGGAACTGGGCCCAGCGCGTGGCGATCTGGAAGCCGCCAGGAGCCAGCTGAGGAGCAGGGCATGGAGTCTTCCTGATTGTCGCTGAGGCGATCGGGAAGACTCCAGTGCCAGCAGAGCAGGGCATGGCGGCTTCCTGATCTCGGCAGCTGGGAAGCCGCCAGACCCTGCAAAGCCGGGCCTGGTGGCTTCCTTAGTGGGGCAGTGGCAGGGAAGTCCCCAGACATGGCAGACAGAGCCCAGACAGCAGGGCTTGAGGGCTTCCTTAGTGGGCAGTGGCGATGGGAACACCCCCAGGTCCCGCAGACAGAGCCTGGACAACAGGGCATGGGGGCTTCCTTAGTGTGTCCATGTCTGGGAAGCCCCTAGGCCGGGCAGACAGAGCACACTGCAGGGCATTGGGGCTTCCTTCACATGGCACATGGCGGCAGCAGGCAGAGAGCGACAGCAGGGCATGGGGGCTTCATCTCCATGGCTGCAGGGAAACCTCCAGGCCCCGGAGACAGCAAAGAACCATGGGGAGTGGGCCTAAGCCATCAGTAGGATATCCTCTGAGAGCTCCTGGATTGTAGAGTGTGTAGGTTGGGCTGAGGGACCCCGTGCACGAATTTCGTGCACCGGGCCTCTAGTAGATAAATAAATCCTGAATAAATGAAGGGGCATCCACTTTCCTTTTAATGATAAAAAAACTGCTACATGTTTTCAGATGGTGAAAACTGGCCTCAGAGGCCTCAGATAATGATGAAAATCTATTCATATCAGCCAGAAAAGATAATATTTTAAACATTTTAGAAATAGAAAACATCTCAATAATTATTACTTGAAGAAAGGAAGATTTTTGGAAGTTTCCTTTATTTCTTTTTTGTTTTGATTTGAAAGGTCCTAAAAGTAAGGGCTTGCTTATTACATTTTTAAAAGGCTAAGAGCACATGAACATTTTCCTCAAATGGAGTCATCAATAATTCAAGAACAAGGTAGAGAGGTTTATATAGAATGTATAAAATTGCAAAGCCCAAGGATAACATGATCTATAAACTCACCAGGGGAAAACTAAAATGACAAATTTGGTTCATGACCACCTTGCAAATGTGCAGTGTTACTGAACACTTGACTTCATTTTCAAAAATATAAATAACATTTTAGTTATCTGAAGACATTGACATATGGGAGGTATTTGGAAATTTATGCTAGTTGAAAAATTATTTAATAAATAAATGAACAAGTTATTATTGGACATTCACTGTATGCATAGAACATCCCAGGTGGTGTGGGGGAAGTAGTTATCAAGTCACATCCTGCCTTTGCTATTCCCATGGGATATCCTGCCATCAGATTACAACTATTTCCTGCCAAAAAAAAAAAGTACCTCATTTTAAAATGACTGTCATGTTTGCTTTTCAATTTCTAAATGGGGTACTGGGTATAATAGAAAGAAGCAGTATAGCAATATTGCAATGTAAGCAAAGACAAAAAGTTCCTCTAAAATGTGCCTAATGAAAAGGAATATTACCACAAAAAAAGTGTTTGAGTTCCAGATGGTCAGAGAGGATTTTTGGATTTGCTTTGGACTTACAATGATTAAATGTAAATTCTTCATAATGAGAGAGAGGGAGAGAGAGAGAGAGAGAGAGAGAGAGAGAGAGAGAGAGAGAGAGAGAGAGGGAGAGAGAGGAGAACTACAAGAAGAAAGAAAATAAATGATTTACTTTCTATTCTCTTTTATGTTCTTGGTTGTGTTTAATTAGCCTCTCATATGAAGGTGAGTATATTTGTAGTCACAAGAAGGAAATTCTTCTATAAGAATACCTTGTCCTGATCAACACAGGTGCTAAGAGTAAGGTGTTCTCCGAGGTCCTTCTGGGGAAAAAAGAAATGTGAAAAATGGATATAGAAAATATTTTGATGTGTTTTCAGTAATGCCAGGCAGATTAAATATCCTAAAATAGCCTTGACACAAAACACCTGGGCATGTTGGGTGATATTTAACCTATATTCTTTAAGTGTATAACTGAACTCAAAAGAAATACAGAAAATTTGAAAGGCCAATGATGAAGAGGAATTTGAAAAGGGGAATAGAAAGAAACTGAATCTGGGCTGTTCTGGAGGGTTTAGGGAAGCATTATACACTGAGTGACCAGATTATTATGATCTCTGAATGCATAATAATCTGGCCACTCAGTGTATATCCTATATAATAAAAGGCTAATATGCAAATTGTCCCCTCGACCAGGAGTTCGACCAGCAGGCAGGCTGGCCAATCGCCCATGTCCCCTCCCCCTGGCCAGGCTGGCCAGACCCCACCCATGCACGAATTCATGCACTGGGCCTCTTACACACACACACACACACACACACACACACACACGCGCACATATTGAGTGGCCAGATTATTATGCATTCAGAGATCATAATAATCTGGCCACTCAGTGTAGATCATAATGTTCAAGGGACTTAAATAGTAATGGCTTCATGGAAGTGGGGGTAAAGTTTTAGGCTTTTATAAAGAGGAGAGTTTAAATTAAAACCTTTACAAATTTTAGAATTTTTAATGGACTATATCATTATATAATACTAGAGGCCCGTTGCATGAAATTTGTGCACGGGTAGGGGCCCTAGGCCTGGCTGGCCATTAGGGCGGATCAGAGCCTTTCTTCAGACTGCCAGCCGAGGCCTCCCTTTCCCGGCTGCTGGTTGCCGGCTGGGGCCTTCCTTCTATCCGTGCTGCCCTCGATGGTCAACGCATGTCATAGCGAGTGATCAAACTCCCTGTCTCCCTGTCAAACTCCTGAGGGGACAATTTGCATATTAGGCTTTTATATATATATTGATATCTGCTACAGGTTAAGGAAGATGACAGGAAAACTTGCCTATCTTGGCTTATACTTTGGACCTCTTTTAAAATATATGTCATAATTTGTCACTCTTCTCCTGTCCTCACATGGATTGCATTTGAAATTCGTGTACCTATGTCGTATTAGCAAAAAATAAAAATTATTATTTGAAAATGGTTCTTGACTGGCAATACTCATGGAACACCTGGTAGAAGCAGATGTAAAATCTCTCTGGAGAACTCCAATTCAGGTCCTTAGTTTCCTGTGGATGAAATTTCATAAAAAATTAGTTCATAACATAAAATAAAAAATACAAATTGAAATAATAATCAGTTAGCCATAGTCATTAGAGACAAAAAGAAGATATTTAGAATACCAAAAACTTCAAAAATAGCTATCTATAATAATCTATAATAATAAGAGCATAATATGCAAATTGACTGAATGGCCAAACAGCAGAATGACCATCCAGACGACTGTCTGGATGACCACTCTATGACACGCACTGGCACCAGGCCAGCCAAGGCGGGTGCGATGTGATTGGTCGGGGGGCCTACCATCGCTCTACGATTGCCCCAAAGAGGGAGGCCCAAGCCACCCTCTGCGGGGTTATCGATGGGGGTCAGGGGGGCTCCGCGATTGATCACCCTGCAGAAGGAGGCCCAGGCCACCGGCCAGGGGGCGATTGATATAGGGGGGCTACACAATTGCCCCAAAGAGGGAGGGCATGCCACCCTCTGCGGGGCGATTGATCAGGGGGCTCCAAGCAACTGGGGAACTGGGGGTGTGTTGTGGCAGACGTGGGCAGCACCAGGCCAAGGAGGATGCAGGCAGGGGGGTGGGGTAGGGCCACGAGGCAGCCAGGGCTGCGAAGACCTATCCTTGCATGAATTTTCATGCATCGGGCCTCTAGTTATTGAATATTAATTATGAAACAAGTATGTTTAAATAATGAAAATGATGATACAATTAATAAAAAACACAAAACCCAAGGGTGATATTAGCAGGCCTAATTTGCAAAAGAATAATATAGCCTTTTTCGAAATTTGACACAATTACCAAGAATAATCAAATGGTCATACAAAGAGGTCTATACCCCAAAATTAGAGAATATACATGTTTTTCTCAAACACATGTGGAAACTTTGCAAAAACAGTTTACATTGCGGGTTCACAGAACAAGTTTCCACAAATTGCAAATAATTTATATTAGAAATGCACTGTTCATTAATCATAATGTAATTAAGTTAGAGATCAGTATTAAAAAAACTAAAGGCTAATGGAAAGCAACTGAACTTCCAATTGGGGAGAAGCAAGAAGCTAGTTGCATGAGGCAGGATTTGCTTTTTTACTCAGACTTGTTTCACATCCCTACCCTTTAGTTTATGACTTTTCACTAAAGGGCTCTTGGGAAGTTATAGCACTTTTTAAAATAATTCCTTTATTTTTTCTAATATAAACGATGTCTTCACCCTATATGACAATAACTTAATATGCTGTAAGAAGGGAAATATCAGCATTATGGCTTCCCACACACACACAATAGTCTCTAGGAGAGAATTTGAAAAGTGTACCATATTTGGATGACCTAAAAAACAATTTGTTTTGAGGCTGTTCACTTAGAAACAGGTTGTAGGCCACAATGATTCCAGTAGTGAAGGATGTGAGTGTCAATTGGTAACCCTTGTTGTAGGTTACCTTATACAACCTACTTTACATACGATTTTATTAATTAACATAGTTTCAGATGTTTCCCTCAAGTCTGCTAGAAATAGTCTCATCAATGGCAAATAAATATATTTTTGTCTTTTTCTTTCCTGCATAAACTTTATTTTTACTTCATGTATTACTGTACTATTCATTGCTTCAAACAATATTAAATAATAGTGCCACTAAATAGTATTACTGATTCATGAATTTAATGACCATTTTTCTAGTGAAACAATTTTAGAATGGTTGTTGAAAAATGTTTTCAGTTTAGTCACCAATTTTCTTTCGATTTCTACTTCCTTTCTAGTCAGCATTGGCAATTTACTTTCTAGTAAATCATTCATGGTATGGTGGCAATTTAAAAATATTGTATTTTTCTTATGTTTTGTGTTCCATTATAAGATTTGGTCATGAATTTTGTTTTTCTTGCTGATGGATTTGCTTATAGTTTTAGCATTTCATTAAAATTTCAAAGAACTAGCTTAGATTTATTAATTCTACTATGTAATATGTAAAATCCAGTTGTAGATTTTAGTAGTTTCCATTAGAACTGTTTCTTTTTATTTTCTGTAAAATTTAAACTTGAGAGATGAGTTTATTGCATTCTCTCTCACCCTCCAACAATAAACACATTTAATTCAAGGCCTTTATCTTTGAACACAGCATTTTCCACAGACATAACCTTGGATGTATTGTGTTCTTATTTTTATTGACTTACAAAAATAACTGGTAATATTTTTTCTTGTAGTATTTTTTCCTTGACTCAGAGTCATTTAGGACAGTATTTTTTTTAAGTTAAAAAGATGCTGTAATTTGTGGTTTAAATTTATATTATTAGTTTATTTTTGTTGAACTTTAATCAGATAATGAGCCTAGTAAAATGTCTGCTTTTTAAACTTACTACATTTTCTTCATGACCTAATTCTTGTATAAGGCACTCATCAGATTTCCAAGAAAATATCCATTACCAACAACCATGTCATAAAAATCCATTTATTCTTCTGAAAAGTGGGTCATAGACTTGAGACTTTCAGACTAAAAATGTATATAGCTATTTTTTCCTTGAAGCAAGTTCAAAAATGAAGTTTGTATTAATCCACCTGTGTTTTAAGCCTAAAACTTTTCTCCTGTATATGCCAAGCAGTTTCTAATCTACAATCATGTCAACCAAAATCAGATGGCATAATGCAAATAAAGTTTCGTAATTAATCAATTGTATACTTCAATTCATGTTATGCAACCTTGTGCCATGGACAAATGCCCTAATTCCATCATATATCTAATTATGGTGAATATAATAGGTGGAGAACTATAATACTACTATTTACAGTTGTAGTTTATGAGAAAATACTTACCAGATTTCTTTTAGGAAGAGAGCGATCTTATTATTAGCCTACCATTTGTAGGACAATTTGGGTTAGTAAAGGTGGATTTATTTTATGGGCTAAAAGGAGATGATGGAAGTAAAGTATTGAACTACTCTGCACAAGATGAGGTGAGTTTCAGATTTTTCACAGTAAACTAGAGAGAAATATGTACTGAAATTTCTGAGAAAATGTTGAAAGAAAAGAAGAAAGTGCTAAAGTTATAGGAGAGGATTCTGTAGGTTGAACATAGAGTTGCAATACGACCCAGCAATTACACTTCTACTTATATACTCTAAGGAATTTGTACATGAATGTTCACAGCAGCACTATTCACAATAGGAGCTAAAAGGTAGAAACAACACATATATGCATGAGTGAATGTATGGGTGAACAAGATGTGGTCTATCCATACAATGAAATATTAATCAGCCATAAAAAGGAATAAAATACCGATACATGTTATAACTGGGATGAACTTTGAACACATTATGATAAGTGAAAGAAGCTGGACACACGAGGCCACGTATTGTTTGATTCCATTTACATGAAATTCTTGAATTGTCAAATCCATAGAGGCAGAAAGCAGATCTGTGGTTGGTTGTCAAGGGCTGGAGGGGTTGGGATGGAGGGGAATAGGGAATGATTGCTTAATACATATGGGTTTCCATTTGGAATGATAAAAACGTTCTGAAACTAGATAGTGGTAGTTACATGACTTGAGAATATACTTAATGACAATGAATTGTATACTTAAAAATAATAAATTTGCAATATATCTATTATACCTCCCAAAACAACAACAACAACAACAACAACAACAACAACAACAACAAGTTGCTGAGTTGAAAATGATTTTAGTCTGACCACTGGTTTATTTTCAGAAATTTGTTTATTTTACTTATAATTTAATTAAAGTAGGCCCAATTAAAGGAAATAAAGTTACCCATTTATCATTTTTAAAAAGTCATAGGAGAAGAAGAAGGAGCCTTCCACTAGACTATCAAAGAGAAAGACCAATAAGTGAAAATTCTAGAAAGGCCTATTTCTGGAAGGGAAAATAGAAATCAATAGTAGTGAGTGTCACTGGGAAAGAAACTAGAGGACAGGGTGGGAGGAGTTGCTTTTCATCTGTACTTTTTTGTACCTTTTGCAATGAGAATATATTCTCTACTAAACATTAATTGATTGAAAATGTCTGGTTATTGAAATAAGAGACTTTAAAAAACAAAGGTTTAATATTTACTCTTCAGTTTTGTTTGCTGTGAAATAACCCTTTACTTTATTGCCTAAGCTTCAATAAAGCCTAGTACACATCAATGCCTATACATTTATTTTTTAATAAGAGAAAAGAAGGACAATGAGCTACTCTGGGTCCAGGTGGCTAAACAGAGGAAATAGGCATGCAGTGAGGTAAGATTCAGAATAATGGTCAGAAGCAAAGAGTTAGAGTAAGAAATGAATATAAAAAATGAGAAAAATATTTAGAGGTTGGATTTCCCCCATATATGGGATAGGGACTCAATGTATTTTAACAGATATAATCATTAAATATTAATATTCACTTAATTTAACTTTGTTTAGTAATCCTATATAATAAGAGGGTAATAAGCAAATTGACTGAACTGCAGAACGACTGGTCACTATGACACGCACTGACCACCAGGGGGCAGATGCTCAATGCAGGAGCGGCCCCCTGGTGGTTAGTGTGCTCCCACACGGGGAGAACTGCTTAGCCATAAGCAGCACTAACAGTTGGTGAGCACAAAGGCCAAGGATGTCTGACTGATGGCTTAGGCCTGCTCCCCCTAGTTAGACATCTCCTGAGGGCTCTTGGACTGCGAAAGGGTGCAGGCCAGGCTGAAGGACCGCCCCCCCCTCCCCCCCAGTGCACGAATGTCGTGCATTGGGCCTCTAGTTCATAATAAAGGGAAGAGTCTGCATGAGTTATGGATACCCAGGCAACTGGAATTTGGATATACCAACATTATAAAGAAGTAAAACTGACTCCTATGTGTAGTTTGAAAATTTTCTTAATGACAATACCAAGCAATGAATTTCAGTTGCACTTGAACTGTGGTAGCATTGCCATAGTTAGTTGGACTAATTTTTCAAGGTAAACAATTACAAATTACAGATTATCAGTTCTGGGAACAATATAGACAGTTAAAACAAGAAAATGGTTCCTGAATATAGTTCCAGCACTTTTGCTGTGTAGAATAGTTCTTTGTTGAATAATTAGTTGTATGTCTATTTTTTCCAACTGGATAGTAAACAAAGTTGAGGTTTGTTTCTACTTACTTCATGTATTTACCCAGTGACAGACACTGATAGATCCTGAAAAATACATTTTTATTAAATGATCCAAATATTTTTTAGCAGGTGATAAGGGACATGTCATGTAAGCAACTACTTAATTCTTCTGACTATAAGATTGAATGAGTCAGGCAGTAGAGAATTTATCCATATTTTTGAATGAAAGGGAAAGTTCTGTGAATTTCTAAAGTGAAAACCATTGACATGCTCATTGATACTCACATTAAAATTGACATTTGTTTTAAAAATTTGAAAATTATTTTAATAGATTTTAAAACAAAATACCATTTTTGACCATGAAAGAGAGCCAGACTCTGAAGTGGTCATATATTTATTTAACAGTTTTGGACCAGATGATGCCAGAGAGATGCAAAGCTGAGAAAGATAAGACCTAGGCATTTAAAGTGTTCACAAAGTTGTGACATAAACATATAAGCAAATTCGTATCTATAATAATAAAAGTGTAATATGCTAGTTAGACCTAACATCCTTCCGGATGACCTTCTGGATGAAGCCGCGGTGGCAGGGGCTGCCACGGCGGGTGGGGGCTGAGGCAAAGGAAGCAGGGCCAGAGGCGGCAGAGGCCACGGCGGCGGTGGGGGCCGAGCCCCTTGCACAAACTTTGTGCATTGGGCCTCTAGTCAAAACGTAAGTTCAATAATGTACAACCCAGGTAAAGTGGAAAGATGAAGGACATAATATCCAGAATAAGTATAATAACTATTACCTGTGAATTATAATTGTATTACATCATAAATATGATTTGATAGCATAATTTTTACTGCAATAAGGACAATGCAGTAAAAACTTTAAAGACATCTTTTTTCCTTCTTGTCATGCACTGTCTACATGTATTATATATATAAGTAGGCTCATGAAATTATTACTGGTTAAATTGGTTATAGAAATATATAATGAAGTATTATATAAACTATTTATTAGTAGAAAAATGCTTTTATAATACATTTTGACACTTTGGATGTGTTAGAAATTCTAGAGTGAGCTAAATAACTGCTTACTAATGTAGACCTTGTCATGTAGTTTAAGATGCTGAATTTTCTTCTGGTGGTTTATGTCAGATTTTACCATTTAGTCATTACCTGTATTGCCTTGGATAACATATTATTCATAAAGTCTCTATAATAGGTTGAAAAGTGTTTCATTTAGGATTGTCATTTTGCTGAAGGTCTATTTTCCTCTTCACTTGTTCTGTAGTTTGAATTAAAATGCAATGACTTATACATTATTTACAAAGGAACCCTAGGATTTCCTAGTTTGCAGAGATTGTAATAGTTGCCTGGAATCTGTAACTACTGAGATGGATTTTTCAGTGGGGTTACGTCACAGTCTTGGTCTTTGTCATGTTAGACCATAAATATTTTCCACTTTGTTGAAACATTTATGACCTGCTTTCATTTTCTGGTATGTTTCCCCCTCTATGTAAATTTTGAGGTGTTTTAGTATAATTTTAAGTTTCTGAAAATTTTAAGAAGCTGAACTACCTAATTATTATGCAATTTGCTGTTTTTCTTACATAAAATTTAACTAGCTGTCATAAAACTTAATGAAATTCAAAATTCTGAGCTTATATATAAATGAAAGTGACTTGTAAAATGTCATACTTGCAATGTTCATCTTTCACCACAAAATATCTTGTATTCTAGTGTAAAATATTATCATGGTTGTTTAATTCTCGGCTTAACCATTTAATACATTATTAAAGGCAGTAGGAATGATCTTGAAAAACAATTCTATATGACTTTTTCACATTCATGTGGAATTTTGAGTTTCTCTTTCTCTTCATCAGAAAGCTGTGGCTGCCATTGTAGCTTCTTGGTGTTTACTCAGATGGTTTTTATATTTCATCCATTGTTTTTCTTGGTGCATGGATTAGTTCACTACAGATTGGTCAGTCTCTGCCAAAAGACTATAAAGAATTTCATTCTGATGGTTTCATTTTTATGTCTTTCTCTCTTGATAAATACATTAGTGTGGACATAGATATTTGGATAGATGAATAAATGGCTATGGACTTGTGCATGTTTGTGTCATTGACAGGGTTTATGTTCTACTGCCAAAATGGGTTATCGTCTCTTCAACTTTTTATATACATTTCATTTTCTGTGAATTTAATAGACCACCCACCATAGAAACAATTGTCCCATTGGTACCTCTTCCTTAGCATCCTCAAAATCACATTCTTCCATATGAACTTGGCTATAGGCCTAAAGACACAATTCAAGACATAGTAAAGTAACTAATGTTCCAAGATTGTCCACATGAGAGAGATTTATTACCTATCAGAATTACTTTCATTTACCCTAGTGGCGATAGCCAATATTTATTTCTTTTAATGATTCTCTTAGTTTTATCCATTCTGATTGTTCCTTAGGCATTACTTTTGCTTATTACTTTTTAGTGACTTGTCTGTAATTAACATCAGCTTGTTTCCACATCATTTCATGTTTTTTTCTTAAATTATGTTGGCTGAAAAAAATGTGTTGGGGCATCCATTTTGTAACTTTCCAATTTTGATCTTCTTAGCCCTGCACCATAGTGACACAGGTACCAAACATTCTGACATTTTATTTTTTTAAAGAACTTTAACTTTTATTTTTCCATTACAGTTTACATTCAATATTATTTTGTATTAGGTTTAGGTGTATGGTGTAGTGGTTAAACAGTCATATGCTTTACAAAGTGTTTCCCTCAGTATTTCCAGGACTCATGTATGTTGAACTTTACATCCCATTACTATTTTATCACTACCAATCTGACATTCTGTTTTATTTATGATTATCTTATTTGTGATTCAACCAATCACCAAAACTATATGAAACCAAATCCAGGCACATATTATACTCAAGAAAATACCCCTCACCTGACTATTCTTGCACCTAGTAAAATATTATTCTATATTTAAGTATTTAATTTAATTATTTTCTATAAAATATTTTGGACATTAGGCTATATGGTCAGTAGAGTCTCATCTATGTTTTATCCCCCTGAGCTTTATTTAGGTATGATTAGAAAATAATTGTTTATATATAGGTTATACAATCTGAGTTTTTAAGGTATATAAATGATGATCACAATCAAGTAATTAACACATCCATCATGTCACATAATTATCTTTTTTCATGTGTGAAGAGAACACTTAAGATCTACTCTCTTAGAAATTGCTATCAAAGCTCCAAAGGCATTTTTTCACAGAAAAAGAAAAAAATAATCCTAAAATTCCTATTGAACTGCAAAAGACCTCAAATAGCCAAAATGTTTCACCTATGTTTTAGAATGAAACAGTGGAGCAGAAATGGTGTATAATTAGCTAGATCAGTTATAATTTAATCTAATTCTCCCAAGTTTCTGTTCATATTGGATAAAATTATATTAGATAGAGAAACATAAATGTAATGTAGTTTTTGAATGTTATGCATCAATACACAGAAATGTATTAAATATTTTGAAAGCATTCCAAATATACAAAAAATGAATAACCATGAAACAGTTAAATATATTTGTCAGAGTCATAATATTTTTCTAGGGGGGGCCCTTTATAGTTATTATCTCCAATGGTTATTTTTGATTTTGTGTCTCCTTCTCACAGCTGTGTCAGTACCAGTAGGAACAAGTACATAAACTTAGTGTATATTTGTGCTTGTGATGACAGAATTAAGTCTGTCATCAAAAGTTATGTTGTTAGGCAAATGCCATTGACTCACTGTTGAGAATGACACATACTGGATCTATGAGCTTCATTCCTTTTGAAGGTCACTGGAGAAAATATGCTTAATGACATTTATCCTGGGAACAAAACTAGTCATGTACAAGCTTTGTGCAGGAAAGAGGGAAGGAAGGCTTTGGTAGAAGAAGGGCATTCTGAGGAACCAATGAAGGAAATTTTGGAGGACAGAATTATTTATTGATGATTGGTCCTCTGTCCAGATTGATCATTTAGTTGGGTCTAAGCCCCAGGGAATAAACGACCATGAGTAGACACTGAAAGAGTGGTTGGTATATATAATCCTTATGAAAGTGAATTGGAAGTGCAAGGTGGTATTTTATGACAAAACGTGAAAGCTAATGTGTTGTGACTAAAAGAGAATTCTAGAAGAAATTCTTAAGTCAGCATGCCACTTCAATGCCCTGAGATGAAATTAACACACACTAAGAGAAGGTGGCATTCGTGGTGGGAAATAGTACAATGGTGACGAGTACCTTCACCTAATCTCAAAGACAATACACAGAGAATGAACCTGGAGCAGAAATGAGGGAAAATACTGGACCTCTTGTGGTTTCCCAGAACCACAGGCGTGACCCCATTTTCTTTTATTTACTTATTTTTTAAAATATATTTCATTGATTTCAGAGAGGAAGGAAGAAGGAGAGATAGAAACATCAATGATGAGAGAGAATCATTGATTGGCTGCCTCTTGCATGCCCCACAATGGTGACCCCATTTCCTTTTAGATTGTTACTAGTTAGAACCATTTCAGCTGCAAGTGCAAAAACATATTTGAATTAGCTTCAGGAAAAGTAGAGATGTTACTGGCTCACATAAATGCAGAAAGGGAAGTGTGTTGGGTTCAAGGGAACTCTCAAGGGACCTCTGTATTCAGGAACTGAAAAAGTTGCTCTTTTTCTACTTCTCTCCAGTCCTCTTTACCCCTCCCCACCTCTCTCCACTCTTCCCCTCCACCCTCACCCTCCAGTATATTTTTATTGATTTCAGAGAGGAAGCGAGAAGGAGAGATAGAAACGTCAATGATGAGAGAGAATCACTGATCAGCTGCCTCCTGAACATCTCCTACTGGGGATCAAGCCTGAAACCCCTGGTATGTGTCCTGATAGGGAATCCAACTGTGGCATCCTGGTTCATAGGTCAATGCTCAACCACTGAGTCATGACTGCTGGGCCACCACTTTCTATTCTTATCTTTACTCATATATCTCTACTCATATATTTAGAAAAATATTCTGATAATGTTTTTTATTTTATTTTTTCATCACCATTTATCCCTGTATGTTCTTTTCCACCTTCACCCCTCTCCTGCAATCACCATACTATTGTCCTTGTCCGTGGGAAGGGGGGAGGGGAGACTGATAATATTTTCTAAATAAAGAACTATATCTTTGTTCTCAGCAGTCCCATTTCTGGAAGCTATCCTGTAGAGATAAATAGTAGACAATAAAGAACACACACACATATATAATGTGAAAGCATTAAAAAATATGAAAGCAAATGTGTTTATATATGCTTTAAGAAATGTCCCAGAAAGATATACATGAAACTGTTAATGGTAGCTACTCTGGGAAAGCAATATCTTGATGTGGGAAGGAAGAGAGAAACATTCCTTTTTTGTTTTCTATAGTTTTGTCTTGTTTAATTATATTACAACAAAATCATTTTTCTATTTCCTGTATAATTCTAAATAGTAAAAATGAGACCTTACAGAAAAGCAAATGAAAAGTGGTTTAAGAAGGAAGTAGAATTCATAATACAAAAATCTCATTGCACAAACATTTCTAGGTCAGTGTTTTACCAAACATACGCTGTGGAAAGTGTGAATGAGGACCAAATAGCCTCACGGTTGTCATGGTGACATTACCTAATTTGTTTCATATTCTCTGTTCAAGTATTCAGTAATTCTAGAGACTTGCTTCTGGCTTGTTTGAACTTGGGGAAGCAATGGAAAGACAAATCACAGAGAGAAAAATGCATGTGAAATAACATGACTGCTGTTCTCTCCAATTTTTCTCTTCTTCCTTTTAGCCATTGTTGAAGGATTGACTTGGTCTATAACTGACAGAGACATCGATGGTTTCCCAAAAGACTACTTTAGCATATTGTTTTAAAATGATAAGCATGGATCAAAAGTACATGGCTCTGGGAATTAGATGATTCAGCTGTTAGTCACAGCTTTTATATTTGTGTCTATAATTTTGTCATTTACCTAGAACTCTATGGTTTACAAACTACTTTCAAGTAAACTGCTCTGTTTAATCCTCATAACAACTCTGTGAGATGCATGTACTATCACCCCAATTTTAAAGATCAGAGATCTCATTGTAGAATGGTTAAATTATTTGCCCTAGGTGAGAACTGTTTATAATTGGAATTGCAAGAGAAATGACACAAAAGTGGGTTTATAGTTTCCAAGCCCAAAGCTTATTTCAAGATACCACTGCCTAAGCAAGTCATATCTTTTACAAACAACATGGAAGACAAAATAATATAACATGATACAAGCAATGGAGTAGATATGTAAGACATCGATATAGATTTTAAAAAAAGATTAAATCAAAGTAGAATTCAAGACAAATATATCAAACTAGAGGCCCAATGCATGAAATTCGTGCAAGAAAGGTGTGTCTCAGCTTGGCCTGTGCCCTCTTGCAATCTGGGACCCCTCGCTAACCACCCGCCTGCTCTCTCCTTACCGCTTGGCTCACCACTCCTTACGACTGCGTGGAGGCAGGAGAGACTCCCGCCACCCCCGCTGTGCTTGCCAGCCCTGAGCCCGGCTTCTGGCTGAGTGACATTCCCACTGTGGGAGCACACAGATCCCATGTTGAGCATCTGCCCCCTGGTGGTCAATGCGAGGCATAGTGACTGGTTGTTCTGGTTGTTTCGCTTTAATGGTCACTGGGCTTTTATATAATAGATGGGACAGAGGATAGTAAGACATTGAAAGCAGAAGTTCTAATTTTTTTAAAAAAATAAATTTTATCAATTCCTGAATAAAGTGTGTTTTTAAATCAGGAATAGAAGGCTGTTTTCATAATTTGAGAATATCTAACACTATAGAATATTATATTTAAAAGAAACAGTCAAACATTCTAATTAAACTCACAGAGAATACAAGGGCTTTTGCTTTGACTGCTGTTGCCTAAAATTGTTCTGGAAGGTCTTGACCAGTGTTTTGCAACTCAACTCTCAACTGTCATTGTGCACACTGATAATCTGGAGAGCTTTTACAAATATCAGTGCTTGGGTCCAAACACAGAAATTCTGATTAAATTGATCTGAGAACCAGCATTGGTAAGCAAGCTCCCAAGGTGTGAAATGAAGAGGAAACCAGACAGATAAACATTGTAGAATTCCCGCCCCCTACCTTTATGTGTAAGATAAAATCTTAGCCACAATGTCATGGAAATACCTTTCATTTGTGTAGTATAAGTCAATTTTAAAATATTTCAGTCAGCATTATCACATTTTATTCTTACTATAATCTTAAGAGGTTTTTTAAAAATTATGTCCTAGTTTATTAAAATTGATTTTTTGGGAGAGAGGAAGGGAGAGGAAGAGAGAGAAGCATTTATGTGAGAGCTTAACATCAGTTGGTTGCCTCCTGCATGCCCCCACCAGGAATTGAGGCCCCTACTGGGGAATCAAACTGTCAGCCTTTCAGTACATGGGATGATGTTCAACCAACTAAGCAACACCAGCCAGGGAAAATTATGTCCTAATTTTATACATGTTGGGGCAACTGTCACGTCTTCACCAAACCTATTAAAAATTATCTTGCACTATTGTTAATGGATGTAAGGCTCAGCTGAGAGGATGAAAAAATATATAGTAGTTATGTTATTCTCTAATGTGGAAGCATAGCAACCAAAATAAAGATAAAACAAAACATGGCAATAATTAGTTTTAATTAGCTGTAAAAAATTAGAAATGACAGGTTGCACAGATAATTTGAAGGCTAGAATTTCATTATTTATCCATATTATACATTTAAATTTCATATAATCATAACTAATTACCTGAAAACCACAGAGCTATTGCCAAAACATTAGGTTCACAATGAATGATAGGACTTCATGAAAGAAGAAGGTAACAGGGCTTCAGAACTGAGAAATATGAAGACTTTCAGAAAAAGGAAAACTAAGAGGTGCTATACACATCAAACATGAGCTCCCTGCAGGAACTGTGAAGTGGCTATAATGGAAGAAAAATGTCAGAGTGAATGGATGTTAAGGAAGCTTGACAATTTCAGTTCACTAATTAAGATTGCAATCCAAACACCAGAATGTTGCCTTTATTTAAAAATAAAATCAGCACTGGATACTCTAAATTTTAAGGAGAAATAATCTTGTCTGTATGTGAGAAAGAAGAAGTTTATGAAGAAACAGCCGGCTTTGATCCCAGATCCTTTGAGGCTCATATAACTGAACTTGTTATGAAGAGCATTGGACTACTAAAACTCACTTCACTTTGATTCCAAGAGAGTGTAAGTACATTGCAACCTTTTGGCATATTAAGCTATTTAAAGGATTCAAATGAGTTGTGGAATTGGTGTTAATTATAGGCTTTAAAAGTTGTAAGTGGCATTGATAATAAGAAAAAGGAACTGGCATCTGTGTAAGTTAAAACTTTAAGAGATGGTGTAGAACAAGAGACCTGGAGAAATTATTTCAGAAATGTGTAAACAATAATGCCCCTTGTTGATACTGAACAGGATTTATTGTTTGAATAGGGATGTTTCCATTTCTAATACAGTGGATGCCAGCAATGAAGAAAATCAAGGGGATTCAAGCAGAGGCAGTGGAATATGAAGTTTTGGGAATCATGATTTGCCTAGCTTTGGAGAGAGTGATTTCTAGGTTCTGAGGTTAAAGATTGCTATAAAACCTTTATGATAGGTACATTCTTATATTTTTTCTTCTTTTTCTACACAGTGATATTTTATTGAAACTGAAGTATATATTAGAATTCATTCTTTTTTGTGTTGCCGGCTGTCTATTAATATTAAAAGAAATATGAAATATTTGACTTTAATGCATTCTACAGCATGAATTAGACATCCTTCAAATTTATTATTTCCTATATGCTTTGTACCATTTAAACCAAACAATTGGTTTATATGCATGTGCAATAGCTATGTATATAGAAATTATTTCAATTTGTGACTTGATTCTTATGAAAATGTATTATGCTATTTTTTTTTGTAACAGGATCTTGAGTATATTATGAACTAGAGGCTTGGTGCCCAGATTTGTGCATGGTGGGGTCCCTCAGCCTGGCCTGCGCCCTCTTGCAATCTGGGACTCCTCGGGGGATGTTGGACTGCTGGTTTCTCTCTATCGCTATTTTTATTTACAAGAAAATTCTGTTTTGCTTTTATACTATGTATTATTTACTGACATCCATGTATTTGTATTTATATACAGTTGATTCTCATTTTTTGCAGTGATATATAAAATGCCCTCACCAGTTTGGTTCCGTGGATAGAGCATCAGCCTGTGAACTGAAAAGTCCCAGGTTCGATTCCAGTCAAGGGCACATACCCAGGTTGTGGGCTCGATCCCCAGTGGGGGACTTGCAGGAGGCAGCCAATCAATGATTCTCTCTCATCATGGATGTTTCTATTTCTCACTCCCTCTTCCTTCCTCTCTGAAATCAATAAAAATATATTTTTAAAAAAGCCTCGGCAACCGAACGACTAAAAGACCGAACTGGTTGACCGGTCGCTATGTCGTGCACTGATCACCAGGGGCCAGACGCTCAATGCAGGAGCTTCCCCCTAGTGGTCAGTGCGCTCCCACACAGAAGCTGGGCTCACTGCTGGCGATCACAGTTGGACCCTCTCCCGCCTCTGCGGCATCGCTACCAAGCAGTGGCACTGGCAGGCACAGTGGGGCCAGGATGAGCGGGAGCGGTGCCCAGCCTAGCTCGGGCTCCTCCTTGGCTGCCTGCAGCTTCCTGCACTGCTACATCCCCCGAGGGGTCCCACATTGTGAGAGGGCACAGGCCAGGCTGAGGGACCCCACTGGTGCACAAATCCGTGCACCGGGCCTCTAGTGTTCTATAAAGCCAGCTCAGATACTTAATAAGTAAGTACTCAACTGTGGTTCCTAGGGGAATATAGGTTTAGAGGCCTGTGAACCTCTTGTCACATTTTCATCAACTGGTTAATACACAACTTTGCTTTTGTTTTAGGTGTTTCTGTGTAAGGACACCTTATTTAATTTACATATTTCCAGCTTCATTGAAATATAATTGACAAATAACAATATGTAAATTTAAGATATACAAAGTGATGATTTGAGATATGTATAGATTGTAAAATAATTACCACAACAAGTTTAGTTAACACCTGCTCATATAGGTATCTTTTTCGTGTGTGTGGTGACAACATTTAAGAAATATTCTTAGCAAATTTAAGTATACAGTACAGTATTGTTAAATATAGTCACCACACTGTACATTATTAGATTCCCAGAACTTACTCATCTGATAACTGGAAGTTTGTACCTTTTGACTAACATCCTCTCATTCTCCCACCACCCAGTCCCTGGTAACCATCAATCTCCTCTCTGTTTCTATGAGCTCATCTTCTTTAGATTGCACATCTGAGATCATACAGTATTTGCCTTTATCTGTCTGACTTATTTCACATAGCATAACGCCTTCTAGGTTCATTTGTATTGTTGCGAAATGGTAGGATTTTCTTCTTTTTTTTATGGCTGAATGGTATTATATGGTACATTTATACCACATTTTCTTTGTTTATTCATCTATTGTTGGACACTTAGATTGTTTCCATGTCTTAGCTATTGTGCATAATGCTATGATGAACATGAGGGTGCAGATCTCTTAGAGGTAGTCATTTTACTGCCTTTAGATATGTAACCGGAAGTTGCTGGATAGCGTGATCATATGGTAGTTCTATTTTTAATTTTTGTGTGAACCTCATACTGTTTTCTATATGGCTTACCAATTTATGGTCCTGCCAACAGTGCACAAAGGCTGCATTTCCCCCCACATCTTCTCTATATAATGTCGATTCTTTTTTTGTCTACTCCCCTGGAAGCCTGTCAAGTTTTCTGTCATATTAGTGGTTTGTAGTTGCTTAATATTTGGTTATTTTCAGTTTCCTTCTTTGGCTGCTCAGATGGTCCTTGTGAAGATTTCCATGGTGTATCCTCTGGGTCTGGTCTCAACGTCTTCAGTAACTCTAAGTGATGTGACCTTTGGTCCCTACCTAAAGCTCTACATACTGGAATTAAGAAAATGGATCACAAACCAGAGATAAGTTTCTAATGGGCAAAGGACCCAAATAGACACTTCTGCAAAGAAGGCATATAGATGGCCAAGAGACATATGAAAAAATGCTCCAAGTCACTAATCATGTGAGAGATGCAAATTAAAATGACAATGAGGTATAACCTCACACCTGCTAGAGAGGCTACCATCAGCAAATGACAAGTGCTGGCGAGCATGTGGAGAAAAGGGAATTCCCACTGCTGGTGGGAATGCAGACTGGAGCAGCCACTGTGAAAACAGTATGGAGTTTTCTCAAAAAATAAAAAATGGAACTGCCATTTGACCCAGGGATCCCACATCTAGGAATATGTCATAAGAAACAAGAAACACCAATTAAAAAGAACATATGCACCCTTGCCCTGGCTGGTTTGGCTCAGTGTATAGAGCAAAAGGGCCAGGTTCGATCCCGGTGAAGGGCTCATACCCTGGTTGCAGGCTAGACCTCTGGTCCCGGTCAGGGCACGTGCAGGAGGCAACCAATCCATGTGTCTCTCTCACATCAATGCTTTTCTTTCTTTCGCTCTCCCTTCCTTCCACTCTCTCTAAAAGAACCAATGGAAAAAATATCCTCAGGTGAGGATTAACAACAAAGAAACAAGACAAAAATTCTTGAAAAAAAATCTTAATTTCAAAGCGGAGAGTCGGATGGAAAAATGCCTTGCTTTTACTCAACTCCATACAATTAACTGGTAGGAGGAATATGAGTTGCAGTTTTCAATGATGCTATGGTGATATAAAATAGATATTTCTCATGAAAAGTTCACTAGGTTGTGATAAACATGCAGTGATATTTTGAGAAGATAAATTAGTCAGGAATAATCACTCAAATCACTTCACTCAAAGATATCTATTAAATAGAATTCCTCTACCATACTCAAAAGGAGCAGATTAATAGCAGTACATCTTATGTGGCTCTATTATAAGGACATGGTAATGCCCTTCTGTGGACCACACAAAGGAAATTTTGAATAATCTCCTAACAGAAGTTTGACTTTTTGAATTGTGCAAGCAATGGTCTGTCTTGGGTGAAAGTGATTAGTAATAAAGTAAGGAGAAGAGCCTAAAATTCTTCACTTAATTTCATCCTCTGTATCAAATATGGAGTAGAAACCTTCCTCCATTCTTTACAATTTCTAGCTCCACATACACATTTATTATGATCATTCCCAAAGAGAAAACACTTAATAAAATATGCCCCATTTCAAAATGTCTTATAAGTGATTGGTTTCTGTCGATGTAACATTTCTAAACATTGTGAAGGGATTTTACAGTAATAACTCTCAGTGCTATAAATCTAATATAAAACATACTATTGTAATTCTCACTTTACCTATGTCTGCCTTATGTCCAGAGAAACTGAAAATAATGTTTTGTTTGGCAAAAGCCCTGACTTGTGCATACTATCTATATCTGGTGGATAGAAAATAGTCATGCCCAGTAGTTAACTTTAACTGCAATATGCAACATATCAGCAGCATTTAAATAATACATGTTATCAAAGATAGCTTGTTTGAAGACATCTTGAAAGTCACAAAAACAATCAATCAAATTTCAAAAGCTGAGAATGTGAAAAATACTAATGGGCATTAGTGTTGACTTTTATCTTTTCCATTAATCAGTGCCCATAGGTAATTATTTAACATGAAGAGAGGGAAAGAGATTTGGAGAGAAGGGAAATTGAAACTGGTTACTTGGAAAATTAAAAATAATCTTTGTGTGTGGGTGTCTGCACACATATGCTCCATGTCAGAAATGGGAAAGAGGCTAGTTTTCTGAGATTCAGAACTAATTTTATTCCACTACTTAAAAATGTAATTATGATATATTGAGTTAAAGTGAGTTAGAGTCCATATTATTGTAATTTCCTCTTTACAATATCCTGGAGAAATGTCATCAACTCTCTCCTTGGATCATCAACTAAAAAAGGGAAAATCAGCATGCCAAGTGAGCCCACTCCAACATTGGACAATTATAAATGGTAGGAGCTTCTTAGGTTCTTCCATATTTTAGCCTCCATTTTGATTTTTAGAGGAAACAGGAACAAATAAACTTCTGTTTTATACCCTTATTTGTTTGAAATAATTATTATATCTCCCAGTGAACTTTTGCTTAATAGAGTTCCATTGTTTCTCTTAATCAAAGATTACCAACCCCCTCATCATCCTGATAGAATTTCTCAGAACACATTCTATTTTGTGCCTTATAATATGATGCTAAGAATTTAAAATAATGCTGTAAGAGTGAGAGTCCTATCAATCTACCATGATTTAGACACTACAATTTTACTCACATTGTTTAAAGTTAAAGAAACATTCTATTAGCCATTACACTAATGGTTCACATAAGGTTAACAAGAGTTAGCTGAAGTACCAGAAAGCCAGATCTTTGCCTCTCTCCCTATCCTGTTTTATACCCATTAGGATGGCTACTATCAAGAGAATAGAAAATAACAAATGTTGGTGAGGATGCAGAGAAATTGGGACCCTTATGCACTGTTGCTGGGAATGCAAAATGGTACAGCCATTGTGGACAACAGTATGGAAGCTCCTCAAAAAATTAAAAATAGAACTACCATATGATCCAGCAACCTCACTTCTGGGTTCATATCCCAAACAATTCAAAGCAGGATTTCAAAGAGATATTTGCACCCCCATATTCATTGCAGCATTATCCACATAACCTAAGAGGGAAAGCAGCCCAAATGTCAATTCACAGATACGGTAAATGGACAAAAAATGTGGTATATACATAAAGTGAAATATTATTTAACTTTAAAAAGAAAGCATTCTGACACATGCTACAACATGGATGAGAAACAGGAAACTAATTTTGAATTCGTCTTTAAATTGTTGGAGAACAATGACATTTTTAAAAACGTAAAACCTTTTGAACCTAATATTGAGATAAGAGAATTACATACTATAAAGTAATGAGTGACTTGCTTGAAGGAAGAAAATGTAGTTCTATATAAAAAGAAATGTATTAAGAATACATTTGTTTGGTCTTGCTATTAACTTGTTCCTACATAAGAGTGTGTTTAAGATACTGGGTTTAAAACCATCTATATGGTATTCTAACTCTTCAATCTTAACGTTTCACATCCTTTTAAAAATAGTCACAAAATTGTATCTTTCTATTTTGATGTGTTTATGGGGTAAATTTTCTTGTCATCAATGTCATGTCAGCAATAAGTGTCTACTTAGACAATGATGGGATAGGGAGAGT
Source organism: Cnephaeus nilssonii (assembly GCF_951640355.1). Classification (NCBI taxonomy): domain Eukaryota; kingdom Metazoa; phylum Chordata; class Mammalia; order Chiroptera; family Vespertilionidae; genus Cnephaeus; species Cnephaeus nilssonii. The sequence continues at coordinate 59,407,420 of NC_137079.1, read as the reverse complement.
CAGATCCAAAGATTTAACCAATCTTAAGTCTTCTTTGAAATATTTACAAAGCCGATTGGCTGCTCATTGACTGTATGTGGCTAAAGCGTTTTCCCCAAGCCTGCAGATTTATATGCTGAAAATGAAACTAAGGGTTCTAAGATGTTTGAGTTTTGTGATGTTTTTCCTGATGAATTCACTTAGGAACCATAGATCGCCATGATAACTTCATGCATAACACCTTTCTAAATCAAGTCACTTGAGATCTATAAACCAGTATGTTCTATAATCAGGGTGAGATCTCTCCTACATAGGGAATCATTAAAGCGGTTGAAATTTAAGTATGGCTCTCTCTCTCTAGCTCCTAAAGTTTAATATCAAGGAAGATAGGATAATTACAATATTTTTCATTAGGCAATATAGCCAGGGCCTCTTTCTTATACAAAAGGTTCATATCAGTTCAAGAATTTAATATTTAAAGTGCATAATTGGTTTTTAGGTTTTAAAGAGAACATGAAATGTATTATGCGTGCTGATACAGGCATTGTGATTAAAAAATGTGAAAAGGAAAACTGTGAAATTGTACAGTGTTTAAAAATAAATTTTAGAAAGAAGCCAAAGAGAAGGCAGAGAATGTAACAGAGGGCCTTCTTTGTCATCTACTCTACCTGCCAAACCACTGGCTCATATACAATGAGAAAAACTGGCAAGTCAAGAGAAATCAAACATTAAAAACTTCCTTGATAATTTCAATACTAGTTCATTAACTTCAAATTTTACAATATATTGGGAAGACCACTTGAATTAGCTTTTAAAAAAATATACATATTTTTTAATTGATTTCAGAGAAGAAGGGAGAAGGAAAGAGAGATAGAAACATCAATGATGAAGGATATCATGATGAACAAGAACAGACCCAGAAACAAGGAGGCATGGATAAGACTGTCGGGCCTCAGAGGGAGGGTAGAGGAGGGTGGGGATAAAGGGGAGAGATCAACCAAAGGACTTGTGTGCATGCATATGAGCCTAACCAGTGGTTAAGGACAACAGGGGGGTGGGGGCATGCGTGGGGAGGGGTGTGGGATGGGAATGGGGGGATGAGGACAAATACATGATAGCTTAATCAATAAAGAAATTTAAACAAACAAAAAAGAAACATCAATGATGAGAGAGAATCATTCATCAGCTGCCTCCTACTAGGGATCAAGCCCACAACCCAGGCATATGCCCTTGACTGGAATCAAACTCTGGACCCTTCAGTTTTACAGGCCAATGCTCTATCCACTGAGCAAAAACTGGCTAGGGCTTGAATTAACTTTTTCAAGGTTATAGTGATGATGATGCTCAACACCCTCAACATTTGTTGTGAACCCCTGCTAATAAAAATGACTTGAAAGTTATTTGTAAATATAAATCCTACATGAAATCATTTTGAGTCAGCCCATCAGAAAAGTCTAATGTCAAATGTGTGCTCTATTCTCAATACTTCAATGGATACATCTGGCTGATTTCTGGTGGGATAGGGAAATGGGCCAATTGTGTCTTAAGCACTCTGTTTTTTTCTAGACTGTTATTTTTCAGTCCTCAATGGTATCTTTATACATCTCCCAGCCCTCTGAAATTCTCTCTGCTAAATCAAAACATGCTTTTGTATAACTCACAAATTTAGGTGGCCTCTGATTTTAATCGGAAAGAAAACCTTAAGTTATACAAACAAAATTAAAGCCAGTGGGTAAGTCAAGATTCAGAAGGGTCCTTTGTACTTTGGAAAATAATTCCATTAAGATTGTAGTCTAATCTATTTTTTAGAAAGATCAAAATATCCAGAAAAGACTTCATAATGTAACGCTGCCCCAGAAGGTACAGATTCTAAGCACAGCATTTAAGTACTAAGGGGATGGCATGTAGCCTATACCACCAGCCTAGATTGTCTAAAGTTCTAGTTATACATATTCTTTTACTTTATCCCACTAAGCACACTTGATTTTATAAAGAGCTCATAAAGAAATGTATTACAATTTTATTTTTCAATTTTGGAAGATATGTTTCCCACCCACTTTGCTAAGTGGTTAGTTTGTTTTCAGCATCAAACATGGAACCAGTGGCCAAATGGTAATAATTGCTGCATCCCATTTTCAACAAGGAATTTTTTTATAAACATACATTTTGATTATTTTTCATCTAATTAGCTAAGACAAAGTAATGGGCCAACATGATCTAACAATCTTCTATATGACTGAGTGCAGTCAGCTGTAGTGAAGTACATTAGAATCAATGTCGTCACAATTTGTGCGGAAGTTATATAATTATGCAAATTTGATCTGTCCAAGTTTTTTTATACTAAATTTACCACATGGAAATAGGGCTTTATGAAAACTTATGAACAAAAAAAAGTCAAAAGGAAATAATTCGTTTATTTATGCTTGACTCAGAATGAGTGACATTCAACAATCCTGGGCCATGAGTATGATCTATTACAAATCACTATTTTCAATAAAACATTCATATGGGCCCTAGAAAATGAATATGGCTTACAATATTAAAAATCTTTGATTTTCTTTTCATAGAAGTAGAGAGTAGAATGCTGATTTTCATGTCTAAAGGGTAGAGAAATGGGAAGATGTTGTCCAAAGGGCAGAGTTATATAATGAGTAAGTTTTGAGAATATAATGTACAACATGGAGACTATCTATATAACAAAAGCCTAAGCCACCGTTATGGTGGAATGACCAGAATGACCGGTCACTATGATGCTCACTGACCACCAGGAGGCAGACGCTCAATGCAGGAGCTGCCCCCTGGTGGTCAGTGCACTCCCACAGGCATGGTGGTCAGTGCACTCCCACAGGCAGAGCGCAGTGGCAGTGGCAGGAGCCTCTCCCACCTCTGCGGCAGTGCTAAGGAGCAGCAAACCAAGTGGTAAGGAGTAGCGAGCAGGTGGGCGGTAAGGAGTGAGGGGTCCCGGACTGCAAGAGGGTGCAGGCCGGGCTGAGGGACCGCACCCCCAGGGCATGAATTTCATGCACCAGGCCTCTAGTAGTTAATAATATTGTGTTGTATAATTGAGTATTTTAAGAGAGTAGTTCTTAATTGTTCTCACACACAAAAAATAGTAACTATGTGAAGATTTAGATGTGTTAATCAGCTTGATTGTGGTAATCACAATGTGTGTGTGTGTGTGTGTGTGTGTGTGTGTGTATATATATATATATATATATATATATATATATATATATATATATAAAATAATCACTTGTATACCTTAAAAGTATACAGTATTTGTCTAATATATTTCAATAAAGCTAGAAAAAAAATCTATGTTCTGACTATAAATTCATAAGAGGTATGCTTTGAAAAATTGTTCTAATGGTAATATCTAGCTCACATATGAAGCACAAATTTTCTGAATTCTTGAGTATTTAACATTTTAGTAGAACTTTTGATAAAAATTCCTAAGCAAAAGGGGCTTCTCAACAAATGAAAGAATGATGTAGTGTTTGTACCTGTTTCATTAGCATAAAGTATTGGCTTAAGATGACTCAAGGACAGATGACCAGTTTAATAATAAATAATTAAGCAGGATCTTCAATAAATTCTATGAGGTAAAGTGAGTACACTGTAGGTGAATAAATGTGAGATATCTCTCTATGGTCTCAGAAGAGTTTGATCTAGTTATGCATAGTAGAGTGAGACCATCAACAAAGTGTAATGATTAATGATTAATAATAACTTGTCCTGTTGAATTATACCCCTGATAATTGGGGTAGTGAGGCAAGGAATTCCATAAAGCTCCCTATTTCTCATTATTTTGGTTAATGATCTGTAGAATTAATTCCCAAGATAATTTTGAAGTCTGTATGAACCTAGTAAACTATGGAAGGGACAATTTTGCCTCTCATGGGACATTTGGCAATGTCTGGAGATGTTTTTGTTTGTTTCAACTAAGGGGAAAGCTACTGGCATCTAGTGGGTGGAGGCCAAGGTTGCTGCCTAATATTCTGCAATGCACAGGACAGCTCCCCACAGCAAATTATCTGGCCCCAGCTAGTATTAGCATTGAGATAAGAATTCCTGCTTTAGAGATAAAAATAATCTCTGCAGGATGGGCCGAGAAATTAAACAAATGTGTCTGAGGGTAAAGATGAGAGTTTTTAAGAAAATCTGACTTTAAATCACTATATTTATGAAATGAACCAAAAGGGAAGATAGGCAGGGAAACTGAATTGCTGTCAGTTCTTATATAGCTGTTAGCAATGAAAATTCAAAGATAATTAGGGGAGATAGCCAGAAACCAAGTAAAATTTAATATGCTTTGAATATAAATGATTATGAAGTATAAGCCAGAGAAGTTTGTAATGAGATCATACTAGGTAAAAACAGTGCTTTGAGGCCTGCATTAAAATGGGAACCAGTTTTTATTATATAGTTCAGATTCAGAACCCTCTGGCCTCCACCAAAGTCCATATACAAATATGCTTTTCCATCATATTATACTATTTTGTAAAGTCAAGGGTCATCTGAAGCTCTGACACCCTTGAGAATGCACCCACCTGCCTCCAGAGGTGCTACAACTAGGGAGTGTTAGGAAGACTGTGTGGATGGGGAGGTCATGATATGACCGAGGACAGAACCATGAGAATTCTCGGCTCGGGTTCCTCCATGCTGGTATTCCTCCCACTCTGCTTTTTCCTTTATCTCCTTCCTCTGTCTTTCACTCTATGTCTTTCTTTCTGTGAACTATTTGTATGCTTTAGTTCATAGTACATTATCATTTATTCTTTTCATTTGTTTGTTTTACTCGTCTTTATTTCTGGTTCTCATTCCAACTCAAACCCCACCATGGGTTACATGGTAATGTCTTTGTTATTGCCACTTAAATAGTCCTTTACCTTATAAACTCAGTAGTAGTGCAGGTCAATGGGGGAAAATGAGACATGCGTAATACTTTCAACAATAAAGAATTTAAATTAAAAAACAAAACAAGTTGCATCTGGCTTCTCCCATAACGAAACAAAGAGGCACATTGCCTAGGGCCCCTCTTTGGATTTTGGAAGTAATATATTCTTCATTTGGGCATTTTACTATAGACCAATTACCCAGTGACCCGAAATGCTACTAGTTTTGAATGGGCCAGAACACAGGAGGCTCTGCAACAGGTCAGGCTGCTATGTAAGCTGCTCTACCACTTGGGCCACATAATTCAGAAGATCCTAGCAGTCAGCAGCTGTGCATCACTGCAGATTGCCCAGGACCAAACCAGAGAGGGTTGGACCTGCATTACCACCATTTGTCCACCATCCAGAACTGAAATATCATTGCTGTTATGTACACATAAAGAACTGTTGGACATAGAAATTGGGACTCAAAAGAACTGTTGGCCCAGAAAAAAACTCACTATAGACTGATTCATTTGCCTCTCAGCATAACCATTATTGCTTGTCTCATTTTCGGTTCCTATAAGTGTATTTCTAGTAGCACATGAGCTCACTCATCTAGGGGAAATGCTGAACAACATAGACTGAAGAACAAGAACAGCATTGATCAGACTGTCATACCTCAGAGGGAAGGTAGGGGAGGGTGGGGATAAGGGAGATAGATCAACCAAAGGACTTGTGTGCTTGCATATGAGCCTAACCAGTGATCACAGACAACAGGGGGGTGGGGGCATGCGTGTGGAGGGGTTTGGGATGGGAATTGGGGGGGGGGGATGAGGACAAATATGTGATACCTTAATCAATAAAGTAATTTTTAAAAAAAGGAGATGTAATGGCTCTTGAAAGATCAGTAGCATATAAAGATGCTGTTCCAAGCTTTTGGCAGGCCCATATAGATTAATCACAGCACAATCTCTTAGATTTTGGAGCAAAGATCTTCCATCCATTGCAGATAACTACTTTCCTTTTGAGAAACAAGTCTTGGCCTGCTACTGGGCCTTCATAGAGACAGAATGCTTCACCCTGAGTCACCAAGTTACTGTGTGACCTGAACTGTCCATCATGAACTGATGTTATCTGACCCACCAAAGCATACAGGTGGGCATGCACAATAGTACTCTATTATCAAATAGGAGGCCTGAAGGCACAAGTGAGTTATATGAAGGGGACATATCAGTGATGGGCAACCTTTTGAGCTCGGTGTGTCAAACTTGGCCAAAAAACTGAGCATAACTCGGGTAGTGTGTCACTTTGAGGAAAAAAACATTATTTCGCAAATGTTTCATCCTCGGCATGCGGCCGCCTCAGCGGCCGCGTGTCATCAAAAATGGCTATGCGTGTCAGTGCTGACACGTGTGTCATAGGTTCACCACCACTGTACTATATAGTTATATTCTGTTCTATTCTTTATTCATTCAACACTGTTCATAAGATATAACCAAATCACTATGTGTTTATCTAAATCATTGCTTCTAACTGCTGCATTTCATATTTCATGTTATCCATAGTATTTCAGAGTTCCAAAGCCAGAGTTTTTCTTGCAGTGAGGTGTACCTAGGTTGGCTCAAATTCTCTGTGACTCCAATAATGATCTAATGAGCATCCTCATACATACTATGGATACCCAGAAATGTGATTGTGTTTAGAATAGTTGATACTCGCCCTAACCAGTTTGGCTCAGTGAGCGTTGGCCTGCAGACTGAAGGGTCCCAGGTTCGATTCTGGTCAAAGGCATGTACCTTGGTTGCGGGCACATCCCCAGTAAGGGGTGAGCAGGAGGCAGCTGACTGATGTTTCTCTCTCAACGATGTTTCTAACTCTCTATTCCTCTCCCTTCCTCTTCGTAAAAAAAAATAAAAATCAATAAAATATATTTAAAAGAAAGAATATTTGATACTTAATTTTATCAGATTGATCTTCAGAATGACTATATCCAGATTTTATTTCTACCAGCATAAATGTTCTCTTCTCCCCAAATTCTCACCAAAATTTAGTTATCTAGCTTTCTAATTTTGTATATTTTTATAGTTATAAAGAAATACTTATGTGTGCTTTTAATGTATATCTTAGATTAGTAATGAATTTGAGCATTATTAGATATTTAGACATCTTTCTATGAACTGATTCTTTTTGACTTTTACTCATCCAAAAAATCTAGCTTACTATATTTTCATTGTTTTATTAGAGTTCTCTGTATAACTTAGAGATTAATTCATGGTTAATTTGCAACATTTATTATACCTTTGGTCTGGCTGTTATTTTTCTGTTAACTCTGTCCATGGAATCATTCTTTAAACAGGAAACCTTAATTTTGATTTATGCAATATATATATAATTTCTGTCTTTCTATATTATGTTTTTGGAGTCGTTGTTTTTAAGAACTTATTTCAATTTTTAATTCACAAACATTCTCTTACATTTTTCTTCAAATAGATTTGTATTTATGCCTCCCACATTTGGCCTTTATTCCATCTGTAATTCATCTTTGTATAGAGTATATGGCAGGGACACTACCTTGTTGTTCTCTATACAATGAGCAAATTCTCCTAATAGAATTCATGAAACTATCCATCAGTTCCTCATTGTTTTGAGGTGCCATTCTTACTATATTTCAAGTTTTCTTGAGCATAGTTCTGGACTTCATATTCTGTTCCATTTTTTCCTTTCTGTCCAGTGCTGTGGCAGAAACACACTTAAAAAATGCTATGGTTCTGATGCTCATGAGTGAATTGGGAAAAAGAGCCAACAGCCACTGCTTCACTACCTTCTCAGGGACACATCATGCTCTTTTTAAAAAATCACTGCCTTGGCTGGTTTGGCTCAGTGGATAGAGAGTCAACCTGCGGACTGAAGGGTCCCGGGTTCAATTCCAGTCAAGGGCACATGCCCAGGTTGCAGGCTCAATCCCCAGTGGGGGGTGTGCAGGAGGCAGCCGATCAATTCTCCCTCATCATTGATGCCTCTCTCTCTCCCTTCCTCTCTGAAATCAATAAAAATATTTAAAAAAATAAAAAATCACTGTAATGCCTTAGACAGACATGATAAGCAAGAGGAAAGCCAAAAATAATAGATAATATGAGTAGAGTGACAACTTCTAGTGACTTAAAACATTCCAGCCTGAAACTCATAAATAGGGTGGACTTAATGACAAAAGGATACTTTCCTTGAGGTGTATCTCCAAATGACTTAGCAAATTAAGCTCTTCCTGGATAGCTATAACCTTTTCACAGGTTCTCTCAGAGGTATACCGTTATTTCCATTTCTACCACTGTAGCACTAGTTCTCAGCCCTGCTACTTGTAACTTGATTCTATAATAGTCACTTATAGATTAAATTTTAACTTTAATCACACCTCCTGGTCCCATTCCACCCTACAAACTAATCAAATTGATCTGAAACAAATCTTGGCTGGCACAGGATATCTTCCCTGGATATCCATAGACTACTGTATACAAATTCCTAGGCCAGCATTCAACGTACCTCATGTCCCAAATCAATTCTTCCAAGATCACTGCTCACTACCTGTGTATACCAAACAGTCTTCAAATAAACTGTGCTCCTTGTTCTTCAGATATGCTGTGCGATTTCCCACCTCTGTATGTTGAGAATCATAGAATTTTAGAATTGAAAACAAACTTGGAGATGATCTAGTTCAACCCTCATTTCACAGATGTGGAGATTGAGGACCATGTGATTATTAGTAAGAAGGATTTGCACTCTCACTTGCATCTCAGATTTGCAGGCCCACTCAATGTCTACTATACTAAATTTACTTTGTTGAAAATTTTTCTTTTGGCTCTAATGCTTTTCCTAACAATCCCTTCCTCCCTAATCTTCCTGTCAAAATTCTTTTTCCTGAAGGGATTGGGTGTTACTCTCCAGCAAAGCTTTCCCCTAATCCTCTTAGTCAAAGTGAACTCTTCATTCTGGAATTTATTATTTTTTTTTCTTTCATTGATTTAAGAGAGGAAGGGAGAGGGAGAGAGAGACAGAAACATCAATGATGAGAGAAAAATCATTGATCAGCTGTTTCCTGTATGCCCCACACTGGGGATGGAGCCCGCAACCCAGGCATGTGCCCCAAATGGGAATTGAAACGTGACCTCCTGCTTCATAGGTCAATGCTCAACCACTGAACCAGCTTCATTCTGTACTTCATTATGAAATTCTGCACCTCTCTTCATGAACTTATATTCAGCTCTGTACTGTGGCATTTGTGTCATGTTATCTTCCTCCTCCTAAAATCTATATGTTTTACAAGGAGGAGCTATGTCATCCTTTTGGTGCTTAGCACATTGAAATCACTTGGATAATATTTTAGTGAAGGCACAGAAGTGGCTCAATACTGAGTCACTCAAGAGTAATTGTCAGCCTATCCTTCCATAGCATATGTGAGCTGGAGTGGAAGAGAGGCTCTGGATAGCTTGCCTTTTTGTTGCTGTTGTTGTTAATCCTCACCTGAGGACATTTTTTTCCATTGAAATATTTTTTAGAGAGAGTGGGTGGGAGAGTAGGAGGGAGAGAGAAAAAGAGAGAGAGAGAGAGAGAGAGAGAGAGAGAGAGAGAGAGAGGAGAGGGAGTGAGAGATAGATAGATAGATAGATAGATAGATAGATAGATAGATAGATAGAGAGAGAGAGATTGGTTGCCTACTGCACACACCCCACCAGGCTGGGAATTGAACCTGCAACGCAGGTACATGCCCTTGACCGGGAATTGGAATCTGGGTTTCTTGGCTGCACCAGCTGACCCTCTAACCACTGAGAATACTAGCCAGGGCTTACCTTTTTCTTTAGCCCAAACTAAATACCTTGAAAGTTTGCCATGAATGTCTACTTCTGTTATTTAACAACTAACCTTGCATCATCATAAAACGAGAGTGGCAATAGCCCATTGCCATTTTTCTAAATGTTAGTCTAATCACACTGCTATTAGGGAAATCATCAGAAAAAAATTTAATGAGAATCAAACAGAGGGCTGAAGAGTCATTTGATATTTTTTTCCTTTTTAAAATGTTTGTACTCCCCCCCCCCCCCCCGCCCCCGTCTCAAAGCAATGTGTGTAAATGGGTGATGTCAAGGTGTGTAGATATGAGATAGAGATGTTGATAGAGAGCCAAAAGGGAGAAACAAATATGGAAAATACTATAGGATTATTAGGTTTATTATTTTTAAAGATACTGTATGGTACTGAATATTAGAAGATTATTGCTAAATAGAAAGCAATTAAATACTGTTCTGTTGCTAAATAAAAAGTATTCAAAGGCATTTATAAAAGTCAAAAATCAAACTGCAAAAAAAGTGGTTTCTATGATGTGTTGCTTAGAGGTCTAACAGATGCTTAACTTAAAGCTGGTACTGAAGCAACAGCAGCTAGTACTATTTTTTTTAAGGGAAAAACTGATTTTTTTATTTTTATTTTTTGGCTGTATTCCAGGCCCCAATCCTTCTGGGAGAAAGCACCAGATGAATTAGTCATTAAGGAAAGATACATTTAACAATTTAAGAATTTTAATTTGTTAGAATTTGGAGAATGGGTAAAATGTGAATTATTCTTTCCCTGATTTATGAGGTTGGCACAAAGTAAATAAGACAGAAAACACCATGGCAGTTTTCATTTCTTTGTGTTTTTCTTTTTTTTTATTTCTTGAAATACCATTGATTTATAATGGATTTGTTTTGTCGTCGACCACTTTAAAAAATAAATATTTCAGTGAATCAGTATAACTTCCAAGTACTGTCTTAACCAAAATTTAGTAGATTGAATGGCAGTGCCAGTATTGTAATTTGTTCCAATCTTATGTTTTTGAAAGGAAAAAAAAAAAGAATACTAATGGGTTCCTAGATATGCTTTCTATTCAAAATCAAATATTGCTGTCATATCTACTTAGTGGAAACATTTTAACCTTTCCATTTAAATCATATTTTGTGTTCACATATTTTAAAAGAAATTTTAATTAATCACCAGATTACACTTGAAGGCAGAAATGTATAATGACTAAGAGTTTGCTTTAGGGAGTTGGACATATCTTGGATTAAATCCTGATTTATTATCCACTCCTCGTGAAGTCAGGAAGGACACTTAATCATCCCAAGTCTTAATCATTCTGTTTACTCATCTATAAAAATAGACATTAAATGTGGTAAGGATTGAATGTAATATATTATGTAAAGCATTCAGTATGATGCCTGAAGCATGGAAAGTTCTTAATAAATGGTATCTACTATTAGCAGTGGTATCATTATAATCATTGTTGTCATCTGTTATAAGCTTTACAGTAGCCAGGACTTCGTACAGACAAAAATTAAGGTGATGCATACTGATGTTGTGTCTAGACATAATATTGGTTCCAGCAATCATTGGGATTATACATGGATGATCTGTCTATTTTAATGTCCAAAACATACAAAATTGTGCAAAATTAAATTGCTCCGTAATTTTAAAATATAATCAAATTATGGCTGTAAATAATAAAATTTCCAGCAGCTACTTTTAGAAATGCCAATCTAATTGTGTTTATTCTCTTGCTCTAAACGCTCCAGTGACTTCTCACTGCAGTTTGAGTAAATTTAAACACTTTAAAATACCCTTAAAGGTTCCATAATCTGATTCCTATCTCTCTTTCTGGCCCAGTTACTTCCCTTTCCCCCTCTTTCCTCACTCACTTTATTTACCAGACGTAATTGCCTTTTGTTTGTTCTGGAACATTGCTACTGTCAACTCTATCATGTTATTGTTTTATTTCTTTTCTGGCACTTATGACTATCCAAAGTTGTCTTGTGTGTATGTACACATGCACATGTAAATACATATATATATATATATATATATATATATATATATATATATATATAGTAGCATATATATATACATATATATATGTATGTGTGTGTATATATATATATATATATATATATATATATGCATATTTGCTTGTTTATTGTTGCTTTTCCTCTGCCTTATAGAATGGATGCTTTACAAGAACAAAGACAATTGATATAATTCAAAATTTTAATGTCTTGAGTGCTCACAACACTGGCACATTGTAGGAGTTCAATAAATATTTTATGAATTAATAAATAAATGCATAAATAAATGAAATATACTGTGATTTGGTCAATTCATTTGTATCTTAACTTGTACCTTAACCTTAAAAGACCTTCCCTCTTTTTTTTTTAAACTTATCTTTATTGTTGAAAGTATTACAGATGTCCTTCCCCCCCCCCCCCCCCCGCATTTACCCCTTCATCCCCCACTCTTCCCTCCCAAGTCTTTGCTACACTATTGTCTGTGTCCATGAGCTATGCATATATGCATATAAGTTCCCCAGTTAATCTCTCCCCACCCCACACCTTCTCTCTGAAATTCTTCAGTTTGTTTGTGGTTCTATGGCTGTGGATCTATTCATCAGTTTATTTTGTACATTAAATTCCACATATAAGTGAGATAATGTGATACTTATCTTTCTCTGATTGGCTTATTTCTCTTAGCATAATGCTCTCCAGGTCCATCAATGCTGTTGTAAATGGTAAGAGTTCTTTCTTTTTTACTGCCACATAGTATTCCATAGTGTAAATGTGCCACAGTATTTTTATCCACTCATCTGCTGATGGGCACTTGGGCTGTTTCCAAATCTTGGCTATTGTAAATTGTGCTGCTATGTACATAGGGGTGCATATATTCTCTCTGATTGGTGTAGTATTTATTTTTATTTTCTATAATATTTTCTAGTAAGGAATTTATTTTAATATGCTAGTTAATTGTAAAGTTACTATAGGAAAAGACCAATTTTGTACACATTTCTGCATGTTTTTAAACTCAAATACTGAGTGTCTAAAAAGTTAATCATGATGCCTTTTCTAAGGTCAAAGTTATTATGTTTGAAGGCTGGGGACAGGTTCTAACAGAATTTTTCATAAAAACTAATCTCACAATAGTTTGATAATTCAAGGCACAGAGCCTATTTGTATTTTTCTCTTCTAAAATACTAGAGATTTACACTGGATATAGTTTGGAGCATAGCAGCAGAACATGCATTTCCGTAAATTGGTTCACTTGAAGGATTTTAGAGCTTGCTTTTCTACCTTTTCTATATTGCTGGTTTCAGAGGGTTAGAAGATTCACAGTTCAAAATAGTGATCTCCTGGGAGTTATGGATTTGTCACCATAGCAACAAGCCCAATAAATCAGTCAGCAAGGACTGGAGAAAAAAATGGTCTTTTATTGTTCCACAAGCAAATAGGTATCAACAAACTCAACTTTTACAAAGTGAATATATAACCCTATTGTAAAGGTGACTAATATTAGTTGTGAGACTCATACTATCTGGCATTTTATTGCCTTGGCCTAAAAATTAAAGTAGGTAAGGTGATAGAATATTAGTTTTGAGGAAGACCATTTTTTAACTGCTTTAAATTGTAGTGCCACCTATTAATATCATCTTCTAAACTTAATATACAAATTACTCAAGGCAGAGTAAGTAAAGGTTAATTACTATTCATCTATGCAGGTTAAAGCATAAGAGATGAAAGAGGCATTTAAATTAACAAGAAACATTAGAGGTCAGAAGAGTATCTTACAAAACCTTTTGTATTTGAGTAGTCAGTGAACAAGGCTGAGAAGAATGGTCACCTGGATGGTGAATTTTTACCTCCTGGAATCTGGAAGCAAAACACCTGAGGAGTTGTGAATTCTGCCTTTCTCTTCATTTAGAAACCCCCTGTGATTGATACTGGGATTGGACACCCTCACAAGGCACTTAAGGCAAGCGGCACTAACCACATGAAGTTTGAGGGTGTGATAGGGATGAAGTTGGAATAACTGCTGAGGAGCACTTATCACATTGTACTGTATGGCTGATTACATTTTGTTACCCCGTCTAGATTGTTCGGTCCATGTGGAAAGAGACCAGGTAGTATCATATTTTTAATACTGAATGCCTGTTCACAGTGCTTTAGAAGTTGCCAAAAATATCTTATGGAATGGATGAAAAAATGACTGAATAAATCTATTACATCCTGCATTCAGCATTTGTTCACTTTTGTACACTCTTCTATCTTTAATAATAACACTCAGGGACATGTTATTAAAGAACATGGATTTGTCTTTCACTGACTATTCAGAATAGCTATGAAACTATTTTATTTTTTTATCATTCTTTTTCTGAATCTGGCATGCATAATTTAAGCTAATAATTCTTTTAGGTGACAGTTATAAAAAAAATTGCACCTGATGGAGTTGAACAGGCAAGGAAGACTTTATTCAATACTATTGCAATAAAGGAGAGAGATAGACCTCAACTACTTTGAAACAAAGACTTGGGAGAGTTGTCAAGCACCTGGATTGGCTAGTGGAAAAGCACTGGTGAATGTTGGGGGCTGGATGGTCAATCTGTTTGGAACATCTGTTTGCTCATTGATACTTATTGAACTTAGCCTCCTTCCCTCCCACACAAACTGGGAGATAGGAGCTTTATCTTGCTTGCTGAAATGTAATAATTTCCAAGGGATAGCTACCAGGTCCATGAGAAAGGTATTCCTAAATTGTAAAACTGGCAAGAGACTAGGAGAAGACTTATATCTTAAAGGGACAGAGAAAAAGATCCCAATTGCATGTTTTTGAAGTAAATTCTTTAAAGAATTTGAAAGGGAGGTCAGGAACTTATTACCAGGAAGAAAACTGTCTAAAGTTTAACTAAGCTGAGTTGGATAGTTAGGCCATCTTAGTCACAGTGTAAATTGTAACTTAACTAGAGGCCCAGTGCACACAATTCGTACATGGGTGGGGGGGGAGAATGTGTGTCCCTCAGCCCAGCCTGCACCATCCCCAATTTGGGACCCCTCAAGGGATGCCCAACTTCCTGTTTAGGCCCGATCCCAGTGGAGCACTAGACAGGACTAAACGTATAAAGTGCCCGTTTAGGCCTAAATGGGCAGTCGGACATCCCTCTCACAATCCAGGACCATTGGCTCCCAACCGCTCGCCTGCCTTCCTGCCTGATTGCTCCTAGCTGCTTCTGCCTGCCAGCCTGATCACCCACTAACCACTACCCTGCCAGCCTGATCGACGCCTAACTGCTCTCCTGCTGGCCCGATTGCCCCTAACTGCCCTCCCCTGCCAGCCTGGTCACCCCTAACTGCCCTCCCATGCCAGCCTGGTTGCCCCTAACTACCCTCCCCTGCAGCCCTGGGTCCCCCCCCAACTGCCCTCCCCTGCTGGCCTGGTCCCCCCAAACTGTCCTACCCTGCAGGCCTGGTCCCCCCCAACTGTCCTACCCTGCAGGCCTGGTCACCCCCAACTTCCCTCCTCTGCCAGCCCAGTCACCCCTAACTGCCCTCCCCTGCAGGTCTGATTGCCCCCAACTGCCCTCCCTTGCAGGCCTGGTTCCTCCCAACTGCCCTCCCCTGCTGGCCTGATCACCCACAACTGCCCTCCCCTGCCAGCCATCTTATGGTGGCCATCTTGTGTCCACATGGGGGCAGCCATCTTTGACCACATGGGGGCAGCCATCTTGTGTGTTGGAGTGATGGTAAATTTGCATATTACCCTTTTATTAGATAGGATGGAGAAAATTTAATCACGTATCAAAAATTTTACTTTATTGATCTTGATTTATGATTTTTTTTGTTTCTAGGGATTTAAAAAATAATTATACACTGAGATTTATTGTATATACATAAATTTACTTAACATACAGTCTTTTGAATTTTTATACATTTAGTCCTGTCTTTACAATCTTCATTTTATTTTTATTTAGTTTTCTTTTTGTTTGTTTTAAGAATTTCATCTTCCTTTTAAAGGCAAAAATTTGATCATTGTAATTGCTTTTATCTGTAACTCCTTCAACTTTGGTCTATTTCTTTATGAAAAGCAAGAGCCAGAATGATACTCAAAACCCTTAGTATGATTGCAACAAAATTTTATTTATGGATTTGAATAATTCATTGTGCATTAATTCAGCAACTCTCTATTGAGAAGTGAATATTTTGAGGCATTGCTTCATGTGCAATGGGAGGAAACAAGAGAGATTCTGATATTTGCTAGGATCTTTCAATTTGGCAGAGGGTTTGGAAAATGTTATGTAGTGTCCACATAGTTCAGAAGCAGGAAAACACTGTACACATTTGCCTGAGGGAAGGGTCACTTCCTTTTGAGATGATTTCAGGGAGATGACATTTGAATGGGACCTGAAAAGAGCAACATGTTTATTTGTGGAATACACTTGTTCCAGATGAAACAAATGTTTGGAGCTGAAGTGAAGAAGTAGGAAAGTGAAGAGTATGTTTGCTGGGTTTGGAAGTAGAAAGGAAATTTATTTAACCTCTTAGCCATTCTTCTCAAGCTATAAAGTTTTGGGATGTTCTATCCCATCTCTAAAAATATCTTCTGTTAGTCCATCAGACATATAGACTGAGTCCCAAGGATAATTTGAAACCTGTCTTTGCTTTTCTTCTCAAGGTGACAATTGAGCTCAATTCAGATGAACACTGAATTTCTGTTTTCTTCTTCACTGTATGAGTTTTCTATCAAGATCCTCTTGGTCTTTGATTCTTTCCTTCTTCCAGGATGATGGTTCTTTTTCCTCTCAACCTCTTTCAGGATTTTAATGATTCAGCTCAGGTTTATCTTGAATGGAGTAGCAGAGGGATTTGGGCAGACATTGGAGTAAGGGGTGGGAAAGGTCATTTTAGGTTAGGTGAGTAGGATAAATGGGGTTGAAGAAAAAAAAGCACAATATAATTCCAGCCTCAGAATTAAGAATGTGTAGTCCAAAATCATTTCTGTAACTAAGAGTGACAATCTCTGATGGTATATCTACTATGCGTCCAGGTCATTTTTATAAAGCAAATGAATCTCTCTTTACTTTTCCGTCCTTGCTTTGATTATGTAAGTTGATTTTGGGCCAGAATTCCAGAAAGGAGTGGTATTGTGCTCTACCTCAAAATGAAGTAAGTATATAGGGAGGTGCTGAGGGTGGGGGAAAGAAAATTCTATATGGAATTAGTGTAAAGTCCAACTGAGAATGAAGGCTAAGGCCAGCTGGTGGAAATCTGTGGAAGATTACATTTTCCCCAAATAACTGAAACGATATTTTTGGTGCCCAGGCTTCCAGAATTTTGTCACTCCCCACCAAGAGGTAGATTCTATTTCCTCTTGAACTTGGGTGAGCTTAAAACTTCTCTAGCCAATGAAGAGATGCTGTGTGATTTAGGAGGCTAGGTCATAAAAAAAAATAGAGTCTCTGCTTGGCTCTTTTTTGCTTGGGACTCTGGTTATGGTTAGGGTTAGGTCCACTAAGCTATGAGGAAGCCCAAATTAGCCCATGCAGAGGGTCACATAAAAAGGTCAACTTAAAAGGATTGCCAGCACCAAGTGCTAGACCTTTGAGTGATTGAGCTTTCAGTTGAATCCAGCTCTTAGCTTTTAAGTCTTCCATAAGAGGCTCTCAGCTTTGTGGAGCAGAGACAAACCATTTCTTTTATGCCTTATCCCAATTCCTGATCCGAGTTATTCATTGACACTATGTTTTGGAGTACTTTGTTATATACACAAACAAGGTCTGTGAATGACAGATGGATTCTGAACTTCATTTGAACTATCGAAAATTGGTAAAGAAAACATAATCTGAGCTATATTTAAGAATATCTAATCTAATGACAAGATAACAGATGCTTTGGAGGAGAAGGGAGTAGTAAAGATTATGTTAATAAAGGCCCAAAAGTGAGTAGTGGCAGCAAAAGGAAATAGGAAGAGATGGGTGTGAAAACAAATGCACTACATTTGAGTGCTTATTGGACATAACGGAAAGGGTTTCTGGAAAGGCAAAAGTCAGATAATTGAAATTTTTGAGGATTCTTGGGAGAAGACACAATTTTGGGAAAATATATGGTTTAAGAACACTGAGTTCAATATGTCAGTGCAGCATCCCAGAAGGGTCAGCAGTTGCTGGATATACATAATTGGGCATACTTTTCATAGAGCTGATAAATGGAGATTATAGGAATAAATGAAGGGACTGTTAAAAGGAAGGTCAATGGATAAAGATGAAGGACACTGACAATTAAGGGACAGAGCAGGAAATGGAATGAGAAGAAAAGTTGGAAAAAGCAAATAAATAAAAGACCCAATAATGTAGAAAGAACCAGTGGAAGGCAATTTTTCATGATGTCAAGGAATGAAAGTTTGCTTTTTATTTTTTCATGAAAAAAAATGGTTTGTCAAGAATGTTTAGGAAGAGAATGAGGATTTAGAAAGCAACTGGACTTTATGATTAGAAGTAGACTTTATGGAGAGTCATCTCAGATGCGAATAAGGCAAAAACCAATTTTTAGGAAAAGTGAGTAGCAAGGTTTGAACTGGAAGTAGGAGGAACAGGCACAGTGAAATTTCTTAGCAAAATAAAAAATATTGGGAAATGATTGTTCAAAGCTGGGGGAATTTGAGCATCTTTCAGGCAGCAGTGCAGAGGGAGACAGAAGGAATCAATGCTGGGTTGTTATTGTCATGGAGCTGGAAAGGAATCATGCAAAGATAATACATGGAAGGATTAATTTTAAATAGAGAGGGGATACTTCTATGAGTCAAAAGAAAAGAAAAATAGTGAAGTGGATATAGAAATCAGGATTATGTTCTTCCATTTTGTTCCTGAAGTTAATTTCAATATTGAATTATTTTACTGCGAAATAATGAATTTCTCATTGAAGATACATAAAATATTAATTTGCCAAAACATAAGACTGTAACCTATAGATTTGTGTAAATAAATAACAATAAATAGAGAACATAATTAAAAATATTTCTCTTACATGTTATTATTGGCTTCCCAAATCCTCTTATCTGATAAGAAAATATATACATATTGTGTAATCTATTAATTTTTGATTATTGCTTATTATTATTGTTTTTTGATATATTGACATATTTGGCCATCTTTCTTGCAAGTATTATATTTTAATCCATATTCAACAAAGTCCTTATCATTTCAGTGAGATAACTAAGAATGATACTTACATAATTTAAAAACCTAAATACTTTAAAACTTCTGAGAGATGCCAACTATTTTTGATCTATACTTTCACATATTTCCTTGAAAATCAATCAATCTCAAGAATTCTCTCTCTCTCTCTCTGTCCCCCGCTCCCTCCCCTCCCCCCCCCGCCCCCCGTCTCCATCCTTCTTCATTTCTTTCACTAGGTAGGTTTGAAGCTGGTGTAGTTTTCAATATGCATTCAGGCTGTATCTAAAACTCCTTTTATTAGAAAGTTACTTGAATTAATTAACATTACATATCTGACACTATATATCTCCCAGGAAAACTCATGATTTTTGGGTCATTGGGATTCTATCAATAATGTCATGGATAGAGAGAACCAAGATGGCAAAGTAGTGTAAACACCTGTACTTGCCGCCTCCCACAATAACATAAAAATTACAACTAAAATACAGAGCAATCATCATTCATAACTGCCTGAAAGCTGGCTTAATGGAAGCCCTAAAACTATATAAGTAAAGAACAAAGTACATTAAGACTGGTAGGAGGGGCAGAGGCATGGAACATGCTCGTCCAACACCCATGTGTGGTGTGTTTTTAATTGGGAGGGAGATCTTGTCTACGAGGGCCTCCCATGAGAAGCAAAGGATCCCAGCCCCACACCAGACCCCCAGCCCAGGATTCCAGAGCTGGAAGAAAAGTCCCCATAACTTTGGGCTATAAAAAACAGTGAGGATTGTGGTTGAGTGAGATGGAAACTGCTGGAGACTCAGGCCGTCCCTTTTAAAGGGCCGGTGCAAGAACTTACATGGTTTCGCTTCCTCTGAGCTCCAGCACTGGGAAGTGGTATTTGGAGAACCAGGGACATATAGAGAGGAACTGGATTGTTTGGCATTGGGTCAGGAATTTGGAGGTGGCTTAGTCCCAGACAGAGGTGCTCACAGGGGTCATTGTTCCTATGCTGGGACCTCCCCCTCCTTAGAGCTGACTAGCAGCCATACCTGAGTTTCCAGCACATTGTTCACTTAGCCCCAGAGATTTCCTGAGACTCAGCCCCATCCAACTTGCAGCCCCATCCAAGATAGTTGCAGAACTTTTCTATATGAATGGCACGTCCTGGATCAAGCTTCAGACTTTCCTAAAATTTCCTAAATAAGCAACAACTGGTGTCAGCATGCCCCATAGCTATCAATAAGAGGCCCGAGATCCACCACTACCACCAGCCTGCCTTGTTTCACAGCTTGGCCTCACCTGGGCACTTCCAAGCCCAACACAAAAAGCAACCATCTGCAGGCACTAGGTAGCTACTGCCAGGTGGCCCCAGGCAGTGGCTGACTTTGCACCTCCTGGGAGGCACCAGAGCCAGTGCACCCAGTGGACAGCTTCAGACCATACCAGATTACAGCTCTACACATCCAGAAGTGACACACTGAAGGGACAGACTCCAAAATCTGAAGGGTGAGCACCAAAATCCCACTGAAGCAAGTCCTGCTCCATAGGGGTGTCTCCTGCACAGCAACTCTTCCACCACAGCCATAGCTGGTCCTCACATCCAATTGGCCTGGAAATCAACTCTTCCCACTGACACCAATGACAGTCAAGGCTCAACTACAACAAGATAGTGCACATAGCCCACACAGGGGTGCACCTAGAGTGTCCAGCTCAGGGGACTTGAGAGACTGAGCCACTGAGCCCGATAGGACACCTATTACACAAGACTATTCTACCAACTCCAGGAGACATAGCAGCTCTACCTAACATATAGAAACAAATACAGGGAAGCAGACAAAATGCAAAGACAAAGAAACATATCACAAATGAAAGAACAGAGGAACTCTCCAGAAAAAAAATAACTAAATGAAATGGAAGCAAACTACTAGATACAATATTCAAAACAATGGTTATAATTATGCTCAAGGATCTTAATGAGAACTTCAAGGGACTTAGTGAAACTTTAAAGGATCTTAGTGAGAATTTTAAAGACATAGGAAAGGACCAGTCAGAAATTAAGCATACACTAACTGAAATAAAGAATTATTTATAGGGATTCAAATTAATGATTTGTAATATGAGGAAGCAAAAAAATACCCAATCAGAAGAGCAAAAAAAAAAAAAAGAATAAAAAATATGAAGATAGTGTAAGGAGTCTTTGGGACAACTTCAGGTATGGCAATATTTGCATTATGGAGGTTCCAGAAGGAGAAGAGAAAGAGCAAGGTATTGAAAACCTATTTCAAAAAATAATGACAGAAAACTTCCCCTACCTGGTGAAAGAAATAGACTTACAAGTCCACGAAGAACAGAGAGTCCCAAACAAGAGGAACCCAAAGAGGCCCACACCAAGACACATCATAATTAAAATGCCAAAGGTTAAAGACAAAGAGAGAATCTTAAAAGCAGCAAGAGAAAAGCAGTTAGTTACCTACCAGGGACTAATCAGCTAATATGACTGTTAGCTGATATGACTGTTAGCTGATTTCTCAACAGAAACTTTGCAGGCCAGAAGGGAGTGGCAAGAAATATTCAAGTGATGAATAGCAAGGACCTACAACCAAATTATCCAGCAAAGCTATCATTTAGAATTGAAGGTTACATAAAGAGCTTCACAGAGAAGAAAAAATTAAAGGAGTTCATCAGCACCAAACCAGTATTACATGAAATGTTGAAGGGCATTATTTAGGAAGAACAAGAAGAAGAAGAAGAAGAAAAAGAAGAATAAAAGATAAAAAATATGAACAATAACATGGCAATAAATACATATTTATCAATAATTGAATCTAAAAATTAACATTAAAAAACAAGGAATCTAACGGACA
This sequence comes from Cnephaeus nilssonii, assembly GCF_951640355.1. NCBI lineage: Eukaryota > Metazoa > Chordata > Mammalia > Chiroptera > Vespertilionidae > Cnephaeus > Cnephaeus nilssonii. Next base: position 59,385,701 of record NC_137079.1, on the reverse strand, counting down.
AAATAAACTGATGAATAAAATAGAACCAGTGGCATGGAAACATGGAACAGACTGAGGAATCTCAGCGGGGAGAGATTAACCAAAGATCTTATATGCGTATATGCATTACCTATGGATGCTGATATTAGGATGGTGAAGGCCTGGGGCGGGTGGGAACCGGGCTGAGGTAGACAATGGGAAGAAAAAATGAGGACATCTGTAATACTCTCAACAATAAAGTTAAAAAAAAAAAGAATGTCCTGGATAAAATTTAAGAGAAGAAAAACAAATACAGGAACATATTATGGTTATTTTGACACTTCCCCAAAGCAGGAAAATGGAGACTTTCAGAAGATTTATATCATTCTTTTTTATTCTTTTGATCACTTCACCAATATAGTTTTAAATATCTAAACATACTACTGTTTTTTAATTAGGTAAGTAAGCCAAAACATTATTACTGTAGATATTGCATAGAATCCCTTTTGCTCTCCAAATACCTACAAATGGAATCTGTTTACATAGTATATTGATGAAAAGCTTATGATAACAAAAATTAAGAATACAAGAAATCCCAGGTGGTTCTGGAGATTTAGAGTTCAAACACTAGCTGCTGTTATTACCATTGTAGTAATTGTGTACATAAAGATATAGATTGGATTTTTAAAGTTCATAGAAGCCAAGAGCAATTCTCTTGTAGCAATTCCTGGCTTATACAAATGCACTTCAAAATAGCGCACAAGAACACTTGTATTTTTCAATCATTTAAAGACCACTCTGTGAGCCTAAATTCCCATGGTTCAGTGCTTCTGGTTATTAACACTGTGTACTGTCATTTGTCCCTATTTGTTAAACAGTTGTTAATTGCTATTTTTCTTTCCTTTTAAAAAACTATTTTTATTGACTGGTAATCAAACCAGCAACCTCTTGGTATATGGGACCACACTCAACCAACTGAGCCACACGGGCCAGAGTTCCTTTCCTTCTTAAACAGTAGTCTTTGTAAATGAAAAGAAAATTCTGCATTTGAAAAGAACGTATATTCCGTGGTTTTGGGGTGAAGTGCTCTGAAGATGTCAATTAGGTCCATCTGATCTAGTAAGTCATTTAGAATTGCTGTTTCTTTGCTGATTTTTTATCCAGTGATGTCAGTGGTGTATTGAAGTCCCCTACTATGATTGTATTGTTGTCAATCTCTCCCTTGATATCTTCCAGGAAATATTTTTTGTATTTTGGTGCTCCTGCATATGTGTTTACCAGGGTTATATCCTCTTGTTGTATAGATCCCTTTGTTATTATGAAGTGGCCTTTCTTATCTCTTCTTATGGCATTTACTTTCATGTCTATTTTGTCAGATATAAGTACTGCTACCCCAGCTTTTTTTTTCATTTCCATTTGCCTGAAAGATGTTTTTCCATCCCTTCACTTTCAGTTGTGTGAGTCCCTTTTTCTGAGGTGGGTGTCTTGTAGACAGCATATATATGGGTTGTATTTTTTTATCCATTCAGCCACTTGATGTCTTTTGATTGGAGCATTTAGTCTGTTTACGTTTAAAGTTATTATTGAAAGGTACTTGTTTGTAGCCATTTTTATTTTTTGTGTCTTCTTACCTTTTTATTTCTTCTTTTTACAGCATTCCCTTTAGCATTTCTTGCATTGCTGGCTTGGTAGTGATAAACTCCCTTAGCATTTTTTGTCTGTGAAGCTCCTTATTTCCCCTTCAATTTTGAATGATAGCCTTGCTGGATAGAGTATTCTTGGATTCAGACCCTTGATTTGCATCACTTTGTAAATTTCCTTCCATTCTTTTCTGGCCTGATGTGTTTCTGTTGAGAAATCGTTTGATAATCTAATGGGAGCTCCCTTGTATGTAAATTTCTGACTCTCTCTTGCAGCCTTTACGATTCTCTCTTTGTCCTGAATATTTGCCATCTTAATTATGATGTGTCTTGGTGTGGGTCTTTTCAGGTTCATCCTGTTTGGGACTCTCTGTATTTGTGTTACTTTTTTCTTCACCACATCAGGTAAGTTTTCTGACATTATTTCTTCAAATAGGTCTTCTAACCCTTGTTCCTCTTCCTGTTGTTCTGGCACCCCCATTATTCGTATGTTGCTTCATTTCATGTTGTCCCATAGCTCCCTTAGGCTCTCCTCCTGTATTTTAATTTTTTTCTCCAATTGCAATTCAGTTTGGCTGTGTTTTGCTTCCCTGTCTTCTAATTCGCTATTTCAGTCCTCTGCTTCTCCTAGTCTACTGTTGAAACTTTCCATGGTGTTTTTTATTGCAGCTATATCACTCTTCATTTCTTCTTGATTCTTACATAGTTGTTGATACTTTTCATCCATTTCTTCTTGATTATTACATAAGTTGTTGATTTTTTCTTCCATCCAGTTTATGAACGCTATGACCCTTATTCTGAATTCTTTTTCTGACATATTGCATGCCTCTATTTCACTTAGCTGATTTTCTGGCGATTCCTCCTTTTCTTCCCTTTGGGGATATCTTTGTCTACCCATTTTTGGTCTCAGCGACTGATCTAGATGTTGAGTCGTGCAGGGGCCGCTACTTGGGTGGCAGTGGCTTCTTGGGCTGTGGTTGCTCCTTGGGCAGTCACGGTAGCAGCTGCTTCTTAGTTGACAGCGGCTCCTCTGGTGGGTGCTGTTCGCAGCAGTGGTGCCTTCTCTGGCTGCTGGTGGAGGCTGCTCATACAGCTGCTGTTTCTTGGATGGGGGTGGGCTGATTATGAGGTTGCTGCTCATCGGATACAGACAGATTGGTCATGTCTGCTGTTCTTTGGATGGGGGCCGGCTGCTCACATGGCTGCTGATACTGTACATAGAAAACCCTAAAGACTCCATCAAAAAATTATTAGGCTTAATAAATGAATTCAGTAATGTAGCAGGATAAAAAATTAACACCAAGAAATCTATGGAATTTCTATACACCAATAATGAACTTACAGAAAGAGATTAAAAAAGCAATCCCATTTACCATCGCATCAAAAAAATTAAGATACCTAGGAATAAACTTAACTAAGGAGGTAAAAGACCTATACATGGAAAACTACAGGACACTGAAAAAAGAGATAGAGGAAGACATAAACAGATGGAAGAACATACTGTGTTCATGGATTGGTAGAATCAACATCATCAAAATGTCCACACTATCCAAAGCAATCTATAAATTCAATGCACTTCCCATTAAAATACCAACAGCATATTTCACAGACCTAGAACGAACTTTCCAAAAATTCATCTGGAATAAAAAAAAACCCAAATAGCTGCAGTAATCCTGAGAAAGAAGAACAAAGTAGGTGGGATCTCAATACCAGATATCAAGCTGTATTACAAAGCCACTGTTCTCAAAACTGCCTGGTACTGGCACAAGAACAGACATATAGATCAATGGAATAGAATAGAGAACCCAGAAATCAACCCAAAACACTATGCTCAATTAATATTTGACAAAGGAGGCATGAACATACAATGGAATAAAGACAGTCTCTTCAATAAATGGTGTTGGGAAAATTGGACAGATAAATGCAAAAAAATGAAACTAAACCACCAACTTACACCATACAAAAAAATAAACTCAAAAGGGATCAAGGACTTAAACATACAACGGGAAATCATAAAAATACTAGAGGAATCCACAGGTAGCGAAATCTCAGATATATGCCAAAGCAATTTCTTCACTGATACTGCTCCTAGGGCAATGGAAACTAAAGGGGAAATAAACAAATGTGACTACATCAAAATAAAAAGCATTTGCACAGCAAAGGAAACTATCAACAAAACAACAAGAAAGCCCACTGCATGGGAGAACATATTTGCCAATGATATCAACGATAAGGGTTTAATCTTCAACATTTATAGGGAACTCATACAATTTAACAAAAGCAAGATAAACAATCGATAAAAAAATGGGCAACTGACCTAAATAGATACTTTTCAAAAGAAGACATAAGGAAGGCCAAGAGACATATGAAAACCTGCTCAAAGTCACTAATCATCCGAGAGATGCAAATCAAAACAACAATGTGGTACCATCTCACGCCTGTCAGAATGGCTATCATAAACAAATCAACAAACGACAAGTGTTGGCAAGGATGCGGAGAAAAAGGAACCCTTGTGCACTGCTGGTGGGAATGCAGACTGGTGCAGCCACTGTGGAGAACAATATGGAGTTTCCTCAAAAAACTAAAAATGGAACTCCCATTTGACCCAGTGATCCCACTCCTGGGAATATATCCGAAGAAACTAGAAACACCAATCAGAAAGGATATATGCACCTCTATGTTCATAGCAGCACAATTCACCATAGCTAAGATTTGGAAACAGCCTAAGTGCCCATCAGCAGATGAGTGGATTAAAAAACTGTGGTACATCTACACAATGGAATACTACATTGCAGTAAAAAAGAAGGGGTTCTTACCATTTGCAACAACATGGATGGAGCTGGAGAGCATTATGCTAAGTGAAATAAGCCAGGCAGAGAAAGATAAATATCACATGATCTCACTCATTTATGGAATATAATGAACAACATAAACTGATGAACAAAAACAGATCCAGAGACAGAGAAACATCAATCAGACCATCAAACCTCAGAGGGAAGGTAAGGGATGGGGGAAGGTAAAGGGGAGAGATTAACCAAAGGACTTATATGCATGCATATAAGCCTAATCAATGGACACAGACACCGGGTTGGGGTGGGGGGTAAGTGCATGAATGGGGGGTGGGGGGTAATGGGGGAATAAGGATACATATGTAATACCTTAATCAATAAAGAAATTTAAAAAAAAAGAAAATTCTGCGGAATATTTTTTTGTTGTTTAAATTTTGCATTGCAAATTTAAAATAAAAGTTGTGACTGTGTTCAGAGCAACCATTTGAATTAATTTTCCTTCGTTATGCAACACTGACTTTTGGAGTGTCAACTTTCTCTCAGCTTTTCATCAAATCAACACCACTGTGCCATTTTCCTTGGAATAGGAGGCTGAATATAAGATTTTTGCTTATTTTTCTCAACAAATATTTTTAAAAGATGGAGAGCTTCATGGCCAAAGCTGGATGGATGAAAGGGAATACCAAGTATTATTCTGTAGGTTTTTTTTTCTCAGTTATATTACTAGCCAGTAGTAGTATTCTAGTAGTATCATATTCCTAAAATGATGGAAAATGACTCAATTAACTAGGTTTCCTGGGCCTCAGGTTATTTTGTTGACCTGAGAGGGATGCTATCTGCTAAATCTTCTAATCACTAGCCTTGACCTGGTGGGCTTAACACATGTGGCTAAAAAAAAAAATAAAAAAAAAATAAAAAGATGGAAAGCTTGATTTAAATATTAACAATCTATACTAATAAAAGGGTAATATGCTAATTAAACTGGACGTTTTCTGAACAACCTTCTGGATGTCCTTCCTGACATAACCGGGCCTGGGCAAAGCCACAGCAGTCCTGGGTGCCTGCTGCCGGCCAGAGGGAGGGAATCCTGGGTCCCAGGTGCAGGGGCCAAGGCAGAGGCAGTTAGGCAGAGGGATTAGGGGCAAACAGGCAGGCAGGCAGAGGGATTTGGGGCAATCAGGCAGGCAGGCAGGCAAGCGGTTAGGAGCCAGGAGTCCCAGATTGCGAGAGGGATGTCCAACTGCCAATTTAGGCCCGATCTCTGCAGGATTAAGCCTAAACCAGCAGTTGTACATCCCCTGAGGGGTCCCAGATTGGAAAGGGTGCAGGCTGGGCTGAGGGACCTCCCCCCCCCCCCCATGCACGGATTTCATGCACCGGACCTCTAGTAATTTTAATAAATATTTATGGAGATTTGAAAAACAAAATTTAAAAATAAGTTTAAAAAAACAAGTGTTTATATAGATGTGGACAAACTGAAACCTTTGCATACTGCTGGTGGGGATGTAAGTTGGGACAGTCACTGTGGAAAACAATATGGAAGTTCCTCAAAATATTAAAAATAAAATTACCATATGATACAACAACCACACTTCCAAAAGAGCTGAAATCAGGATTCTTCAGAAATATTAGCACTCTTGTGTTCACAACATTATTCGTAATAACCAAGATGTGGAAACAACCTAAATGTTCATCAACCTGGGGTGGAAAAAGAAAAAGTGATATATAACTACAATGGGATATCATTCAGCTTAAAAAAAAATTCTGCAATATGCAGCAACATGGATGAACTTTGAGTACATTATGCTAAGTGAAATAAGCAAGTCACACAAAGACAAACACTGAATAATTCCTCTTATATAAGGTATCTAACTTAGATTAGTAGAATCAAATAATAGAATGATGGTTTCCAGAGGCTGAGGGGACAGGAAAATAGGGATTTACTAATCAATGGGCATATTTTTCTAAGAGCCTTCCAAGAGTAATGAGTGACATGGCATAAGTATCCATATCCAAAAGTAAATGCTCTTCTGAAGAATATTTTGTGAATATTTTTATTCCTGTCACTGTAATCACTGAAGCAAAATGGTTTCTTCCAAAGTTTTGACTAGGTTGACATAACCAACCACTTCTCTGTTAATCAACACCAGAACCAGAATAATAGATTCCCAGGGTTTTTTTGTTTGGTTTGGTTTTTGTTTTCGGCCTGAAGGACAAAATTGCCAGTAAGATGGGAAAACATGTATTTTATACTCTGCTATTGAATTGAATATGCCTCCCAGCAGCTGTAAGGGTTAAGAGTCACCATCACTACCATATCTTGATTTTTTCCCAAGTATTTTATCTGTTAAAAAAAAGCATCATCCATAATTCTCTCTCTGGTCTGGAAGATTGTAGTATTCTTTCATTGTTGCTTTCACATTTGGTTTTCTTTTTGACATGCAAAAGTTTTTCTACCATGTTTCTAGTGTATAACTCTTTTCTTTTTCTATTATGTCTGTTTCTTTTTTTTATTTTTGACCTTACAAAATGTCTTTTTATTTTTTTAATTAAATCTTTATTGTTGAAAGTATTGCATATGTCCCCTTTCTCCCCCCCCCCCCCCCCCACCCCCGGCCTTTAACACCCTATTGTCTGTGTCCATGGTTTATGCATATATGCATACAAGTTCTTTGGTTGATCTCTTCCCACTCACACCCTCCCCTGCCTTCCCTTTCACTGTTGCACATCAGGAGTCTTATCCATCAAGTTTTAATAATATTTCTCTGTTCAGGTGTATGTCTTTGGATAAACATTGAGATAGAAAATTTAATTTAGCCTGAAATTTTGAATATTTGCGTAGTGTCAAATGGGTCTAATTACTAAAGAGTTAACTACCAGAGTCAAAATTCTCTTTGTGTCCATGGATTCACAGAAATACAGGACTTGAAGGGTTTTTGGTTTGGGGTAGTTCTGGAAATTATTTTATGTTTTTTCTTTTCATGTAAAAATCATTATTTTTCCTGGTAATTACTGACAAACCTTAAACTTGTTATTTTTACCTTGCCCTTCAAACTACAGTTTAAATACCTTTCCCTCAAGCTGCCAATTATCCCTCCAGGACTACACTGGTAAAACAGAATGTGAAAAATCTGAATTGTGTTTGCCAATACAAATAATGGGGCCTCTGTTTTCTTTCCATGTCTACTCTTGTCTCCAGAATCTTGACCCTGAGGTGTAGTCATACTACATTTCCATGCCTTTCTAAGTTTTGTCTTTAAAATAAATTTTAAAAGCAATTTAAGGGCTGTTAAGTATTTGTGTGTGTGTGTGTGTGTGTGTGTGTGTTTAAGCAGTGGTTCTCAGATTTTGGCAGTATATCAGAATCACCTGGAGGGCTTGTCAAAACACAGATTGCTGCCCAACCCAAGAGTTTCTGATTTGGTAGTTCTGCCCAGGGGTTCAAGAAATTGCATTTCTAGTTGATTCCAGCTGTTGCTGCTAGTGCTGAGACCATGATTGGAGTACTGCCACTCAGGTGTTCTGCTCTCATGAGATGAAAAACAAATGGTCCAAAAAAAAAAAAAAAGTCAAAATTGCCCTCAAATTCACCCACTGTTCACCATATCCATTTCTCATCTACTATCACTTCTCCCCATAGTAGCCAGAATGAACATCTTAAAATATGAACTATCCCACTTAGGATTTTTGATCTTAGTTGCCCATGTGCCAAAACCCTTCAGAATATTTCTGTTGCTTTTGAGGTAAAATCCACCAGCCGCCTCTCAAGGCCTTTTTCCTCTCTGGTCCTCTTTCACTGAGCTCTTTCCCATCTCTGGCCCTACAGAGCTGCTCAACGACCAGGAATGAGGTCCCCTCTCGGAGAGGCTTTCTTTGACCTCCACCTCTCTCAGGCAGACTTCTGTGTTACTATCCTTGTAGGCTTTGCCCAGGGCTGAGGGGTTTGTGGATAATGAGACTGTCAGGGCTAAAACCAGCATAGTTCTGGGCACACTGGGAAGATAGAGCACACAACCTGCTCCCCAGCTGCAAGTTTCACTTTTACTTTGTGGCATTTGCATTATTTATAATCACATAGTTAAGTTGTGTAATATTCTAAAAGTGTCTGCCATCCTTATTAGACTTCATATCCATAAGGGAAGAGTTGATATTTTAAAAAATATATATTTTTTTTGTCACCAGTGACGAGCACCACACTTACCACAAAATACCTGCTCAATAATTAGTGCTTTAGAAAGAGACACAACACATGTTTTATTTGCTACCTCTGCTACAAAGGGAAGTGAAGAATGCTGACATGTGAGTTATAAAACAACTATTTATTTTTTGTCTCACCTTATAAAATATATGTCATCTCATCAGACCATTTTGGAAATAACATTCCTTTCTTCCCATTGGCCCCTTGACATTGCTAAGGTGTTTTAGTTGGCTAGAGTCCACCAATTCCGTTTATGGCTCCAGATTTCTGATCTTCTCAGTTAAGAGAGGCTGCATCTGAAGAAACACCTATGTCACCAACCTAAAACGTTGATACCCAAAGACCTTCTAAAATAGTAACAATTAAATAGTAACTAATATTGAGTGTTTAAATATATGCCAAGCTCTGGGGTTAAGCAATCTATCTATCTCTATCTATCTATCTATCTATCTATCTATCTATCTATCTATCTATTATATACATATTACCTATTTTAAAAATGTACAACCCTAGCCCCAGTGGCTCAGTTCATTGGGCATCATACCATGCACGGAAAGGTTGCTGGTTCCATTACCGGTCAGGGCATATGTTGGATTGTGGGCACAGTTCCTGGTAGGGGACGTGCAGGAGGCACCCAATCAATGTTTCTCTCTCTCCCTCTTCCTTCTTCTTTCTATAAATATCAATAAAAAACTCTTTTAAAATAAAAATGTATACTTTATGAGAGAGAGTCTTGTTTTACCAATGAGGGACACAGAATAAGCATTATACCCAAGGTCACATATGTATTAAGGGGTTGAGTCAAGATTCTAACTTAGGTCTCTCTGACTCAAATAAGTCCAGGCTTTCGTCTATTCCTTTGACAGAACATGATAGGATTGGCTCTTATCAATAGGGTAACTGATCATCTGATCCAGGCAAACTGCCTTTTGGAAGTTAACTGAACTATATCTAGTCAATTACAGAACTGAATTATTTATTGTACATTGTACGTACAATAATTGTGTTTTACTAGTACATAGAGTTAACATTGATCTATGCTTACTATGGGCCACATTATAAATTGAGTACTGTGGAGGTGTTATCTCATTTAATCATCACAACTTATGAGGTAGATAGTGATATTTTCCACTTTTTATAGGTAATGGAACTAAGGTGCAAAAAGAAGATAAGGAAAATTCCTGAGGTCATACAGTTTATAAGTGATAGAGTCTGTATTGAAATCCAAGACCATTTAATTCCTAAGATATATTTGTCATCTACATCTTTTTATTCAACCCCTCACACCAATTAGGGATTAAAAGCTTTTAGCAAAATTATTAGTTTGTTGTTGTTTGTTTGTTTTTTTGGCTTATTTGCACATTAGTCAGCACAGTTGGATACCATCATGTATGGAATGTTCTCTTTCATGAGAATTCAGGTACTTGGAAATGTACTTAATTAGTAGAGGCCGCTTCATGTATTTATTTTTGAGCACCCACTCCCCTTGGTAGGACCTTAGGGAGCCCCACAATGTTTGTCTTCCTTTGGAGAAAATCCAGGGGCTCTTTCCTCTCCCAAGTGTCTGCAGTCATAGACTATGGGAGGGAGGTCAGAACTTTAACTTCAAGCTAATATGAGAGTCTTCAGGATAATATCTGTATCTTTTGTATGCCTTGTATGTATAGTATTGGCTAATTATTTTTAGTGCATTAATTGAAATATACAATCACCTCAATCCCATGTTGCTCCCTGAGACCAGACTTTGGCTGTGTCCACTTCTTATAACTTACTAATTTGTACAAATTCCTCCATCTCACAAAGAGATTGATTTATATTTGTTTGTGACTGTGAATTGTTGATTGGGAGACTTTAGAAAGACTTGAGAAACAATATTTTTTTCTGGAAAAATAGAAAAGTAATTCACATGCTATGTTTTCAGCTACTTCATATATCTTTACCAAATCAAGAACAAAAATGTTGGGATTTTAAAAATTATGCAAATATAGTAATTCATCTTGCAAATAAACTATTATTCATTTTGCTTAAATTATAGATTTGCTCTAATAAATTGAAATTTAGGCTGGCCCGTTTTCAGCATTATGTCATTCATTTTCTTCTCTCTGGGGAACTTTTCCTAGAGCCAAGGTAACATGTCTAGAAAATGATGTGAAACAAAAAATGTTGCCAGTGTTTACAGATACAATCAAAACCGAGAAAGAAATAGGACATTTTTTCAACAGATGAAGAGTGATCAAATATGCATGGAAGGTAGACACATAAAAAGGAATGGCATCCATAGAAAATGAAAAGAAAATATGGGCTTAGATGCACCTTCACCGAAGACAGGGTTTCTTGTAAAGATAGTGCTCTGCAATCTCAAATGGGGGGAGGGGGGTGAGCCCTCCCTGGCAAGCAGTTACTCTTAGTGGCTGGCAAGAGATTGAATAAAGCTCTTCACAGCAGTGTCAAATGTCTTCAGTTTCACTCAACTGTCACATACACTACCCACACAACAGTAATTGGCTCAGCAAAGATGCTCTTGTGATTGGATTAAGACCAAAATAAAATTCTTCCTTTTCACAGTCCTGGGGAAAAGAACAATAGTGATACATACAGACAAAATTAAGCCATTCAGAAAGAAGGATTGGCTTTCTCATCTGATCTGAAACATTCAGGCAATTCTCTTGGCAATAACTTTATTACTCTCAAGGGGAAAAACACGGGCTAACTTCTTATATAATGGAAATTGCACATTGTGCTCTGAATACAGTACACATTTAAGCAACAAAATGAAAACATTTCTTGCAATAGAAATTTTATTTGGCTACCAGTTAGCAAAACTGCTTCCAGTTTCGACAGAAATCTCAATTAGTGACTTTCTGTCTGAGTCTAACTGGGAAGGCTAACATTAAAAAGAGCAATCAGATTAAAATCGTGCAAGCTGTACTTGGGGTTCTCCTTCATCTCTGTAGAAAATTCGAAAATAAGAAGGCTATCAGACTGCAGAACCTCAGAAGGAAGGCGGGGGAGGGAGGTGGAAGTGAGCAACCAAAAAACTTGTATGCAAAATCCATGGACACAGACAATCTGGTGGTAACAGCCTGGGGTGGGGGAAGGGAGGTTAGAAGGATCAATGGGGGAAGAAAGGGAACATCTGTAATACTTTCAACAATAAAGATTTAAAAATTTAAAAAAAATGACAAGGCTATCAAAGTCACATCTTTGTAGTTTGAATTGGATATTGCCATCCTTGCTGTATTGGGATCCATTGTAAGAAGGAATACTCATTCATATCAGCAAAGGACCTAATTAAGGAGTTAATGTATGGTGGTTTATAGCTGTGATGGGAGTTGGAGATTTTGATTTCTAGAGAAATTTTGGTGAGAAGTCTTACCTGTGGAAACATAAATGTATTTGCTCAAACATAAAGATATTTTTTTTTTCTGAGAGACTAAAAGCAATTGCTTCTGTTTGAAATAAAAACAGGGGTATTTGGAAAATTTACTTCAGGTCTATTTTTTATATATATATATATATTAGAAACTAGGAATTTAAGTTATATATTAATGTGTATATTGGTTTCCTAGGGCTGTGTAATAAAGTAACAACAACTTGTGGCTTAAAATAACAGAGATGCAGTGTTTCTGCAGGCTGGAAGTTCAAAATCACAGGGTTGGTTCCTTCTGAGAACTACAAGGGAGAAACTTTTCCCTGCCTCTCTCCTGGCTTCTGGTGGACTGCTGGTAAACTTTAGCTTGTAGCTGCATCATGCCTTTATCTTTACACTAGGGGCCCAGGGCACGAATTCTTGCAACTTGAAAGGAACTGTGGGCCAATGAGGCTGCAGTGGGCACAGGGGAGGGTCTCAGCCCATCCTCCGTGCCCCGCCCGACCCCTCCCACTGTGGCCCCCCAGTACCCTGTGTGCTGGCAGCCCTGCTCCCGCCACTGCCACCACTCTCACTCACTGACAGTGTGGAGTGATTGGGGCCAGGGCCAGCAGCAGGTGTGAGTGGGGCTGGCGCCATCAGTGGGTGCAAGCGGTGACTGCTGCCCTGATCGCCCTCAGGAGCAGGGCGGGGGGGGGTGTGGAGAAGCCCTGAGGGGCGATTGGGGCCAGTAGCCGCTGCTCGCACCCACTGCCAGCATTGGAGCCGCCACTTGCACCCATTGCTGGCACCTGGCACTGGTCCCAATCGCTCGGTGCTGTCAGCGAGTGTGAGCGGCAGCTCTGGCGCTGGTGCTGGCGCCGGCAGGAGGTGCGAGCACTGGGCGGGACCATGGTAAGTAGGAGCAAAGAATTTTCAGTAACCACCAGAGGCTCGCCCTGATGACAGCAACTGGCGCCCTGCCTTGGTCTGGTGCCTCCTCTCACCTGCTCCACCATCCCGCCGCAGCCTATGCTCGCCATATTCTGTGCTCTGCCACCTGCTGCCCATGCCTGCCATGTTCCGTGAGTGCCCCCCTGGTGGTCAGTGCACATCATAGCGACCAGTTGTTCAGTTGTTCGGTTGTTACACTGTTCGATCTATTTGCATATTAGGGTTTTATATACTAGGTGCATTGGTTAATAATGCGGATTTTGTAATCAAAGAAAACATGATAATTTCAAGAGAAACATCAAAAGTGCTTTATTCAAAGTCATGTCCATCACTAGCTACACATTTCCCCCATCTTTCAGGTAATTTGTGGATATCGTCCCAATAGAACTTTTCTTGGTTTGAGGCAAACCATTCAGAGATCCAGTTTTCCACTTCTTTGTAGTTTTGAAGTGCTGCTCAGAAAGGGTGTGTGCCATCGATCAGAACAAGTGGTAATCTGAAGGAGCAAGGTCTGGTCAATAGAGCGAGTGGGTTAATACTTCCCAGACAAGATCTTTTAACGTGTCTTTAGCTGGTTTTGAAGTGTGTGATGGTGCGTTATCATGAAGCAAAATTACTTTGCTGTGTCTTCTGGCCCATTCTGGTCATGTCACGATCAAAGTGTGGTTCAAATTGATTATTTGTTGTCGGTAGTGATGAGTATTAATGGTTTCACCTGGTTTTAGAAGCTCATAACACACCACACCTTCCTGAACCCACCAAACGCAGAGCATTGTCCTCTTTCCGAAGCGATTTGGCCTAGCAGTCGATGTTGATGGTTGACCTGGGTCAACCCATGATTTTGTGCATTTGGGATTCTCAAAATAAATCTACTTTTCATCACTAGTCACAATTTGATGCAAAAAAGACTTTCTTTCATGCTGTTGAAGCAACATTTTACTGATGACTTTTCGGTTTTCCATTTGTCTTTCGTTCAGTTGATGTGGCACCCATTTTCCTTCCTTTAAAAATCTTTCCCATTGCTTGTAAAGGATCAGAAATTGTTTGCTGAGCAACGTTTAATCTTTCTGCAAGTTGTTTTTGAGTTTGACACACATCTTCATCCAAGAATGCTTATAATTGTTGGTCTTCAAACTTTTTCAGTTGACCTGGACGTTCTTTGTCTTTCACATCAAAATCATCACTTTTAAAGCATTTAAACCAGCGTTCACAAGTATCTTGAGATGGAACATGTTCACCATAAACTTCCCAAAGTATTCAGCCACACTTTTCTTCAAAATAAAGTAATGAATTAAAACTTCCTGCAAATGCTCTTTTTTTTTGGCATGATTTTGACATTTTTAAGTGTAAAAATATCTATAATGTTAACACCTTCAGAAAATTTGACATATGAAGTTTTGAAGCTTGTTAATACAACAAAATAGCATACATATCAAATTGCATATATATCAACTTATGTGTAACTCCATCTATTGAAAAAAATTCGCATTATTGCCCTAGCTGATTTTGCTCAGTGGATGGAGCATCGGCCTGCGGACTGAAGGGTCCCAGGTTCAATTCCAGTCAAGGACACATGCCTGGGTTGTGGGCTGGATCCCCAGTGGGGGGCATGCAGGAGGCAGCCAATCAATGATTCTCTCTCATCATTGATGTTTCTATCTCTCCCTCTCCCTTTCTTTCTGAAAAAAAAAATAATTTTGCATTATTAACCGGTACACCTCGTATATAGATGGTGTTCTCTTTGTGTGTCTGTCTCTTCATATTGTCTTCCTTCTATGTCTGTTTGTCTTTTTGTCCAAATTTTCTTTCCTGGCAAATCACTAGTCATATTGCCCTAGCTATTTGGCTCAGTGGATAGAGCATCAGCCTAGGGACTGAAGGGTCCTGGGTTTGATTCCAGTCAATGGCACATGCCCAGGTTTCAGGCTCAATCCCCAATGGGGGCTGTACAGGAGGCAGATGATCAATGATTCTCTTTCATCATTGATGTTTTTATCTCTCTCTCCCTTCCTCTCTGAAATCAATGAAAATATATTTGAAAAACAAAACAAAACAAAAAACCAGTCATATTGAATTAGGGCCCACCCTAATGATCTCATTTTAACTTGATTATTTCTGTAATGATTCACTTTCCAAAAATTAGGTCACATTCTGAGGTACTGGGGGTTAGACCTTCAATGTATCTTTTTTTTAAGGCACACAATTCAATCCCTAACAATGCATTATCAATAAAGCTCCTCTTTAAAGGAAATGCGATGCCTCATATTTTATGCAGCTGAAAAAGTTGGTTTCCAAATCTTATGAAGTGAAACAATGCAACTTCTCTACCTAGTGGACACTTTCTGAAAATAGAGCCATGATGCCTGAAGGCTGCTGAAGTTACCATGGTATTTGAGGTGCTGGTCACTTTGTAGACAGTGAAATAATAACATTTCACCAAAGGTGGCTTTTCATAAAGTAGGAACTCCATCCACAGAGAAGGGAAAGTAGATTGCTCCTTCTCTTATTTGTCTAAATTCAAAGACAGCTGGAAAGAAACTCCTTGCTCCCCAGTGCTGTTCCCTAGATAACATTATTTTAGCACCACTATCAACCAACTACCTAATATAAGACTTTTTTTTAAAGTTGATGCTCAAATTGTCTTTTCAATTGTTTGCTAGTCTCTGTGGCCCATGCCCTGTACTGTAATAGTAACTACCACTAGCTCGTGGTAATTCTTTCCACTCCTTTCTTGTTTCTGCCATTATAATAGTTTTACTGGAACTACCTGACCTATGTATGGTTCACTGATTCTTTCAATTCATCCTTCCCTATTTACACACACACACACACACACACACACACACACACACACACACACACATCATGCCACCTGTATACACTTATCTATATATATAAAAGGCTAAGTGACCGGACATCTATCCATCTGTCTGATCAACCTACCTGCCAGTACATATGACACTCACTGGCAATTTAAAAATAAATGTTGACTTGTGCAGGTGCGATACATATAAAGCTTTCGCTGGTGCCAGTCACACGTGACCAACGGGCCAGTACATATAATGAACACTGGCAATTTAATTGATTAGATTCCATTCAATGTGCATGAATCTTTGCACTGAGCCACTAGTAGAGATATAATTGCTCATTCATGCATGTCAACAGTCAGTATTCAGCAATAATTACTTTCTTCTTCATCCCAGATGATACTAAGATGGTATACTGGAGATATCTTTGGGAAGTTGTTGTACACTAACACATATTCTTTTCTACTTCAGTCAGTGCTGTGAAACTAAAAAAGGGTTTTGGTTAAATTGTTAATTGAAATTTATAAATATTAAATTGGCAATGAGACATTGGAAGGATGGGAAGAGGGAAAAAATCAAAGAGCAGATTAATTAGGAGGCTATTATAATATTTGAAAAAGAAGTAAAGAATATGTACTTGGGCAAGAGTAATGGAAAGGAAAATTCAAAGAACAGAATGGATAACGACATTCATTAAGTTAAAAAAAACATACCAATAAAGTCAAAACATAAGACCTCAAAGTTAATTGGATATGTAAAGGAGAGGAGGAGTCAACATTGGCTCCACAGTTTGTGCTGGAGCAATAACATATACATATCAAGAGAAGGGTCTGGTTTGGGGAGCAGAAGAAGAGACAGTGAGTTCTGTTTTGGACTTTTGGAGTTTCAGGAACCAGCAGGTTTGTGTTCAAATTGTAGATATATATTTGGGAGTCAATAATGCAGATATGAAGCTGTGAAAATGAAAAGGCACACATGATTATAAAATACAAGCAGAGAAAGAATTTCAAGGGCAGAACATTGAAGAATACCTGCATGTGCAGGACCGGAAAAAATAAAAAGAATTTTAAAAAGTTTCTTAGAGAGGAGGAGAAATCAAATATAAGAAATTCTAGTGTAGAGATTTATGAAAAGGTGACCAAACCTTTTTTTAAATGTTTCAGGGACCTTTTCATGTATTTACAAAATTCAGCAGAGCTTGCAAAACATAGGTTTTCAATACATGCCTATTGGATTAAATCCTTGGGGAAAGAAACTTAATGAAACTCTCAGAATCTAAAAATGGTAAGCAACATATATATCTTATATTCTTATCATGTAGTTCTCCCTAGATTGTTGCAATAACAAAGAGACTATTACGTTGTTAATTCCCTGTCTTTATGACCATAGGGCAAAGTAGGTGCTACAAAACCTGTTTACATCAGAGGAGTTGGAGCTCAGAAATAGTAAGTGAGGGGTGGAACCAGGATTGCACTGGGTGCACCTGACACCAGCACTTGTCTTCTTTCCTCAGGCCATGTTTGAGCAACTCTGGAGCCAAACAAAACCAATCGTTCCTGTAACCATCTTTGAATATTTAAAGACATCTTGCTCTTCTAATTTTTAAAGCCAACCTCTTCAGGTTATTTAAATTGTAAAGACTTGTAAATATGATTGTCACCCTCCTCCATAAGATTTTTTTTCTTTAAAAAAAGTAGTAAAGTTCATTAAAATAAATTGATTGAATAATAATAAAAGTTAACATATATGCTTTACTCTATTCATGGCACTCTTCTAAATACTTCACATATACGAATTTATTTACTTCTACAAGAATCTAAGGAGATAAATATTATTTCCATTTTGATTAAGTTGGCACAGAGAGTTAAATTATTTGCCCAAGGTCAGACAGCTAGTAAGTTTAAAGTAATCATTCTGTAATGCAAAGTGGCTTAAGATACATTTTAAGTTCAGCACATGAAAATATGACTGGGAACAATAACACAAATATTTAGTAAAATTAATCTTCGTATAGTCCTTTCTTCGTATAGTCCTGACTATAAATTTTAAATGTATCAATGAGCGAAAGCTCTAGTTTATTGATGGAGATCAAGAGCCACTGGGTGGTCAATGTGTTCAAGATTTGGTAAAGCAGGTGATCCACAGGGATCTCAGCATATATGGAAAGATACCAGATTTCAACTGAAAAAGAGAACTAATATGATCAATCTCTCTCTCACTTTATCTCACCCTCTCCCTCTAGCTCTATTTCTATCTCATCTCCTCATTTCTATTTATTTGTATTTACTTTAATATCTCATCAATCTATCTAAATATATTACAGGGAATTCACTTATACAATTATGGGGCCTGATTAAGCAAAGCAAATCCAAAGTGGGTAAGGCAGGTGGTCATGAAAGAAAGACCTGAGCAGGCTGTAACCCCATGGGCATTAGCTGTGGTTTGTTGTCCACAGGCAGGAATCTCAACTCAGGAAAAGCTTAAGCTCTTTTTAAGAGATTTCTCAAGTGAGTAAGTCTGACCCACTTATAAAGGATAATTTCTCCTTTAACTAATTAAAGTCATCTGATTAGTGACTTTAATCAGATCCACAAAATTTCTTCACAGCAACACCTAGATTAGGGCTTGATTGAATAACCAGTCATGCTGCAAAATGCTCACTATCCCTTCTTTCCTCCAACTCTTCTGAGAGAATATCGTTTGTAGCCCAATCAAACCTGAAACATTCTGGAGAGGGATTTCTTGGGACTGTCATTCAGCTGAAACAAGTAGACATATCAAAAGCTATCACAGGCAGGCAAGGTTATAGGGGTATGATGGTCTACATTTTGCCACATTTTGTTGCCTAGTCAAATTATTTGCAGGATGATCCATTCAAAATGTATCTGAAAAACAAGATTAAGAAGGGCAAGATGAAAGCATAAAGGATATTATGATTTTTATATTAATATTTGGCATATTTTAGGTAGGAGTAAAACATGTACATATCCTAATATATAAAAACCCTGGGTCCATCACATCCGAAATGTCTGGGAGGCTCAACAGTTTTCCAGGCTGTTCACGCAGCAGGCGAGCGGGCTGAACTGCTGACCTCTGGGAGAGAGAGAGAGGAAGGGCTGATCAGCAGCGGCAGTGGCTGCTGGAGAGGCTGGGAGAGAGAAGCAGCAGGGTGATCAGACCCTGCTTCTTTCTCCCTCTCCAGCAGTCAAGCCTCTCTCTCTCTCCCAGAGGTCAGCAGTTCAACTGCTCACCAGCAAGCCTGGGGCAGCTGCTGATCAGTCCTGCCTCTATGATCAGGCCCGGAGATAGTCCTGGAAATGCTGACTGGCATAGAAACCGACCAATCAGAACCAAATCTGGGTGAATTGCGAGGAGCCAATGGCTGCCTGGGAGGCGGAGCTTTTGATGCTGACTGGCATAGAAACTGAACAATCAGAACCAAATTGGCTGGCAAAGGAGAGCAGTTGGGGGCAAGATTAGGCCTGCAGTGGAGGGCAGTTTAGGGCAAGATCAGGCTGGAAGGGGAGGGCAGTTAGGGGTGATCAGGCAGGCAGAGGCAGTTGGGGGCAACCAGGACGGCAGGGGAAGGCAGTTGGGGGTGACCAGGCTGGCAGGGGAGGGCAGTTGGGGGCAAGATCAGGCTGGCAGGGGAGGGCAGTTGGGGGCAAGATCAGGCCGGCAGGGGAGGGCAGTTGGGGGTGACTGGGCCAGCAGGGGAGGGCAGTTGGGGGCGATCGGGCCAGCAGGGGAACAGTTAGGTGTTAATCAGGCCACAGGCCAGCAGGGGAGTGGTTAAGGGGTGATCAGGCTGGCAAGTAGAAGTGGTTAGGGGCAATCAGGCAGGCAGGCAGGCGAGCAGTTAGGAGCCAGCAATCCCGGATTGTGAGAGGGATGTCCCAGATTGGAGAGGGTGTAGGCTGGGCTGAGGAACGCCCCCCCCGCCCAGTGCACGAATTTTGTGCACCGGGCCTCTAGTATTAGATATAAATAATGACAAATACTTAGACATTTTGTACTATAATAAAAACAACTGTTCCTACCTTGCTTAAACGTCAGGCCTTTCAAATAGAAGATACTGGGCCATGCTTTACCTGCAGTAGATATCAAATTCATATTTTTAGTTTGAAAAAAAAATGCAATTAATTATTATGTTCTCTGAATCTTTAAAATTTTATTGGTAAAATTTTGGGTGACAGAGATAATACATGTGTCTTGGGAAGGGGAAATAACATATAGTAGAGTATAATAATTTTAAAATACTATTTACCGTGGGTCTAACCTGGAACTTAAATTCATTATCACTAACCATTACATAACCTTGAAAGGTCACTCAGCTAGAAAATGGCTGATCTAGGATTCAACTTATTTCTGACCCACCCTTTATTCTATGTGCTTTTCACTACACTATAATGCCTCCAAAATCACTTTAGACATCCATTTCACTTAGCTGTTTAGTGATGTGCCTTTCCCCTCTCCCTTCTCTTAACACTCACTCTCAGGATGTACTTAATGTTGTCTTATAAGTTGGTTGATATTTTCTGTCTCTTCACTAACTGTGGAAAGTAAGGACTTCTTTCTTGGTCTAGGACTCTGGTCATTGGTGAGTGAACAGGCACAGGGGGCAGTTTGGGGGCAAAGGTTCCTTCAAAGCACCTTTGAATCCACTGTAAGTAAGCAGCTGTCTATTGTGCCAACCCCTAAGTCACCCCCACTCTTCTCTCAGGGAATTGACTTTGAAATAAAAGTAATATTGTTAAGTGCATTACAAATCCATTCTAATTTAATCTTCTCAACTAATACTCTTTTATACTATTTTAAGAGATACCTTGACACTCTTAACTGGATAGTGATTTATAAAAATTCTCTCACTTTCTTAATAGCCAATCTATAACAATATCCTCACACATAAAATATGATTCCAGTGGACAAAAAAAAAAGCCACCCTCATTTTATATAAAAAATAGCTTCAGAAGATTATATATTGTATTTAATTAAGTTTCATTTATGCCTGTATTGAGAAAATTTGGTTGTCAAGACCACTTTACCTTATTTTTTTAACTTAAAGGAAAATGACAGCAATTTAATCAGCTCTTATATAGGTATACTTTGGAAAGAAAAGAAAATAGGTATGTGGTTTGACTTGCAGTATAAGAGAAGAAAATAATGAAAAAAACAAAACCCTGAAATTAGTCAGAAATCTGTAGCCAATTATTAGGTGTCAGAAAATGTATCACAGTAACAGAAGTGGCATACAATTGTGAGGGCCAAAAGAAGAAGTCCAATAGGGCATCTGTTACCATCATCTCAAGCACCTGGAGGAGCATGTCTATTGCGCATATTTGCAAGCCCACATGTTCCCTAATTTGATTTAAAGGCACTCTAAGCAATCAGCAGTTGGGTTTTATCTTATTATTTATAATTTATGGATATTCTTATGCCCTTGAAAGAATCACAATTTCCTAGACCCAATTTCTTTTTCCCTGCTTTGTTACTCACTTTACTGTGTTCTTGGCCATTCAGTTTGCTTTGTCATTCCTAAGTTTCCTCATTTGCAAGAGTAGAAACATTAGACATGTCACTTCCCTCTCTCAGACTGCTGGGAAGATTAATGGAATAGTATGTTTAAAGGCTACTGGACTCCTTGGAAACAAGATGCTACATATGTGCAGTATTTCATCATTATTTATCTCACTTTGAAGGGAAATGAACACAGCTGGGGCTTAGGTTAGAGTAGGTAGGATTCGGGGACTGAAACTATCATTTGGGAAAAGAGTTCCTTTTATTTTGGAATAGGTTTTTGTTTTTCCCCAAGGACTTTGAAAATGTGATCCTGATCATTTCCCTTTCCTAATTGATTCTTTGTATGTGGTGTTTCTCCCTAAAACTCTTTGTCATATCATAGTTTCCTTGCAGCATGTAATATTTGTGCTTTTCTCAGTAAGTTGTAAGAAACGGGAGATTCTTAAAAATAAAAGGTGGCAAGATAAAGTATGTAAGATAGCACTTACACGAAAAAAATAGAAGTAGCCCCCTGGACTTTTGAAATTGTAGACATACCTAACACTATCAAGACAATTAATTCTATTTGTCAGAGTGAAGACTAGAATATGTTTCTAGAATATGTTTCTAGTCTTCACTCTGACAAATAGAATTAATTGTCTTGATAGTGTTAGGTATGTCTACAATTTCAAAAGTCCAGGGAGCTACTTCTATTTTTTTACAAGGATTATTGGTGTGAAGAGACATACAGGATTCATAAGCGCCCCTCAAATCTGTTACCTTAAGTTCCAGATACAATGGATACCTACAGCAAACCAAAAAGAGTAAGTTTTTATTGAATGGTTACTATCTTCCTCACATTGACATTATCTTGTTTAATTTTCACACCAAGTCCATTATTTTCCTCATTTCCAAAATTAGGTTAAATAACTTGCCTGGATTCAGACAGCTAGTATGTAGAAGAGCCTGAATTAAAGTTATATGGCATAAATCTGTGTCTATCATTGTTATCTTCCACTGTTTATGAGAAGGAATTCAAAAGATAATCACATATTCACTGAGTGTGGCTAGGTGACTATTTACTCTATCAGGCTGCAGGCTCTTTTAGAGCAATGAATGTGTCTTATTCTTTTGGTGGGAAACCGGATCTCAAGCCCAACATCTGTGCATCAAAGGATGTCTTCAATAGATGTCTGCAAAGGAGATATTATCTCCTTGATATAGATAAGAAAACTGAAGTTTTAAGATATTAAGCAATGTGCATGTAATCCTGTAGCTGGTATGGAGCAAAGCCAGGATTTACTTCAGGATTTTGACTCCAGTCCATTGGTCTTCCTTGATACTGCAGCTTCCTCTACTCTTCCTCTCTATTTCCAAGTTTCTAATTTTGTAAGGATCTTGCTTACACCCTAAGCTCTGTAGGAAAGTTGGGGAACACATTTTGTTCACTGCACCAGTAGGCACCTTTAGACTTCAAATGACAGAGAGATAAGTAGGGATTTATTGAGCTTCTACAAGGTACCAGGCATCATGCTAAGTGCATTACAATTTTGTCTAATTTAATCTTAACTTTTCTATGATGGAGTGGTGACTACGGTCCCATTTTTGGATGGGGAAACTGAGGTTGAGATATGTTAAACTACTTATCCATGATCATGCAACCATTTAAACTCAGGTACCCTGACTTAAAAACCCAAACTCATTCAACTACATCCAAAAGGGTGACATAGTACAATGTCTGTTAAAGCTTTATTTTAATCTAGCAATACAAAGAATGACCAAAGCTATTTCTATTTTCCTTAAGAGAACCAGATTTTAAGTCCTCTTGTAGTTGTAAACTACATTGTCAAAATAATATTTTCATTGAGATATTAGAATGT
This sequence comes from Cnephaeus nilssonii, assembly GCF_951640355.1. Lineage (NCBI taxonomy): Eukaryota > Metazoa > Chordata > Mammalia > Chiroptera > Vespertilionidae > Cnephaeus > Cnephaeus nilssonii. Next base: position 59,362,627 of record NC_137079.1, on the reverse strand, counting down.
GATCACTACTCACTAATAAAATGAACTAAGAAAAAGATAAAAAACTTGTGACAGGAACAGAGACCACGAACGTTCTTTGTTTGCCTTCTTTTGTCTTCTGTCAGGTGTGTCCACCAGCAGAAGACCTGCCAGGCTCTAATCACAAGTCCCAACCTTCTTATCAGGGTCAGATAATCACAGGTTTCCTGTTCCCACCCACCTGGCATTCTTGCTTTCAGTGAGAGCCAGTAACTCCAGTCCCTTTTCTGCCTTTTGCTTTAGCTCACTCTCCTTTTTGTCTATAGAGACTTCATACCCATGGTTCAAGAGAAACGCGCTGTCAGATTGCGAGCAGATGCCACCTCTGCTTCTGCCGCTGCTGGCCAAAAACCTAGGCCAGTGACAACTGGGCTAGAATGAGATTCCTGGCACCCCTGGGAAAGGAGCATGTTGGGGCACAGGGGTGATGGAGACAAATTAAAATCGCTGCCAAAGCAGAGGGGAATAGCAGCTGGTCTGTGGAAGGTATCATTAGTGTTCTAAGAGGATCTGAAGTGGTGCCTGGAAAATAAAGTCTATAGGATGAAACTTACAACCTGAGAATTTATTTTTATAGGGGTCTTGCTTCAGAATAAAGAGATATGTCACGTATCTTCCGAGTTGTAAAAACTTCAGAAATTTTCAACATTTGTTTCCCTGATTTTTGGATGTGGACCATGGATATTACTTACATATATATCTGGGGTGCCTTAAAGAATTCATTCTCACCTCCTGAAGTGAATGCTCAAAGCTTCGTGTGTCAGACTCCTGGACCCCAACATACTCATCAGTGTCCAGGGGAGAAAATGAGGGAAGACTTCTAGCTCCTGCGTATTCTTATTGACACGGCACCGGGAACATGCCTGCTGAGCCTGGAAAAGGCCATACTGTCCCCAGAGACTGGCCAGGAATAGTCTGTCAGGCTGCTGGGTTTCCTGGCTGGTGAGCTGGATTGGGGAGCCTATAAGAAGTCTGGTGGGATTTTCTACTTGCTTAGGCTGGAAGGCTTTGGGGTGGGGAAAGAACAATATCTTATCTCCCCAGAGCTATATTTGGTCAAGCACCATGCTCAAACTGAAGTGGGGTCTCTTGTATGGTTAGAGTTCTTTTAAATCCATCTTTCATTTAGAATGATGTGCTTACTGAAACCAAGCAGTATTATCTTGCCAAATCAGTATAACGGGGGCTGAGTCATCTCTTCTTGTCCTAAACTTGTGTATTAAGGAGATTTTCTCTGTCTTAGCTGTTCTTCTGTAGAGGATAATTCTATTTGCTAGTGCTTCACTCAGACAAAAAATGTTATGCTAAGCTAACCAGGCTTACACATATCCACAGCTATTCTAACATTCTGGCATCAGTAGCCCTTCTCCAAACAGCCAGTTTACAAGGGGAAGGCCAAATCCAGACAAGTGCTGGTGTCCAATTCACTCGTAAATTTAGACATTTAGTGTAATGTTAGTAGGGCAGACTCTGGAGTCAGACTGGCTTCTTTTAAATTCTTCTTTGGTACCAGCTGTGTGACTTTAGCCAAGTTACTTAAGCTCTCTGAGCCCAGTTTGAAATAGAGATACTAATTTCTACCCCGTAGACCATGGTGATAGAGGGTGTTAGGCTCTGATGGGTGCTGTGGATATGTAGTGTCTCACTACTCATTGCCAGCAGCATTACTACTTAGCTGAACAGACAAAAGGAAATGGGACCAGCATACATATTAACCAGAAGGGGCTTATATAAAGTCCTAGCTGTCTCTACTCAACCAACACAATACCCATTCCTGGAAATAATTTGGGAGACATTTTAGTTGCAGGGAGGATATAGTGCAAATGGAGATGAAGACAAATAAATACTGTATTTTAACTATTATTAATGTTGGCTATTATGTTTTATATGCCCAGGGCTGTTGAGTTCTATGAAACATCTGTTATATATTTATACATCTCAGTCTATCCTCAGTCAGTCTATGTACAGCCATTATTTTCATATAAGATGGAAAGATGGGATAATTAAGTCAAACCATATGATTCCCAGGAATTAACAATAGGCTTTTCAATTTCGTATTCTTGCCTTTCCCTCTAGCATCTCACTTTCATAGGTATGATCAGTTCATTTTGAAATTTAAGTAGAATGAGAACAGGCAAACAAAGAGAAAAATAAATCCAGGGCATCCAAACTGAAATTGTATTTTAGGTTATTGGTGAAGTATATTTGACTTCTTTTTGTTTCTACAGCTATAAAAATGAAAATACATTACAATCAATTTTAGAATTTTAAGGAATTTGAACAAAGCTATATAAAGTACTTTTAAAATTAAAGTCATGTCCACCTTAATCTTCAACTTTTAACATGAATTTGGCATCAAACAAGCAATTAAATGGTTTGTTTCATGAGTAAAATAACATTATATGTAGTATATAGTTCTTTGTTTACCCAGGAAATTCTATTGTGGAGTAGAAAGAACATTTAATTAGGAGTCAGGAAACTTGAAGTCTAGTCCCAGAATGACCTTGTACTAATTGGTTGACTTCCCTTCTTGGAGCTTCATGTTCCCTATTTGCCACTTGGAGGAGTGGATGCTTGATAGTTCCTCCTTCCATAGCCTAACACGTTAATGATTTTACTTAACCAATAGTAGCAGGATTATAGAATCAACAGTTCTTCCCTGAGATCCAGTAAAGGTCCAGTGGTTCTGGGGTCCAGGAAGAGGAAGAAGAGTAGGAGAGAGAGGAAGATGTGGGGGAAGAGGAAGAGAAGGATATATAAAGAGGGAGAAGGAAAACGAAGATTCCTTTAGATATCATAAGGCAGTACCACCAGCCCCATGTGAAATTCTGAAATAAGTATGTTGTCTTTTTTCTCACTGATTTTTATTCATTTAGTTCACCACGCCTGTGTTTCTCTTCCCAGATGTCCAGATAAACAATGTCTAGCTGATGTTCGAATCTTCCTAACCTCCTACCCCAAAAGGCATCATAGTCTCAAATCTCTCTTTCCTCTCCCTATCCAACCACCTACACATCTGAATTTCACTGCAAATTGGGAGAGACAATTCACTCCTAAATGAGTATAATTTAATCTTCAACCCTTCTTCAGATACTCAATTATATATTTTAAAAAGAGGGTGCCTACAATTAGCATGTTAGGCAGAGAATAAAATGAAGGGGGAAATCCAAGAATATATGAGCAGAGTTACATGGCTGCCACCACAACCATCAGGTCCCCTAGGATTTGGCTCCCACAGCCATTCTCCTGGAAGCCCCCTCCTGCTTTCCTCAGCTTCTTCCTAGCCTTTTCATTTGAACACAAAGACACTAGAAAGCCAGCTCTTATCACAAAAGCTCCCTTGGGGCACCACACATTTTTCATGAACTAAATTAGGATATAAATAAACATAACAAAATGAATAAATAATAACAGCTTCCTTGGTGGTGACATTAGGGACGGTGACAGTGGGAATGGGAAGGGCAGAGCCCATGGCTTCTCTCTGTTGGACCCTCACAACATCAAAATGAGAGAAAGGAGGGCAACCAATGTTTACCTGAAATAAAGAATAACTCAAGTGATTTATTGGACAATCTGCTTTCCCCCAAAAGCCGAGATTGCCAGCCATGAATTAAACTATGTGAGAAACAGGGAACCAAGAGTTTTCCCACTTTATCCTACAGCCTTCCCTGCTCTTTCTAAACCTTTTTAACAGGTAGTAGGTGTGGTTCAGGTCAGAGGTTCCTTTACAGCTGTAATCATAGCACAGAACCTCCGCCCCCCTTCCCTTCCACCCCACACTCCGGCTTGTGATTACATCTGACTTAATTAGAGGGAGGATCAGTCCTCTCCCACCTCTCCCAACAAATGAAGAGCACAGTAGCAGAGAAGGGCTGGAGCTCAAACATTTACCAGGACACTCAGCTGTGACCCTGAGGCTTGGACCCCAGACCTTGATTACATGGGGGAGTGTTGGTGCTTCTCTAATTATGTAGCTGAATACCAACAATACAAGGCTGTATCTCCCTTTCAGACGGAAACATCCCTATCTGCTGCTCCAGAAATGCAGTAGGCAATGGGGGATGCCTACATCTTCTCGTCTCCGTGATTGTCTCCAGGGATGTTGTTCTCCGAGGCTTGGTGTGTGTGCTGGCTGGTCATTTTCCCTTGCTTATACAACACGATGCAAAATAAGCATCCTGTTGTATATCATCTACTTTGTGCCTCTTAAACTTTTTGTATTCTTGTGTAAAATGCCCATAGTCAGTGATGGAAGCTCTCATACAATTCCCAGAGGCCTCTGGATGGGCTAAAGATGGGTTCATTGGACACTTGGTCCCTGATAGCGTGAGCCATCCTTACTCCGGACAGACAGTGCTAGAGATATCAGACACCTCTGATAGAGGGGTGTATGGTGTTGGAGCAGGCATAGTCTAGAGGAATTATAATCACTGTAAACATTCTATGCTTGCTTTCTCTTCCCAGACACCCTACCTAAAATAGAACCTCTCCTTTTCCCTGATTCTCTATCCTTTCACTCTTTATTTCTTCTTCGAAAATACTTACTACCACCAGATACAAGGGTCTGCAAAAAGTTGTGAAGCATGAGCTATGCATATTTTAAAAGCATATTAGTTATATTTTCAAATAGAACTCTCTATTTTTTTCTTTAAATTTTAAACACTTTTTCAGATGATGCACTTGTAAAATTAAAGCAATACTCTTTGTTCATCTAAAAAAAGGCACAATAAAGTATTTTCCTCATGTTTCTAGACTTTTTGAGCAGTCTTTAGTATGTTTATTATACTGCTAGGTAATTCTGAGAACATCTCAGTCAGAGGAAGGAGATTAAAAAGCACATTTGTATGGATGTATATTTATTTGATCTCATCATTAGCATTAGTTATTACCTCCACAGTTATGATTGGAATACATAATCTCAAGTTCCATTAAGTCTTATTCTTCTACTCCCAGCAGGCTCTTGTATCAACTAATTAACACAAAGGTCAATGTTCTCATTTTTAGAATACCAACAGATTGTAAAAATGCAGCACTAATTACGGTGCTAGGTGGGGAAAGACACAGCTCAAACAGCAAACTCTGCTTCATGAGGAGGAGGAGCGGGTTCGATTCTAATCATGTCTCTGCATGGATAGAATTGACAGAAGATCAAGAGGAAAGTTCCAATCACAATATCTTTGGATAGAGCACATTGTTGTGAGTGCACATCCAACTGTCTGAAAAATCCCCAAGATCCTCTTGAAGATGGTGGCCTACCCTCTCCTCTTGGTCAGCAAACATATATCATGTACCTACCGTGCATAAGTGTGGTGGTGGTGTAACACAATTGATGGTAAAGGACTCCTACTCTTTTAGAGGTTAAGTCTGAAAGTGCACACAAGCTACTTAATTTTTACAGAAAGTGGAAGGCGACACATGCCAGGAAAGGGTACAGATTAATTCCTGTTGCATGACAGAAAAGGGGCCGAAGAATCAAAGATTACTTATAGCTGGGGAGGAATGAGGGAGGGCGTGGTGTGAGAGAGCCTTGAGCTGAGCCTTGAGAATGACAAGCACCGGAGCACAGGCATAACACACAGGATCCTCAGAACTCTCGAGCACGTTGTTCATGTATTTGCTATAACCTTCACATTATTTCTGCTGCTGTAACTCTGACTCGGTCATCTCTCCCATAGACTGGCCCCAGCTTGGCAACAGCAGCAGAGAACAAGAGGAGTTCTTCATTAATGCAGTCCAATGCTTCTAACTACTTTGTTGATAAATGCAGGAAAAAACAGATTAATGAAGGTTCTATACTATCACAGAATGTAGCCAAGAACACAAATCAATGTAGCATACAGATTTGGAGGAAATCTTGGAAGATCTGCAGGTAAGTAGGGACGGTGACTACAACAGAAGTTGTTCTGCCTTTCAGGTGCTGGCAGAAAGCAAATCATGATTGAGCTAGTGACACAGAGATGAGAGCGCCACTGAAAGAGAATTTGTGACAGTTGGGGTGGGGGAAAGCCAGTGTTCTTCAGTTAAAGCTGACGTGTAATGGAGATTTCACAGGAATAACTCATACATGAAACAGAACTGACATGTTCAGGGGGCTCAGTTTCCAAAGACTTTGCTTTGAACACAAGAAGAAACAGAAATAGTCTGATGGGGCAAGAAATTGAAAGTGAATCCAGGTTTTTTGCTCCCCCTTCATCTTGTTTGAAATTCAATATACCCTCTTATTAAAATTTGCTGTGCTTTTTCCCATTTAATAAACCAAATTTCTTTTAAATATATCCCAAGTATACTTATATATACATGTAAAACTTTACATGCATTCATAAATGGAATTATTGCACATGTGCTTTTCAAGTGCAGTCATTTGTTTTTCGTTTTCTTTTTACGTTGGCTCGACTACAGCCCGGTCTTCCTTGTACCCCCATAACTGTTTATTCACAGTAATCCTTGTGAACACCTCGTGTGTGTTGTTCGACATATTCCGCAAGCTCATGTAATCATAGTTGTATAGGGAGTTTTGCACTAGTTTGATGAACAAAAAACACCATCAGCTTTGACTGGGTGGCTCAGTTGGTTGGAGTGTTGTTCCGTATACCAAAAGGTTGCAGTTTCAATTCCCAGTCAGGGCACATACCTAGGTTGGGGGTTCAATCCTTGGTCAGAGTGCATACAAGCCTCTCTCTCCTCCTCTCTCCCCAAAATCAATAAAAACATATTCTCAAGTGAGGATTAAAACAAACAAAAAACTGTATAATATTAGTCACACTTCTCTATTTTGTTTTCCACTCAGTTTCTCTGTGGAAGTCACTTCAAGTCAAATGGTTTACCTCTCATCTATTTTTTAAAATTAAATGACTGCTTTGTTTCATGGTAAATATATACATACACACACACACACACACACACACACACACACACACACACACCTAGTGGTCAGTGCATGTCATAGCGACTGGTTGACCAGTCGACTGTCTGCCCCCTGGCGGTCAGTGCACGTCATAATGAGTGGTTGAGTGGCCTTAGCATATCATTAGCATATTACGCTTTGATTGGTTGAACGGCTGACTGGTCGACCAGAGACTTAGCATATTAGGCTTTTATTATATAGGATAAAATTTGAGGTTATTCTACTTTGCTTTATTCATGGGGAATGGTTTATAAATGCCTCCAAAATAATTTTTAAATATCACTCAAATAATTATATTTCAAATGCCAACAAGATAGACTTATAAAATCATGTTTTCACATCAGCCATCAATACTAAGAAGCTAATTAGAATTATGCATATTTCAGGGAGAAACATGAGATTTCTACTCTACCTCCTCCCCACCAGTCAGAAGTAATTGAAACCTTCACCTTCTCCATCAGGGCAGGGGAACAGGCAGGTCGAGACCCACATTTAAAATGATTCCAAAGAAAATTGGTTTGGGGGTGGTTTCTATTGCAAACTAATTCAACAACAAAATTCTGCCTACTTGGCGTTACTCATTTATATGAACAGATTTTGCCTCCAGCCTGCTTCTGTCAACACCCTGTTCCTTCATCCCATCTTCCATGTTATCCAAAGTGCCAACCTCTTTCTTGGCCTCTCCTCCTATACTTTTCATATCTATCTGGCCCAGACATTCCTTTCACTGAGCTAATCCTCTTTCTTTGTATCCTGCATCCCAAATGTTCCCTATCCCCCTCACCTCAATATCTCTGGCTCCTACTCTTCATCCAGGCCCACCATGAAAATCCCCCCTCTGATTATTAAGCAGTGATTAGCTTTGAACCGTAGGAAAAGCTATTTGCTTGCTTTCCTCCTTCATGAGTTTACCAAACCCCTGAGTGCACTGTCTGTATTGTCTCACTCATCTTTGTGGGCAGAGTTCATGGGTGGCCAATGCTCAGGAGATGTTTCTTGGGCTGACTTGGTTACATTTTGAATCATTGCACTGCCTCTTTGGCTCACAAAGTCAGTCATTTCTCACCCATTAGCTCCCCATATATGTTAGTCATCTGGACCTCATGAAACATCTCCTAGGTTTGTTTTCTTCTTTCTCTCTCTCTCTCTTCCTTCTCTTATAAAACTCTCTTTTTTCTTCCACTCCCAACACTCCAGTTCAACTTCTTCTTATTACTCTCCTGGTCTGTTGTAGAAGGTTTTCTGAGTAGCAGTCCTGTTTCCTATATCTCTTTAGTCATATATATTAAACAGAAACTTTCCAAACCTAAGCTCCGAAACCTTCAGCTCTTTCAGCCAATTGGGTAAAACCAAATCTTTTAGCCTGGCTTTCAGATGTCCCCCATGCTATGTGATGCCAAGCTGTATGTCAGGCCTGTCTGTACCATACAATACCCTCTTGTCAAAATACACAATAGTCTAGTGTACTATTACTAATACCCTAGTACAGTATACTGGACTACTGTGTGTTTTCATTTTCTGCATTTTAAAATTTTAGCTGTTCAATGTGTGCCTTATTTATTCCTTTTTCATACCTTAATATGAACTCATCTCTGTGTTGATAACTTACCCATTTTGGAAGATCTTGATCATTATCAGGTCCTACAGCCTTGGAGAGGCCTGCCTTGGTTTATTCTAACCAGCTATCACCCTCTCTCCACCACCTCCATGGCTTCTTATTGATGCCACTCTTCTGGTTCCTTTTATTTTGGTAAATAATTTATTATTTTATATGTATTTTATTATATTTTAAATTAGTGACATAAAAATCATATATTATTTATTTTATATATAGTTATATATGCTATATTTTAATATATAATTACTTATAAATAATAGCTACATATACTATATATTTAATATATGATTATTTATATGTAAATATTTGCACACATATACATGTCTACATGTATATATTTGTGGGTCCTTTTATTTTATACATATTTGATTACTATACTGTAAACATTTTAGACTGGAGACCATGACTTATTGATCTTTGTTTCTTGCATTATATGCTTCAAATAGGTTCCCTGAACTTAAGTAAATATTTAAAGATCAATTTATTTCTTATAAAATCCCCAATAACCTTGGGCCATATTTTACAACATTTAGTAGGAGAAAACTAAAGCCAGAATCTTTATGATTTAAAGCATAGAATCATAAAAATGTTTGTTGTAAGAACTTTCTAAATGTAAGCAAAAATTAATCTTTATCTATATACTTTAATTAATACTCATGCATAGAGAATACTATTTCAATGATTTATTCCCCATTAACTATCTTGGAGCAATAAAGACTTTTGGAATATTTCTGGTATATTCAAAAATTTTAAAGATGTGTTAATTCATATGGCACCTCCCATTGTTTAAAGAGATGTGATATATATATTTGCAGAGCACATAAATGTCAGGCCAGGGCATTTCTGTCCAGTTTTTAAAAAATTGTTTGTTCTTCCCAAATGTTAGTAAAAAATCTAGTTGCATTTTAACCTAAGTAAAAACATGTGCTATAGAAGTCTTTGTTGTGTACAATTGCTTTTTTAAGATAATTTTTTTAGAGAAACAATCTACTCAAATAAATGAATTTTTAAATTTTTATCAGACTCACTTGTTATAAGTAAGAATTTTGCATGCCCAAATGAATCAAAGAATAGGAAAATGCTCCTAGAATCACAGAATTGGAGAAAGACTTCTACATTGTAATAGGTCATATAAGTATACACACAAACACACACACACACACACACACACACACACACACACACACACACCCATACACACATACCTGTAATATACATCAAATGATTTTTTCACTATTTGTTATATAAACTTGTACTATAGGTACCTTTTCAGTTTCTGTATTCTTTGCCCATTTCAAGTAGTATCTTTGAAAAATAAAACAAAACCAAAATAAATTAAAAACAAGGAACTCTACTAGTTGATCTATTATTGTTCTCCTAAGTTCCTGATGTGTCTCGATCTGAGCCAAAGCAAACAAAGACATTGCTTCACAGAGAATATGCTGAGATGTGCCTTTGAAAACTCTGAAAGTCCTAGTGCTTTCACTTTTATTCTTACAAGGAACGTTTTGGCAATTTTTTCTAGGATTGCATATGGAAAACAGTTCATAAGGGATGTAGCCCTGTGATATTCTCCGATGTCCTTCTCTTCTCCTAACTTGATCAATGAACACACCATACCATTTATATGCTGCCTAGAAGGGACTTTCTGGATCTCACTTGGGGTTTAAACTTCATGCTCATGATCTTAGAAAGGCTGAGATCCATGATATTGCTTTGGTGATCTTCCCTGAGTATGGGTTCATGGTTGGTGACAGGTGCCTGTCCTCAGACATGCACAATTCTGCATGAAAGGGCTTAACAGAAGTGTGAATGGAGTTGGTACCAGCTCAGCATAGTTCTACATTGCACTGCATGGACCTAAAGGATTGGAGCAAATCAGTGATCAAATGGCCCCGCTAGCCAGGAATTAGGTGCATATAGTAGGTCTTAGTATGAATTATACTGAATTACACCCCTGCCACCCCACCCCCACTGCTGCCCTATACATATTATTAAATACACAAGATTTTGTTTATTTAAATTTGATTTTTGCTATATTTTGGCTACCAGGCTTATAAGCCATGGGAGTTTGCATCTACCTGCTACTCACCAGCTGGATAGTAGCTCAAATTAATAGAAGTGTGACTCCTGAAAGGCTAGGCTGGGTTTCATGCACTCTTTGCTGTTTTGATTCTTTAAAATCACTAGACTAAAAAGGGCAAGTTTTAAAACAATTTATATCAAATCTAATTTTCTTGATACAATTTACAGATTAGCTTCTGTTTCAAAATTTACATCATGAACATATTACTAATAAAGAAAGCAAATAGCTCCTACATACAAATTGTGCTCCCTGGCTAACAACCTATAATCACCTGCTTCCATAAACAGTGGTTCTTTATTTTCCTTCTGACCTTGGGCTGCCTCTCAGGCCATTTTCCTGTTTCCAGCCCTCTCTCTCAATTTCAGCTTATCCTTAGGTGCTAATTAAAATGGCAGGTGTTAAATTGATCATTAGCACGTTTCAGCTACTGCTCTGAGCACAGAAGTCCCTCAGTGATTCTATGTTTCTCCCAATATAATCCCTCTTTCTCTAGACATGTTTTCTGCTGCTTTTCTCTAAAGCTCTAACTGCTTCTTAAAGAGAAAGCAGATAACCTAGCATATCTGCTCCAGCTGTTCGTCATTTATTTCTTAGCTGTGTTCCCTCTGAGTAAATGACAGAGCCAGACTTTTTTCCTTTTAGTAATGGGCCAGCATCTTATTTATTTCAAGTATATTGGAAGAATAAAACAAAACAAACCTCTATTAGACAGATTCAGTACACTCTTCATTCAAATGTTATGGTAGCCAAGTAGCTAGCATACATCTGGACACACTTCTTTTTAACAAAATGTGTCTATTTTATTTATATTTTGTGGTAACAATACTTAATTTGAGATCTAGCCTTTCAAGATTTTGTTTTTTAAATATATTTTATTGATTTCAGAGAGGAAAGGAGAGGGAGAGAGAGAGAGAAACATCAGTGATGAGAGAGAATCATTGATTGGCTGCCTCCTGCACTCCCCACACTGGGGATCGAGCCTGCAACCCCAGTGCCCCATGTGCAGTGACTGGAAATCAGACCTTGACCTCCTAGTTTATAGGTGGATGCTCAACCATTGAGCCACCCCTGGCTGAGCCTCTTAAAGTTTTTTAAGTGCATAATATGCATTGTTAATATAAGCACTAAGTGTACAGCAGATCTCCAGACCTTATTCACCTTCTATAACTAATATTTTATCTTCCTTGAACAGCAACCCTCTCTCCCCAGTCCCTAGCACCCACCATTCTACTGTTTCCAGGAGTTTGACTATTTCAGATAACTCTTGTAAAAGGAATCATGCAGTGTTTGTTCTTTTGTGTCTGGCTTATCTCACTCGGCATAATGTCCTTCATGTTCACCCATGATGTTGCCAATGGCAGGGTTCTCTTTTCTCTTTTTTCTTTAATTTAAAGGCTGAACAGTATCCCATTGTATTTCTATACCACATCTTCTTTATCCACTCGATGGACACTTAGATTGTTTCCATGTCTTGGATATTTTGAATAATGCTACAGTGAGCATGGAGGGTGCAACTATTTCTCTGAGATTCCAACTTCAATTCTTTTGGCTACCTACCAGTGGGATTGCTGGATCAGATGGTAGTTCTATTTTTAGTTTTTGAGGCACATACATATGGTTTTCTCTCTGCCCCCCACCCTGACTTCCCAGATACTGCTGCACCATTTTCTACTTGCAGTGTGTTAGGAGAAGTTGGAGGGAGGACATCGCTGTTTCCGGACTAGACAGACCAGTGTTATCAGGGCTCACCTGGTCCCTGGAGAAGCTACGTAAGTGGGGAGGACACTGAAGGTGCTCTTTTTGCACCCAACTCAGTAAATGGCCAAGACATCTAATATTTAGCAATTGCTGAACTTTAAATGACAAAATAATTTGTTATGTTTCAATGGTACTTCTGGTTTGACCCAGACCTCTTAATTTTTCTAAGTGTTTCTCAAACTTGTCTTCACATCAGAATCACCTGGGTTTTTTCAAAACAATACTAATACTTTGGTTCCACCTGCAGAGACTGTGCATTAGACTGGGTTGGGGCCTTTTTAAAGCTCTGCAGGAAATTCTAATATGAAGCAGTTGTTGAGAATCACTGTTTTACCACAGTTTACCCTGCCACCCCCATGGAGCAGGAACCGGAAGCAAATGAGACTTGAGCAGCTGGTGCCTGCGTTTTGCATTATACTTGAGTGCTGGAGATGAAGGAGAGAGACTTCAGCTTCAGACTCTGCCATTAAGGCACAGTGATTCTGATCTCTACTTAAATGGGTCCAGCTGTTGCCGAAGTCTGACCAGTCAGTTTAGGAATGAGGGGTTCCTCAGGGGAGGAGCTAGTAAGGGCCCCAAAGTGCTCCTCTGACACCCTGAGTAGGGACAAGTGCAAGATTCCCTAGGGACTTACACAGAAACTTGGGGAAAATAGAGACAGAAATAGCACTTGCCCTAATTAGTTCTACTTCATTCATCAAATTTATTCATTACTCAAGCATATGTATGAAGCCTTATACATTTGAGTCCCATGGATTAAATAGTCCCATGGGCTACTTGCAGAATGAGAACATGCTAAATATATTTCTACTAGATGGATTCTTTGGGTTTTATTTCTGGACAGACAGGTAATTGGGATCACCTGAAATAAGCATGAAATTTAAGCAGTCCTTTCCAAGGGGGGAGGGTGGAATTCTTCTTTCTGTATCAAACCAGTTAGAGCAGCAATTTCATTGTTAATGAATGTATCCACTTATCTAACTAACATTAATTGAGCATGTCTTCATGATGAGACACAAAGACAGAGTCCTGTCCTTGAAGCATTTGCTGACTTCCTGAAGGTTTAGCAAATGTTGTGGGGAGATGCTACAGATACTACGAAAGATGATGTGGAAGGGACACAAAGGAGGAAGCTGTTACATGTGGCAATAACTATCCTATGCGAGATACTCGCTGTTATCGCATGAAGCCAGTGTTCTTTTTGTTCATATTTTACAGAAGAGGAAATTGAGGTACAGAGAGTATGTGGATATTAATGAGTGCCACACAGCTTATTAGAATAGTGGAGAGGAGGAAGTAAAGAATAATAGAATATGCCAAGGAATGAGAATTTATGACTCAGAATACTAGTGACAAATCAGATATGCAGGTTTGAGAAAGATAGCAGTCTAGAATTATTAAGTGGATGGTGGTGATATTTATTCATACATTGTTATGCATAAATATTTGTCAAGTGCTCTCATGTTGTAGACACTGTGCAAAGTGTGGGATGTAACACTGAACAGCCCAGGCAGAGTCTCTGTCTTCAGGAGGGGACATCCTAGACAAGGGAAACAGCATTTAATGAAGCTGCAGTAGCAAGTGCAATTAAGAAATAAACAGGCTGATAACAAAGTAAAGGGGATGTTATTTTAGTTGTAAGGGCAAGGGTGAGGAAGTTAGACAGGGTGGGGCAAAAGTAGGCTTACAGTTGTGAGTATGTAAAAATAGTTTGTTCTTGTATTATTTATTAATTATACTAGTGGCCCAGTGCATGAATTCGTGCACGGGTTGGGTCCGGCCAGCCCACCCCAATGGGGGCCCATCGGGCAGGGCCAATGAGGTGGAGGGGCTGTGGACAGTTGGTCAGCTGGCCCCAGCCCTGATCAGGGTTTGGGGGGCCAATTGGGGCCCGGGCCAGCCGGGGAGGTGGGCATTGGGGCCCCTATCAGGCTGATTGGCTGCCACAGTGCACGTCATAGCCACTGGTCGTCCTGGTCGTTCTGCCATTCTGGTCGCTGGGCTTTTATATATATAGATTATTTTCCTTATGAACAACTATAAACCTGCTTTTGCCAACCCCATATTTTGGGAGGGGATATTTGTGCCTAAAACAGAGTGATGAGGACTCAGCCTTGTGAAGAGCCAGTGGAAGAGGATCAGAGACAAGGGAAACAGTAAGAACAAAAGCCAACTAGGATAGGTACCTTGGTCCAGAAATAGAGTTTATTGAGGTTGTTTAAAGTGTAGGAGAAAAGAAGATAAGCCATGATTAATCTAGGGCTACATACAGGGTCTAGATTACACAGTGTTGTAGCCAATAACAATGAGAAAACTTTGGAAGGTTTAAAAACTAGACAGTGACCCAATGTAAAGGAACAGAGGGAGAGAAGACAGATTTGGAGGGAAGATGAGATGCTAGTCCTGGTCATGTTAAGTTCAATTAGCCAACTATACATTCAGGAAGAGATGCTTAATAGATAATGGGAATTGTGGGCCTGGGGCAGGGGAGAATGGCCGGGGCTGTGGCATCAGGTTTGAGAGCGGTCAATATATATGCCATAGGACTGTGGATGGAAAGAAAACAGACCCAACAATGAGTCCTGGAGGACAGGTCAATGGATAAACCAATTATGCTATCTTCATATAATAAAAAAAAATTACTGAAAAATAACTGAGATATTGGTTTACCAAAGAAAACCCATGAATTTCATAATGATTATGATGAGTTTAAGAAGCCAGAAAAAAGGGTACATGTTATGTGATTCCAACAGTAGGAAATGCAAACTAATCTATCATTTTAGAAAGCAGATCAGTGGTTAACCTGAGCATGAAGAAAAGGGGAAAAGGAGAGGAAGGGCAGCAGAAAGACACAAGAAAACTTCAGTGAGTAATAAATGTGTTTATTATTTTGATTATGGTTAAGATTCCACAGGTATATACTTATTTCAAAATTTACATCAAATTACACATGCTACAAGAGTGCAGCTTGTATGTCAATGCAATACCTCAATAAACCCATTTTTTAAAGCATCTAGGATATGGAAAAATAAAGATGGAGCCAAAAGAGGTATTATATTTAAATTTATAGCTAAAATTTTTATATAGAAACAGAGAGAATGGAACAAAAAGTATATTCAAATACATTTTAGAAAAAAAGTAACTTTTCTGGATTATAAAAAATGAAAAACTTTTAATAAAAAGTCTGGCTATTAACTGCAAAAGTTATAAAAATCAACTGATATTGAAGGAAATGTTAATTGTAATATGCAAAAATGGTGAATATAACAGGATATATTTGAAATTTATTCTGTAGCATATGATTAAAATATATGGATTTTTTCATCTACACTAATAAAAGAGAAAGCTGCAAATTGACCGTACCTTCCCAATGCCCACCAGCCAATCAGGAGTGAGTATTCAAATTAACCCAACAAAGATGGTGGGTTAATTTGCATACACAGGCGCCAAGTGGCTGGGGGTGGGGTAGGATGTCGCCATGGCGATGACACAGGTGTTCTGCACTGTCCCAGCTGCTCCAGGCCTCTGGGCAGCTTGGGAAGACGGAAAGGCAGCTCCAGGCCAGAGCAAAGGGCAAAGGTGCCAGCAGCCAGGGGAAGGAAGGCCCATTCTTGCACGAATCTTCAATCATCAGGCCTCTAGTGTGTGTGTGTGTGTATATATATATATATATATATATATATATATATATATATTATCTCCAAGATGTATATACACACTTTGAATAATTATAAAGACAGTATCTATTAAATTACATTTCATTTTCAAAATTGAGTTATCAGCTGTTAAAGTGTGTGTAAATTTTTGGGGATACCTTGTAGTTAATATAATGATTTATAAAATTATATTTTATATTATTTAAATTCATATTTTGTACTTATTTTTATCTACATAAGCAGTAAATAATAAACAAAAAGAACTGTGTGGAAGCCAAGCATGTCTCCAGCTGTAGAGACAATGCACGCATCAAGACCTGGCAGATTGATTAGTAGCAAAGGCTACATATAATACTAAGCTAAAAGAGAGCCCTAAAGTGCATTAACTGTGAGGTTCCCATCTCTCAGCACATAGCTTATAAAAGCTCTACATGGCTCTACTAATTATAATAATGCATTAATTAAGAGTACATGTTTAATAATGTTAACGGGGAAAGCTAAAAAATCCTAATAACAAGTCAATGAATTATACCAAGTGTTCAAAGTGAAGTTAAAGGTATATGTAGTTTAAAGGAAGAGTGCAAAAAATTTACCTGAAGAGCAGAAATCCTGTCATATACTCCAACCAAGAATTACTTGCTTGATAAACATATAACCTCAGGCACTATGAAATGTTCTCCTTTTCTTGGGTTCTGGTAAGACTCTGCTACCCTAGGATCCTAATAACACTCTTGAAATGCAACCCTGGAAATCAAAATCAAAATTAAAAATTGGAAGATATTTTAGAAGTATGTAAATAATAAAGAGAATAAACACACAATGTGCATGTTTTAGCATAAGTTCAAGTTTATGTAATATGTTTTTTAATATATTTTTATTGATTTTAGAGAGGAAGGGAGAGGGAGAGAGAGAAACATCAATGATGAGAGAGAATCATTGGTCCACTGCCTCCTGCATGCTTCCTACTGGGGAACGAGCCCACAACTCTGTCATTTGCCCTGACAGGGAATCAAACTGTGACCTCCTGGTTCATAGGTCAATGCTCAAGCACTGAGCCACAACGGGAAGGCTATGTAACATGTTTTAAAATTACTGTAGTTTCATAAGTTTGGATAATATTAAGGCACTCAAGTGATTAAAACCACCAGCCATACTAAATCTACTATTAAAGTTTAAATAAATTAATGAAAATTAATTAATAACATTTATGACCAATGTTAACTGTTCAACATTTAGTTTTAGATATATGAGTTTAATAAAGTGAACATTAAAAAATGTACAATAGCAACCTGACAGGTGTGGCTCAGTTGGTTGGGTGTTGTCCTGTGTACCGAAAGGTTGCCGATTTGATTCCCAGTCAGGGCATTCAGGAGGCAGCAGCTAATATCTGGCTCTCACATGCATGTTTCTCTCTCTCTAAAAAATCAATAAAAAATTGTTGTTGTTTTTTTTAAAAGAAAGGCAGAAAGAAAAAGTCAAAATGATGAAAGTTTGAAGTGTATTCTCCTCAATCCAGGATTACTTGGTCCCTAGTTTTTCCCACACTGGTGAACAACATAAAGCAAAAAGGCAAGTACAAAGAGGTGGACACAAAAGAGCTGATCTGCTCCATTCCCTCACTAACTGTGCCATTAAAATATTAGCAGGGAGAAGAAGAAGGAGTGGGGTGTTTATATTGATAAATATATATTGATTGTATTTAGCCAAGTAATATCTAACATTACTGCATTCACATTTTTGCTAACTTCAGGGAAAGCTCTTCAGTTTTTCTTGAAATAAAGTATCATCTACATGAATTATGATTATCTAAAAAAACCAGTAGAAATCTTTTAATAGATGTCTTTTACTTAAAAATGGGGAAAAATAAAAAAGTATGCAAAGAATGTGTAGAACTATTTTGATTACAAAAGAAGAACTTGAATTTTATTATTTCTATATTGCCTAATTGGGAAGGTGAAAGGAATTATGTGGAGTGATGCAATGATAAGATGAAAGTGAACTTAGAGACTGTTGACTCTCAGAGGAAAGGTGGGGAGATCAACCAAAGAACTTGAATGCATATATGCATAACCCATGGACTCAGACAATAAGGTGGTGAAGGCCTGGAGGGGGGTAGAAGGGGTCAATGGGGGATAAAGGAGGACATATGTAATCTTTTCAACAATAAAGATTAAAAAAAAAAGAAAGTGAACTTAGAGACCAAAGAGAAACCCAGATAGCAAGAGAAAGGGAAGTTCAGGAAACCTCTAATGAGATCTATAAGAAAGTAGGATGTAAATTGGAGAATTAGGGGGCAGAAACAATAAAAGGTTATCTTTAGAAAATGAGATATTGGAGCTTAAGATCTTAAAGATGCAGTCATTCTGGGGCATAGATTTGTCCAGAGAGTGGTCATGAGAGTGGGTTGCTGAAATAAATAAATAAATAAAAGGAATAAGATAATAATGCTAAGACTTCTATGAACATTATTCAGAGCACTATTCCAAATTATTTACATACACGTACTCTAATCCTTCCAACCACCCCATAAGGTAAATATTATTGTTTTCTCTTTATGGGTTAGAGAAACAGAGAGGTTAAGAAGATCATATGGCTAGTAAGTAATATCAACTCCTAGATGTGAAAACATCTAATCTAGTTCCCAAGTTCAACTCTTAGTCATTGCATTCTTCAGTCTCTTTTATAGTAAGTACTAGAGACCTGGTGCATGGATTCATGGACTGGTGGGGTCCCTTGGCCTGGCCTGTGGGGATCGGGCCAAAACCGGCTCTCCGACATCCCCTGAAGGGTCCCGGATTGTGAGAGGGCACAGGCCAGGCCGAGGGACTCCACGGATGCATGATCGGGTCCAGGGAGGGGCCACGGGAGGGCTCCAGGGTGTGTCCGGCCCATCTCTCCTAGTCCCGGTCAGCCAGACCCCAGCAGCAAGATAACCTACCGGTCAGAGTGGCTGCCCCCTGGTGGTCAGTGCACATGATAGAAACTGGTTGAATGGTCGAATGAACGGTTGGACACTCAGCACATTAGGCTTTTATTATATAGGACTAGAGGTCCAATGCGCACGAAATCGTGTGCGGTTAGGGTTCCTAGGCCTAGCCTAGGCTCCGTCGCATGGCCTCTGCCACCCTGCGATGCTATGTGAAGCTCCCCACCCCTTGACTGCTCCGCGAGGCTCCCCCCGTCCCACGACTGCTTTGCGAAACTCGCTGCCACCTGGGTGACTGCTCTGCTAAGCTCATGGCCACCCTGCAAAGCAGCCCACCACCACCACTCAACAGTCCCCAGTCCTGTCCCGCCGCCAGCCCCCCATCATGGTGAGTGGCTCGGGGGCTGGGCGAGAAGGGGGACCGAGAGGTGCTCCATGAACTTCATGGTGACCAGTCACGCATTCGGTCGTAACGCCACCTAGCTCTTTATATATATATTAGGATAATATGAAACTCAGGATAACAATATAGTTACCATTTATTGAGAACTTAGTATACACACTGTAGCAAATTTTACACATACACATATGTAATCTCCTTTTCTCACAATATCTGAAGTCTCAAAAAGGTAAAACAAAGCAAAACAACAAACAGATAAAAACTACACACCTAGTAAGTAGCAGAACCAGCATTTAAATTCTGTCTTTTCTCCTATGTCCCCCATGGAAATATGCCAAAGATTGGACTTTTTTAACACAAAATCTTCTGGAAAGAATGATTGTACTGTAATACTAGTATTAATCCAGTAGAACTTTTTTTATTGGAATAAGGAACACCTATTGGTAATTTGGAATAAAGGGGACATATGTAATACTTTCAATAATAAAGATTTAATTAAAAAATAAAATAAAAAGGTAGGAATGGCTAAACAGAAGAAAGTTTCATAATCAGAAAGAACATAAACATATATAGGTCATTAGGAAGACTGAAGAAATAAAATAAAAAAAATCAAAAGGTTAGTGGTGAACCAACAAATGTAGACTGCATACGTGGCTGTTTCTCTGGAATTTGTGAAAATCAATTTCTGAATTGATAATAGTCTTCCTGAGGTTATCAGGACAGTTTGAAAGGATGGAAACACCAACTTTATCCAAATCAACTTAGTTTCCCTGTCTAGTCAAATTTCTTTAGGTTAGAATAATCTGGTCATATATCCAGTTCTACCTCATATTTAGGGAAGAAGACAGGAAGAAAGAAATTTCTGAAATGAAACATTGGATGTATCTTCATTTTACTTCCTGCACCATTTTTCTCTGATGTTAATGGTCATGGAATTTATGCCTTCTATGAAAGGAAATGTTTTGCTGTACTAAGCAAGAACTTATGGCTTATTATTATAATACTAGAGGCCCGGTGCATGATTGAATCATGCACGTGTAGGGTCCCCTACATGCTTTCGCTTTTGATCATGGGGAGCTGGGTGCCTGTCCGCTGGTGCACCAGGCGCCAGAGGCTTCTGAAAGGCCTGGTGCCTGAGCGGAAAGGCATCCAGCTCCCACGCTTTTGCTTTCAATCGCTGGTGCACCAGGCCTTTCAGAAGCCTCAAGCGTGGCGGAGGCTTCTGAAAGGCCTGGTGCCTGAGTGGAAAGGCATCCAGCTCCCACGCTTTTGCTTTCGATCGCTGGTGCACCAGGCCTTTCAGAAGCCTCCGGCGTGGCCGAGGCTTCTGAAATGCCTGCTGCCTGAGCGGACAGGCACCCAGCTCCCACACTTTTGCTTTCGGTTGCGGGGGAGCTGAGTGCCTCTCCGCTCAGGCAGCAGGCCTTTCAGAAGCCTCTGCTTTTGATGGTCCGCGGGGCGGGACGTCAGCTCGCTGCCCCAGAGGCCCCTTCTGTGCCGCAGCACAGCCATGGCGTAGACGCTGAGCTCGTGCCGCTACTGGCGACGCAGCTCAGCGTCCCGCTGGCCCAATCAGCTACCCCGGCCACCCCGAGTCCCGCCCCCCCGTGCCTCCTGGCCAATCATGGGCATAGCGAAGGTACGGTCAATTTGCATATTTGTCTATTATTAGGTAGGATTTTTATAAATTATATCTATTTATTGTTATAAGCAAGCAGCTATTTTTATTGGACTGGGTATCATGGGAAATTTAAAGACTCTGCCCTTGAACCAATCACAAACTGTGTTGAGAGGAAGCAGGATGTGTGCATGAAACATCCAGGGAAAAATTCATAGACAAATAAAGCAATGCATAACCTAAGCTGCTGCAATCCCCTGACCAACTTTTCCAATTATAAAATCCATTTCCTTATATTGAATAGCACTTTTTGTGAATTCGTTTCTTTTAGGGTATAAGAAAATCTAATCTTTCAAAATCTCTAGCTAAGCTTCCAATTTTTGCCCTTAAATAATAATCTCATATTGCAGCTATATCAACAATGATGCTTTCTAACATTTCAAAATAGATTATCTCTTTCTGGTTCCAATCTGCCTTCTCAGTCTTGCCTTTATTTTTCTGCTGCAGAAACCAAACCTGCTCTACTTTCTGCAGCTGAAATTTCCAGCCTTTTGGTCCATATTTCAAATACCCTCCAGCCTCAACTCTGTCAAAATCCTACTTATCCTTTATTGCCCAAGTGCCATACCCTCCATTAACCCTTCTCTGCTCACACCATATGGAAGTGATCTCTTCCCTAAACATCGGTCATTTATTTGTTCAAATGGCATTTATTAAATTATGTTACACACGTTATAATAGAGTTGCGAGCAAATTACTAAGGGAATTCTCAAAATTGTTATCCTTAGGGCTTGATGTATGATAAAGCAGAGTGGATGAAGATAAGGCTAGAATGTCATAAGCAAACAGTATCTGAAAAGGTCTTATATTCTTTGCTAAGGAATTTAGATTTTTATCTTGTACGATAATGCTGTAAGATCTTATATTTTCAAAGGGACTAAGCTGTCTTATATTGAAATCACTGGAATGCATTACTTAGTTTCCTACTTGAATATAAAGTCCTTAAGGACAGAGATTTTGTCTCATTAATAAATAAATGCTCTATATTACTTTTAAAGCAGATTTAGGCCATGAGTTTTGTCTACTGGAGCATTGTGTCATGTGTAGAAATCAACATATACAGCAAAGCTCTACCTTGAGAATCTCATTGAAGCTTAGGAGAGCTAATGGGATCAACTGGTGAAATAATCAATTTAAACTCATATATCCAAATGAATTCATATGATGCTATATGAATTTTGCTTCAAGTCAAACCAAGCAAGTCCAGGAAATGTGATTGTTAAGGTTTCCTTAGCAATGTGAACTCACCCACATTGCATTTGGATATTGTCTTGAGCAAGGGAGCATTCCTGTAAGGAGTCACTCACACCCACTTGTGTCTTTCCACAATTCCACATTTATTAGGAGAGACCTCCCCAATAAACCACTGAAGTCATACACAGGTTACACACAGAGGAGAGCTTATGTGATAGACGCTAGCGGAGCGAGCATCTGGTGTGAAGTTCAGGTCACTGGTGGAGAGGCAGGTGGTGCTCTCAAGCCAGGTGGCTACAGTGGTGGCACATGTCCAGGGGAGTGGAGGTTTGGCAGGACGCTGAGTGTGACCTGTAGTAGAGCCAGCTCAAGTGTCAGGTGGTCAGAACTCTGAGTTCTTATAGCTCACAATGGGTGGAGGTCCAACTATATTGGTGTCCAGATGGAGTCCTTACCCAAGTGTCCTTGAGCCTTCGGGGTCCCTCCTAAGGGTTCTCATTGCACCCCATTACCTGTCTTGACATAGCACTTGACATAACTCTCATGGCTGACAGTGACTCCATATTGGATTGTCAGAAGTGTTCAAAAATTCTGCTCTGCTCTTGTTCTATACATATAGATTTTATGATTTTATTTATTTATTTTAGAGAGGAAGGGAGAGGGAGAGAGAAATATCAATGAGAGAATCACTGATTGGCTGCCTCCTGCACGCCCCCTACTGGGGAACCAAGCCTGCGACCCGAGCATGTGCCCTGACCAGGAATCAAACCATGACCTCCTGGTTCATAGGTCGATGCTCAACCAATGAGCTATGCTGGCCGGGCTATCCATATAGGGTTTAAACACCAATTAAAGAGTATTTTAATATAATAGAGTATATTCCCCTGAACAATGCTATGAGAACTTGTCTTTTATATTTTCATTAATACAATTTCTTCATTGAATTATTTACACAAAGTCCAAGTATTATTTTTTGCATATGGGGAAGGCATTTTTGAATTGTCATATACAATAGAATGTCACTTAGTCATAGTCACATTACCTAAACACGGAATAAGAGGATTGATACATTCTTTGTGTTCAGAAAGTAAGGGGTTTAGGAGAGGTTATTGTAAGTGAAAATCACTGTCCCCACAGTGCCTGGGACATGTGATCTGAGCCTGAAGGGGTGAGTATGGGTGACTTCCAGAACGGCTGGACATAAGTCCCCTGGAGAAGAAAAGGACTGATGTGCTCCAGCGGAAGATGCAGACTGGGTCAACCATTCCCCAAGCACGTTGAGGATCAGTCTATTAAATTGGGTCATAATTATAGAGAAGTTCTTTAACTACACATTTCCACTTGGGAGGAGATGAGAGGAGCATTCTGGCAGTGACTGAGGATCTAGTCCTGTGATTAAGGGTTCTAGTCTGTGATTTCCCTGAGACACAGGAGTTTGGCTTTAGACTACTTCCCCTGGGTGTACCTACATTATTCAAGATGAACTATTCTTAAAAAGAATGCAAAAAGAAAAGAAACCACAGGATAATAATTCCACACTTTTTTTTATAACTGATTACTTCTTTGAATACAAAGAAGTTCAAGTTTAAAATAAAAACTGCACCTGAAACCAATTAGAAGAGAGGCATCATTATTTTCTTACTGTTTGAATCCAATTTTTAAAAACCACAAAGGGGTTATTTAGACGGCAATAAATAGGCTGTAAAGTCTTTTTTCCCCTCCAGACTGCAGAAAAATCTGTTGTGGGAGAAAGTTAGACTAGCAAAATAATTGAGATGCTGACAAAGTAGCAGGGAAATAAGGGTTGTTAGGAACAGAATATTTAAATCAATATTATGCCTTAGTCTAATTAATACGTACTTTGCTATTGCAGTTAAGATTTACTAGTACAAAAGTATAATAATTTCATCACTCAAGCTTGTTAGTAAAGTTAAATCAGGTAAGCTTTGGTAGTTTTAAACACACACACACACACACACACACACACACACACACACACACAGATTGTGGACCTAAAACGGCTCTCACAGGGCAGGCCCCTGAGGGTAGCCATGCCCCAGGCATATGTAACTTCTTCAGTGGAAGGTTTATCTTTGCCTTAAGCAAGCCCTGTTCATTGTTTCTGTGCATTTAGGTTAACTCACCTTTGGAAAGCCTCTTTTTCAAAGTAACTACCCTTAAGGGAGCACATAATCTTGTTAACTACCCTGTAATCCAATCCCACCTTGTTTTCTCCCGCCTTGGTGTCATCTTCCTTCCCTTCCCTCCTCAATTCCAAATGCATAAAGAAGCTGCAGACTGCCGTTCTGAGAAGCATTTTCTCAGTTTGTTGAGATTTGCTTTCACGTATACCCTGTGTTTTGGCTCAAAAAAACTCCAGTAAACTTTTATAAAAATTTTTTCTGTAGGTTTGGATGTCCTTATGTGGACAACATATCTCTTGGCATGTGCCAAGTCCTTCAAAAGTCAACATTAAATATTTTAAAAAGTGACACCAGTGTGTTGAGATACTAAAGCAATGCTGCCCTTGAAACCAGAGTGTCAAAGTGGAGTTCGTTTTCTAGTACCCGTGTGGATTAGGATGAGGGAGGGCTTTTCTAGCACTGAACTGGGAATAAGTTGGCTAAAGTTTGGAAATGGACCGTGATTACCTGCAAGGAGATTTTGAGAAGACCTAAGCCTGGCCAGTGAGGGGAAACAGGGCCAGGCTCAGACTGGACAGCCGTAACTAAGCAGGACAGTGTGATGGTCTCAGGCAAAAGAGGAGAAAGCCAGGAGGAGTTTTCTGAGATGCCAACCAGGTGAGCTCAGATTGGTGTGGATCAGATTATTGGTCTTGAGACTAGACCCTTTTGGAGGACTGATGGAGCTGACAGGCCAGCAGAGGACATTTGGCTCAGGCAGACTAGAAAGTCCTGAACGAGAAAGTGGCCCCAGCCTCATTTTGTGGAACAGCCAGTGGCCACCCTATCCGGCACAACAGGAGGCAGCTGCACTGAGAGCGAGACAGCAGGCCAACGACAACAATGGCCTCTTACAGCCCACAGCCTCAACAGCCAGCACGAATCAGTCTGAAGGACAACGGACTCCATCTAATCAGACTAGAACACTTACATCCCTCAGCCTCCTCCCCTTGCGGTTTTTGCAGATAAAATTCAACCCCAAGGACAGTGGAAATTGAGTCCTAACCTCTCCCGGTAGTGGCTCCATCCCCATTTCCCTCTAATAAACTCCCCTCTTACTTGCTGAGTCCGCCTATATCCTTGAATGACTCCAACCTCACAGGAGCATATCCAATAGTAACTGTGGTCCATTTGTTTAAAATGTACTGATACCAAACCGAGGTTCAGCTGCCTGCTGCTCGAAAGACAATAGTAATCAGGAGACAAGGGCTAGTGGGAGAAAAGCAGGTTTATTCAAGAGCTGGCAGCCTGAGAAGATGGCACAGAGACTATTTTACTAACTGGACATGGCAGGGATTTTTGTAAGGAGGAAAAGGAAGAGGAAAAACAAAACAAAACAGAACAAAGGCATCAAAAGGAGAGGTTTGAGAGCTCTCAATTTAGGGGACTACGTGCAAGCCAACACAGTCAGTTCAGATAACTGGCTGAAAGTCAGCAAATCTCACGAAGCTGGAATATCTAAAGTCAGAGTGTGCTCCTTTTGAAGTTAGTTCCTGGAATTCTAAAGCAAACAGGCTGTTTATCTGCAGTCACGTATTAGTTAGCAGGTCATCATTTACAGGAATAAGGTAAAAAAAATGGTGAGGCGGGTTGCAGTTGTAAATTTGGACAATTACTGCTCCCATTAGACTTTTCATTGTTGTCTTTTTGACACACATCAAACTGTACTGTGTCACGTAAGGTGGGAACTGTCCTAGTTCCGGTGCTATTTTAAAAGCTTTGCTTACCTAGTTAGGACACAAGATAATGAGTCCACATCCAGGCCAGGCTAACCCCATTAATATGACTCTCTTCAACCGAACCTGTCAGGAGTTCTTTTCACCACAGATTTCATAAAGACATACTATATTAGAAGAATTTGGAACACAATCCATACTGTGTAACAGTTATCAATTTGTTTATTTTTTACATTTACAGAGTCTCACCCTCAAGAACCTTCCACTTTTTCCAGCTAATTTAAAGTAATATCCAGAGGTAACTACGTGGAACCAGGTGCCCCTGGTTAGGAAACTAGGAGAACAGGTAGACCCTGTGTGGCAGTGAGAGCCTGAGCCTTTTATGTCTCAGACTTCCCGTCTGCAGCTTCAGGGACTCCACGCTGATGAAAGGAACAGGGACTCCACTTCTAGGACCATAGCTCTTTCTGAGTCTACGGATACCTAAATACGGAAAACTGGTGAGGACCTGCCGCACACTCCCCTGAGAACAGGTTCTCCTCTGAAAGTGGTGAGATTCCCTTTTAGAGTCTGATGTTTGTAAGTGTGAACTGATAGCACGTGGATTCATTGAGAAGGAAAAAACCTACTCTGTGTTTTAATCAAAGCCCAGAAGTGACTGACGCTTCCTACTACAAAGGCCTTTCCTGAGGTCACAACAACTGCCTGGTTGGAGACGGTGATTATCTTTTCTACTTGAGCAAGGTTTTGATTTTGATGTTTAGGAGCTTAATGCCCACTCTGTCGCTTTATTCAACTCTGCTCCTTGAAAGAGTACTCATTTGCTGTGCTTGGAACCGCTAATGAGATATTGGTCAATATAATTAATTAGCAAGCATAGAAACTTAATTGCATTTCAACTAGTTAATCAATAACAATACTCACTTGATATATATATCTTACTCTGGATGTGAATGCATATGTATGTGAGCATATATATGTATATCTACATGTTCACAATCAAATAATTTCTGTTCCTAAAAACTGCATCAAAATATACTCAAGATATAAAAAATGTCATTTACTTTAATAAAATTATTATTAGATAACAGTTCCTGATGGATAAGATTTTTATCAAGCAATATACATGAAATCTTGCAAGAGGCACAAGGATTAAATCACAGGTTGACATGTACAAACTGGACATGTCTAAACGAGAGGCTCAATATGGGGCATAGTATTTTCATGAATAGCCTTGTTCTTATATTTTCTTTGTCACAGTCAACTTTTCCTTTTCCCCTTTTGCTCAGTTTGTCTTCTTTTTCAATATTGCTTAGGATTGGCCCCAGGTAGAAATGTGAATTGAACTCTTTTCTTCAGCCCCCATTTTCTTCTATTCTTACCTTAAATCAGATCATCTGGGTGTCCCTTGCTCTCAGGCTGCCTTCACTCTAGGGATCCAGGCTTTATATTCTCTAGCACATGCCAATGTTTGAGACACTCACTGACCTTTTAGAAATCACCCATGCTAAATTCTGTTCCCTCAGGGACCCCAGTTCCCAGCGACCTGTGCTTCTGTAGCCTTGCGGACCTCTTTAACAGAAGCTGAAAGAGCATGCTTTTCATAAAGGAAGTGAACCACACAGTGAGGCGTGCAAATGCAGGCAGAAATTTATGTATCTAATAAATGCACACAACTGGCTGTATTTTCCAAGTGAGTACCTCCCAGAGGCCCTGTCTTCTCATTCTTACAAAAATTGCTCTTCCTGGTTAAAGAATATTTATAAACATAAATATAAGCTTTTTTCATCAGAGGCTGTAGAATCCACATCTGATTCTGTATTTCAAAAATCCTTTTGGCTCTCAGTACCTGTCATGTGCTGAATAAAAACAGGGATGGAGTTAGTTATAGGAATTATGTGGTCAATGAAAAACAATTCCACACTATTTTGTACCTTGTAAACTTTCAGGCTGTTATACAGAGCGTGTCAACGCAATTCCTGTTGAAGAGACAGATGTTTGAGTTTTGCTGTGATTTTTAGCCAGGCCAAGGAAAACCAGTGATGTAAAGTGGACATTATGAGCTCAGTGAGCTCTAAACCAAGTAATATCAGGCTGTCCCTGAACATGTTTTTCTCCCAACAGAATTGTCACCTGAATATCTAATTAGTGGTTATAATTTTAACAGAAACTTCTGGTATCTATCAGAGCTACTTGAAATTAGCTATTATAGTACATTCATATTTCATCTTAAATACCATATTAGCTGAAATTTACATAGCAATAAAATATGCAGTGGTATTTCCATGGAAATATTATTATTATATTAAACAATGACATTTCCTTACACTAAAATATTAATTGACTCATAATATTTTAGAACTGACACTGTTTTTTTAGTGGCATGATACTTTAATCACAGTTCCAGAAATTGTATTACCTTATATTTAGAAACTAGAATTCGGCTTTTTCTTTTCAGTTTATGGACTATATCAGTTGTTTATATCTTAAGAGCATAATTGCTGTTTAAAAAAATCCCAATAAAACATGCAAATGTTAGGAATGTTGCAGAACCAATCAAAAGCTACTGATGCATATACAGCAATAATTTGAAAAATAGGAAGAATTAGGCTGTTCAATTAGAGTTAAATTACTAAGATCCATTCTCAGGAATATGACTAGCTATCTAGAGAAGACCATAGGCTCTGTATAAATACATGACTGACAGGACTGGGAAATCAAAATTTTATTCAAAATGATTAGGGGGAGCAATCTCAGGGAAGCAAAACTGAATTGTGAGTTCAGTTTGTTAAAGAGAAAATTAATCATTATTACTATAGAATTCAGAGAAAGACTCTACTAGTATGATCCAAAAAGGGTTGGCCAATAAAGATGATAAAAATGGAACCTAGCTAAAGACACACCCAGTCTCAGCTCATAGGAGTTAGAACTCTTTCATGAAATCTGTCATTCAGGCTACATTGGCTTTCAGCTCTTAAACACTCAAATAACAAGTAAGTCATCTTCCTCTGATTCTACTTACACTTTTATTTTCCATACTAGAGGCCTGGTGCACAAATTCGTGCACAGGTGGGGGGTCCAGCTGGCCTGCCCCGATTGGGGCAAATCAGGCTGGGCTGGCTGGGCAGAGGGGCCGCAGGAGGTTGGCTAGCCAGCCCTGCCCCCGATCGGTGTGTGGAGTGGGCAATTTGGGGCAGGGCTGGCCTTGGGAAGGGGCCATGGGCAGTTGGCCGGCTGGCCTCACACTCTGGTTGAACTCCTGGTTGAGGGGACAATTTGCATATTAGCCTTTTATTATATAGGATAGCATGGAAATGCTCTAAACTACCAAGACAACTTCTTTTATTCATTTACTCATCCACTTAACACATTTACACAATACTTATTGCTAAATCACTCTGTATTTATTTCTGGACTCTAGGAGAACAACTTATACCTCCATTTACCAGAATCTCTTCCCAAATTTTTGGTTTAGAGACTCATTAGATTAGAAGGTGGTAGAGGAGAAGGCATTATTCCCTAGCAGCAGTTGCCAAGAGCCTCGAGGACACACAGAAGTTCACAGAAACTTCCAGGTGAGCTGGCGAGGAACATCCACTTGGGTGCTCAGGCAGCTGGCGTTGGTGGCAGTAGCTACAGTGACTTTTGCTTCCTCACATCTTCCAACATTATGCAAGCTTTGAATTTTTGCATCAACATACTTTTTCATTGGAATTCTTAGAGCAGCTTCTGTTTTCTCTCTCCAATCCTGATACAATGTGATCTGATTTTTTTTAACCATGTAAATGTATTATTTTCATTATCAACAGAGAAAAAATTACATTAGTCTAGGTGAAAACTGCATCTGACCAGAGTATTATTTTTCCTGAAATAATCTCATTTTAATAATTGCCATAAAAATAAAACTATATGTCAAAAAGAAGCTAATAAGGCTCTTTTTAAAATTTCTCTTCCTTCCTTCCTTCCTTCCTTCCTTCCTTCCTTCCTTCCTTCCTTCCTTCCTTCCTTCCTTCCTTCCCTTCTTCCTTCTTTTATTTTAACCTTTAATATTTGTGACTTTAACAAACTCCAGTTGATTCAAAATTTGTCCATGATATTTAAAAGCCAGGGAAAGTGAGTATATAATGAATTTAAAATAGTGTTTATTTTACCTGTGAACTCTCTGCTCAAAAGAAGTGATAGGATTCCCTTGAGTATTTACTGAGTGTTTATGTAATTCATTGCCTCAGAGAAGTTCCTTACTATTCCAGGAACTATCCTCCCAAGTCCAGAATTTTCTATCAAGTATAAACTTGCCTTTACAATATCAAGCTGTCAGTAGACTTTTTACTTTTTCACTAGGTTCCAGCTTGGAGGTTTTATTATTGTTGTTTGTTTATTTGTTTGGGGGGAAAGTTTAAAACTTTATTTTTTCCCCCAAAAGAAGATGGTGACCCAATTAGGCATCATTATTACTCTAGACTTATTCCCACATTTGGAGATACCATGAATAGGATTACTGATGATAATTTAGGGAAAAAAGGTTGAAATGGACAAGATCTGAAGAGGATGTGATTATCAGCGAGGTAGATGGGTAGAATTTCTACAGGACAAATGACCCATTAACAGATCAGCAATTAAAGTAATTTCTTTTAACAGCAGATGTGCAGTGTTCTTTATGGAATATGGTGTAGGTTTGACATGTAGGGTAAAACAGTTGAGGATAGCTATCATTTTATACGAAATGATTAATTGTGAAAACAGATTTTGGATTTTTATTCTATGAAATGATTAATTGTGAAAACAGATTTTGGATTTTTCTTGGTTCTCTCACTGAGATTAAAATAAGCTCTGCCATCAAAGCCCTTTTACACCCGAGCATAAAAAGAACATTAGAAGCCTGACCTTGTTGAAGTGGCTGACCAAATTACACTGAAGAGGATCACAGGTCACAAAAAAAAAAAAATCTTGCTCATAATAAAAAACTCTCTTCAACGTTTTAGTTCCAAACTCTTTGAAAATGCTAACTCAAAATGTCAAGCTCACAGTACCTCCAAACTGTGTTGTCCTAGGGTGAACCGAGAAATTTTCCTGCTCTCTGCCATGGTATCCTCCAAACCAGTCCTTTGCCATGTCTGTTGCCACATTCATTATTGATCTCTATTATTTTTTCTCTTCAGATGACTAAACACATCACCATTACTCATGACTACGTATTCAGTTGGCTGCTAGTCCATGTTAATGCTACTGTTTGTCTGGATTTTAAATGGCCTTGTTTGTAATTTCCAATTTTAATATATGTGCTGCCAAAGCGAGCACTGTAATTTCCAAAGTCGATCAGGCTGAAGAGAAAAACTGTAACTGATGTGCAAATTGTGTACCACATTTTGCTTTGCATTATTCATTTTCATTATTCA
Organism: Cnephaeus nilssonii; assembly: GCF_951640355.1. Classification (NCBI taxonomy): domain Eukaryota; kingdom Metazoa; phylum Chordata; class Mammalia; order Chiroptera; family Vespertilionidae; genus Cnephaeus; species Cnephaeus nilssonii. The sequence continues at coordinate 59,331,134 of NC_137079.1, read as the reverse complement.
CATCATGGTGCATTTCTTGGAAAAGAGCAGAGAATTTTAAAAAAGTACATTCCTAGTGCCTTGGGTATCATTTCAAATGGAGTCATTTTTTTTCCTACAGTTTGATTTCATTAGGGTAGGGCTCATCTAATTTCTCTTAGACTTGAAGCCTATTGATCTATGTGGATTTGCATAGCTAATAGTAAATCTAAAGTAATAAACAAAAACAAAAAACCCAACAAAATTTTCCAAGTGAATTTCAAAAGACAAGAAACTAATATAAAGACCATAGTGTGTTGAAGTCACACTCTCAATTGTAATATCAGTTTCTTTCACTGATGAAACACGACTACTATTAGGAGCCCTCGATTGCTTTATCTCAGGTTGAGAATAGCCAAGTGAGGGTTCTAGCTCTGAGAATGTTCCATCGGGAGTAGCTTTGCCTTCCTGATGGGTATGGGAGAATTCCTCAGTCAGCCAATTTCTGACGCACAAATGGTCAAGCATTTGTCTTGCATTTCTTATGATTGAGCTCCAATATTTCATTTCTATGAAAATTTCTCAATTATAGATAGATTTCTGTTAGAGAAATGCTACAGATATTTTTCCTGAATCAGTCCACTGACTCTAATTAGGGTTCAGAAGAATCAATGCTGCACCTTTTTCCCCTGTAGCCAAACTTCTACCTTAATGATTATTTCAGGATTGCCATGGCTTGAATCATTGAACTTTCTGTGGTTCCCTTTGATTTTTCAGCTTCAGTCCAGAAAAGATCAATTTTCTCTCTTTGAGGGCTCATGCTTCCCTTGAAGTCACCTTAAACACCTTTGGCTTTCAGTTTAATCATGGAATACTTATCTCTGTTCCTGGATTACTTTTTCCCCCCTTTCTGTGAATATTTATCATCTCCCAAATTACTGCAGAAATTCTGCCTAGCTTGTTTGTTTCCCAAAAGGAATATATGAAGGCGAATGTTTTGCATAGAAATTTGGATTTAAGATAATAGACTATAATAATTTTATTGGAAATAATCAGCCTTATATATAAGATATATTTGCCTATAGGAGGTGATTTAATACATTCCACAGCAGTATTTTTGGTACATATTATGAACCTGGCATTGTGTTACACTAGTTCTGTCATCAGAAGCTGTGGTGAAGGGAGAAAGGCACCTGAAGGGACCCATCATGCAGTGTAATAGTTACTGCAGTAACAGTGTGCATACCTAAGAATGGAGATAAGGTGGCTCTTTCCTAACATTCCTTCCATGGGGTGGGTGGTGGTGGTTGGAGACTTGAACACTATCTATATATAGAAAAACCTAAGTGACCAGATGATCAAATGACTGGATGACTGGCCAGTAGCTATGATGCGCACTGACCACCAGGGGGCTCCCACAGAGGGAGCACTGCTCAGCTGACAGAGGGGTACCAGATGCCAGGCTCATGGCTGGCTAGTGCAGCTGTGGCTGCGTGAGCCTCTCCTGTGGACACTCCCCCTGCATGCCTGAGCAGCAGTGGCATCAGGAACAGCAGGGCCGGGATAAGCGGGAACAGCGCAGCGCCCAGCCTGGGCTTGGGCTCCTCTCCGGCTGCTTGCCTCTTCCCACACTACTTTGTGCTGTGCAGTATCAACAGGAACAGCAGGCTGGAGCCTGATGAGCTGGCGTGGAGTTCCACTGGCCCTTGCAAGCCAGGCCAAGGTACCCCACCAGTGCACAAATCTGTGCACCGGGCCTTTAGTAATGAAATAATGCTAAAAATGTGAATGTCCAAGGTCACATAGATACAACTTTACTCAATCTAAGGGATGGATGACCTATATACAATATACAGTATTTGCTTTTAATGACTGTGGACACCTGGTTTTTAAAAAGACATTCTGTCTGTAAGGTTTATCTGCTTAAATAAATTGCTATTCTCCTGTCTAAAGAATAATTGGGGCCCTGGCTGGATTGGCTCAGTTGGTTGAGCATCATCCCTCTCACTAGGAGGTCACCAGTTCCATTCCGGGTCAGGGCACATGCCCCAGTTATGGGCTTGATCCCCAGTTGGAGGCAGCTGATTGATGTTTCTCCTCCCTTCCTCTCTTTCTAAAATCAATAAGTCATACTTGAAAAAAGAACAATTGGGAAGAACTGTTATTTGCATGTACCTTTGAAGACAAAAAAGGTGGGCTATGAAAAAAGAGGAAGACCCAAGAAAATGAATGAGTCAAAGAGGCATTTTATTATCATGTCAAGAGTATTGACATCACTTCTTTTAAAAATAACAACAACAAAACTTTGTATACATTAGATTCTCTTCTGACATTAGGTTTAGACATGGCAGTTGAGAAAGAAGGAGCAGAGAGAAGCTGAAAAACTAAATAATACTCTATCTACTTTACAATTTTGCCTACATCTATCTAACCCTGACTCATAAATATAAATGACTTGGATCTCATCCATTGTATGTGCAATGCGATCCCATTTTATGAAACTGTGAAAATAGTATAAATGAATATACGGTTTATAAAATTTCATTCTTACATGTGATATAAAATATACATGTCATATAAATACACAAAGAAATGCCCAGAGGGTAATTCTCCAAAATGTAACTGTGATTATTTTATGTGTTGTGATTTGAGAGCTTTTACTTTCTTTATTACGCTACTTTGCTTTTTTCTGAATTTTAAAAACTTTATTAGCAACACTATACACCAGGCATTATGCTATGTTATGAGCATGTAAAATAAATCAAAAGCAGATTTAATTTTTCCTTCATGAATGTATATCATTTTAAATAACTGAGAATAACAATGTATATAGCTGAAAAGATTGAGTAATAATAATTTTTTAAACTCAAAGATATTCAATATGATCTAGGGACATTTGATAAAAAATTATTTGAGAGGTGTAAATCTGTCAGATGTAGTAGTACAGTCTCATATTGCACAGAGCATGAATGCCTACGAAATTAGATTGAGTCTTTTAGCATCATGATAAGCCTCTTCTCCAAGAATATTTAACCTATTTATTTAAGATGGGGATTTCTTCTGTGGCTAAACTATTTCTATCTGCTTGCAGTTAAAATTTTGTTTGTTTTTAGTTTTGCATGTTAGTTGGTAATAGGAGAAAGGTGGCCTTGATAAAAGGAGGTGGGTTAGAGAACATTTGTAAAGATGACAAATTATATGGAGCAATTTGTAAGGTTAATTTAAGTGATCTAAAGACCAGGGGGAAGCATTGTTATATCAAAGCACATGACAGAAAGATTAAATTAAAAGACATCCTAGAAGAAACATGTCTGAAAGTGAATTATATATTAGAATTCTTTACCCTGGGAACACATGTAGCCCGCAGAGCTAAGACTAAATGCAAAGTAGATGCTTTCTTTCTGAAACAAATCATTTGAGACATTTTTTAGAACAAAATTATCATAGTTACATTATCTGGAAATTTGTGTGACTGTCCGTGTGCATATAACATTTTAAAGGAGTCGAAATTTATAACCTAAGATCATGCTAAAATTCAAGGCGTTTTATTAAGTTTTAAAAGTACCACCTCTGTTTATCTTAAATGTTTTGGGGTTATGTTTGTCTCATTAAATGATAACAATGTGTGAATGAAGGGGTGAAAGCACAGAATGATAAGTAGTGATGAGAAAATTTGAGCTGAGAATCTAGGAGAGCAGCTATTTAGCAAATGCTTTAGCCTAAAAACATTTTCTACAAAACATTTCTTATAGTGAAAACCCTGTCATCAGCTAAAGTCATCATTTATTGTAGATCAAGAGAACCAAGTTTTACTTAGAGAATGTCTTGGGCCTCTCATAAACTCAATATGTAATTAACTGTTTTAAAATAAATTATGTTATTTAATTTATGAATAAAATAAGCATACATGTAGACTCTATGGATGATATTAATGCTCTAGAAGCTTATAAACATGCATATACAAACACAAGAGTAGTTTGTAGAGGGCTAGTGGATAGATTAAAAACAATTATGAATCTTTTTTTAATCCTCACCTGAGAGTATGTTTTTATTGATTTTGAGAAAAAGAGAGAGAGAGAGAGAGAGAGAGAGAGAACATCGATGTAAGAAACACAGATTTGTTGCCTCCCAGATGCACCCTGACCAGGGATTGAACTCCCAACCTAGGTATGTGCCCTGACTGGGAATCAAACCCGCAACCTTTCGGTGTAAGTGAGATGTTCCACCAGCTGGGCCACTGACCAGGGCATGAATACCTACTTAGAAGAGAAATAAGTTAAGCAAATTTCCAAAGTTCCAGTACTACACAGGAATATGTCTCCCCCCCCTCCCTAAATTGAGTGGAAATCATATGTGTAAAGTTTACACTGAATAATCAGGACTCATAGGATATAATCAAAATACGAATTAATTTTTGCCTATTAACTATTAAAATGCTCCCTGAGGGACTGTTCCCCCTCCCCTGCCCCCTGCCATAAAATTTTGAAGTGGCTCTATGACTCTTGAAAAATCAGGGTCCTCTCTTCATGTCCATTTCAAAAAGAAAAAAAAAAAAAGGTGGTCTCTAATAATGAAAATATGCAGTCCAGAGTGATGATTGCAACGCTGCACTTTATTGCAAATTCAGGTTTCTCCTGCTGTGAGGTAGGGCTTGCCTCTGGGTGGACTCCTGTGAGTGAGAAAGAGAGCCTGGCGCTTCTCCTCTAAGGAGCATCCTGAATACTCCTCTGGCTCTGCTTGCCCAGCCTTTGGCTTCCTGGGGCTCTTTGGTTGAAGCCTGATAAGAATGGGTTTCACTTGACTGAAACCCATGAGTCTGGCATTGGATGTCTTTGTCCATGGCTAATATTTAAACCAAACCTTGTCTTGGTTGGTAGGCTCCTTCAGATTTCCCTCTTGGTTCCTCTGACTTCAGTGCTATGGATATGGAAGGGGCTGTGCCTTTGGCTGGCATTAGAAGACCCGCACTATTAATATTATGCCTCTTTTTACTGAGGTTTCCTTGCCTTGCACAGGAAGCTCTCCCGAAGAATATTATTTAAAACATCTCTGAGCTGATACTCCTCCTTCAGGTTACACATCTGGAACACACACCTTGGACCTGCCATTGTGGAGATGTAGTTATTCCCCAAACAGAGCCCTCTGCTCTGGTATTGCTTAAGTCTTCAGCCAACATCTCACCCATGAGTCAGACATCAGTCCATTGCATCCTCGAAATCCAGGCACCTCCCCGTCCCCCTGCCTTCCAAGAGATTTTCGTGAAGGTCTCCTCATAATATGTGAGATGAGATGAGAGAAAAGTTCCCCTCGCCCTTCCCATGGACTGTGACGCAAAACCCTTACAGCTCTCTCCAAAGTAAACCTCTCTTTCATTTCCATTTTTCCTCTATTCTTCCGCTTTAGTGCTTAAATAGCCTTAATGTAGCTATTGTGGACCATAATCTGAAAATTATAATTTTTGATTACTGTTTTTTAACATCCTGGTTGTTGCCAGCTATTGTCTTGAGGCTTCAGCTAAAACTGAGTGAGAAAAATTCTGTATTTTAATATCCTGTTATAAATATATTTTATACATTTTTATGTTATGAGGACATACATGTATGTGTAAGTGTATGCATGTATATGTATGTATATGTCCTCTCCCTCTTTTCATACCCACATACCCAGACCCTGAAACACACAGATACAATTTGTATTTATATCAATGAATTCTCTTATTATATAGGCATCTATAGAGGTTTTCTCAATGTAAACCCTGTTAGGCACTGGGGATACAAAATGAATAAGACCCTCTTTTCTCTACAACAGAGCTCAGTCTGCTCAGAGGACAGACATAGAAGCAGATAAATACATTGTAAAGTGAGAAATGCTGCTCTCAAGTTCTGTCAGCTACTTACAGAATGAGGAGAATTAGCTATGATGGAGTGGAGAATATGACCAAACAAGCAGCATTAAACCAGCCATAGGTAAGGGTAAAGAATGGACAGTAATTGGGACTCCATTCTATAAATAGAAGGGTATTCCTGGAGCCACTGAAGAAAATATGTTTGCAGAGTCACTTTGGTGTCATTGTATTGATTCAACATTTAGAGTTTCCTGCTTCTTGTCTTTTCTTTTTCTACCCACTTTAAGTGTGCAACACACTCTGAAAATAGCTCACTATTGCCTCAATAGACCAGCCTGACTTTAAGAAACCATCCTAATCAGACAGCTGTGTATGTTAATCAAGAATAATATTGTTCTCTAGAATACAGACTTTTTTAGTAAAACTATATTGTAGAGACAGCTTAGTTCAAGTCTCTACATAACAATGTTTTGTTTTTCATAAAAATTCAGTAAAATTGGAGTCTGAATTTTGTGTTATATGACTGTGCAGATGAAAATCTGCAGACTCCAAGAAATTTAGTCTTGCAAAATCAGTGCAATTGTAAGAAAAATGCTTATATGTTGAGAATCTACTCAGAAACTGAGCAAAATTCAGGGTCAAATAATTTTGTTCAGCAAATAAGACAGTGATTTTTTAAAAAGCAAAGAAACATTGTTCATTTTCTACATGTCAAAGAAATGTCAAAGAAAGTGAGTCAGTTTGTTTTCTCAATACTTATAAACATTGTTTTCTACAAGTTTAAAATAGAAGTATTTTCCATGGGCTGTGTAAAGCATACACATGTGGGTAAAAGTAGGCTTACAGTTGTGATAATTTGAAACTCACAGTTTATTCTTGTATTATCATTTATTAACTAGAGGCCCAGTGCACAAGATTCATGCACTTGGGGGGGGGGGTGTCCCTCAGCCTGGCCTGCCCCCTCTGCAGTCCAGGAGCCCTCGGGGGATATCCAACTGACGGCCTAAGCCATCAGTTGGACATCCTTAGTGCTCCCCCGGAGGCGGGAGAGGCTCCTGTCACTGCCACTGCGCTCACCAGCCATGAGCCGGGCTTCTGGGCTTCTGGCTGAGCGGCACTCCCCCTGTGGGAGTGCACTGATGACCAGGGTGCAACTCCTGCATTGAGCATCTGCCCCTGATGGTCAGTGTATGTCATAGCGACCAGTTGTTCCACTGTTCAGTGGATTTGCAAAGGAAAGGTCAGGAAAAAAAAACCTTTTAGTCTTGAATCATCTGCTAAAGAGTCAAGTGTTAGTTTTTTAAAATGTATTTTTATTGATTTCAGAGAGGAAGGCAGAGGGAGAGAGAGATAGAAACATCAATGATGAGAGAGAATCATTGATTGGCTGCCTTCTGCACGCCCCCAACTGGGGATCGAGCCTGCAACCTGGGCATATGCCCTGACCGGGAATCAAACCAGTGACCTCTTGGTTCCTGGGTTTATGCTCAACCGCTGAGCTACACCCAGCTGGGCTCAAGTGTTAGTTAGTTTTTTAAAAAATATATTTTATCGATTTTTTACAGAGAGGAAGAGAGAGGGATAGAGAGTTAGAAACATCCATCAGCTGCCTCTTGCATACCCCCCACTGGGGATGTGCCCGCAACCAAGGTACATGCCCTTGACCGGAATTGAACCCGGGACCCTTCAGTCCGCAGGCCGACGCTCTATCCACTGAGCCAAACCGGCTTCGGCAAGTGTTAGTTTTAATAAAGCCATTCTCTTCTGATACTTTTCCTAGTTTTTATTCTCTTCCTTTGCATATCATTTAAATTTTCTTGTCTTTTAGTGTTCTTACTTTGGTATTTTCTCTCCCAAATCTGTATATTTTCTCATGTTGACTTTGTTTCTCCTCAAAACTGCACCAGCTACCTCTATGTTGTGAGTATTCAGATATACAACTTCATTGTGATTATCTCATCTGAACACCAGTCCTATGCATCCAAATACCTACTAGACACCTCCATCCGAATGTCTCACAGGTCCCTCATTAGAGCAAGGGTGAAGGTGAACAGAATATTGTTCCCTCTATTCTTGCTCCCACTGTGGAGTACCATTCTCCTTTAAACGAAAGCAAATCCTCCATTGGTCTAGAACTAGATGGTGGTAATCTGTCTGACTAAGACAGAGGAGACCCACTAACTTTAAGTGCTTTTGCCAATATTCCTCTCTCTCCAAAAATTGACATCTTCAATACCAAAATTTAACTTAGAGATTTTGATGAATGACTTAGTCCAGTGGTTGGCAAACTCATTAGTCAACAGAGCCAAATATCAACAGTACAACGATTGAAATTTCTTTTGAGAGCCAAATTTTTTAAACTTGAACTTCTTCTAATGCCACTTCTTCAAAATAGACTCTCCCCGGCCGTGGTATTTTGTGGAAGAGCCACACTCAAGGGGCCAAAGAGCCGCATGTGGCTCGCGAGCCGCAGTTTGCCGACCACGGACTTAGTCAATACACTGGCTTCCAGGTCACTCACTCTTTCCCCCAAAGATCTTGTCTTCCATTCTGAGACACCCACTCTTGTGATCAGCCTATACCTTACAAATGGTTAATAGACACCTCTCAGCCTTGTAGCTTTCTTCCTTTACTGCCCCAACTCCAGTGATTTCTCAAAGCCCTTAGGACTTTCCACAAACTATCTTACCCTACTTTTCATTCGTCCTTTCATATTTTCAGTTCCCTGCTTATCCAGTGTAAGTCCCATGGGTATTCATTACAACGCCATCTCATATACACCTCAGATTTTTGCCCTCCCTTTCACTCTGGACTAGCAAACACAGCCCAGTTAAATATGGCATTTCATTTAATTTGCTCCCAAATCTGTAGGTGACCATGTGAGGGAACAATCACACAGCTGTTCTGACAGATCTTTAAATTAAATGATGACTAACTTAAATATGCCTCTCCATTTCCTCATGATATTCACTCTTCACTCTTATAGATCAACACTGCATATCTTTTCTCCTTTCTCTAATCTCCGTCACATTTTCCCCATTCTAAGTGTTAGCTGGTAACTTTTTTATTTCACAGAGAAAATAGACATTACGCGCCCGCCCCCCCCCCCCCCCAAAAAAAAGTCTACTTTCTGTTTCAAACAAATCTAGAAAGTTGTCTGCACTTATAATAGGATGCTCAATCATTCTTGGTTCTCTTCCCACTTCACTCCACACCAAAGGCCTCTTTCTACTTATGTATGTGGAGGTTTCTCAATCTTAGTAGCTCATTGCTTTGGTGATGTTATCTAGGTTTAAATCCCATCTACCTGCTGACCAATCACAAATACATATTTCTAGTCTGACCCCTCTCCATGATTCCACACTCAAGTATCCCTCAGCATTTCTACTTATATATTTTATATATTTTTAGAGTTGTTCAGGCATACTCTCCAATCTTTGCTACATGATAGACTTATACTTCACTGAACCCTCCTACCCACATGCATATTTTTCCTATGGAAATAAGAGGAGGGAATATTTTAGGTCATTTACATGAGAGCCAGAGTATGGTAGCCATATTCCCTTTGCCATCATTCTATCTATTATGGGGAGTCTGTATATAGAAACAGCCTCTATATATTGGTTCTTTGAGTGAAGAAGTGGGCAGAGCTTGCTGTTGATGCTTGCTGGATTTGAAGCAAGAGTAAATATGTTTTATAATTCTAATGATATTTTGGAATTATTAATTCTGCTTCTTAACCCAGCTTATCCTGACTGATAATATTTCAGTTATGCATCTCAAATTAACATTCTAAAAAACTCTGGCCTTTTTTCTCCAAAATGGATTTGCCATAGTTTTTTCCATATCAGGAAATGGTTCACCACTCTTTTAGTCTTTATGTTAAAGACATTCTCTTTTTATGACATTCTCATAATTACAACCAGTTCATCAACAAATCCTCTAATTTCAAAATGTAATCAAATTTGAATTACCTAAACCGGTACTTATACCCTACCATTCTGGTCCAAGCCTGACTTTTACAATAGTCTTAAATTAAGTTTAATTGTTCCTGTTTCCTCATTTACACTATTACAGTCAATTCCCCACATAGCATCGAGAGTGATCTTTTTAAAAACATACATCAGATTAGGTTATTCCTCTGACCTAAACTTTTCAATGGTTCTTTAATGCATAAAAAGTAAAATTTAAAGTCCTTATCTACCTAATAAGATTTATATCATCAGACTCACTTCTAATTCTCTGGTCTCATTTCTACTTATCACCACTCTCTCCCAACTTTTTGCTTCAGCCAGTCATCTCTTTCTATCATCTTTTTGTTGTTTTTTAATCTTTATTGTTGAGCTGTCTTTCACCCACTTGCTCCCCTTCACCTGATTCCTGCCCCACTCCAGGCCTTTCCCACCTTATTGTCTGTGCCCTTAGGTAATGCATATATGCATATGAGACCTTTGGTTAATCTCTCCTCCCCCCCTCCCCCCTTCCCTATGAGATTCATCAGTCTTTTCCCTGTTTCCATGCCTCTGGTTCTATTTTACTCATCAGTTTATTTTGTTCATTAGATTCCTTGTTCATTTATTTTGATTTTTAGATTCAATTGTTGATATATATGTATTTATTACCATTTTATTATTCATATTTTGATTTCTTCTTCTTTCTTCTTTTTCTTCTCTTTCTTCTTTCTCTTCTTAAAGAATATCCTTCAACATTTTATGTAATACTGCTTTGGTGGTGATGAACTCCTTTAGCTTTTTCTCATTTGTGAAGCTCTTTATCTGACCTTTAATTCTAAATGATAACTTTGCTGGGTAGTGTGATCTTGGTTGTAGGTCCTTGTTATTCATCACTTGAATATTTTTTGCCACTTCCTTCTGGCCTACAAAGTTTCTGTTGAGAAATCAGCTGACAGTTGTATGGGTGCTCCCTTATAGGTAACTAACTGCTTTTCTCTTGCTGCTTTTAAGATTCTCTCTTTGTCTTTAACCCTTGGAATTTTAATTAGGATATGTATTGGTATGGGCCTCTTTGAGTTCCTCTTGTTTGGGACTCTGCATTTCACTTCCTGGACTTGTAAGTCTATTTTTTTTTTTCCACCAAGTAGGGGGAATTTTCTATCATTATTTCTTCAAATAATTTTAAAAATATCTTGCTTTCTCTCTTCTCCTTCTGGCACCCCCATAATGCAAATGTTGCTTGAAGTTGCTCCTGAGGCTCTTTACACTATTTTCATATTTTTGCATTCTTTTTCATTTTTGTTCTTCTGATTGGCTGTTTTTTCGCTTCCTCATATTCTAATCATTGATTTGATTATTAGAATCATCTATTCTATTGTTGAATCCCTGTAAATTATTCTTTATTTGAGTTAGTGTATGCTTAATTTCTGACTGGTCCTTTTTTATGCCTTTGAAATTCTCACTAAGATCCTTGAAAGTCTCATAAGTCCCCTAAAGCTCTCATTAAGATCCTTAAGTATCCTTATAACCATTGTTTTGAACTCTGTATCTGGTAGTTTGCTTGTTTCCATTTTATTTAATTTTTTTCTGGAGATTTCTTCAGTTCTTTCATTAGTGACATGTTTCTTTGTCTCTCCATTTTGACTTTTTTTTTTTTTGTGTGTGTGTGTGTGTGTGTGTGTGTGTTTGTTTCTCTTTATTAAGTAGAGCTGCTATATCTCCTGGAATTGGTAGAGTAGCCTTGTGTAGTATGTGTCCTGTAGGGTCCAGTGGCTCAGCCTCTCCAGTTACCTGAGTTGGGCACTCTTGGTGCACCCCTGTGTGGGCTATGTGCACTGTCTTGCTGTAGTTGAGCCTTGATTGCTGTTGGGAGGAATTGACCTCCAGGCCAATTGGATGTGAGGACCAGCTGTGTCTACAATGGAAGAGATGCTATGCAGGAGACACCACTATGGAGCAAGACTTGCTTCAGTGGGGCTTTGGTGCTCACTGAGTCTGCCTCTTGAGTGTGTTGCTTGTGGACATGTAGAGCTGTAATCTGGTATGGTCTGAAGCTGTTGCACTGGCTTTGGAGCCTCCTGGGGGGTGCAAAGTCAGCCACTGCTTAGGGTCACCCAGCAAGGGCTACAGAGAGAACTGCATATGGCTGCTACTTGTGTTGGGCTTGGACATGCCCAGGTGAGGCCAAGCTGTGAAGCAAGGCAGGCGGGTGCTAGTGCCAGGTCTTGGGCCTCTTATTGATAAATATGGGGCACACTGACACCAGCTTCTGCTTTTTTGAGATATTTTAGGAAAGTCTGAAGCTTGAGCCAGAACAGGCCATTCATATGGAAAAGTCACTGTAAACAGCTTGGATGGGGCTGCAAATAGGATGGGACGGGGCCTCAGAAAAATCACCAGGGCTGAGTGGACAGTGTGAGCCAAGCTAATGGAAACTCAGATATGGCTGCTAGTGAGCTTTGTGATGGGGATGGGGGGGCTGGGGCGGAAGGGAGAAGGTTCCAGCATAGGAACAATGACCCCTGTGAGCCACTCCTGTCTGGGAGAAAGCTGTCCCTGAGTTCTTGCCCTGATTCCAGATAATCCAGTTTCTCCCTGAATGTTCCAGGTTCATTACAAACCACCACCCCAGCTCTGGAGCCCAGAGGGATTGAGTTCAAGTAAGTTTTTGTGCTGGCCCTTTAAGAGGAACTGCCTGGGTCTCCAGCAGCCTCAATGTCACTCAGCCATAATTCTTGCTGGTTTCTACAGCCTGAAGTTATGCAGATATCTCCTCCCAGCTCTGGAACTCTGGGCTCATGGTCTGGGGTGGGGCTGGGACCCCTTGCTCCTCACAAGATCTCTGCAGTGGAGCTATCCCTCCTGATTAAAAACACACCACACGTGGGACCAGCCTATTCTGCATGTCCGGCCCTCCTACCAATCTCAATGTTCTTTCTTCTTTACTTCTCGGGTTGTAGGACTTCATTTAGCCAGATTTCAGGTGGTTCTAAATGATGGTTTTTCTATATTTTGGTTGTAGTTTTGTTGTGGTTGTTAGAGGGGGCGAGTACCTGTATTTACCTGCTAAGTCTTCATTCTCTCTTTTTATCATTTGAATAAATCATTTATGCTACCTATCAACTTTTTGCTGGCTCTTTCATTTGTTTACATACTAATTACAGTGAGTTAAATGAATACTATTCTAAACCTGGTCATATTCAGTTAAGTCTATGGCTGAGACTGATTACCAAGAAAAACAAAGAGTGCTCTATATCAGTGGTCGCTAACCTTTCGGACCTCATGGACCACCAGTGATCTGCGGTTATTCAAAGATATGTGTTTCACTCTTTTTGCCATCTGTTAATTTATGACCTTGAGATTGTAAACATACTATGGGAAACTATATTTGCTAGAATTTTTCTTTTATAAAGAAATGTTTGTTCACTTGTAGTGATAAATCAAAGTTGTGTATTTAAAATATGTCCACAAATTGTTAGATACTTTTCCTGTCAATAGGTAGAACCTAATTATCCTATCTTTGGTGAGATGTACTTAGACTTACATCTAGTGAATAAAGTGTGGCAGAAGTAAATTGAAATGTTCTTACCACAGTAAAAAGAAGAGGAAGATGAAGAGGAGGAGGGGGAGGAGGAGGAGAAAGAATGTTAACATTCTTCCATTAAATCTATAGCAAATGATCCTTGCAGTTTTAGGGTTATCATGAGATTTCCCATCCCTTAAATATCAAGAATAACTTCTTTTTTAGAAAAAAAGAGAAAAGTTATTCTTAATATTTGTGTTCCCTTCTCTATCCTTAAAAACGGCTAAGGATGTGGTAGAAAGGAAACCTTTAATAAATTGTTTTGTTGGCCTGGAGGAAAGAATCTCACCTTGATGGCAGATCATATTTATAAGCCAGAGCTGTCAGATCAGGTTTATAAGCAGCAGAAACCTATTGGCCATACTGTTGTGAGGCCACCTAAGACCCCTCAAGGAAAGGTGGTTTGGGACCACCTCCTGGCAACAGTAAATGGGGTCATTTAATACCAAACATTTATTTTCTTTACCTCTCACTCAGTTTCATTATATCAGAAGAGAAGGATGTGAAAGAGAAGAAAGAAAAGAGCAATGAAGCAAAGAGAAGGATAGAAACAAAAGAGAATTGTAAGGAAAGAATGGGAAGAAGGTTGCAGAGTCTTGAGCTAAAATATGCAGGGCACTCAGGAAATACTTAACAGCTATTTGCTTAGGTAAATCACTTTTGCTCTTTCAACCTCAACCAGAGAAATTGGTGGACCTCTTGCCTTCCCTTAAGACAATTTTGTCTCCCGTGGGGTTCTTGCAGGGCTCAGGTATTGTTCCTGGGGCAGCTGTCAACCCTGTCAATTATTTCCGTCATTGTTGTGAGCTGATAGTTACACATCATTTCTGTTTCCATCACATGACTCTCGTCCATGACTCTCTTGCCAGTTTGCTTTCCCCTTGGAACTGCCAATGATGTAGAGAATGGGAAGCTGATGCTCACTGTGTGCCCATGCAGGGCATGGCCCCTTTCTGTGGTCTCTGCCCCTGTGACCTGGGCATAGGGCAGAAGGCCGGTCAGGTGCTTGGTAGCAGGTCATTCCACCCACTGTACACTCTCTGCTGCTTGGGGGCTGGCAAGAGCTCTGGGGTGGTCACCTCTTCTCTGGCATTGTTCTGAGAGTGCAGTGGGACCTGCCTACTACAGCCTAAACTGACTGTTCTCAAACAGGTGCATGCACCAGAATTGCATGCAAGATAGTGCCTACATCATGAAGTTGTTGTAGCTGATTCAAATAAGTTATAGAATTGCCTGGTGTAACACCTATTAAGGAGTCAAAACTTTAATGCTGTTTCATTTTCTTTACTTATTCAAAGTGTTCCTCATAATCACTTCTAATTATTTTTAGTTCTGTCTTGTGGACCTACAAATAATAGATTTTATTCCTCCCTTCCTTTCTCTCTCCTTTCCTTTTTCTTTTCTTCCTTTTACTTTACATTTTTTCCTTATTTCTGGTATTTAATAAGGAAATTACTAATTTCTTGATTTACCATTGTCATAACTACATGAAAAAAAATCACGTGGTTATTTTGTTATAACTTGCTCCACCTAAACCAATATCAATACCCCGAATTACCAATATATTCTTTTCATAGTACCCACAGTTCACCTCATTATTCACTGATTACCTATTCAAGAATTTTGCCTGATATTGAAATGAGCTGTTTTTCCTTAAATTTCCCTTTTCCTTTTTCAAAATAGGTATAGCACTTGCTCATAATCTTACACTGGACACAATTTAATATTGCTAGTAGATGAAGTTTAAAATGTAATTGTCCTATTGATATAAATTCACCTAAAATATCTAGATGGCCTTGTCATTTAACTGTTCCCTTCCACACTATTTTTTTTAAATCCTCAGAGAGGATGGGGATATTTTCCATTGACTTTTAGAGAGAGTGGAAGGGAGGGAGGGAGGGAGGGAGAGAGAGAGAGAGAGAGAGAGAGAGAGAGAGAGAGAGAAGAGAAATGATGATTGTTTGCCTCCCCCACGTGCCCTGACCTGGGCCAGGGATTGAGCCTGCAATCAAGGTACATGCCCTAGACTTGGAATCAAACCCGTGACCCTTCTTCAGTCCATGGGCTGAAGCTCTAACCACTGAGCCAAATTGACTAGAGCTTCCCCACTCTATTTTATTTGGTTTATCATTTCCAGTCTGAAGATTTTTCTTTTAGATAGAGAAAAGTAGAATTGTTTTGTTATTCTTTTATCATCTGTTAGTTTCAAACTGTTTCAAACACTGAGGCTGTTTTTTAAAATTCTTCTTGCCCAAAAACATAGTTAAAATAAAGCACTTTTAGGTCTCTGCCATTCTTTTTCAGTCTTAGTTCATTGTGGGTTGTAATGTTCCTAAGGCTGAGCTCAGAGTATCATAATACTCTGGTCTATTTGATTTTGGGTGTGAATTTCTCTTTTTATATTTGGTACAAGTGCTTTAAAAAACAATCCACTTAATAGAATCCTCTCTGCCACTCTTGCTTTCTCTTTTTCTTAATTTGTGTGTGCATACTCAGAATTCAATATTTAAACATTAAATTTAAATTCTCTCTTGAGAACTGTAGAGTCTTCTTTGGATCTGAACATGGCATCATGGCTTTCTCTGATAGGCACAAAAGCATACAAATTAGCTCCTAGGTAAGTTGCACATCTGTCGCCCTTTCTTGCTGTTTCCAGAAAACCCAGTTATTTAATGCTCACATTCTAGTGCCTGAAACAACTTTCTGCTTCCTTGTATATATCTGAGTTCAGAGATGAAATCTATCCTTTACTTCAAAACCTTCCTTCAACCTTCTCTCTCATCCTCACTCCTGCAGTTACATGCTCTGTCCTGTCTGGTCCCAGCTACACTTTGTAAATGCTTCATCCAGCACTTTCCATACCAGGTCATGATTATGATGTTGTGTCCCTAGCTTTCCATATGAATGTGATCTCCTTGAGGGTAGGCATATGGTTTAATCAATCATCCTTTTAGTGTTAATATCTTATTCTTAATAGTCTCTTAAATATTACTCATTTCAAAATTATAAATATAAACCTGCCTAGGCCACCCTTTCTAAATTGAAAAAACACACCACACACACACATACACACACACCACACACACACATACACACAAAACACTACCCCATACTTGTCTGACCTTTCTGATCAGCACTTAACATACTATATATTTTATTTATTTGCCTTATTTATTGCAATAATATGTGTAAAATACTTATAATTGTGTGGGGAAACACGTGCCTAGTAAGTGTTGCCTGTAGTTGTTAGTCATTAATGTCACTATTGGTTGCACTGCTGTTCTGAGTGACGATAGTGCAATTTTATTTATTATCATTATTATTACCCAGCTCCTTCATTCTCAATGGGTAAAGAGAGCAGACCATTCCTTGTGCTTTATTAAATTCTGTTCTATTTTTGCACAATATTTTCTTTGTAAACGTAGTTGTCTTTTTTTTTTTTACCTACAGATTTCTTACTTTCAAGTGGATGATTTAGGAGAATGCTAGACTAGGAACCAGAAGACCTAGATTTTACCAGCTATGTGAATTGGCGCAAGCTCCTTCATCTATCTTTAAAATAAGAAATTGGGACAATCAAGCACAGCTTTTGTGTGTTGACTCCACTCTCCTTTTCCAATGGCAGCATTGCTGTTCCTGTTGAGGCTGGTTGTGGCCTTGGAGTGCTAGTTACACTTTTCAGAGCAGTACGTTTCTATTCCTCAGTTAGTATGACCAACTGGTTGTCCTTGCATGACCACATCCCCTTCCTGTTTCATCATTTGCTGTTCTGCAAAGGAAGAAGACAGTGAAGAATTTTGTCCTTGATTCCAATGCAGCCATAAGCTTCTACTCACAAGTCTCATTGGATTCTCATAAAATATGTTTTAGCACAATCCTCTCTCTGAAACTGGGTAGTATTTTTTTAGTCAGTGGGCTGCAAAACTGAGGGCAAAGGCCACCTCTGTGTCCACCTCAGGGATATTACACCCTACAGGAAAACATAAAGTGCTCTGTGTTTGTTTTTATAGATCCAGAGGCTCCCAGCTCTCTCTGGGGCCAAAGTGTGGTCAAGACAGTTTTTTGTTTGTTTGTTTGTTTTTTGTGGAAAGGAAATGTGTGGATTCCATCTTTCTCTATAACATCCAAACAGATATTTTTTGCATCACAACCTCAGTGGAGGTGCTGTGATGTATAATGAGCTAGTGTTTATGAGGTGCTATCCTCTGCCTAGAGAAATAATAATTTACCAAAACTCCTAATTTTCTTTTCTCTTTTTTTCTCTCTTCTTTTCTTTTCTTCTCTCTTCTTTTCTTTTCTTTTCCCCGTCCCCTCCCCTCCCTCCCCTCTCCTCTCCTCTTTTTCTATCATCTATCTATCTATCTATCTATCTATCTATCTATCTATCTATCTATCATCTATCTATATATCATCTATCATCATCATCATCAGCAGCAGCAGCAGCAGCAGCAGCAGCTATCATCTATCTATTACTGATTTTTAGAGACAGAGAAAGGGAGAGGGAGAGAAACACCAATGTGAGAAACATTGATCACATTGATTGGCTGCCTCCTGCACACCCCCTACCGGGGACTGAGCCAGCAACCCGGGCATGAGCTGTGACTGGGACTTGAACCAGCAAGCTTCCGGTGCCCAACCAACTGAGCCACACTGGCCAGGGCAATTCCTTCATTATAAATAAACCTTTTTTGACCTGTTCATTAGATATCATTTCCAGCACTAAGACTCTTAAAATCCTCTATAAATGACTGGCACTTTTCCAGAAGTTTTATTTTCATATTTGGGAATAGAGAATAGTGAGTTTTCTTTGTAGTTTTAGTTTTTAATTTGTGCTTATTTACAAGATTTCTTTTCTTAATTTTTATTGATTTTTTTACAGAGAGGAAGGGAGAGAGACAGAGAGTTAGAAACATCGATGAGAGAGAAACACGGATCAGCTGCCTTCTGCACACCCCCTGCTGGGGATGTGCCCGCAACCAAGGTACATGCCCTTGACCCTTCAGTCTGCAGGCTGATGCTATCCACTGAGCAAAACCGGTCAGGGCTACAAGATTTCTTATGGTTTAACATGAATGGGGGTGCTCAAAGAAAATGTTCTGAGAACTACAGCATGGCCAGCTTGCAAGCCAAGAATCACTAGCTGCCAATACCAAAAATAAAACAATAGGCAGATATTTTATTTTTAATTATTTTCATCACAGAAGAACCATACTAGTATTTACCCATTAAGTCCAAAAACATAAACTGAGGGAAGATTCTACTGAACAAGTATTAGGTAGCTTTGTAGCAATCTCTTATTCAGTTATAATCTATTCTACTGAATTCCATGAATCCCCACTCTTCCCTTAAATTAAATTTAGTGGGTATATCTGTTACATAATGTATTGTGATTACCCATGACTGCTAAAATTGTTTACAGAGAGCTTTTCACATCTGTTGGAATGGCTGCCTCACAGAGAAACTGTGTGGAGAATTAGTTACAGTTTGTTAATGCTACAGCAGCTCTAACTCAGCATGATCATCATGGCTCACTGGTTTGCCACTTGATTCTCTGATGGGAAGACTTTCCAGAGGAAGTTGTGGCCCAAGAGGAAGGCAATGTCTCTTTCCTGTATTAATTAATTCAGCTGAGTCTCAGTTAGCTTTCATAATCCTCTTCTATGGGTCCCTCTTCTACCATATTCCCCCTTCCCAATATGAAAATTTACATATACAATCTTTACATGGTCAAAGGTATCGTGACATTGTAATAGAAGATTCAAACATTCATGGAGGAAGAACATTCCTTAGCCATGATTGTCCTTATCCATAATATTATCCTTAGTCATAGTAATAATTATATTATATATATATACATAATACACAAGCATACATATAACTTATTCATTATGTATAATAATTGCATCATATTCATATATATGTGTGTATATCTATCAGCCAATCAATAGACGGATAAATCACTCTTAGCCACTTTATAGTGAACTCTAATAATGTCCCTAATACAACTACCTGATAAAATAAAGGTTGATAGAATACACAACTCATTATGAAAAGGAAAAATGACCTGGTAAATTAAATTCATACAGGAATGTTTACCTTGCACGTGTTATTTCTGTTATACATGAATGCTTTAAAAATTAGAATAAGTTCACATAGCTAATGGTTTCCAAACAAAGACAGTGAAAAAACACACGTGCATACCTTATAATGCAACCAGAAAAGAACAAGGCCTTCTGAATGTACAGGAGGAGGACAGAGTTTGCTTGAGGTGGAAAAGAAAAAGGGGATGTTTCATAGAAGAAGTCTTGTTGAGCTGGACCTTGGATAAGGGGTAAAATTTGATGGTCGAAATGCCAAGAGAGGGCACTGGCCTGAACAGTGGGTAAAGGTTACAGAGACAGAAAACCTACATATTCAAAACTTTCTTGGTGGACTGTAATGAGCAAGCAGAGGATTAGTGGGAGAGAATATAGGAATATTACTTTTTAAACCTACCATAGGGGTTTTCACCTGTAAAATGGGCATGAAAATAATTGTACCTACTTTATGAGATTATGAGTTGATTCATGTAAATTTCTTGATAGCAAATACATAGAAAGTATTTAATAAATGGTAAAAACTGATACTGTAGTTTCATTTTTTTTGGTAAATGTTTCCCAGAACTCAAAAAAATATTGTCTCTTTATATGGAATTGTACTTTATTTATATCCATTCGAGCAATCTATGTTTTTTGTATCTATAAGCTTACTCAGTTGATCAATTGTAGTCTAGAGCAGGAACTGGCAAATTATAGACAGGGAATGGGCAAATGCAGCTGCAGCCTGTTTTTGTAGACGAATAATTATTGGAACTCAGCCACACCTGTTTATTTATAGGCCGTATTTGGCGGTTGCATATTTGTACTAGAAACTGTATGGTCGTCAAAGCAAAAAATATTTACTATCTGACCCTTTACAGAAAAAGTTTGTCAACTCCTAGTCTAGAGAGGCAAAATTAAATTTCTTGTTACTATTTTATGTCTGAATTTATTTTTCTGCTTAGTACTTGTATGTTGGTTCTGTTACCTGATGCTTAAAGATTCATTGTGGTGTTTAAATTTCATCATTCTAAAGTGCCACTATTTGTCTAACTTATTAATGTTTCGCAATTAAATTTCTCTGATATCTCTATTATCAACTAATATCTCTTTGTATGCATCCCTGAAATTGTCTTTACCTGTTGTTTTAGGGCTGCCTTGCTATGATTGCAACTCTTTCTATATCTTTTTTTTTTAATTTAATGTGGTACAAGGTGAACTTATCTCATTTGCTGTAGTGTTATAATTACTGTGCTTAATCTTCAATCATCATTTTCTTTTCTTTTTTTTTTCATACCTATCTTTTGCTCAGTGGTATGCCTGTGTGTGTGTGTGTGTGTGTGTGTAAGAGAGAGAGAGAGAGAGAGAGAGAGAGAGAGAGAGAGAGAGAGAGAGAGAGAGAGAGAGAGAGAGAGATATGAAAGGGGTGGGGGGGAGAGAAAGGAGAAACAATGTGTTAGGATCCAACTGTAGACAGCAGAAACCACTATAGTAATTTTAAGCAGAAGAAGCTTTACTACGAGGTACTTCAGTGTTTTGTGAAATTGTTGGAAAGGCTCTGGTGAGTGTTCCTTCCTCTTTCTCCTCCTAGGACTGCGGTGCTCGGTTATGGTTATGGTGAGAAACCTCAGGTGATGTCACCAAGAAACTACCGAAACAGAAAGATGTGACCATGGCCCTGAGTTTGTCACAATCAGGAAAACTGCCATTCCTGCTGGGCCGCGTCTCTGCCATTGTGATCTCTATCAGAAAAGGAATGCTTTGTACTCCATTTTCTCTTTCTCACTTCCAGTCTCAGGGAATGCATATGTCTGTTAGATACTAAAGCACGTCTGGAAGCATACACACAGAAGTCTGGGAAATGTAGATCTTAGCTGTCTGTTCTCTGTTCATATCAATGGTGAGCAAGCCAGTCCACCATATCCTTCATCACCTGGTATTCTTCCTTGCTTTAAATAGAATGCAGAGCTTTGAATGATACAGCTGAGTTTAAATAATACACATGCATCTCTATTTCTTGATTTAGCAATATTAATTGGGATCTATTGCCTCTCAACTATGAAACATGAAATGACCAACTCATTCTATTTTATCTGAAATATGAAAGATAAAGCAATAAGCTCACTTTCACTTTCATGGTTTTCCCCAATATTTCTCATACTTTATGTTAATCATAGTACTATTTTTAAAGGGTCATAGTTTATAGCATTTACCTTCTGTCCTATAACTATAATCCACCTAGTGATTGGCATTAGTTCTGTACCTTTGTAGACTTAATTATACTGACATTTTTTTCATACTATGGCATTTCCCTTCCTGATTTCTTTACCTTGATATATCTCATGATTGACGGTAGATCATTAACAGATATATCTAATATATTAGAAAAAATTAAAATAATGTATATAGAATATACAGTGCATAATAGGTACTCAATAAAATGTCATTCTATTGGTATTATTTTTTTAATAATGAATGAAAATGAATCGAAAGACAAAACTGAGAACATGAATAAGACAATGGTAGAACACAATTATGGTATATGGTAGATAATGAATAAATTTTGAGCCCCATTTTTTCTGAGCACTGAGAATGCTAGATTTGAGTTTTTCCTATAATACTAAGGTATATTTTGATATTAAACTAGATAAATTTTCCAAGTTCACAGAGACATTGGTTTTTTTTGAAATATGACCCAAAAAATTTTAAAGAGTTATCAGTGACCTTGGGCAAGTTATCTATTTTAATGTGCCTCAGTTCAGCCACCTATAAATTGAAACAGCAGTGTTCATAATCCCTTCAGCCTCTTGCTCCTCTATATTGTATTTTCATGACTCTTGGTGGATTACCTGTCACTATTTTTAGAATCTAAGTTTGCCTTCTTCCAGGTGCTTTGAATGCTCCTTAAAAAATTTCTGTGCTGGCAGTTGATGTGTGTGACAGGGAATGCCAACTAATTCTAATATTAATCTAAGAAGGCTGTCATAAAAATAGAAATTCATGTCATGCCTATCAAAATCAAGGAATAGTGATCTTTTGCTTATCTAGAGTTGTAGGCTGGCCATGCCATTGTAGGTCTTTTGCAATATGTAAAATAAGAAATATGACTTTATTTGTATTCAAGTCCCAAGTAGTATTATATATATATATACAGCTGATAGCTCAATTGATGTTTCTTTTCAGATTTAACCCATTGGAATTAATAATGACAACCAAAGTGTGTATACATTTTGGGGGGACACCCTGTATATATGTGTGTATGTGTGTGCATGCATGCACATACACACTCTGGAATGCATTATTTTTATAATGGCTTCCAACAGGCTGAAAGGCTCACTAAAATGAGGAATATTATTGAAATTAGAATAAAATAAGAAGTAAAGTAAAACCTCCTGAGCTCATGCATTGCTATTGGTTATTTTACAATGATTGTGCAGTAGTTATAGGATTCTAAAGCAGTGGTCTGGAACATTCAATTGCAGACTCATAACTGGATATCATAATGTTGGTTTTCTGGACTACAATTCAAGAAATTTTAGAACACTTAAGTAGTAACACAGCAATGATTTTCACAACACTTGTGTTGCTGAAATAGGAGATGATAGGGAAACATACCAGTGAAAGTAAAAATTAACATTTAGTGGGAAGACATTGTTGTCTGCAATGTGGAACAGAAATTTGATTAAGAGGTATCTTTGCAGTGGCCATTCATAGCCAAGGTTATTATGGAAAAGTTAGTAATTGTGTCTGCACAGTCTCACTAATTCTATGTTTAGTATCTGGAATTCGTGTTAGTTCAAGTAACTAAATAAAACCCAGCTGCCACCCCGGCAGCTCTAACTTTGAAATCCCATGAGAGAAAGTGCTAGCAGAAACCAGTTTGCAAAAATTTAAAAATAAATCCTGTATTTCTTGCAGAACACTGTGTTTTGTGAATTGGTTTAGCACAAAGCACTCACACACAATTATAGCAACTAGTTCAGAAAAGTCAGATCCCTGGACAACAGTTAAACCTCAGAGTATTGGTGTTTGTTTTTTTTAAAGCATCTGTAGTATCTGTATAATATTGAATTTTGGAGGAAAACTCTAAGTTATTCATGTGTATGATATGAATGTGTTTGCACAAGCTCCTTCACCTATCAGCTATGTAACTTTGGGACAGTCGTTTCATCACCTTGAGCTGCTTACTGAGGTTGTTTTGAGTTTTGCAGGAGAAAATTCGTGGGAAACAATATAAATCCATACAGATGTAACATTATTGCATAATTGTATTTTGAAATAATAGCATCAAGAATTATTAGGTACATATTCAATTAATCAGAAAAAGTTCAAGCAACTTTTAAATCCAATGCAATTTAAATCCAATGCAATGCTTTAATAGATGTGTATTAACAATTCTCATCGCTGTTTTCTTAATTACCTTAACTTTTAATTATCAGCAATGGATTACTCACATAGCAATTTATCAACAGTGAAACTTCATACCCTCAACAGAAGCATTGTGGTAGGATATACTTTGATTACTTATCAGTGGGATTTTAATTAAAATACAACATATAATGCTGGAGTAATCTGCAAGCTGAACCTATTTTAGGTTTTCTCTTTTTTAAAAGAAATGTATTTTATTTATTTCAGAGAGGAAGGGAGAGGGACAAAGAGATAGAAACATCAATGATGAGAATCATTGATTGGCTGCCTTCTGCATGCCCCCTACTGGGGATTGAGCCCACAACCAGGCATGTGCCCTTGACCTGAATCAAACTGTTACCTACTGGTTCATACGTTGATACTCAGCCACTGAGCCACATCAACCCGGCAGGTTTTCTCTTTATTCTACACCAAACCCAAAAAAGGATGTTTAACAGATTCAGTATGGGACAAAGGTAGGTTTACAGTTGTGAGCAGACAAAGGAGTTTATTCTTGTATGATTATTTACTAGAGGCCCAGTGCATGAAATTCGTGCATGGGTAGGGCTTCTAGCAGCTGCTGGCTGCTGGCTGGGGTGCCTCCCTTCCCTCCACCGCCTGCTGCCACCACCACCAGCCCCACCCCCTGGTTGAACTCCCAGTCAAGGGGACAATTTACATATTAGGCTTTTATTATATAGGACTAGAGAGGCCCAGTGTATGAAATTTGTGCTTGGGTAGGGTCCCTAGTGGCTTCTGGCTGCTGGCCTTCACTGGCTGCCTGCCATCGCCACTGGATGGGGCCTCCCTTACTGTGGTTGGCCAGCCAGCCCCGCCCCCTGGTCGAACTCCTGGTTGAGGGGACAATTTGCATATTAGGCTTTTATTATATAGGACTAGAGACCCGGTGCACGAAATTCGTGCACGGGGGGGGGGGGGAGGGTCGGTGTCCCTCAGCCAGCCTGCACCCTCTCCAATCTAGGACCCCTTGAGGGATATCTGACTGCCCTCTCACAATCCAGGACTGCTGGCTCCCAACTGCTTGCCTGCCTGCCTTCCTGATTGCCCCTAACCGCTTCTGCCTGCCAGCCTGATCACCCCCTAATCACTCCCCTGCCAGCCTGATTGATGCCTAACTGCTCCCTTGCCAGCCTATTTGCCCCTAACTGCCCTCCCCTGCAGGCCTGGTCACCCCTAACTGCCCTTCCTTGCAGGCCTGGTCACCCCTAACTGCCCTCCCCTGCAGGCCTGGTCCCCCCTAACTGCTCTCCCCTGCAGGCCTGTGTCCCCCCCAACTGCCCTTCCCTGCAGGCCTGGTCGCCCCCAACTTCCCTCCCTTGCAGGCCTGGTCCCTCCCAACTGCCCTCTCCTGCTGGCCTAATCGCCCACAACTGCCCTCCCTTACAGGCCTGGTCCCTCCCAGCGGCCCTCCCCTGCTGGCCTGATCGCCCACAACTGCCCTCCCTTGCAGGCCTGGTCCCTCCCAACTGCCCTTCCCTGCTGGTCATCTTGTGGTGGCCATCTTGTGTCCACATGGGGGCAGGTCCTTGACCACATGGGAGCAGCCATCTTGTGTGTTGGAGTGATGGTCAATCTGCATATTACTCTTTTATTAGATAGGATTATTGTATTATTTTCCATAGAAACATTAGTATGGAAAGTAATACAACAATAAATAATTGCCCCACCCCGTTTTTCAGTTTTTATCCCTATCTAAACATCCTGAAGATTATGAGAAGTGCATCATCTTGAATATCTCCTTTGTGCAGACATTGTGCTGTGTCCTACAATAGTGGTTCTCAAATGTGAAGTGTGTCAGAAACCCTGGAGGGAAGACTTGTTAAAACACACATTTCTGGACCCCACTGTGAGTTTCCAATTTAGTAGATCTGGGATAGGGACAAAAATCTGCTTCTCTAACCAGTTCCCATGTGATGCAGAGGCTGCTGCTCTGGGGACCACAAGTGAGAACACCTATTTAGATAAAGAGGCACGGGATAAAGCAATTCAGATCTAGATTCTTAATTATGCTCTGGTAATAGATATCAGTATGTGAGAGATAAATCATATAACCTACAGAAGGTTCAGTTTGCTCCTCAGGCTTAGAAATACTATTTCTGATCCAGGTGGACCAGATGGTCCTGAGAAAGCACTGTCTCCTTAGCCAGTGCAGGGCATAGACCATGCTTACCTCATTAACCTGTCTCAGTCTCACGCTCATCATATGTCCCCTGAGTAAAGCATTTCTTATTCCTTATGTAGGTGCCTTCAGGCAGGGATCAGCCTGCCATGACACACCAGGAACTGGCTCTTAAATCATTGCACTTCTCTCCTTTTACCCATTATATGGTGATTTCCTTTTTTTTAAGAGTAGCATTGTTTCTTATGTTTCCAAGTTCTTGAGGACATACCTCTTTGTTATCCTAATATGCTTCCTGGAATTTTTTATTTTTTTATAAAAAATATATATCACATCGCCTTCCTGATTGGGCTAATTGAGATGCTAAAATGAGATAAGCTCTGCATGAATGCTTATAAACTACTACACTATGGCAGATAACAAATTCAAGAAAGGTACTTATGTGTTCTTCATGTGGTAGAACAAACATCAAATAGATTTGGTTTATGTCAAAGAACTAATCTGAAACAACAGAAAAAAAGAAAAGAAAAGAAAAGAAAAGAAAAGAAAAGAAAAGAAAAGGTCCAAGGGTTGTAGCTACGAGGGGCACTGAAGGTTAATATGAACTGCACTGAGAGAGTTATGTCCCATTTGGGTGGACATATTTTATAGCCTGTGGAGAACACAAGATTAAAAAAGGACAATTTATTTTATTTTTTTAATTTTTATATTCCAATTACAATTGACCTTCAATATTAGTTTGCATTAGTTTCAGGTTTACAGCATAGTGGTTAGACAATAATATAATTTATGAATTTATACCCCCAGTAATTCAAGTACCCATCATCTGGCACATTATTGACTATACTCCCTATGCTGTACTTTACATCCCTGCGACTATTTTGTAACTACCAAGAGGACAATTAACTACATATAGATGTGCCTGCACCTAACAATAGACAATAATATTTCAGTAAACAAGTTTTTGATTTACAAATTTCTTATGGATGACAAATAAGACTCTGACTACAGTCTGAATGTCATAATGTGAATTCTTTTTTTTTTTTTTACATTTTTGGTGGTGATTAAAAATTCAAATGAGCATGTGTGTGATCATTGGTTGGTAAGCTGGTGTTGGCTCCTCACTTTTATCTTTTCCCCCACATCCCAGTTCCTCGTTCCCTAAGGAAACAAATTCCTGCAACTTGTTGCAGTGGCCCCTCTGTGGTTTCTTTTAGGAATTTCAGAAAAATGATACATTTATAGATGAAATTGTATAATTTCTGGGATTTATTTCAAAGGAACCCGGGGGAGGGTGGGAGGGATATGTGGGTATGTGGATATACATGGGAAAAGTTTTGCCATTCATTGTTTATTGTGGAAACTGGAGAAGAGGTTCATTTTACTATTCTCTCTACTTTTAAATTCTCAATGTGCTCTAAATGTCCCGAAAAATTAGAAAGAGAAAATCATTCAGCAATTTTATGACCTGTAGATCAAATGAAAGAAAACCCAATCATTAATATGAAATAAGTCTCATCCTAGTAGGTTTTAAAAGCATTTTCTTTAGGAAAGCTTCAAAACATTACATAAACATGGTTTACATTCAGCCTGTAATGTCATTTTGTGATGCTAACAGCAGCTTCTATCTATTATGGGAATAACTAGCAGTTTGTATTTGATTCTAACTTCTCAATCATTATACCATTACTAGAGGCCTTGTGCACAAAATTCATGTGTGTGTGTGGGGGGGGTCCCTCAGCCCGGCCTGCACCCTCTTGCAATCCAGAACCACTGGCTCCTAACCGCTTACCTGCCTGCCTGATCTCCCCTAACTGCCTCTGCCTGCCTGATGCCCCTAACTGCTCCTCTGCTGGCCTGATCACCCCTAACTGCTCTCCCCTGCCAGCCTGATCACCCCTAACTGCTCTCCCCTGCCAGCCTGATTGCCCCTAACTGCTACCCCCTGCTGGCATGATCACCCCTAACTGCTCTCCCCTGCCGGCCTGATCGCCCCTAACTGCTACACCCTACCAGCCTGATTGCCCCTAACCGCTCTCCCATGCTAGCCGGATTGCCCCTAACTGCCTCTGCCTCGCCCCTGCCATCGTGGCTTTGTCTGGAAGGATATCCGGAAGGACATCTGGAAGGACGTCCAGAAGATGTCCAGTCTATTCAGTCTAATTAGAATATTACCCTTTTATTAGTATAGATTTTATGTCATTAAGACACTGAAATTATAGTATAGGCCTTCAGATGTGGATATCAAATCTGAAAATACAGCTTGTCATTTAGATATTTCTAAACATTGTATTTGACTATATATTCTAGAGGCGTGGTGCATAAAATTTGTACATGGGTAGGATCCCTAGGCCTGGCCTGTGATCAGAGCCATCTTCCCTGGCTGCTGGCAGCTGGCCCTGCCCCCTGCCACCAACAGTGGTCACCCTCTGTGTGTAGGGCGACCAGGGTCCTGCTCGCTCGCACCCGCCTTGCCTGGTGCCACCCACTCCACTGCCACCCACCCTTGGTTCCCCATTTCCCATCAGGCAATCAGAGCCTGCCCACTGGGGAGAGGGATGGAGAGGTTGGCCAGTGATCGGGGCCTGCGGGATGGGTGCAGCTCCTGCGTTGAGCATCTGCCCCCTGGTGGTCAGTGAAAGTCATAGCAACTGGTTGTTCCATGGTCTGGTTGATTTGCATATTGCGCTTTTATATATATAGATGTACATATGTATATATACATATATGTGTGTATATACATGTGTGTATGTATATATATATATATATATATATATATCCTATATTTCTATTAAACTTTTAAAAAGTATTATAGATATCCTGGTTTCTTTTTCAAAGTATTATAGATATCCCTGTTTTCCCCCATTGATCCCCTTCATCCTGTACCCCCTCATCAAACTTCTAAAATTCATGAATTGCTTAAAAATATGAAGAAACAACAATAGAAGATTTTCAGTGTTAATGATCATAGATTGATTATTGCATCTGCAAAGACAGTGAAGAATTGACAATTAAACATATAATTTAAGAAATTGGGCCTTTTATATAAATTACCTAGATTGGATCTTTATGTTAACTGAATTCCCTCACTAAAACCAGCTCCCCACTTTCTTTTACTTTTGTAAACACTGTCTCCCTTAATTTTCTCTGATAGAGATTAAGTGAGCCTTTTCTAACACTAAGCTTCAGTTTAAAATAAGCACTAATTTCAAGTGAAAGTGTGTAGTAATTTGGGAATATTTCCTCTGCTCCTTGAAATGTGTGCCGACTGATTACATAATGACAAAAGCAGTCAGGTGACTTAATTGGATACAAGAGTGCTCATTGGGGCAAAACTAGAATTCTGTTCCTGTCTACAACACATTTTTTACATTTTGCACAATATTCATACATCCTCCTGAAGTGAATTCCCTCATTATTCTTTTGCAGGGCTCCTTAGTTCCAAAACTTAACCTACACAGTATTATCTGAACCAAATATACATATCGAACCCTTGCTGGCCACAAAAATTCATAGCACAGGAAATCAAAAGAAACATTATAATCAGATCTTGATTATGTATATGACATGATTCTATTTTGTTTTAAACCAAAATTTCTCCCACTTTCAGGACTTTGCATTTACAATTCTCTGTCACATGTTTGATTCCTAATTATCAGTTCTAAGCTCATCACTGTCATCTCAAATAGGTCTTTTTGGATCATTAAATCTAAAGTAATCCCTTTCACTCAGTCTTGCTCCATTGAATTACCCTGTGCTATTTGCTTCACTGAATCACAAGTCACAATTGCCTTGTTTAATTATTTTTGTTTATTTTCTGTCTCCCTTCACTAGGATGTAAGCTCTATGAAGACACAAACTTTATTTTTCTACCACAGTGTTTAGAACACTGACTGGCACGTGGCTGGTACACAAAAAGATTTTTGTTGAATAAACAAATGACTAAATGAATGGATGAATTAAGTTTATGTAGGACTTCTTTCTGAATCACAAATATTTAAAAGGAATTGGTCTACAATTAAAAAAAAATGGCCACGATCAACCAAAGGACTTGTATGCATGCATATAAGCATAACCAATGGACACACACACCAGGGGGTGAGGGCATGAACAGGAGTGGGGAGGGGGGCAATGGGAAGAAAAGGACACATATGTAATACCTTAATCAATAAAGAAAAAAAAGGCCACAGCCTTCATCAGGACAAGTTACTAAATAAGGCCTTAAATTAAATCAATTAATGTCACAAAGGCAAAGTTGTGCAACGTATCACATATAGTTAAACTATTTGCTATAACAGCAGAAGGTTAAGGGCTTGGTAATACACACAGTACTGAAACTTTCATTGGCTTGTTTTAGAATCTAAATTACTGAGCAAGTAGTTCTGCAGAGATCAGTCAAGCAAGGTGTTGTGGAGGTGGGGCAGGTTGGAGTTAGAACCTATCACAGTAAATGTGGAAAGATGGCATTGTCAAACTTAATCATGCATTATACGTAAGGAATGAAAAAATAATGATGCCGACGTTCAAAGGTAGTGGATTCAAAAGATGAGGTTGCCATTGGTGATACAAAACATTAAATAAACACTGCTAGAGAAAGCCATAGGCTGTATTTATGGGTTCACATTTTCTTAAGTGAGCTAGCTCTAAGACAGGTTGTTCTCTCTTTATAGAGAATTCTACTGGACACACAGAGGTCCCTCTCTGGCGTCTCTTCTTATAAGAACACTAATCCTGTTAGATCAGGGGCCCATCCTTATGACCTCATTTAACCTTAATTATTTCCATAAAGACCCCATATCCAAATGATATCACATTGGTGATTAGAGCTTCAACATATGAATTTTTTTGGGGTGCAACATTCAGTCTAACAGACATGGTATATTGGAAAATACTCACTATTATTTCATTTTGAAATTTTGTGATACTTATAAGTAATATCAGTGTGTGATTCACCTTGCTGTTTACTATCTTGGTCAAGTTATAAACCAATATTATTTTTCTTAATAAAAAAATTTGAATGTTTTTGATCATTTATATTATAAATGTTTTTAAATATATGGTAGAATTATTTGGTGAAATCATTAGTATATTACACTATTTTTCACAAATAAAGTTCCTTCAATTCTATTTCTTCTATGAATATATATCAGTTTAATCCTCCCAGCCTTACCAGTGTTACTGTTGCTAAGCTGAATTTTTCACTAAAATTATCCATTTATTTGTATAGAGAGTTGCCTGAATTTCCCAATAGACATGTTACTGAACTATGATCTACATTTATTTTAACTTAGAAAATTAAAGTCTACATCCTGACTAATTTTAGAAAAATAAAGATGCATGATCCTTTTTCTTACATTCAGGTGGTAGAGAACATAGTGTTATAATAGTATTTTTCACTGTAATAACCACTACTTTGATTCATTTACATCATACTTATAATTTTGTTTATAGGAACATGCTTTTATCCAGGCAGCATTGGTGACAGGCTCCTCAAGGTCAGGAACTTGTTTTCTCTACACTCTCTATACTGCTATGGCATACAATACAGTGCAGTACTCCCCGTAGGTGTTCAACAATATATATTATTATGAAAATAAATATGGACCCTAGTAGATGTTTGACATTTCATAATAATCTTCTAGCAGCATGTTATAACGCAGTACCGCATACTGAGGGAAAAAATGATTTAAGGAAACATGTCTTTGTATAAAACGTTTAATGCAATAGAAGCTATACAGTTTTTCTATACTCTGAAAATAAATCTAAATATTATACTTAGAGAGTAGCAATTGTCAAAAACTATGAATAAAAATGATAATTTGACATTTAAGAGTGAACGTTTTACGCTATTAACCACAAACAAATATGTGAGAATAAAACATACCTGTCAAAGGAAATATTTATGAACCAGTTGCAGTTCAAGGACAAATACATTTAACTTCTAAAAGAAATTGGCTGTTTCTGTACATCTTGTCAAAGTTTGGCTTTTACCTACTTTCCTCAGTAAATGAGTGGCAGTCTGGCTATTTACAGGACAGGGTTCCAGGGATCCATTTAAAGCTTTCAAAATATTATTCATGGCATGGTCATACATTATTATGAGAGGTGATCACTTCTTCAGGTGGGTCTTGTTAGTGGATTTTCACAGTCTCTATGAGTATCAGTACTGAGCATAAAACAAGGTAGGTGCATCACCATTAGAGTTTCAGGTGAACCCCAGCACAGCGCTTTTATGAGTCACTGATCAGCTGTCAGCAGTGAGCTCTATCCCTGCGAAAGTGACCTTGAGGTAAACTTCACTGTATCTGTAATGTTTCATTCATGTTAGGCTTCTTATAGTGGAAGGTATAAAATGGAGATCCCTTCACAGAAAATGTCATAAACATTCACACAGTATCATTTCAGAGAAAAATACTTCATCTGTAAATAATAAAACATTTATTTCCATAGAAAGGAAGAATTTAGTCAACTCTTAATTTCTGTTTGGTTTGTCTATTTTCATGGTTTTCTTGCCTGCTATATTGAAATAGTAAACAGAAAGTTGGAAATAATATGCCATTACATTTCAATTTTTTAGACACATTTTAATGCACAAGAAGATGAAATTTTCAAACTGATATATATGAACCAAGTCTGATTGTACCAAAAACAATACATTATGTTGAGCAAGCTTTAAAAAATATGTCTTTCAATATATTGATCATTTGCGCTGAATTATTTTACTCGTTGGGCCATGAAAAGGAAAGCTTTCTGCATCAGCATTAGCTGTCATATATAGCTATAGAATCATAGATGTGTATATTCGACAGTAGCCAGAACACAGGAACATGTGCTATGGTTTAGACATGCACACAAAAATACTTTAATAACCCACATTTTACACAGGCAGCATTAATATGAGAATAGTCAATTTTCTAGATAATTCAGAAATAAATCCAATAGGTATCTCAAGAGTGTCATCTGTATGCCTATGGACTGTGGGAGACATTCAAGAAAATTATTATACCTCTGTTTTTGTCTCAAATATTTTATAATTGAGGCAAGATATTTGAGGTTTGTTTTCCTTAGGTTTATTTATTTATTCTTTTGTATTTGCAATTCTTAACTTGGTTTGTGGGCTCAGCCGGAGACTAATCATAGTCTGATAGTAGCTATGGATTATTAGACAATGTTTGTACTGCACTGATTTTATTAGACTGAAATGTTCCAGTGGGTCTATTATATTGAGGGTAAGATCTATGCATTGTAAATTATTTAAATGATGTAGCTTTTTGATCCATTGAAATTTGCTTAATAAATAATTGAATAGATTAAAATACATACGATTCATTGCTTATCTTTTTTTTTACAAGAAGCTTATCTGCTCAAATTCACAATATATATATTAAAACCTTTATGCAATGCTATTCTTAGGCACTAAGTAGTGAAAATATTTCAACTGAGATAGTGTTGGTATTCTAGCAGTAAAATCTTGACTATCCATCATGACTGAATTTGAACTCATTTCTCCATCTCATCCCCCAAATGTAATATTATTTACTCCCTATCTCAATTAATGAGTTCACTAATTACCCATTCTCCCAACCTGGAAATTCTGTTGTCACCCTTAATAGCTCCTTTCTCAAACTTTTTTTTTCCCACCAATTTCTGTCAATTCCACCTATGCAATCTCGCCCAAATTTCTCAGCTCGATTCTTTCTTCACCTGCAAGTTTCATGTGCAATGCCTAGACCTTCATTTGCCATTCTATGCAAGAACATCATAATCTAAGGCTGGAAAGATTAGCATGGGAACAACACTGACTGCTGTAATTAATTAAAATGAAATATTTACTAAAACTATATCTCAAAATTGATCATTGCACATCACCGGGTGTTGTGTTGGCAGAATCGTTGACTAATAAGATGCTCTAAAATATTCTGCACTCTGTTTCCAGTTATTGAAAACAATTTTGATTATGTCAGTCCCTTTCATACAAACGTTATGACTCCTGTATTGCCTCTAGGATAAAGTCCAAACACTTTGATAATCCATACAAATCTCACCAACACAAGTCTTTGCATATTGTAGGGTATCTATCTATCTATCATCTATCTATATCTATATCTATCTATCTATCTATCTATCTATCTATCTATCTATCATCTATCATCAATCATCTATCTATCTATCTATGCTCTGTGAGATATAGATATTATATGTATCATATGTACACATATGCATAAGTATATATAATATGCATATATACACACTATATATACATATACACACATTAACACATACATACATATATACATTTTAGGATATATATCACAAGGTAGCACTGTAATATAATTAGTTTTATTGACTATGAACTGATAATTATCAGAGGGCTATTTTAGTTACATCAGCATGTCCCTGAGAGAGGGCTCAAAATTGTACCACATCCATTTTGGCTCTGCTTCAATTGCATTGTGAGAAGATGTCTATCCACAAGATAATTTATTAAATATTTCACTTTTAATCTCAATCTATTGCAATCCTTATAAATCCTAGTTTTACCTGTAGTGCTTATATTTCCCTAATTTTAATAAAAGTAGAAAAAATGTGGAGACATCAACACCAAACAATGGAGTCAAGTTAAAAAATGAGAC
This sequence comes from Cnephaeus nilssonii, assembly GCF_951640355.1. Classification (NCBI taxonomy): domain Eukaryota; kingdom Metazoa; phylum Chordata; class Mammalia; order Chiroptera; family Vespertilionidae; genus Cnephaeus; species Cnephaeus nilssonii. Next base: position 59,296,538 of record NC_137079.1, on the reverse strand, counting down.
AGTGAGGGATGCAAGAGACATTCTAAAAGTATTATTATTGCAATCAAAGACAATCTGGCATTAGACCAAACTTGCCATTCTGACTTATTTTTTTCCTGAATTCTCTTTCCTGCCAAACACTTTTTCCAATTCTCATGAAATAGTTAATTTCAATAATGCAGTTTGTAAACATTTTAAAGGTAAATCAAACCTAAAGTTAATTCAAAAATCAAATTAAGGAGCACTTATTTTATATCTCTTGTTACAAAGCACTATTCTAGGTGCTAACAAGTATAACTAACAACTCAAGTAATAGTTGAAAAGATATATACATAAATATCTCTGTACAAAATAGAAAGACAGTGATTCATCCTTTCTGTACTCTGAATTTTAGTGAATGGTACCCTTACTATCCAGAGAACCAAGTTAGCCTGGAAGATTATTTTACTAATTCCTCCCATTTTCTCCTTCTGAAACAGTCAACAACACTGTTAGTGAACGGTATTTTCCACCATTCATCTCTGCCGTTTCCTAGCATCCTCCATCTACCTTCTACCTACCTACCTACCCTACCTACCTACCTACCTACCTACCTACTTACCAATCTACTTACCCACATTCATACATAAAGTCTTCTTAGTCCTTTTTTCTCCATTTTAACCCATAATCATCTTATTGATTCTAACTCTAAATTAATAAATTTTATATGTGTCACCATTATGACACTTATCAACTCCTCAGAACACCAGAGTAGATATTCTAAGAACTATGTTGAACAATGTCCACCCCAGCTTAAATGCAAACTTATTGCCATTATCTATAAGAGTCTGCATAATCTTACCACTTCTGTTACTCATCCAATTAGCACATATGATTGAGAACTCACTATATGCCAGGCAAGGTGCTGGATATACAATAGTGTGTATAACACATATGCTTTCTTTCAACAACCTTATATTCTAGTGGAGGATCTAGAAGTTAAGTACATTAGTAAATAAATAAGTATGTTATAATACATTTTGATGGATGTCTTAAAAGAAACAAATTTATTTCTAAACCATAATGGGATAAGAAAGCATCAATTTGAGACAGGGTAGTCAAACAAGCTGATATAAAGGAGCAGACTGAGATAGAGCTAGCCTTAGGAAGAGCAGGGAAAGTTTTCCAGTCAGAGGGATCTGCATGTGCAAAAATCCCTGAATTGAGGACCAGAAAGAAGGCCCGAGTATCCAGATCAAAGTGATATAAGGGGAGCAGGTCAGGAAAAATAGAGACAAAAGTAAGGAGTTGTATTAGTTTTCTTTTGCTGAGTAACAAATCACCACAAAAATCAGTGGCTTGTAAAACAGCATATATTCATTATCTAAGTCACAGTTTCTTTGGATTAGGAGTCTAGATATGGCTTACCTGGGTCCTTGGTCCAGGATCTTAGTCTTACAATGTTGCACTCATGATGTTGGCCAGTGCATTCCTTCTGGAGCTCAGCTCACATGGTTGTTGGCAGATATCAGAAGTTTCTTGTGCTTTTAGGACTGAGGTCCCATTTTCTTTTTTCCAATTTACTAAATTTCTTTTAAAAAAATCTTTATGTTGAAAGTATTACATATGTCTCCTTTTTTCCTCATTGACCCCCATCTAGCCTGCCCCCGCCCTGCGCCCCAGGTCTTCACCACACTGTCTGTGTCCGTGGGTTATGCATATATGCATACAAGTTCTTTGGTTGATCTCTTTTCACCAACCCTCCCCCACCTTCCCTCTGAGATTCCACAGTCTGTTCCATGCTTCTATGTCTCTGGATCTATTTTGTTCATCAATTTATTTTATTCATTATATTCCTCATAAGAGTGAGATCATGTTATACTTATCTTTCTCTGACTGGCTTATTTAGCTTAGCATAATACTCTCCAGGTCCCGCCATGCTGTCTCAATGGGTAAGATATCCTTTCTTTTTCACTGCTGCATAGTATTCCATGGTGTAAATGTACCACAGCTTTTTTATCCACTCATCTACTGATGGGCACTTGGGCTGTTTCCAAATCTTAGTTATTGTAAATAGTGCTGCTATGTACATAGGAATGCATATGTTCTTTCTAATTGGTGTTTCAGGCTTCTTAGAATATATTCCTAGAAGTGGGATCACTGGGTCAGATGGCAGTTCTATTTTTAATTTTTTTGAGGAAACTCCACACTGATTTCCACAGTGGCAGCACCAGTCTGCATTTCCACTAGCAGTGTATTAGGGTTCCCTTTTCTCCACATCCTCACCAGTACTTGCTTGTTGGAGGTCCCCATTTACATTTTTATTGACTTCAGAGATGAAGAGAGATAGAGAGATAGAGATAGAGAGAGAGAGAGAGAGAGAGAGAGAGAGAGAGAGAGAGAGAGAGATCAACTAGGCATGTGCCCTGACCAGAATCAAAGTGTGACCTCTTGGTTCACAGGTTGAAGCTCAACCACTGAGCCACACCAATCGGGCAAGGTGTCCTACCTTTAAGTGGCAATGTCCAATTTGTAGTAAAAGGAATTTGGGTAAGGAACTAAGGCTTTTAATCTATGTATCTGCTAGGTAGAAAATTTTTAATTGTCTTAATACTGGACCCTGGCTGCCCTGCTTATCTTTACACCCTCAGTTCCTAACACATACTAGATTCTTCAAAAATATTTTTAAATGGACAAATAAATTAATAGACAAATCAAATAAATGTTATTATTCTTGCCACCAGACCAGTACCTCTTCTACCCTGTTGTCTCTCTCCTGACTTTCATTAAGTCCAAATTAAACATTAAGATTCAAGGTGTAGTCTAGTATCAAGATTTCAAGCATCCATTTTTATCTTGCTTTGTGTTAGAATAAAAGTATGTAGATTTCCTTATCCACAAACTCTATATAATGTGTGAGATTATTCACAGTGTGTAAGGCAAGCTCATACCAATTGTTTGAATACTAATGATAATTATACTTAGTTTTGTATTGTCTTTGAAACTAAATTTAGATGATTCTTTATCTCAAGATTTCTTTTAATGCCAAAATGATCACTAAATTCTAGCCTATTGAAGACTATCCCATAGGATAGTCTTAGTTTATGTGATGATTGTGAAGTATGATAAAGGAGAAACTAATGTTTGCTAATTCTTAATTAAAAGTATGTTTGTTATTTTATTCAACACAAATATTTAAATATGCCTTCTGGAATTTTCTAAATAAACAACATATTAGCATTTACAATAGTTTAGAACAGTTATGTGTACTCTGTTCATATTCATTAATATTAAAGAAGAATGAGGCTTTTTGCTTATTTAATAGAATTCTGGCAGATAATAAGTATTTGTTAAATAATTTTAATCTGACAAAGTCAAAGCTATATTTATTTGTCACTGTGGAGTGAGTAAATACTTAGAATAAATAATATAAATTTTTTTAATGTTTTTTCCCCATCACAATTTATTCCTCCATTCCTTCTTCTACCTCCTCCCACACCCATCCCCCTTGCAATCACTACATGGTTGTCCGAGTCCATGAATTCTTTCTCTCTCTCTCTCTCTTTTTTTTTAAAAAATAGATTTACATGAATTGCTTTATTCTATATATTTTTAATTTTAAACAAATATTATAAATATGTAATATTCACTATATGCTTTGATACATTATTTCCTTTGTATAAAAGTTAAAATTATACATGAGAAAGATTATTTAAATTGGCTTTAGTTAAGATATGGCACATTTGAGATTTGAAACCCCTTGAGAATTTCTAATGTAGTTTAGTGTAACAGGAGGTTGGACACTGTAGGTCACGTTTCTAACCTGGTAAAGCACAGCAAGGTGGAAGCAATCCCTGAGGCTGCGCATGACACAGGGCAGAGCTTTCGCAGTGTCTGAACACGGACCGCCTGTGTGAGGTCTGCTCTACTAACAGTGACCTAGTATTTTTGTGGTTATAGGCCATAATTATTTTCATTAAAATAATAATTTTCCATTATAAAAATAAGGTATTCTGATTATGAATAATTTGAAAATTCAGAAGAATATTTAAAAAATACATCTATAGTTTAAGCACCCAGTAATAAACGTTCTATTACCTTTCTTTTCAGGATTTCCTTATATCATGTTTACCTAGTTGTGCTTACAGATTACTAGATTCTTCAGTGTCTATAGTGAGTGGGACCTGAGAAAGCCGCACTCACCAGAGATATTGTTTACTTGATGTGCATGAGCAGATCTTCACACAATGCTCCCTTCATGTATCCTCTCATTCAGTTCAATGTAACAGGTATTTTTGCACTCTGTCTTGTTTTGGAGATACCCTACCTCATAAAGCATACCGACTTAATGCTCATGAATCTTTTGTTTCACTAAGAGCCAGCTAGAACAAAGGACCATATCGGATAGCATGAAGGGAGAGTAAAGGAAGTGTTCACAAGAAACGATGTTTAACCCTCTTTGACATGATTTCAGTATTTACTGTTCTTGACTTAGCTTTCCCTGTGTGGGAATGTCTAGGTAGTAGGGAACAAGAAAGAATTATGTTTCAGTGTTTTTAGCTTTTATTTAGCTTGATTTCATTCCTGCTGAAAAGATGGGCGAGGTTTCTGAATACCTTCTATAGCTATTCTGTACTTTTTTTTTCTCTGCCTCCTTTTCTCTTTCCTCTTTCCAATGCTCATCCCGCCAACCCAGTTTGCTCTATTTACCTTTTCTATTGTGGATAAGGTAAAGAAGAAGAAAAAGAGGAAATGAGAAAGCAGGAGAATTGGAATTGAATATTTTTAACCTCCTCTTTTTGCTTCCACATCAAAGCCTGAAATGACAATGATAAACTATAGCATCATCCTTTCAGACTCTACACATGAGTAAGTCTTGGTGTGAATAAAAATCTGTACTACAGAACGAGGAACTATATGATATATTTGAATGGGAAATACATTAAAAATATGTTTTATACTTTTTTCATTTATTTTATATTCAGAGGGGACACAATTTTCTTTGCATTACTTGATACGTGTAAGTAAATTTGTTTTTGTAAGCCAGTGATCCTTTTTAGATCTCTACATAAACTTTCATTGTATTTTTTTGTTGTTTATTTCAGAAGCAGATTTTGCCTTTTCCTGTATTGAGGCATTAGTTTCTGGGGACTCTTTCAAGATTAATAATTAGTGATCCATCTGAATAACTGTGATTGACAGAAATTGTTTCTGCTTCCTGCTTTCTAAGTAGTTGCCTGAAGCCATACCAGGTGTAGATGCTAATTAAGCTGAGATACTTTGCAAAGGCTGAGTATCAAACATAGCTCTTGTGTATATGTTGAGTAATGTATATCAAGAATATTTGGAACAGAGCATTTTTCAAATGTAAAGAGCTTTTTCTGTCAGCGATTTAAATCATATTGCATGACGGGTAACACCATATTCATTTTTCTTTTATCTATGGCCACTATATCAATTTGAAAAGTAAAAGGGATAAGAAATAGGCTAATAGGATTTGTTATACCGGGGAAATTAGCCATTTTATTAGAGATATTTGAACCTTAACAATTGTTTCTCAAATACTTCCTTTGACATTACGCCAGACTCCCAGTGTAGAGAAGTTACCAAAAGAAGCAACCTTTGAGGGAGACATATATACAACAAATAATCCTACCAAATTTATTTCATTACTATTGGAATAAATACTATAAAGCAAAATATAAGATATTGAGACAGAGTATATCAGAGAGAACTGATCTAGGTGGAAGTTAGGTGAAAAGCGAAGGAAGAGATGGAATTTAAAGTTAGCATATTAATGAGGAGCTATGGTGGGGAATGTGGAAAATTTTGCCTTGAGGTGGAAAACATGACTGGTATATTTGAATGAAGTACCAGATAGGAATATGGGAGAAAATTAGACTTAAATCTCTGATAAGGTCCAAATGATACTGAGTTTTTCAGGTTACGTGAAGGCTTTTAAACTTCAAACCTTACAGCAATGGAATTCACTGCTGGTAAAACGACCATTCAGGAGTAGAATCATAAACATGCTCAGAGCTACAAGAAATTTCTTGCCGTAATTTAACCAAGAGATGATGGAGACTTAGACTTAGTTGATAGCAACCAGGTAAGAGGGAAAAACATAGGTTAGAAAGCTGATATCAGCAAGATTCAGGAGTTTATCTTATAATTGTTACATTTGTAGATATAAATGTAGAGTTGTTGAATGTTAGAGGTCAGGAGTTCTACTTATCATAAGATCTTGCTTCTTCATATTACAGATGAAAAACAAGTTTCCCAGGTCATATGAGGGTTTGGGAACAGAATTGAAAATAAAATCTACAATGTAGAATCTAGATTGTCCTTATTTTACAATTCTAAAAGCATCCTAATGTTTATATGTTAGCCTTATAAAACAGTAAAGTATATGTGAGAATTTTCTGATGCACTATTCAGAGAAGTCAGGATATCAATAATCTGGTTGTATTTTTACAGCAACAGACTGCCTCAAATGAGAGGTGGAATGTTAGGACTTTGAACTTTAGGCTTTTGGATAATCAAAATGTCAGTATTAAAAAGGCTTATTTTCTTCAATTCTCACTTCAATTTTATTAAACACATTGAACTTAAGGACTGTAGGAGTCAAAACTGACTAAAGTTTATTAAAATACAGCTGCCAGAGAGAAGGCTAGGGGATATTAGGGATCAGTTTTGAGATTCACCTTCTTCACCCTTATTCTAAAAATCAATTAGCCGGTCACTCTGCTGAATTGATGTGATGAAACTCAAGAGTTTGGGGCCAAATTGACTCTGCTTTTTGGAAAGAGTCCGTAGGGTTAAACAATGTCAGAAGTAGATATATTTAACTTTAACTTCTCTCTTACCCCCAGAAACAAGCCTAACAAAATAGAATTCATGCAATGTGCTGAAAAATGGTGCATGTGTATAAAACTATCACCTGTCAAGGAAGACCTTGTAATTAAATTAGTAGAAGTGACTGAATTTGTGGAACTAAAATTTAAATAATTTCTGTGTGCAAGGTCTGTCAACCTCAGCACATAGCTTGGGCATCTTGCCTATTGGTCTTTGACCTAAGAGGGCAGCATAAAAATTACCTCATCATTCAATTTGAAAAATCTGATTGACCTATCCATTTAGGTTGGCAGACTCCTGCCTTGGAATTAACCATGGATATCATTTCTAGATGAGTTTTGACTGGGGAAGCACCTTTAACTCACATTTTTCACACCACATTTAAATTTTCTTGGGCAAAGTTATTCAGAATATATGCATAACAAAATTTTTAAGAGACTAAGCACTGCCATAGGCCTATGGCACTCAAGTTTCTAAGGGAAAAACAGAAATTAGCAACTCACACTTCACTTACTTCTCCCAACGTGTATTATAACTGATTAGGCTCTCTGGTGTGAATGGGTCCTGGATGCACCTTGGATAGTCAGTATCATCTGTAGTGATCACAGTCAGGCCCCACATCACCATCACTGGCAGCATGCATATTTGTGGAAGGACATGTGGCTATTCTATTGTGCAGCAAGGTCAGCAGTGTGCTCACCTACCTTCTGGTTATCAACGTGCGTTATCACTTGATTCAATAGTGGAGATGTGGGATGGCAAGTTCAATATGGCTGGCAGGACTCAATCCAGACAGCAAGTTCATGGACAGTTTATCTTCTCCTTTGGTTCATCCTGAAACTTTTATGGCAGCCAATATTCACCAAATATAGGATTGATCACATTTTATACTTGCAAGGGGATCTGCAAATGTTTTCAATTTTTGGTTTTTCTTTGGTGAGGAAGCTAGAGTATCCGTAATTATAATACCTCCATTTTTTTTCTTGAGTTTTAAAAAATATATATTTTTATTGATTTAAGAGAGGAAAGGGAGAGAGAGAAAGAGAGAGAAACATCAATGATGAGAGAGGATCATTGATCGGCTGCCTCCTGCATGCTCTGGTACTGGGGATTGAGCCTGCAACCCAGGCATGGGCCCTTGACTGGAATCCAACCCAGGACCCTTCAGTCCACAGACCGATGCTCTATTCACTGAGCCAAACTGGCCAGGGCTCTTGATTGTTTTGATTTCAGAGACTGATCCCAGATGTAAATGTAGAACTAGATTGACTACTTAGGCTGGGATAAGTCATATTATTTATTCTTTAGCAGAGAGTCTTAAGTGTCCTGGGTAACCCATTTATGCAATACCCAGAAACAACTCCCTGGGTAAATCATAGGGGACTTAAATTCACAAGGAGTAAGTTTAACCAACTTTATTGTTGTCTTCCATGTCTACCAATCCAGTTAAATACCATCCCAGCATGGCCAAACAGTGGATTTGTTGAGACTGGGGCACTGTATAAGAACTTATACATATAGTTTTAGCAGTTTCTCTGACTCTGACACCTCAGGACAACCAAAAGAGATGACTTCCCATTTCGTAATACCACGTGCCCTTATTCATTGAGGAAGATGAAGGAAGAAGTGGATGTAATTATAGTATTCTTGGAAAAATTGGGAATTTGTTGGGGTTTGACCATGAAAACATGGCCATTCTCCCAAACATTTATGATTTTTTTACATATGTGCTTGTTATTTCTCCCCCAATGTTTATAGATGTTTGTTATGTAGGATTTCTAGGAAATAGATTTATTATAGAGTAAGATGTTATAGGGTAAAGAATGGTGGAGCATAGAGGCCTGCATCTACACTAACCAACACTGTGACTTAGTACAAAATCTTTTACCTCATTATACCCCAGTTTATCCAACTGATAAATGTTTTGGCTGGACAATAGTTATAGACATTGATGTCTTTGAAAATATAATTTTATGCTATACCTGTGTTTTTCAAACAGCTTATTTTATAATTTCTTTCATGGATATATTAATGATTTTTAAGGCCTTACATAATGATGTTTATTTAAAAAAGTGGCTTTGACAAAAATATAAAACACAGTGCAGTAATAGTAGGTGATGTATTGTGCCATCCGGAACCTCCTTCAGGAATGAAGGGCATATTGTTTCAGCTGCTGGGTGTGCTATCAACTTCTAGCTCAGTTATCAACCATTTGTCTTCACAATTGCCTCAGTTGAGAGGAGACACCTTCCCCAAAGTCACATCCCCTTGACATGAAGATGTAAAGGCTCAGCTTCCCAACTCTATTTCTTACAAACTGTGAAAGACCAGTTGTGATTTTAAGCTCCCCATATGATTGGCTAAGGCCTTCCTAGTGACTGCATCACAGCCCAACATCTTCCTCTGCCCAATTCTGCTTCCTTCCCTTCTGCAGAAGCTGGCTCAGGAGCACTCCCTAATAATCCTTCTCCATGCTGATCTCCAGTTTAGAATCTACTTCCCTACTTGCCCAACCTGCAGCAGACAGCATCTAATACCTCTCCTTTGTTACTGGGTCATGCATTACTCATCTAAGGTTTTAGGACAGTGTTTCCAATAATAAAATCCCTTTGATTGTGCTGGGGGAGTAGTTTTTTGATGTTTCTGATGTGTCTTCCTCTTATGCAGCATGAACCCTAATAAAATAGCTTATCTACACTTTGCAGATTCATTAAATGCATTAACCATTCAATGAAGTTGAACTGGTTATTTATGGCTTCCTTAGATAAATGTATTTTTAAAAATCCAATGTTTGTAAATAATCTGAGTTTACTGGAAGGAGTCTGACAGACTATTTGACAGGACATTGAATGTTGTGAAGAGATGGCATTATTTCAATTGCTTGATGTTTTAGCCAAACTTATGAAGTATCTATTCATGGAAACAGTATAATTTTAAGCACATTATATTTTATCTTTAAAAAGCACATCATTAAATAGAAAACATTGCAATTGTACTATTTTTAGTTCAAAAGGAAGAACTCAAGTTAAGATACGAAAATAAACATAGTGATAGACATTTCTGACTAAATTTAGCTTACGCTCTCCAACATTAAATAAAAAGTACGTAAACAAGAACTACAAAAGGATGGACTCTAAATAGCAGAGGTATTTTCTCATTGATGATCTTTGAGGAACACTTCAGCGTACATTTAATAATTAATATGAGAAAAAGATAAAATGGACCATTGAGACATTCATTGCAGAAAACATCAGAGAAATATTTCTATAGATAGTATTTACTTAACATTTTAATTTTTAATGCAAACTGAGGATTAATTATTTAAACTAGGGATAGTTTGCTTTTAATGTGGACACTAATATTGAGGCAGTTTCATCCTCCACGCACACCTTTTTATTACTAGAAGTCTTATATGATATTCTGGTACCAGACTGTGGGAACCACACCAGGGTCCCTGGATAATCAAGGCCAATAGGAGCACAGAGGCCTTGTCAATAGACCAGAATGGCCAAGGCCGCTCTGAGCATGAGCCCAATCGGGGTGCCCGAGGCCAATCCCATGGTACACTGTGCCCTTCTGTAACCCAAATGATTGATGTCACTGTTGGCAGCTAGTCTCCTTTGTTTTTGGAGTAATATACAGGTTCCTGACCAAGAGTGTGTGAAGAAGTCTGCTGGAGAATGTGCTGGGAAGAGCAGAGGCTAGAGAGCTCTGAGGAGAGGTGGCAGGCACAGAGAATGTAGCTCCTTTGTGTGCAGGAGAGAGGAGAGCTCAGACGGAGCTGAGAGCCTTACTGCTACGATGTAAGGCTAAGAGTTCATAGAGAGCTCAGATATAGCAACCATGTTAACAGCCAGTGTGCTGGGCAGGGGTAGGGTTAGGAGTAGGGTTAGGGAGAAGCTGCTGAGCCAGAGAGCTTAGGTACCACTATGATGTGAGGCGGTGAGTCTAGGAGGCAGTGTGAAGCTGCTCAGATAATAGCTGTGGGTACAGGTACTGGTGCTGCTTTATGGGAAAGATATGTATTTACCAGCCAGTGTCTGGCTGCCTGCCTGTATAGACTTTGTTGTAAAAGATTGTCTTGTTTGATAGCTATGTGGCCACTGGCTTCTGCAATAAAGACTCCTTCTTATATAACCACAACCTCTTATGGCTTCTCCACCTAAGACCCAGCATCCAAGAAGGTCCAGCCCAAACAGAGGGGCTCAGACCAAGCACCTGTAATTAGTGAGCAGAGGATAAAGGAGGAACTTGGACTAAGTTCCCAACAGTTAGTACAATGGGCAGGGTTCAAGGAAGAACCAGCCCTGGCATAGTCAGGAAGAATTTAGGAGAATGCATGGACTCAGAATAACTCAGAGCAGCAGTGCTGAGCAGAGCTCCTGCTGGCTCTGACACAGGTCTATTTATCTCAGTGGTCTAGAGAACAGGACAGTTGTCCTAGATTGGAATTAATGAGTTGCAGAGTAACATAAGGATCAAACAAGCAGAAATGTGACACACTTCATGGACACATACCTTGTTTTGTTCCATTGAAATTTTGCATAGGAAGTAAGTTGTTCTGCATCCCATTCTTTGGCTTCAGGAGCATATGAAAACCTGTTATGAACCCAATAAGGAAAGAAATCACTTGAACATTAACAGGAAAGGATAATGGAAATAACATGCATTGCCTATGTGTTTCTGGCACACTTCTAGATGCTTTATTGAGCACACTTAGCAGGGAAGTTAGTAGCCTAGCCAAAATTGCACCGTTAAGAAAAGGAGGAGTCAGGATTCAAAGCAAGGTCAATGAGACTCAAAAGCCCATACAGATTCTTTCCACTTCACCAGCAGGAGTGATCAGGTGTGTCTGTGCACTATCCTGGGCTCTTATGGCCCCTGTTCTCCCTTTCCTCCTCTTCTTTCTCCTCTTCATCCTTTGCCTCCTTCTCTCCTCCTCCCCATCGTCCTCCTTTTCTTCTTTCCTATCTCTAACAGTGACCTCTCCCCCTTCCTCTTTTTCTCTGATGCTTCTCCTTCTCCTCCTATTTTTCCTCATCCTCCATGTCCTTCTCCTTTTTATGTATTTGATTTGTTTGTTTCTTCAGTGAGGACTTGGGATCTTAGCTATGATTGACAAGGCTATTTGAGGTACGAAAATGTAAATATTAATTACTATCTAAAGTTGTAATGATAGCACTATGAAACATTTAGCTTTAACTCCTCTCTTTTTTAAATAGTAAATAATCAAGTTACAGAAGATTTTTAAAGTCACAATGAGCAAAGGACTTTTTAAATTGCAATGATTTATCACATAGGCTAAGTGTGTTTGTACAAAACAAACCCATTAGTAATAAAGTTATTAACCACATTCCTGAGATGAATGTGTTAGGAAAACATTGTGCAGTTTTAAAGGGACTTGAAATTATTTTTGATGATTAAAAAGTAATTCAGATGCATCTAAGTCAGTGGTTGAAATCTGGGTTGACTTTCTCCCCTAGGGGACACTTGCCAATGTCTAGAGGCATTTTTTGATTGTCACAACTGGAGGAGGTGCCTATGACATCCAATGACTAGAATCTGAGGATATTGAACACTCTGCAATGTACAGGACAACCCCCTACAAAAATTTTCCATCCCCAAATTCCAATAGTGGCACTATTGAGAAATGTTCGTCTAGGTAATGTGAAAATTAAAAAAAAAAAAAGGGACCAATCATTCTCTTGTCAAATATCACAGAGTAAAAAAGCATAGGACATTTTTCTGCCTCAAACATTTCTATGTTTATTCAAAAATTTGATATTTTATTTATCATGTATTTTTGCATTCATATTTATTTTAAAAAACATTTCATCACAATATTATTCATTTCAACTATTGGATTTTTGTGACCAGGGTATATGCACACCCCCTTCCCCAATCCCTGGCTCTGTTAAAAATATAAAAAGGAAATATGGCATGGGTAAAGAATAAGGCTCTAGAGCAATGGTTCTCAACTTTTTTAATGCTGCGACCCTTTAATACAGTTCCTCATGTTGTGGTGACCCCCAACCATAAAATTATTTTCATTGCTACTTCATAACTGTATTTTGCTACTATTAATGAATCGTAATGTAAATATCTGTGTTTTCCGATGGTCTTAGGCTCTATAGCAGCGGTTCTCAACCTGTGGATCGCTAGCAGGGTCGCCTAAGACATCGGAAAACACAGATATTTACATTATGATTCATAACAGTAGAAAAATTACAGTTATGAAGTAGCAATGAAAATAACTTTATGGTTGAGGGTCACCACAACATGAGGAACTGTATTAAAGAGTCGCAGCATTAGAAAGGTTGAGAACCACTGCTCTAGAGTCTAAATGTTTGGGCCAAAATCACAGTTTTACCACTTTCTAACTCTATGTCCCTGGCACTTTACTTCCTTTCTCATCTAAAATGGAAAAGGCACATGGTTGGCTTAAGGGGTACATTTATCACTTAGAAAACAACTTGGCATAGAGTCAACCCACCACAGGCACTGGCTATTAAAACTCAGCACTGAACTGGGTTCATTTTCTGATGTCAAGAGGATGGGTGAAGGAGAATGACTCTTTGTTGGTTGGTCAAGATTTTTAAGGAATGGTACTATTGTAGCCCATCCTCTTTTTCTCTGCCTATTTCTAAGTTAAAGGCAACACACAGATCTTTTTTCTTTTCCTTTTTCGTTTTTTTGTGGTCTTATTTCATGTGGCTGCAGAGACAGTAACTTCTATTTGCCTAGAACAAGAGTTGCTTTCTCCTTCGACTACAATGACTGAAATTTGAATATTAACAAAACATTAAAGACAAAAGCTTAGTTAATAACTTGTAACATAAAGTAGAAAATTAAAAAAACGAAAGAAAATTAAGGTTATAAATAGCTGAGTCTAAATTAAGTGAGTCTGGTATACACATAAATTTTAGTTACAATACCATCTTGGTCATTGCCACCTGGTATTAAAGAAACAAACGAACAAAAAAACCACAAATAATGGCATTTCCAGATTCCACTGTGGTTACCTGTGGCCATGAGATAAGTAGTGCTGACCAGAGTGGGAATATATGAAAGTATGTAAAATTTCAGCAAAACTGTTCATAGATTTAAATTATTTGGGAAGGAGATATTTTTACTGTATCTTTTGTCTTACATCTGGTGTGCAATGCCAAAGTGATGGCTGGAACTCTGATAGTCACTTTAAAACATGGTAAAACCTTGGAAGTAGCAGACATATGTTAGAAAACTGAAGTTGAAAAGAGACATCAGGATCCCTGATGACAGCACAAAGCTGCCACATTGGCCCTAAACACCCACCTTTGAACTGCTTTTAAATAGGAGAGAAAATAATAATCTCTTATTTCCTGGAGCTTTGATATATATTTCTGTTACAGCCAAACCTCATCTTAACTAATAAAATTGCCTTTCCATGTGGTATTTTGGAACCTTGAAGAGTTAACCAGTTTTCCCTTACCACACCTACTGTCCCCAGGATTTGTATGTGTATCAAACTTTCTTAATTTAGAAACAGCTTTTTAGACCAAAATTTCCATATTTTTTATTTTCCACTTTTATTTCAAATTATTGACTTGGCTTTCAGTTTTAATATTCTGTAGCTCAAAAGTTTTCTACTTGTATGTTCAGATAAGCTGCCCACACTTTTGTTGACTCTCCATAAAGAGTGTTTGCTTAACAATGAAACATATTTTGTTTTTCATATGTAACTTCTCTGACTATAAATTGGAAAGTTGGATGTCCTTGGTTTTGCAAGCTCCTTGGGAACCACTATTCTCTAACCTTATTTGATTGAGGCTATTTTTGGATGCAAGAAAGGGCATACTTGTGCTTTATAGCTTAAGTTGTGTAGCTTGTTTTCAGCTACAGTTGCCATTGTAAATCACTAAAAATATCCAACAGGAGAGAGAGAAGATGTTTTAATATAAATAATAAAGAAATTAAATTGCAAATGGGTAAAATCAAAATGTCAATCAGGTTACAGAAAAGTCTTCTGTTGGGGGAGTTTATGCTCATCATGTATGAATCTGTACTGCATAACCCTTCTAAGGTAGGGAGGAGGACAAAAGAGAATGGATGAATAAATGAATATGTTATTATTTCTTCCACTTCTCCCTTTTCTCTTAATGCTTGAAAAAGTTTGAAAGTCCAATGGTAGAATATCTAAAGAAGTGACTGATGGAAGTTGTGTGTAAAACCCCAGTTCCCTCACCCATTGAGTGGGATAAATTTAAGATGCATCTTTACAGCTTCTCCCAGAGTTCCCCAATGTGATTAAGCTCAATAACAAAACTTGTGCTTAGTAGTATACAATTTTAATAAAAGATGACAATCTGTTGCTATATAAGTCTAGCATTAACCAATTTCAGGCAATGTACTGACAATCACTAGCATCATTAGAAAGAAGCTCAAGGTAGTCCAACTGATTGCCTCAATCATGGACCTCCACAAGAATCTATCATATACTAGTACATCACCTGCCCTCCAGCTGCTTGTCAGGGAGGAAATCCTGAAATACTAGACTGAAAGGCACTATATATGTAGTAATTCCTGAAATTATGCACTTACTCAATATTGAACAAATGTTCACATGGCTGTCGAGTGTCAGATGCTTTGCTAGGAGCTGAGGGTACAGTGCTGTGTCTTTTGTTTTTTGTTTTCTTATGAAGCTTGCTAGAAGCCCAATGCACAAAATCCGTGCACAGGGGTGTGTGTCCCTCAGCCCAGCCTGCACCCTCTCCAATCTGGGACCCCTCAAGGGATGTCCGACTGCCCGTTTAGGCCCGATCCAGGTACAATTGGGCCTAAACGGGCAGTCGGACAACCCTCTGACAAACCAGGACTGCTGGCTCCCAACTGCTTGTCTGCCTGCCTTCCTGATTGCCCCTAACCACTTCTGCCTGCCAGCCTGATCACCCCCTAACCACTCCCTGACAGCCTGATTGATGCCTAACTGCTCCCCTACCAGCCTGTTTGCCCCTAACTGCCCTCCCCTGCAGGCCTGGGTTCCCCCCAACAGCCCTTCCCTGCAGGCCTGGTTGCCCCCAATGTCCCTCCTCTGCCGGCCTGATCACCCCTAACTGCCCTCCCCTGCAGGCTTGATTGCCCCCAACTACACTCCCTTGCAGGCCTGGTCCCTCCCAACTGCCCTGCCCTGATGGCCTGATCGCCCATAACTGCCTTCCCTTGCAGTCCTGGTCCCTCCCAACTGCCCTCCCCTGCTGGCCATCTTGTGGCGGCCATCTTGTGTCCACATGGGGGCAGCCATCTTTGACCACATGGGGGCAGCCATCTTTTGTGTTGGAGTGATGGTCAATTTGCATATCACTCTTTTATTAGATAGGAAAGAGGCCTGGTGCACGAGTGGGGGCCGGCTGGTTTGCCCTGAAGGGTGTCCTGGATCAGGGTGGGGGTTCCCTTGGAGTGTGAGGCGTCCTGGGTGAGGGACCTGTGGTGGTTTCCAGGCCAGCCATGCCCCCTGATGACCCAAGCAGAGGCCCTGGTATTTGGGATTTACTTGTCTTCTATAATTGAAACTTTGTAGCCTTGAGTGGAGCCAAGCCTCCTGCTTGCTCTGTGGCCACAGCCATTTTTGTTGGGATTTATTTATCTTCTATAATTGAAACTTTGTAGCCTTGAGTGAGGCCAAGGCAGGTCAAGGCTGCAGAAACTTGGCTTCCTCCATCGCTGGGGGCAACTCAAGCCTCCTGCTCTCTCCAGCTCCGTGGCCGCTGCCATTTTTGTTGGAATTTATTTATCTTCTATAATTGAAATTTTGTAGCCTTGAGTGGAGGCCTGGGCTGGCCAGGGTGTGTGGAAAGCTTGGCTTTCTCCATTGTCGGGAAAACCCAAGCCTCCTGCTCACTCCATGGCCACAGCCATCTTGGTTGGGTTGATTTGCATACTCACTCCTGATTGGCTGGTGGCCTGGCTTGTGGGTGTAGCGGAGTGATGGTTAATTTGCATATTACTCTTTTATTAGATAGGATAGCCTAGAATGATTATAAATGGCTTAGTTATAATATGAGTTAAGTTCTAAGTAGAAAAAGTGCCACACAATGTATACTTATTGCCCATGCATTCCCTTTGCAACAAAATTCACCTCTGAATCAAGCCATCATCCCAAAGAGAACTCTATGTGGACTGTAATAAACTGTCCCTGGGTAAAATGATTTTCAGTGAACTGTGCTTTGTTGTAATGTGTGGAGAGCGGCTACAGCATTTGGACAGGTTCAAGCCTTGGACTGACTTGTGGCAAAGCCACATACAAGTCCCAGCTTGGAGGGCAAAGCCCTTCCAGCACAATTATAGCCAAAAGGCTATGGTTATAAGCTTGACATTATAGTCTGACCCTGCAGTCCTAGGTAGCTAAGGGATGTGGGCTGCAGGGGGTGCAGGAGGTGCTGCCTAAACACAGCTTGATAGAGTTCAGAGAATGGCAATAACAGGAAAGAATCATATTTGAAATTTGCAAGAACATTGTAAACATCTTGCCCTTGTTTTGCTTTGTGTGATCTGACTATAAAATAAAGCTTTGGCTTACAGGCTGTGTCACTATTTCCTCAACCAGGCACAGTGATCCTACCTGGCCCCAACTGTATTCTCTTGTCTGTTTTCTTTAATCTTGCACCGCCCCTCCTCAGGTTCACCACTGGCTGTGCTGGACACAGTTCAGAAATATCATCAGTTTGCATGAAGATACATTATATAGAAGCAATACACTTACATACATCACTGTGTTGATTTGAATGATGGTATAAGAGATGTTTGTTAAATAAATCTTGCAATATCTGTTTAGAAGGACACAAAGGGTAATTTCTCTCCTGTCTCATTATAGGAATATCACTGCTTCTCATAATCATCTGCTTTGCTTTGAACTTATAGATTCCATGTTTTCTAGTCCCAGTACCTGCTAGAAAGCATTGAACGCTGATCAATGTTCTGTCCCATCTCCCATGAGTGGATAGGGTTTCACTGCCGCTATTATTTTTGGCTTTCACTCTGGGATTTGTTTTATTTGTCTGATCTTATTTTTCTTTATTTTGTTTCTCTTGCTTTTTAATAAAAATTTTCTTACTAGGTTGCTTATATTTTTAGCTTGCTTTAAATCATTCCAGAAGACTGTATATAAATAAGTCATCTAAAATATGAAATGATTAGAATATCACCCAATTTCATCAATTTAGACAGAGATTATTTATTTAACTTGCAGTTCTTTATTTCAGGCAGTAATTAGATAACCTATACCTTAAGTATCCTATCTAATAAAAGAGCAATATGCAAATTGACCATCACTCCAACACACAAGATGGCTGCCCCCATGTGGTCAAAGATGGCTGCCCCAATGTGGACACAAAATGGCCACCACAAGATGGCCAGCAGGGGAGTGCAGTTGGGAGGGATCAGGCCAGCAGGGGAGGGCAGTTGGGAGGGACCAAGCCTGCAAGGAAGGGCAGTTGGGGGGGGGGGGACCCAAGCCTGCAGGGGAGAGCAGTTTGGGGCAATCAGACTGGCAAGGGAGCAGTTAGGCATCAATCGGGCTGGCAGGGGAGTGGTTAGGGGGTAATCAGGCTGGCAGGCAGAAGCAGTTAGGGGCAATCAGGAAGGCAGGCAGGCGAGCAGTTGGGAGCCAGCAGTCCTGGATTGTGAGAGGGATGTCCGACTGCCCATTTAGGCCTGATCCTACCGAAATCAGGCCTAAACGGGCAGTTGGACATCCCTCGAGTGGTCCCAGATTAGAGAGGGTGCAGGCTGGGCTGAGGGACACCCCCCCCCGTGCATGAATTTCGTGCACCAGGCCTCTAGTTAAGTATATTATTGTTAAATTTGAATAATTTAGAATTTATTTCAAGTAGAAAAGAAACACTTATGTGGATGGATAAGAAGGAATAAAACAAAAATAATAAAGTTTTCACAATAAATAAATTCATTTCTTATGTCTTTTACATTTTAACCTTCTAATTATAAAATTTTCAGAGGGAACTGTTTCTAAACTCAGGGAAACTTTTTTGATAAAAATGCTCAGAGTTTAATGTCGCAGCTACAACACATTTACACTTTCATTGAGGAAAATAAAAATCATCCAGCAATTGACAGACTATATAAATGATAACCCAGAATTTAAGGGTGTTTGGTATTGCCTTGGTTGGTACCAAACTAGATTGAACAGTCTTGGGAACTTGGGGTTTATAAAATTATGAAGCTTTTGTAGAAAGATGGTCACTCACAGCCTTATATCCTTTGTTTGCAGACCATTTATGATTATAACACTTTTTTGAGTTATTCAGGTTTGAAATATCAACCTGAGACCATCTAACTCTATGTGGTTCAAATTAGTCAGATATGTTTCATGGGTTGTTGGTTCTTTTAAAATTTTATTTTAGCTTAGTTCTTATACAATTAAATTCTCAGAAGGACACAAATGGCAGAACCGATTTCCCTCCTTCAGAAGGGAAAGAGCAGAATTTTTTCTTGAAAATATAAAAACACTACAGGCATCAACAGCTTTGGGTACTTTACTTTTCCTAAATATCTTGTTTTATTTGATACTTCACATGCATTATTCCTACTCTTGTTCTATAAGGGACTTTTTAAAAACAAGATTCTCATTGAGACCTGAATTATATAGTAACCCACTTAAAATGCCATCTTGGTTCTGGGTTATGTGACTTGGCCTTCCTCTCACCTTTCAGGATAAGAAGAAATAATCTCATAATTAAGAATAACTACAGCAATAGAAACATTCTGCCTTTATATACACTCCTGTCCCATAACAATTCAAGTTGATATTAAATTAATACCTAAAACAAGCTGGGGTGTGATGAACTGATAGGGGACATTACTAGTTGACTGTGAATGTGTGTATGTGTTTTTAAATATATTTTTATTGATTTCAGGGAAGAAGGGAGAAAGAGATAGAAACATCAATGATGAGAGAGAATCATTGATTGGCTGCCTTCTGCATGCCCCATACTAGGGATTGAGCCCACAACCTGGGCATGTGCCCTGACCTGGAATCAAACTATGATCTCCTGGTTCAAAGGTTGACGCTCAAACACTGAGCCTTGCCAGAGGGATGAATGTGTTTAATTCAAGTTGAAAATGGATTTTCCTGGGAATTAAGTTTCTTGGTGGGCCTTTTTGGTAACAGGCAAGTCTGGCCTTTTTTCTCTGTTCTAAAATGATGAGGGATTTTATTCTCCAAGGCTATCATTCCAGTACTTTCCAGAGGCAAGTAATTGAATTTCCACAAGCCTAGTACTGAAAGAGCCAAGCTCAACAACATCCTCTCTTGGCTTCTTTTCTGCTGAATAAGGCCCACTGAGAATAACTAGATTGTAGTTTATTATGTTGTCCTGATTATAAATCAGTGCAATTTACAAATGTTTTGCATTTGAAACCTGGAGTTGTTCTAGGCTCATTTGCTGACATATGTGATTTTGCTAGAAAGGGCCAGGATCAAATGACATCCACCATCTGTGGAGGGCATTATGTCTAGCGCTAAGAACTGGAAACAGGAGAGGTTTGCAAAGCAAATTGAACCTATTTGAGTCCAAATCAAAAGCATTTATTCCTACAAGATACATCTAAAATCATTCAGTTTAGAATTATATCTATTCTTCCTTTTAAAATATTCTGATAATGTGAATGTTAATGTCAACGTTTAAAGCATGAGGAATATTAAGAACAAAGTTAGGCTATCAGGGTAGATTTCTGTATGAAAGAAATGATTAGAAATTATAAAATAACCAAATTTTAAAAAATTGTCTTTTGTTCCCAAAGTAACCCTTCCTTATTATCATGTATAAAACTTTAAGTTGCATATTTCCATCAAAACCTATCAAACATGATCTTCTCTTATATTCCTTTTTGTGAATGTAAGTTAAAGTCCATAACTTTCCCAAAGTTCAATCTGGTTTTCAAATTTAAAATAAAAGGATTAGACCCAGGGTATTTCATGGGAAGGGGTGGTGAAGACGGGGAGGCAGAGAAGGATAAGATTGCTTGAAATCTCTTCTCATTGTGGACATAATCCATTGCATATATATCAGGCCATTTGTTTTTAAGCAACTAATTTGTTGGCAAAGCAAGGTGGGTGCCTCATTATATTGTTGTCATTCTTATAGTCCTGTGTACATACCAGTAGAATATGACAGAAGTATAGGTGAAATTCAGGACATTCAGAATAATTATGAATAATACTTTAAATCATAAGGCTCACTCTTGGTGTTGAAAAGACTTATCTTTCATTTACTTATTTAGTTGGCAAATATTAAATAAATGTCCTTATATCAGGCACTGCTATCAAACTTGGTTCTAAAGTGATGAATAATCAATAAAACAAACAAAGCCCTTATTGTGATGATTGTTACATTCTCATGGGGAAAACAAAAAATTAACAAATAAATATCTGAGTTAGATGGTGGTAAACGCCACAAATTAAAAACAACCAGTGTAAGGGGATAGAATTTAGATTGCATACTAGGTTATCAGGTAAAGACTCTCTGAGGAGATAACATTTGACCAGGACTTGAACAGTTAATAGGGGACAGTTGATGCAAATAAAAGAGGAAGATCGGAACAGCCAGTGCAAAGGCTCTAAGGCAGGAGTGTACTAAGTGTACTTGAAGAAAAATATTCTAGTGCAGTTGTTATGAATTATGCAAGGGAAAAACTGGTAAGAAAGGATACTACATAGGTAGCACTAGGCCTTATGGGCCAAAAGGAAGACTGATTTTTTTTATTGTGGTATAAAACATAACAAAATTTACCATATTTACCATAGATGGTACACATGTACAGTTTAAATGTACAGATCACTAGTATTAAATATATTTACATTGTTGTAAAACAGATCTTCAGAACTATTTTCTCTTGCAAATCTTAAATTCTAGAACCATTAAACAATTCCCTCTTTCTTCCTCCTTTCCCCAAGCTCGGGTAAAAATCATTCTACTTTTCATTTCTATGAATTTGATATCTTTAGATGCCTCATATAAGTAAAATCATATGGTATTTCTCTTTTTGTGACTGGCTTATTTAAGTTAATATAATGTCTTCAAGTTCATCCATGTTGTAGCATACAACAGTATTTCCTTCCTTTTTAAGAATAAATAATATTCCATTTTATGTAGATACTACATTTTGCTTACCTCTTTATCAGTCTATAGACATAAAATCTTAGAATTATTCTTGACTCCTCTTTTTGTATCAAATCTTTTATCTATATTTTTGTAGGCATTTTAAAGCATGTATTGTGTGAATATTACTGTTTTTGGCAAGTTCCTTTTTCCCACTCAAAACTGTCCTTTCAGTCTTCTAAAACAACTCTTCTCTGTTCTGATTTTGCACTGTTGTTGCCATGGAGTCTTCATTATACTCAGTTCCATTATTGGCATTCATCACAGCTAAAATAAATGATCATTTGAATCATTATTCCTTTATACGTTTTAAACACAAGTAGTATCTAGCACAGAAAATATCTTAGAATAAGTATGTGTTTGTGTGTGTATTTAGTTAAATGAATGCTGAGTATTTGTATCCTTTTCTTTTATAGTTTTATAGTTTTTTTTCTAATTTACAGCTAGCTCTCTAAATAATGGAATAAACTCTTCTCATAAAACCTCAATAACATAAAGAGAAAAAATGTTTTTATGACAATAGCATTATCACTGGGAATACCAATTAATATGCAAATAAGCAAGAAGGAATAGAATATACATCATTTTATAAATGAAATATACAAGTATACCTATAAGCAGCTAAGTATTTTGTGGATATATTAAATAACATCTTCATTGGTAGTGATACATACATTTATGGTAGTTGAAAAAAAGATAAATTTCAAGATAGAGGATTAAAAAGATCTCATGAGTAAAATGATATGGAAAAGTACTTAATTTTTGAGGAGTAGAATTGAGAGAAAAAGCATTCTAGATAGAGGAACTACCTAAGCAAAGGTGTGAAGGCAAGTGATTAAATACAGGCATGTAAACTTGATTTCTAATGAGATAGTTTGACATAAAACATGAATATTCTGTAGGACAGTAATGTACAGTAAGCAGATAAGACAGTCTAGCTAATGCTGTGTGATATGCCAGGCAAGGGGATTGGTTTCTGGCTCAGTACACAGGTAGTAGGAAGATACAAAAGAATTTTAAGATGATGTGTAATACAATCCAAACTTTTCATCATGGGTGGGGTAGGGTGGATGATTTAGTGACCTTGAAAAATGAGGAAGAAAATTCCTGCTGACTGTGGAAGGAGGCAAGTGGTTATTCAACAATCCCAGTATTAGGTGATAAAATGCAAAGAGTGGTGAGTAGCAGTGAGGATAAACAATGAAAGAAGGATGGATGGGAGACTTTTTTTTTTTATAGAAACCGAGAGAATTTTTTTTTAATTTTTATTTTTTCCATCACCATTTATCCCTTCTATCCCCTCTTCCACCTGCACCCACCCCTCCCACTCGCAATCACCATACCGTTGTTCATGTCCATGAGTTATCTTTTTTTTCTTTTGTTCTCAATCCCACTCCCCCACCCCCATCCCAACACACACACACACCTGAGCTGTCTGCCTGCTCTCAATGAGTCTGTCTCTATTTTGCTTGGTAGTTGTTTGTATACTTAACCACCTTGGGTGGCTGGGTGACCATGAGGAGTAGAGAGAACAGTGGTTCTAGGAGAAGGTTCTGGTGCTGGAGAGCATGGCAGAGACACGCCATTGGGAGTTAGGAGGAATAGGGAAGGAGGAACAAGAACTTGAGGAAGAAATTTGATAAATTTGATTTCGAACTCATAACTTTTGGAGCTACATGAGTCATGGAGAACAAGGGAAAACCATGGGAAACTCATAGTGGCTGGATAAGAATGGGACTGCAACTACTGTTCAGGAAGGGTAAGATTTGGTATATTCAGTAGTGGTTGCAGGAAATACAAAACACCAATAAAAATATTAAGCATCTGTTAGGTACCAGGGACTAGGCTAGACTATTCTATACAATTAAAAAAACCAACATATTCTTCACTATAGTAACACAAGGTAGTCACTATTAGCTTGATTTTCTTAAAGAACCAACAGACATTTTAAATAACTTGCCCAAGGACACATAGCTGGTAGGTAGTAAAATCAGGGTTAGGAGCCTGGTGTGTCTGACTTCAGAGGCCACTTGGATTAGTGGCAAATCTGCTTTCCCTGAGTATTGTGTCTTTCTCATTTTCCCAGGTTTATCAGATCACCCCATGGAAAGTTTGGATTGTATCACTTATTGTCTCAAAGTTCTTTCATATCTTCCCACTCCCTGTCCACTGAACCCTACACAAATCCTCTTGCCTAGTATATCACAGCATTAGCTGGATTGTCTTTCTATTCTTGTCTGCTTTTGATAATGCAGTTTTTGAAATTTTATTATAATGCTGAGAAACAACTTGGGATATGTGTAGCTCTAAACACCCAGAACTAATACAATTACGTTGATCTGTAGCACATCAAAACCACAGGGCAAAGCACTACCCAAAGTAATTCCAGCTCCTTTTGCCAATTTAGCAGTAATTAGGTCTAGGGAGGCTCTGGAGTACCTGTTTCATCTCTATCTAGAAGATTATGCTTTCATGCCATGCTTCCAATTACATTTTGAAGATTGTTTTCATTATCATCCTAGGAAGGAGACTACGTAACCTTGTTTTACCCCCATTATTCTAACCAGAATAAATCTGGTTATTTATTTAAAGAAAAACAAACTAACAACTACCCCAAATGCTTCATTCCAGAATACTTGACCTTTGTTTATTCTGAGCATGAAAATGATGGCTGCTAACAGATCTAGAAAAGTGAAAGGCAAAATGAGCAGAGGACCCTGAAATAATGTTTGCCTACTTACTCAGAATTTCTTTTGCTTTTTTTTCCTCCTTCTTCCCCCTTTTTTATGAACTGGTGGGTTTATTGTTTTTTGTTTGTTTGTTTTTTGTTGTTTTAACTTCTAAGTGGATATAAATATCAACACTGTGCTACTGACCTATTTTTATCCCCTGGTTATCTCTAAGTAAATCATGACATTTAAAACACATTAAATTTTAAATATTTTCAATATCAGCAAGAAATCAAGATACCTTGATTTCTTTTTTTAAAAGCTGCTGCTTGGAAGTACTTTGGTGTTACTATTGAAAACCTCCCATGTGGATGTCTAAGGAAGACAGATGATGGAACTGATCAAAAGTCTGCTTCTACTTTGAAGGTGGGTGCATGGTGAGTGTCATCATTAGAGTTATACCTGCAAGAATGTAAGTATCTAATAACCATGTTTACTACTGTTAAAATATTTACTAGTATGTAAGTTCGGGAAAAAATGGCAAAGGGCCCCTTTTTGGATGCATACTCTTTAAGGTCTCATATACAAGACTAATGGGACCTCTAAGTACATTGATGCCAATCAACATTATGGCATCATTCCACACGAATCTTTTAAATATATACTAACATGTGATTAGATTAAATAACTGCTTTTATCGGATACAAAGCATTGGGAAATCAATCAATTTGTCTCTAAGATACCGCTGGGTCAAGCTGTGTTTTAAACCAGAAGAAGAGTTATCATTTCTTTCTTTTTTTTTTTTTGTAAGAGGGAGACATATGAGAATTTTTTTTTTGTGTGTGTGTGTGTATTCTAAAACTATAAGTAGTATTTAGGATTTCCAACCCAAATATCCCATAGCCAGCTTCTTGGAGTGTATTCACCTTTATAATATGGTCATCACAGAGCTGCCTCACCCCCCACCTCTCCCGTGCTGAAGATAATTCTATATTTTTGCTTTTGAATGGAATTTTGCAAACTGAAATTTAGGAAGAAACATTGATGACAAGTCAAATTAATTATTCTTTATAGATTGATTACTTGCATGATTGTTTTAAAAATATCATACAAATTGGCAGAACTTAAGATGAGGTGAGAATTAAGTTTTAAAAGCACCAATAACTGGAAAAGAAATATTTATTCACAAATAAGTGTTAGAATATGAAACTCTTCAGAGAAAGAGGCCATTCAGAGTGGAAGAGAAGATTCTGATCACCAATAAATAAATATAATGGCGATTCTTTTATTGTCTTGGAAGATGATAGAGATCTGTTTCTTTCCGATCTTATTTGCTAAGGAGTCTATGTACACATATGTAGAATTTTCAAATAAGAATTCACAACATTCCAGCAAAAAGTATTCAAATATGACACATTTTAGGTAAATGTTTATTGTATAGAAACAGCATGGGTTTTGGGATTAAAGAGACCTGGGTTGGAATCCCGATACCACTACCTAGTCTGACCTAGCAGAATATATTCAGTTTTTCAGTCTCATGAGAAAGAACATTATAATTCCAGATCACTGCTTTTGAGAGGATTAAATAAGACATATTATCAGAGAATATATTCCAGTAAGACTGAAATGTGTGTGGTACACACACACACACACACACACACACACACACACACGCAGTTATCTTCATTTCTATGGCCTCATTCCTCCCATCTCTTCTGCCTGAAGCATATGCTCCCATGTAAACAGGAAGGAGCCTATGGAGAGAAAAAGATTGAGTGCTCAGAAAGCAAACATATAATCCTATCTCAGTCTCTCCAGGGGCAGAAGGTATCAGATCTAGAGCAGGTAGGAGATACCCTGCAGGCTTAGGACAGGTTTCAGTACTAGGCCACACTCATCTAGATTCACATACCTGCTCCATCATTTATTAGCTATGTGACCTTGGGCAAGCTCCTTGATTTCTTGTGCTGTTGGTTTTATTATTTGAAAAATGGGGAAAATAAGAGACTACTTAAAATAATCCTACCTAATAATAGACAAATATGCAAATTGACCATACCTCCGACACACCCACAAGCCACGCCTGCCAGTATGCAAATTAACCCAAACCAAGATGGCTACAGCCACAGAGAGCAAGGTTTCCTAGGTAACAGAGGAAGCCAAGCTTTCCGCCGGCCCTTGCCAGGCCTAAGCCTCCACTCAAGCTACAAAGTTTCAATTATAGAAAGTGAACAAATTCAAACAAATGGCGGCAGAATGGAGCTTGAGAGAGCAGGCCAGGGTTGCCGCTGGCAACAGGGGAAGCAAAGCTTTCCGCACACCCTGGCCAGGCCCACCCACTTAAGGCAACAAAGTTTCAATTATAACCCCAACATAAATGGCTGCCGGCCTCGGAGGGAGCCCCAGGCTTGGCTCCGCTCCAGGCTACAAAGTTTCAATTGTAGAAGGAAAATAAATTCCAGATACCAGGGCCTCTGCTTGGGTTGCCAGGGGGCGTGGCCGGCCTGCAAACCACCACAGGCCCCTCGCTCAGGCCGCCCCATGCCCCAAAGGAACCCCCACCTGATCCGGGACACCCTTCAGGGCAAACCAGCTGGCCCCCACCCCTGTACCAGGCCTCTATCCTATCTAATAAAAGAGTAATATGCAGATTGATCATCACTGCAACACACAATATAACTGCTCCCATGTGGTCAAAGATCCTGCCCCCATGTGGACACAAGATGGCCACCACAAGATGGCCAGCACAAGAGGGCAGTTGGGAGGCAGCCGGCCTGCAAGGGAGGGCAGTTGAGAGGGACCAGGCCTGCAAGGTAGGGCAGTTGAGAGGGACCAGGCCTGCAAGGGAGGGCAGTTGGAGGTGATCAACCCTGCAGGAGAGGGCAGTTAGGGGTGACCAGGCCGACAGAGGAGGGAAGTTGGGGGCAAACAGGCTGGCAGCAGAGTGGTTAGAGGGTGATCAGGCTGGCAGGCAGAAGCGGTTAGGGGCAATCAGGAAGGCAGGCAGGCAAGCAGTTGGGAGCCAGCAGTCCTGGATTGTAAGAGGGATGTCCGACTGCCCGTTTAGGCCCGATCCCTTGAGGGGTCCCATATTGGAGAGGGTATAGGCTGGGCTGAGGGACAACTCTCCTCCGTGCACGAATTTTGTGCATCGGGCCTCTAGTCCTTGTTAATAAAACACTTTAAAAATCTGGTCCCTTAGGCTTACTTAATTCCCACTAGTTGTTGCCACTATTATTATTGTTGTTATTATTTTCTTCTATGTGAAGGAACTGAAATAGGAAAGGATGTCTCTGGATGCAAATAATATCGCTGATTTCTGATGGCTCCTATTTTTACTGGTGAGGCAGGAAATAAGGCCATCCACTTTGCTTTGAGTGGATGGCCAAAGGAAATGGTAGAAGGGTTGACCCTTATCAAAGCAGTGCACCTAAAATTCATTTACAAAGACAAAAACTATATGAGTGATCTTTGATTTTGTTTACCAATCCTCTCTCTCTCCAAAATTAATCTTAATAGATCTTTTTTAAACTAGTAAGCTACTTAAAAAAATTCACCTATTTGACAGAATCAACCATTTTTTGTGCTATCGTTTGATTCAAGCATAGAAAAAATAATTTAAAAATCAGCATTAGCATTCATCCTAAAATATAGAAAAACTCTATGATTGCCATTATTAAAGACACTTTTCATAGCCAATGCATAAATTCTCAAACATTCTTGTTTTAAAATCTCTATACATGGCATACTACCCACTCTAGGGAGTTATATTTTTTTAAATGAGTATTTACTTTTATGACTTCCAAGTAGGACTTCAGAATTAACACTATGATATATTTTCAGAAATATAAGCTTTAGAATCAGGCTAACACCAATTGTTTTATTTAATGAAAGTTTAACATTATTACAGTTCAATAATACATACTCTGTCCACACCACCTTCCTGTGCTTCAACAATAGTGTTTCTTCAACAATTTAGAATCTCTCTATACTTATTTAACTACTAGAGGCCCGGTGCATGAAAATTCATGCACTGGGGAGGAGGCGTCCCTTAGCCCAGCCTCTCACAGTCTGGGAGCCCTCAGGAGATGTCCTACTGATAGCTTAGGCCTGCTCCTCTGCAGGAAGCGACCAGGCTGATCAGAGGAAGGCACTGCCCCCATCACCCTGCTGCTGCTGCCACTGCAGCCGCCAAGGTGTTTTCATCAACACGGAGTCCAGTCCCTTCACCATGAAAAAGGGACAACTTTCTTTAAGCATTTTCAAGATGTCTTTTTCATAGGATATGATATTTCTTTCTTTCTTTTTATCCTCACCTGAGGATATTTTTCCATTGAATTTTAGAGAGCTTGGAAGAGAGAGGGAAAGACAGAGAGAAACATAAATGTAAGAGGGACACTTCAATTGGTTGCATTCTGCATAAGCCCTGACCTGGGCCCAGTCAGAGAGGAGCCTGCAACCTAGGTACATGCCCTTGACCAGAATCGAACCTGGACCCTGTGGTCTACAGGCCAAGGCTCTATCCACTGAGCCAAACTGGCTAGGGCGAGATATGACATTTCTTAGCCCCTAGTGAGGTGGAAAACCCTAGATCACCTTTTTGGATTCTTATTACCCCAAAGTTACCAAGAACACTGCTAGTGGCATACCGGGAGCTTAGCCAATGAGCGGTCAGGAAAGGTGTTTCCTCTGCAGCTCACACACAGAGGAGGGACTGCCTGGCGGCCCCACAGCCGTGGTGGCTGGCAGGCCTTCTCTCTGGGCCTCTCTGCAGCTGCAGCAGCTGGCAGGCCCTGTTCTCTCCGGGCCTGTGCCATCCGTGACTTGCCTCACCACGCACACAATCCCCTCCCACCCACCTGCGCACGCAGCCTCTTCCTGAGTGGTCATGACCTTACAACATACCGGACAATTTGCATATTACCACTTTATATATATAGATTATCTTTGTCAATGGTTTTAGTAACTGGTTGTGCTGATGTAGTTGGAAAATGACCTATTAAAAATAACCTGTAAAATCACTTTAACCATAATGTACTGAACATTTAACTATTTTAGCTATATCATAGGGTAAACAGATTGAGAGTTGACAGAAAATCTGTCACGAGAGTGTATTTTTACTTGCCCTCTTGCCACTCTTGCAATTACAGATGTCCAATCTGAGGTAAAACAGGTCAGGGACAATATTGTGTTGGCCATCATTTATCATGTGCTATAGAAGGTATTGAAACTTCATTAAGGCAAGCATCAATGTTTAGAAAGCCCTGGATGCAATTAGAGTGTAAGTTCTTTGAGGCCCACACTGTGTAATCATCATTGGATCTCTAGTTTCTCGTACACATAGCACACATAGACACATGACACTGGTGAATTAATGAATGACTTACGAGAAATTTAGAGACTTCTTATATCAACCTCTTTCCTACATACATCTTATTAGCAGGACTAATTAAAATTTGTACCATTTTGGGCTTCTATCTTCATGGCAAAGGCCCATCTGGGCTCATCATTGGCATTATCTTCATCAACATCTTAAGTCACACAGCATATGTTTCGTAATTTATCACATTAAAAAACAAAACTCTGCTAGGGAGTAACTGTGGTCCAGAAAATCTCATTAGAATAGTACAGCAAGTCTAATCCTCCCACCTAACTTTTTATCACTGCAAAAGAACAAAAACATGCCCAACTCAAGAAGAAATAGTATTTATCTGATCTAACTCTAATTATACACGTTTTATTATGGTACTAGAGGCCTGATGCACGCAATTTGTGCAAGAGTAGGCCTTCCTTCCCCTGGCTGCCAGCACCGGCTTTCCTCTGGCACCTGGGCCCCGGCTTCATCTGGAAGGTCATCCGGTCTAATTAGCATATTATGCTTTTACTATTATAGATAACTTTGGAATAATTCAGGTTTCAGATACATGCAAATTTTGTTCAATAGAATCATTCAGAATAAGACTAAACTGCTCAGTACTGAATTTCCGAATGTAAAGAAAAAAAAGAAAGAAAAAAGAAAACAAAATTGTGAGTGCCAAAGAAAAGACTTTTTAAAAAATGTATTCAGAGCAACAATAATTCTTCACTGTCAAATATTTTAATATATAACTGTTTTATGGAGTCTTATCCTTTTATGTATTTGAAAAATCTATTTATGAGCAATAACCTTAAATGTTGAATGTTTTAATATTTTTAATATTTCCCTTAACATCTGACAATCACTTTTTGCCTAACACACAGAATGGATTATCTCTACATCCTTCTCAAGTGTGCACTCTAAACGTATCTGACAGAACGCAGGCTAGTCTGCCCGAAGCTGGCTGCAGCGAGATAGGAACCATGCCAGAGCGCAGAACTGAGGCTGCCTGAGGCCTGTGGAAAGCAGTAGAATGACAGGTGACAAGGACATGGTCAATGGTCAGACTTCCCTTTTTTGAATGCTAACTTAGCTCACTCTGTAAACTTAACGTATGTTTTTGTTTCTATCTGCAACCCGGGGAAAGCAGGTTCCTCAGAGGGTTCTTACAAGAATCATTGACCTGATGCCTGAGGAGCCAGGCACATCTTGAAAACACCATAAATCCCACTTGCTATTATCTTGCCCCATAATTTCTGTTTGAGCAAAGGTGAGTGACATTAACCCTCTGGCAACGTTTCCCAATCTATAAAAAGGGATATTAATCATACTTGTCTGTGTAGTGAGGATCCGATGGTATAGTGGAGAGTTCTGTGTGAACCATGGCTAATGCTCAGTAATTACTCTTTTATTATTATTATTATTTGAATGCCCAGAAATCAAGTTTTAACAGCTATTCATTTACCTTACTATTTGTTCAATCCACATATAACACACTTGGTGTATGTGTGTGTGTGGGAGGGCTTTCTAATAGTATATTTTAATAAATGAACAGTGATACTATAATATTTAGCTATTTATATTATACTAGAGGCCCGGTGCATGAAATTCGTGCACGGTGGGGGGGTGTCCCTCAGCCCAGCCTGCAACCCTCTCCAATCTGGGACCCCTTGAGGGATGTCCAACTGCCCCATAGGATCGGGCCTAAACGGGCAGTTGGATGTCCCTCTCACAATCCAGGACTGCTAGCTCCCAACTGCTTGTCTGCCTGCCTTCCTGATTGCCCCTAACCACTTCTGCCTGCCAGCCGGATCACCCACTCACCACTCCCCTGCCAGCCTGATTGATGCCTAACTGCTCCCCTGCTAGCCTGTTTGCCCCCAACTGCCCTCCCCTACAGGCCTGGTCCCCCCCAACAGTCCTTCCCTGCAGGCCCAGTTGCCCCCAACTTCCCTCCTCTGCCAGCCTGGTCACCCCTAATTGCCCTCCCCTGCAGGCTTGATTGCTCCCAACTGCCCTCCCATGCAGGTCTGCTCTCTCCCAACTGCCCTCCCCTGCTGGCCATCTTGTGGTGGCCATCTTGTGTCCACATGGGGGCAGATCTTTGACCACATAGGGGCAGCCATCTTGTGTGTTGGAGTGATGCTCAATTTGCATATTACTCTTTTATTAGATAGGATAGAGGCCTGGTGCATGGGTGGGAGCCAGCTGGCTTGCCCTGAAGGGTGTCCCAGATCAGGGTGGGGGTTCCCTTGGGGCATGGGGCGGCCTGGGCATGGGGCCTGTGGTGGTTTGCAGGCTGGCCACGCCACCTGGAGACCCAAGCAAAGGCCCTGGTATCTGGGATTTATTTATCTTCTATAATTGAAACTTTGTAGCTTGGAGCAGAGCCAAGCCTCCTGCTTGCTCCATGGCCACAGCCATTTTTGTTGGGATTTATTTATCTTTTATAATTGAAACTTTGTAGCCTTGAGTGGAGGCCAGGGCAGGCCATGGCTGCCTAAGCTTGGCTTCCTCCTTTGCCGGGGGCAACTCAAGCCTCCTGTTCTCTTCAGCTCCGTGGCTGCTGCCATTTTTGTTGGGATTTATTTATCTTCTATAATTGAAACTTTGTAGCCTTGAGTGGAGGCCTGGCCAGCCAGGGTGAGTGGAAAGCTTGGCTTCCTCCATTGCCGGGGAAACCCAAGCCTCCTGCTGGCTCTGTGGCCACAGCCATCTTGGTTGGGGTTAATTTGCATACTTGCTCCTGATTGGCTGCTGGGCGTGGCTTGTTGGTGTAGCAGAGTGATGGTTAATTTGCATATTACTCTTTTATTAGATAGGATTAACATATATACAACAATTTAACTGAAACATTGGATTTCTACTTTGATTTAAGTGCAGTTCTGCATGCTGGGGATATGGCAATGACTAATACTGATAGGTTTTCTACTCCCATGGAAATGACTTTGAAGAAAGATAGGCAAAAAAAAAAAATTATGTCAAGTGAACAAAAATATGGCACCAGGGAGTGATAGGGGTTTGGTCAGGGAAAGCTCTGGCATTTGTGCAGAGATCTGAAGGAAATCATGAATAAGCCATGCAGAGAAAATAGTAAGTTCAGGTTAGAGGGGTGTCTGCTTGGCATGTTAAATGGACAATAAAGGAAATGATGTGGCTGGAGAGGTGTGAACAAGAGGGAGAATAATGGAGACGAGAAAAAAGAAAAAAAATAGGAAATTTCATAGGGCATGATGAAATCTTTGTGTTACACTCTGCATGGAGGACTAAGGTGATCTAACTTATATTTGAAAAGACTCACTGAATTAGTCCATTCTGCCTGCCGTTACAAAAATACCATAGATGGAGTGACTTACAAAGAAACAGAAATGTATGGAGGCTGAAAAGTCCAAGGTCAAGCTGCAGGCAGGATTAAGTGTCTGGTGGTGAGGGCTCACTTTCTGGTTCATAAACAGCTATGCCCTTGCTGTATCCTCCATGATGGAAGGGGCAAAGGAGCTCTCTGGGGTCTCTTTTAAAAGGACATTAATTCCATTCATGAGGACCATGCCCTCATGTGCTAATCTTTTCCCAGAGGCTCCACATCCCAAAACTGTTATATTGGGGGTTAAGATTTAAAAAAAATATATATATATATATATATATATATATATATATATATATATATATATATATATCTTTATTGATTTCAGAGAGGAAGGGAGAAGGAGAGAGAGATAGAAACATCAATGATGAGAGAAAATCATTGATTGGCTGCCTCCTGCATGACCCCTACTGGGGATTGAGCCAGAAACCCAGGCATGTGCCCTGGACCGGAATCAAACCCCTCAGTCCGCAGGCTGATGCTCTATCCACTGAGCCAAGCTGGCCAGGGCGGGGGTTAAGATTTAACATACTAGTAATTTTGGTAGGACACAAATATTCAGTCTATACAACTCACTTTGGGTGCTATGTAGAGAATATATTGTAAGTGAAGGAGTAGTGGAAGGAGGGAGAATGGACAAGAGGTGAATATGAGAGTGTAGGTGAGAAAGTAGGGTCACTTAGATTAGAGGGAAGCAAGGGTGATGATGAGACGGTCATGATTCGGGAAATATTTAGAAGGTAGAGCTAACAGGGTTATACTGATGGTTTGGGGATGAGTGAGAAGAAAGAAAAATGATGTCAAAAATGACACCAAGACTGTTGGCCAGAGCAACTGAGAATGTAGAATGGAGATGCCATTAAAGTGGGGAAGAGAAGATTTGGTAATAAAAATAAGAATTCAGCTTTGGACATGTCAAATTTTGAGCTATTTGTTATAAATTCAAATAGAGATGACAAGTAGCAAATTTAAAAAGTAAGTTTAGAGTTCACTAGAGAGGTCCAGATGAAGATATAAACTTTGGGGTCATCAGCATATAGGTATTGTTTAAATCATCCTATCTAATAAAGAGGGAATATGCTAATTGACCATCACTCCTTCACAAAGATGGCTGCACCCACAACTGAGGCCAAGTTCCCATAAGGAGCCTTAACGAGCAATCATCAAGGACCTGAGGCTACACCCTCCCCTGCCACCGTGGGGCTTGACAGGGGACCTCAGGCCATGCCCCCCACCCGGCAGGGCTTGACAGGGGACCTCAAGGTGTGCTTCCCATCCCGGTGCTGGGCTAGGGGA
Source organism: Cnephaeus nilssonii (assembly GCF_951640355.1). Classification (NCBI taxonomy): domain Eukaryota; kingdom Metazoa; phylum Chordata; class Mammalia; order Chiroptera; family Vespertilionidae; genus Cnephaeus; species Cnephaeus nilssonii. The sequence goes on along the minus strand of NC_137079.1, from coordinate 59,261,888 downwards.
CCTCAGGCTGCTCCCCCCGCCCCAGCACCAGGCCAGCAGACCTCAGGCCATGCCCCCCACCTAGTGGGGCTTGACAGGGGACTTTAGACCACACCCCCCACCTGGCGGGGCTTGACGGGGGATCTCAAGGTGTGCTTCCCATCCCGGTGCTGGGCTAGGGGACCTCAGGCGGCTCCCCCCACCCTAGCGCCAGGCCGGGGAACCTCAGACCGTGCCCCCCATCTGGCAGGGCTTGACAGGGGACCTCAAGGTGCGCTTCCCGTCCTGGTCCTGGGCTAAGGGACCTCAAGCTGCTCCCCCTACCCTGGCATCAGGCCGGGGGACCTCAGGCCGCACCCCTCACCAGGTGGGGCTTGACAGGGGACTTCAGGCCATGTCCCCCACCCCAGCACCAGGTCAGGGGACCTGAGGCTGCACCCCCTGCCTGGCTGGGCTTGACAGGGGAACTAAAACCATGCCCCCAACCCAGTGGGGCTTGACGGGGGACCTAAGGCTGCACGCCCCCCTCTGGTGCTGGGCCGGGGGACCTGAGGCTGCACCCCCCCACCTGGCAGGGTTTGACGGGGGACCTCAGGCCATGCACCCCACCCAGCGGGGCTTGACAGGGAATCTCAGGCTATGCCTCCTGCCTGGCAGGGCTTGACAAGGGTGGGACTGGCGGGGTCTGGATCTAGTCCAATGGGGGGGAGCAGCCGGGTCTGGGTCTCACGCAATTTTGAGGTGCATGTGGGTCGATGGGGACTTGGCTCTGGGTCCCGTGATGAGCCCCAGACTCTGACAGGAGGAAGGTTTTCATATACATTTTACTAATTTTCTTTAATCTCTGACACTTCTATTATAGAGAAAGGGCAAATAGCAATATTAAATTATTTCTTCTAATTAATCCCCTTTTAATGTGCACAAATTTTGTGCACCGGGTCACTAGTGATACTATAATAGATCACCTGGGGAGTAAGCGAGAAGTCCAAGAGGGAACCCTGGGACACTCCCACATTTATGCCACTGGGGGAAAAATGTATAATGTATGTTTTCCTTTCTCCTGTCAACACATACTAATTACTGATCAACCAATTTTTTTCCCAAAGATGTTCCTTGCACCCTCTGCTTCAGAAATATCTGAGGTGCTTATTAGTAATGTAGATTCCTGACCCCACTGCACACTAACCGAAACAGAAACTCTTGGAATGGGGCTCAGAATCTTTGTTTTAACAAGTTTCTCAGGGGAGTCTTATGCACACTAAAGTTTGAGCATCACAGCTTCCAAAAAGAGTTTTCTCATAGCATGTGTAGAAGATGATACTATGTGTACAAAATACTGAGTAAATAGATAAAGTGCTGACATGGGCAGAAGGCATTGCCCTGGCCCCCAGGCCACCCGGGCCTCTGCACAGCCTGAGGGCTCAATAAGTTGATGTACCTATAATCAATTCAGGTCAAATGAGAGCACTTTTTACAAAACTGTGATTATGTTTATACATTTATTCTAATAAATATCTCATTTAATATATCTACATTAGCCCTGGCCACTGTGGCTTGGTTGGAGTGTCATCCTGTACACCAGAAGTTGGTAGGTTCAATTCCCGGTCAGGGCACATACCCAGGTTGCCAGTTCAATGTCTGTGGGGAATGTTGGGAAGGCAATTGATTAATGCATCACTCTTATATCAATGTTTCTGTCTTTCTCCCTCCATTGCTCCCTCCCTCTTCCTACCTCTCTAAAATAAATACAAATAAGATATATTTGCACAAAGGGAAATATTACAAAAATATGTGAAAGTATAAAATATAGTCTACAAATTCATGGTACTGAAGTCTAAGGAAAGTAAAAAAGCTTCTTTTATTTCCACATTACAAATGAGTTCATTCTTGTTTTTCTCATATAGGCATTTAAGGACTAAAGGGTTTGTTTAACGGTTGTTTTGGTTTGTTTTATGTGTTTAAGCTTAAGGTATTATTAAGATAATAGTTCCTAAAATACATTCAGTTAAATATTAATGGTTCTATGTTTAATTTGGGACCAGTTACTTTTCCTTTATTGTTAATAACTCTTATAAAGTTCTGAAGAAAAGCATTTAAGCTGTTAAATTAGTTTGTTATTGTTTATCCCAATATATCCCAGATATATTTAATCAAAACTATTATTATTTTTCTTAAGAAAAATTAATGTCTCAAAGGTCAGTTACTGTTCAGACCCCAGTCTTACATTAAACCTGCCTGGTCTAGGAAACTGTTACAACATGACATGTGAGCAACACCAAGATAGCTTAGTGATCTGAACACTGGATAAGTAACTGGAGAGAAGTGGTGCTGAGCGAAGTGACTAGTCTAAGGAGACTCACTGCAGCAGGTGCATCTTGGCAGTAAAGAAGGATATGGTGGAAGAAAGGAAAGAGTGCCAAAGGGAGCAGGGGAGTGAGTGAGACAAACTTGTGTCTAGAATCTGGAAATTTCAGTAAAAGAAATAATTTTTTTTAAAAGAAATCATTCATGATGTCAAAATTCAAATTTAGGAACTATCCTATCTAATAAAAGAGTAATATGCAAGTTGACTGTACCTCTGCTACACCCACAAGCCACGCCCACCAGTCAATCAGGAGCGAGTATGCAAATTAACCCAACCAAGATGGCTGGGACCACGGAGCGAATAGGAGGCTTGGGTTTCCATGGCAATGGAAGAAGCCAAGCTTGCTGCACACCCTGGCCGGCCCTGGACTCTGCTCAAGGCTACAAAGTTTCAATTATAGAAGATGAATAAATCCCAACAAAAATGGCTGTGGCCATGGAGCAAGCAGGAGGCTTGGCTCTGCTCAAGGCTACAAAGTTTCAATTATAGAATAAAAATAAATCCCAGATACCAGGGCCTCTGCTTGGGTTGCTGGGGCGTGTGGCTAGCCTGCAAACCACCACAGGCCCCTCGCCCAGGCCGCCCCACACCCCAAGGGAACCCCTACCCTGGTTCAGGTCACCCTTCATGGCAAACCAGCTGGCCCCCACCCATGCACCAGGCCTCTATCCTATCTAAAAAAAGAGTAATATGCAAATTGAGCATCACTACAACACAAAAGATGGCTGCCCCCATGTGGTCAAAGATGGCTGCCCCCATGTGGACACAAGATGGTTGCCACAAGATGGCTTGCAAGGGAGGGCAGTTGGGGGAAGGCAGTTAGGGTGACCAGGCCGGCAGAGGAGGGAAGTTGGGGGCGACTGGGCCTGCAGGAAAAAGCATTTGGGGGGGACCCAGGCCTGCAGGGGAGAGCAGTTGAAAGAGACTAGGCCTGCAGGGGAGGGCAGTTAGGGGTGACCAGACCTGCAGGGGAGGGCAGTTAGGGGCAATCAGGTTGGCAGGGGAGCAGTTAGGCATCAATCAGGCTTTCAGAGGAGTGAGTAGGGGGTGATCAGGCTGGCAGGCAGAAGCGGTTAGGGGCAATCAGGAAGGCAGGCAGGCAAGCATTTGGGAGCCAGCAGTCCTGGATTGTGAGAGGGATGTCCCAGATTGGAGTGGGTGCAGGCTGGGCTGAGAGATACCCGCCCCAGTCCACGAATTTCATGCACTGGGCCTCTGGTATACATATAATGGAAGAGAAATGAGAAAAACAATGACACTTATGGGAAGGTTTTTATCCCATCTTATAAAGATGGAATATGCTAATTGACTGCCACACCCTCAAAGATGATGGCGCCCACAGCCACAAGATTGTGATTCCCAGTCCCCTCAGCCCCTCTGGGGCAGCGGGTGCACAGAACGGCCATGCCCGCCCCCAGGTGGGTCCAGCTGCTCCGTGTGCCTGCCTCCGGAGTTCCCCAGACCCCTCAGCCCCCCAGCTGCCCAGGGCTGGCCTGAGGCACAGGCAAGCCTCAGATGGCAGCTGCCCAGCTGCCCAGGGCCACCAGAGGCTCAGGTAACCAGGGCCGGCCAAGGCTTGTGCTGCCGGCAGTGGCAGCAGCAGAGGTGTGATAGGGCATTGCCTTCCCCTGATCACTGGGTTGCCTCCCGCCCCTGAGGGATCCTGAACTGTGAGAGGGGCAGGCTAGGCTGAAGGACCCCCCTCCACTGCATGAATTTTCATGCACCGGACCTCTAGTAAATAATATAAAATCCACAAAAGCCCATAGGCATAAAAATTAGGATGAAATTTATCCTTCATATTGGGGTCTGTGGTGGCCACAATCAATAGTATATCCATAATGAAGCAAAATTTATTTTTTATTGTTATTATCACTAATAGAGGTGAGGTTAGAATAAGGTGACCAGATTTTAACATTGGTAAAGTGGGACACCATTGACGGGGGGGGGGGGGGGGGGGGGGGTTCTTGATTAAAAATTTGGTCTATATGGAGCAACAAAAATTTTTATGGAATGCAAAAATAGTATTGTAATATATTATTTTAAATTTCAACATAAGTACAATTTACAAATATAATAAATAAAAAATTATGTATAATATTATTTTGTTCTTTGGCATATTTTTCATTTGAGTGAATTTTTTTTAGTAGATTGCTGTCGTTGTTTAAAAGGTCATGAATTTGCTGTAACCTAAGTCGTAAGTGTCACTTTCAAGGCCAGCGCTAGACTTTTTGCTGCCACTATAAAATATAAATAATACGAGTACTGTCTGCTAAATTCAAGAAAATTTATGTATTTATGAAATAAATAAATAAATTACTTACCTAAATTATCTGAATAGCTGATTTGTAATGACATCACTTGTTTAACTAGCTTACTAGCACGCAGTACGATGTGTATCGTCTGAGAGACAGTTACAAAATGTTTTCGTCGTTGCCAATCCCAAAAAATGCCATTGTTCATTAAGTCCAAACAATGGTGGTCGAATTCTAACAACTGATCAACAATGCAAACTTTGATAAGCAGTTCTCAATAATCAGTTCTCAACAATTACTTGTTATTATTAAAGTTTAACATTATAAAATTAACAAAAATAATATAAAACTCATATCCTGGCTAAATAGCCACATGGTCGCCGAAAACTGTATATTCCCTTCCCGTTCTCCCGCTGTTCCCTAGATTGTCGTGCATTCTTTCCAAAAATCGGGACTTTTTTAAAATGCCGCAGGATGCGGGACAAATTGTTAAAAATCGGGACTGTCCTGCCAAAAGCGGGACGTCTGGTCACCTTAGGTTAGAATCATGATTTTTAGGCTGTTAAGAAAGAGGGTTTGCTAAACCTGAGCTCCAGAATTCTTTAGATTTAACCACCGATTCAAGTCAGCACAGCCTCCAGAATGTTCCCTGGAGAATATTCTTTCTTCTCCCAACAGTAGCAGCAAAACTAACACTCACTGCAGGCATCTTGCTCCCTGGAGGAATAAAGATAGAATAGACACAGTTTGTCCAGATATTTCTAACCAGAAACATTGCTCCAGTTAATGAAGCAGAAGCAGAGTAGGTAGAGGGGCAGAGAAAGGCCAAAGGGTGTCAAAATTCCTCCTCTAGGAAACCAGGAGGGGGAAAGTGTTTACTCTAACATTAGACTTCCAGGCCTAGTGACTGATGAAAGAAATGACCCCTGAAAGAGAACAAGAAGGCATCAGTTACAGCATCGTAAAAAATTAAATGCCTGATTGCTTGGGTAAAGGAATGGGGGATCAAGTGGATGCTGTTAGGAACTGTATAATGAGCCAAGGTTTTGGTGTTATGGAAATGGAAAAGCATCTACCAAGTATTCTTAGGAATATATAGGCAAAAACACAAAATTTAATGTCAATGACCATGAAAAAGAAAATCACGATAAACACTTCTGTTATGTAATTGTATTCTTAAAGAAATCAGTAACGATATATAGCTTTAGAGGTTAAAATTGTGGCCTGATTGTGGACACTTCTCTACCAGACATACACACACACACGCACGCATGCACACACACATGCACACACAAACACATACACACATTCACATACACTTATTTTACTGACCTCACTCTGTACCCCATAAGGTAATCACTGTTATTCTTAATTCTGATAAAATTCTGGAAATTCTGGAACCTTACTAAGCGTTAGATATGTAATTGATTGCTTGCAATAATATTTGAATGGTTGATTCCAGGAGTTAAATGAAAAGAAATAACAACTATTTAACCCACTATTTGAATTGCATGCACTGGTCTCTAGGAGCACCATTTTCTGTCTTCTGAACTGTGCTGCCTATGTCAATTCTGTGACTTCCTCAAGCCTCTATTTATACAATTAAAAAATGTACATAAATATTAAAACATGTGGCCCATCACTGGCTGGACCTCCCTCTCCCTTATCCCCACCTCTTCATCAGAACTCCCTCTTCAGTGTACAGTTTAATAATAGTATTTTCATTCTTAAGAATTTTCAAACAATGACATAAGAAGTAGTAAGTGATATCTGATGTCATTACTTTAATTTGTACCACCTACCAGCTAATTTCATAAAAGTAAGATTGAATGTTGCTGAACTGAAGGATCAGTTGGCTTAATTAGAATCTTAGATTAAATAAATGAATTATATTCAAAACTTTGGAATTATTTTAAAATATAAATTCTGCAAGAACTCTGTAAGGAAGTTAATTTGTAGCAACATTTATTACCATATCATAAATCAATAAATTTGTACTCATGTAAATTGTAAGGAAAATATACTTCTGTATGTTTGTTTTAAAAATGCCTGCATGCTGTTAGAAATATTAGATGGACTATGTGAGTTCTTCAAGGCTCATTTCTTTTTAAAAAAATGTTTTTATTGATTTTAGAGAGAGATAAAGGGAGAGGGAGAGAGCAATAGAAACATTGATGAGAGAAAAACAATATTGATCTGGTGTCTCCTGCAGGCCCCAGCTGGGGATTGAGCCAGCAACCCAGGTATGTGCCCTGGAAATCAAATCAGTGACATCTTGGTGCATGGGATGATGCTCAACCACTGAGCCACACCAGCTGGGCAAGGCTTATTTCTTGAAGACAATAGTTCTCAAAGTGCAGTGCCCAGTCCAGCAGCATCAGCATGCCCTGAGAACTTAGAAGTATATAATCGGACCCCATCCCACACCTACTGAGTCAAGAACTCTGGGGGTTGGGATCCAGAAATCTGTTAAAACCGTTTCTCCAGTGACTCTGATGCAAGCTCAAGTTTGAGAACCATAGGTCTATGTGAATCCATGATGTCTATTCCGACATTCTCTTCTAAATATGAGAAGCTGCAGTTGAGTCTCAAAAAGTCAGATAGCATCCCAGAAATTCATGACATAAAAGTAGTAAATTATGGTGGCATAATGAATGTCTTTTTTAGGAAAATGAATGTTTGAATGACAATCTTGCCCTTTTCTTGTCCAGAGAAGATGGGTTTAGGATTCACAAGCTTATATAGGGTGAGTTAAAAGTAGGTTTAAATTTGTGAGTATGTGAAATAGAGTTTATTCTTGTATTACTTTATTAATTATTGTATTATTTTCCATATAAATAACTTATTGAGCCCACAACCTGGACATGGTTTCTGACCGGGACTTGATGGCTTCTGTAAATTTATTTTCCCCCACCATGTATAATTCAGAGTAAAAGGATACTTAGGTAATTTCCTAATTTAGAGCAAGACAAAAAGGCCTAGTCATGTCTGTTGGAACCTACCCAATACAATTTTTACATATTGTTCATTTAGTAGAAATGATTCTCATTCCCCAATGATAAATTTTTTAGATTGCTCGTACTTTTTAGATGAATATTTTCAGGATTATCTTGTTTTGAGTCCTTAGGGCAGCCAAAGGAACTAGAAGAGGATGTTCCAAAAAAGCAGTTTTAAGCTCTGCCTAAAGTGTGTTGTGAAAAACATGCTCTTGGAGTAGACCAAAATACCACCTAGGTTGTCAGGCCCACAAAGATTTTACCAATTTATATAGCTTCCTGGGAATTGACTCAGCACCCTTTCAAAAATCTCTATATATAAAAGCCTAAGTGACCGGATGACCAATGCATCTCCATGACACACACTGACCACCAGGGGGCAGATGCTCAATGCACAGGATTGGGCTCCCTCCTGTCTGGATCAGGCCTGTGGGGATTGGGCCAAAACTGGCTTTCCAACATCCCCCGAGGGGTCCCGGATTACGAGAGGGCACAGGCCAGGCCGAGGGACTCCACCAATGCACAAATCCATGCACCGGGACTCTAGTATATATATTGATTGATTGATTTCAGAGAGGAAGGGAGAGAGAGATAGAAATATAAATGATGAGAGAATATAATAGATCGGCTGCCTCTTGCACATCGCCTACTGGGGATCAAGTCTAACCCTAACCTGGACTTGAACTGTGGCCTCCTGGTTCATAGGTCGATGCTCAACCCCTGAGCCACATTGGCAGGGCACTCAGCACCCTTCATAGAAATAATCTAATGGTGGTCTTTTTTCTTAATTTCTTTAAAATAGTACTTTCTAATACAATGTATAGTAATTTAGTCAACAGTTCTCTATTGTTCTCATACCTGGGGTATTTTGAACATTGCTTTGTTAAGCACTCTTATATAGTACTGAGACCTTTGATGATATCTTTCAATATGTGCCAAAAGGCATGTATACTTTGTTATATATTGCTAACTTGCCCCCTAGACTTCTATTACTAACTAAATAATTCAAATTTTAAGGGATCTCTTTTATTTATGTGCTTGCTAACACTAGTTAATTAGTATGTATTGTTATGCATAGTATACATTTTAAATGAAAATTTCTTTACTAGTGAGGTTAGATATTTAAAAAATTTACTAGCCAATTGGATTTCCTCCTTTGTTATTTATTTTATTTGCCAAGCTTTCTATTAGATATTTATCTATCTTATTGATTTTAAGAGCTTTTCATATATTAATGACCTTTATTCATTAATTATCTTAATGACACACTGCAAATACTTCTTCAAAATATTCTTTATTTTTTTAATTAATTTTTCTAGCTTAATTGAGATATAATTGACATTATGTAAGTCTAAGGTGCAGCATACTGATTTGATACATTTATATACTGCAAAAATGATTACCACTGTAGCATTAGCTAACACCTCTATGCCATCATACATCCAAGTTATTCTTTGTTTTAACTTTATTTACAGCGTCTTTTATGTTTACATTAAAAATATGTCAGTCTTGCCAGCTGGTGTGGATTAGTGGCTGAGCATTGACCCATGAACCAGTTGGTCACAGTTCAATTCCTGGTCAGGGCACATACCTGGGTTTTGGGCTTGATCCCTCAGTGGGGGACGTGCAGGAGGCAGGTGATTGATGATTCTCTCTCATTATTGATGTTTCTCTCTTCCTCTCCCTCTCCCTTCCTTTCTCTGAAATCAATAAAAAAATTTAAAAAAGAAAATACACCAGTCTTTTCCCTATATGTTTCTATGTGACAACTCTAAACAATATTTTCTATGCCAAAATTACTTAAAGTTATATGCATTTTCTTTCAGTATTCTTCTTTTTTCATTTAAGTTTGTAAAATGTCCAGATTTGCTTTGATGTAAGTATAAACTAGGACTCTATCTTTTTTCTAAGGAACTCCATGTCCCAAGATAATATTAGGTAGGAATTCTTTTTGACTATTGGAGAACTGCTCAATACTGAAGGTTGAAAATTTTAGAAAAACTCCTAAACCATTTATTATTTTATCATTGTGTTTCATCAATGAATTGACTGAAAATTGACTGGTCAAGGTGAAGTAGAAGAACAAGTAGTTCAATAATTCTGACCTTTTGTCATATTAACCAGGTACTTCTCAGATTTTTATCTGAGTTTAAGAAAATTGTAGTGACTTTTTCTTCTGAAAATGATCTCAGTAAGCTATTTGTTTCAAAGCATATCTGGAAAGTAAGTTTTGTTCACTTAGTCCCTCTTTATTACTCTGTTATGATTTATGATGTAAAATCTGTTGCTAAGGCCAACTGCTATGTATTCTTTAGTCAGTGTCTCCTTTCCCAGTAAATTGAACCCTGTCTTTCTCTCCATGGAAGTCTGGGGGGAAAATAGCATCTCTGTGCCTGCTGGACTCACATATCCCTCTTAGCTTTCAAAGGAGCTTTAAGCTGATCTTTTCTTATCAGACTTGGGCACTCCTCAGGGTGCTCTTCTGCAATCATTGAGCGGTATGTTGGCTACATTACAGAGACTCCAGCCTGGTGGACTCCAAACGCAATTGCCCAAAATAGACTCAGTTCTAATTCTTACGATGTCATTCATTAGCTTCTCAATTCTTGCTACAGCCCCTTAATCTTATAGTAGTATTCTAAGTTTTGCATCTGCAGCAAGAGATAATAATGCTGATGTATTCTACCAGGAGGCTGTTAGGATTAGCTAATTAATAGCCACAAAGAGCCTTTGAAATAGAAAGTGCCAAATGTCTTCTCTGACCCTCCTTTTGCTTGTCTTTTCATCTGTTCTTTGTTGTCATGCTGTATGCTATGATCTACTTTCAGAGTGCTTAGGCTCATCTAAGTTTCAATTCGATTACTTCCAAAAGACATCTAAATACAATCAAAACTATTTTGGTTTCCAACTATAGAAAGGCATCCTGCTTTTTTAGCTCAGTGCCTGGGGGAAATGAGTCATAGGTTGGTTCTGATCCAAGTCACTGGAATGTTTAAAATGTCTGATGCGAAAGGCCCAATATGTAATAGCATAAGGAAATTTCAAGAGATTGAGAATTCAAATGACCAGAAAGCTCTAATAACTGGAAAGCATTTTCCTGACAATTATGCTTTTGTGAAACAAGGTGTTTAAACATTTGATTTAAAAAATATATACACAACTTCAAGGACCTGTCACACACTGCTCAATCTTTTATAGAGATATATTTATAGACTTGATGACCACATAATTTATCATCCAAACCAGGACACTTTGGAGAGTGAAAAAGATGCTGTTAGTGATTTTATCAGATGATCAGGTTTATATCAGAGCCATCCCAGGCTAATGAAATGTATGATCATCCTGCATATTCATCTACTTAATGATAATCACTGGTATTTTGCTTAATGATAATGATTGACTCAGGCAAGATTTCCAGTTTCTCTGTTATTGACAAAAATAGTAACACTAAAGGTTTTTTGTTTAACTTTGTGTTAATTAAGCAATTAGACATTTCTGTTTACTTACCACTCTGGAAACATTAATGCTCATAATTCAGAAAGAGACTAGGCACTAATTAAATAAAGCAATTGTCTGTTTTCAGGGTATTAATGTTATGTCTTTTATTTTTTATTAGCCCCATCTAATGCATGTCCTTTCCATAATCCTGCTCTCCATAAATGCGTGGTATAAAGGAGGTGGGCAGTTAGCAGACCTAGCAGAGACTCAGAGCGTTTTCACCTAGTCCAGGGCTGCGTTATTTTAGGAATGACTTGCGCACTGTGGAAGAGATCATGCTAACAAGTAGCAGCTCCCCACTCAGGTGCTGTGGCTCTAACTAATCATAGCTCAGATCAAGAGCAAAGAAATAAGACATTTATTCTGATTTTAGTGTCAATAAAAATAACTAATTTGTTTTCCTAATAGAGATTTCTAGACCCCAACCTCAGAGAAGCTGATGCTTGACTAAGGACCCAGAATCTGCATTGCTCAAATAGATCAGGTTATTCTGAAGCAAGTGGCCAAGTACCTCTTTATAAAAAATGATTCCAAATTTTAAACATCAAAGTTTGAGCCATAGCTAGCCATTTATAAAATACAGTCTGGACAATGATTACTGCAACTTGAGAGGCTAAACAAATCTAACATCTACACTAATAAAAGAGAAACATGCAAATTGACCATCACTCCACTATGCCCACCAGTCAATCAGAGCAAGTATGCAAATTTACCCAACAAAGATGGTGGTTAATTTGCATATGCAGATGCAGGGCAGGGGTGGTGGTGGCAGCAGTGGCGGCAGGAGGGAAGCCCGCTGCAGCAGGCTTCGCTCCCTTCTCTGCTTCGCTCAGGCCGCAGGAAGCCCTATTCTTGTAGGAATCTTCCTGCAACGGACCTCTAGTTTCCTATAAAATAAAAGTAGGAGAACCTACTTTTCTTTTTAAAATGTTAAATGAGAGAAAAAAATTAAAATGTTAAAAGTAGAGAAAGTAGAGGAACCTGCTTTTCTTTTGAAGAAAAAAATGTACAATGTTAAATGATGTAAAACTAGAAACTTGATTTAAGAAACCTTTCCTAAATAACTATACATCTTAAAATGCCTCAGGTTATTTTGAAACACGTGAACAGTGATCTTCACATACACTGAGAAACACTATTATTAAAAGCTAAAGATTTTTGTCTCTCTCTGACTTATTTCATGCAGCACAATACCCCCTAGGTCCACCCATGTTGCTACAGATGGCAAGAATTCATTTTTTTATGGCTGAGTTCATATTTCATTGTATATATGCACCACTTTTTCTTTACTTTATTCATTCATCTATTGATAGACACTTAGAATAAATGGGTTGTACACAAGAAACTAATATAATACTGTATGTCAACTGTAATTTAAAAATAAAAATTATTAAAATTTGGAAAAATAGTAATAAAGCTAAAGATAACTTAGCTGACCATAGCAAGAATTTATATTAAATTGCAATGATTTTAAAAATAGATTCTACAATTTTGGGTATTATTATTTATAAGATAGATCCTATACATTTAAGGTATTATTATTATTATTATTATTATCCAACAAACCATAAGCAAATATCTTGAAATCTCTTATAATGTAAATAGAATCCTGGGTGCATGAAATTCGTCCACTTGGAGAGTTCCCTCAGCCCAGCAGGAGCCCTCTTGCAGTCTGGGGCCTAGGCGAGTGGTTAGGAGAGGCTCCTGCCACTGCCACTGCACTCGCCAGCCATGAGCCCAGCTCAGGGCTTCTGGCAGAGTGGCGCTCCCCCTGTGGGAGTGCACTGACCATCAGGGGACACCTCCTGTGTTGAGTGTCTGCCCCTTGGTGGTCAGTGCACATCATAATAACCGGTCATTCTGCTGTTTGATCAATTTGAATATTAGCCTTTTATTATATAGAATGGGAAAATTAGACAAAGTACACAAAACACATATGCTCATGCAAATTATGTTTTATTTCTCTGGTTATTTAGAAAGTGTTTGAAGACTTATATGTGTTTCTGAACTTGTTCCAACTTCCTTATAATATTTTAAAACAGTCCAAGTTGTTATTATAATCCTATCTAATAAAGAGGGAATATGCTAATTGACCCTCACACTGTTGCAAAGATGGCGGCGCCCACAGCCAATAAGGAGGGAATATGATAATTGACTGCCATGCCCTCAAAGATAGAGGTGCCCAAAGCCACAAGATGGCAGCGCCCAGTCCTTTCAGCCCCGCTGGGGTGGCAGGCATGCAGCAAGGCGGGCCTAGCTACTCTGTGCACCTGCCTCCAGAGTCCCCCTGTACCCTCAGCCCCCCAGTCGCCCAGGGCTGGCCTGTGGCACAGGAAAGCCTTGGATGGCAGCTGCCCAGCCACTCAGGGCCACCCAAGGCTTAGGTAACCAGGGCCGGCCGAGTCTTGCGCTGCCAGCAGAGGTGTGATGGGACGTCACCTTCCCCTGATCGCTGGATCGCCTCCTGCCCCTGAGGGCTCCTGGACTGTAAGAGGGGGCAGGCCGGGCTAAGGGACACCCCTCCAGTGCATGAATTTTCATGCACTGGGCCTCTAGTCCTATATAATAAAAGCCCAGTGCCCAAAATGGTGGATCGACCAGAATGACCAGACACCTGGGCGATCAGTTAGGCAGCCAAGTGGTTAGGGGCAATGAGGCAGGCAGGCAGAGGAAGTTAGGGGCAACCAGGCAGGCAGGCGAGTGGTTAGAGTGATCAGGTAGGCAGGCAGAGGCAGTTAGGGGTGATCAGGCAGGCAGGGGAGTGGTTAGGGGCGATCAAACAGGCAGGCAGCCGAAATCGGTTTGGCTCAGTGGATAGAGCCTTTGGACTGAAAGGTCCCAGGTTCGATTCCGGTCAAGGGCATGTACATTGGTTGCGGGCACATCCCCAGTAGGGGGTGTGCAGGAGGCAGCTGGTCGATGTTTCTCTCTCATCGATGTTTCTGGCTCTCTGTCCCTCTCCCTTCCTCTCTGTAAAAAATCAATAAAATATATTAAAAAAAAACAAAAAAACAGGCAGGCAGAGGTGGTTAGGGGCAATCAGGCAGGCAGATCAGTGGTTAGGTGTGATCAGGAAGGCAGGCAGAATGGTTAGGGGTGATCAGTCAGGCAGGCCAGCAGTTAGGAGCCAGTGGTCCTGGATTGCGAGAGGGATATCCGACTGCCTGTTTCGGGCCAATCCGCAGTGGAATCGGGCCTAAACCAGCATTGGGACATCCCCGAAAGGTCCCGGATTGCAAGAGGGTGCAGGCCGGGCTGAGGGACCCCTTCCCCCCCCTCATGCACAAATTTTGTGCACAGGGCCTCTAGTCTATATAATAAAAGCCTAAGCCACCATTAAGGTAGAACAATCAGAACGACTGGCCGCTATGATGCACACTGACCACCAGGGAGCAGATGCTCAATGCAGGTGCTCTCCCCTGGTGATCAGTGCCCTCCCATAGGGGGAGCGTTGCTCAGCCAGAAGCCCTGAGCCAGGCTCACAGCTGGCAAGTGCAGCAGTGGTGGTAGGAGCCTCTCCTGCCTCCACAGTGGTGCTAAGGATCAGTGAGCCAAGCGGTAAGGAGCAGCAAGTGGGTGGGTGGTAAGGAACGAGGGGTCCCGGAGTGCAAGAGGGTGCAGATCGGGCTGAGGGACCCCCCCTATGCATGAATTTTGTGCACCCGACCTCTAGTTGTTTAATAATGGTAACAATAGACAACAGTTATATGCTAGGTTTGTGCTAAGTGATGTGCATATAAAGTAATTTATCATGAATCTATTCATTCTTATTAATTAGTCCAACAAGTATTTATTTGCCTTCTATGAAATGGGACAGGTCATGCAAGATGCCAGTGATGGTGATGAACACTATAGATGATGATAGAGCTCTGCCTTCAAACCTCAACATTGACATTTAAAGACAACTTACTAAGAGAAACACTATTATTAAAAACTCAAGACTTTTGTGTTTCTTTGACTTATTGATCAAATAGATGTGCAGATATTGATTATAAAGAAACATGCTATAACTCAAAGCCCTTTTTCTTAGGTTAATTTTTTAGCTGAATCTTAATAAAATACAATTGAAACAAGAAAAGAGACATATGGTAGATGTTTTGACATTGAAGAGGAACAAAGGTTTCAAGAAATTATTTTTCTGAAAAGGAAAACAAACCTTGAATTTCTTCCATTTTTAATTATTGGGATTTTCTAAAGGCTTTGCATGAAAGCCATTACAAATTCCTACAATAAATCAAAAGGAAAAGTATATTTTAGAACATTAAAACAAAAATACAAAAAAGCAACAAATATAGTTTTTATCTCTAATTTTCACAATTCCTGGACTAAATTATGTTTAATTAAAATTAAACAACCATTCCTATAGAAAATTTCATGAAAAAAGCCTTAATTCAAATCAGAGAATTCACTATTTACTAGTTATGAGCTATCATAGTTATTGAACTAAGCCCTCCTACTTTATCTAAAATATAAATGAAAATAATACTGATTTCACTGGGTTGTTCTGAGTATTTAAACAAAGATACTGTATTTAAAGTATTTAGCACTGTGTATGGCACATAATAAATGCTCAAGAAATATTAGCTATCTATTTTACTCTGTCAAATATTTAATTCATTATTTCTCAATTCTATTTTCTGTAATATGAGTACAACATTGTATTGTATAACAGTAGGGCTTGTGATGATTTAATGAATATTATGTAACTAAGGCATTTTTCAAAATATAAGCAAAAGAACACAACTTTATAAATCACAATTCTAACTGTGCCATAAATTTGAAGATATAGCTCACTTTTATACAAGCTGATCTGTGGTTGCATATTCAGCACTTCTCTCCTTTGATTCTGTACTTTATAGGAGTATAATTGAGAGGCCTTCAATTATAGAGAAAAGAACTGATGAGTCTTTAAACCATTCCTCTTATGGGAATAATTTCTCTGACTCAATCCAGACACAAATCACGTTTGGAGAATAAATTTGACAACTGTTTCTAAGCTTACTTATGCAGGACTTCTTATATCTGCCCCCACACTGACCCTAACCACCCCTGTATTTTTTCCTTTATTATCTTGTCATTTTATTACATATTATAAGACCTCTCAAATATTCTTTGGGGAACTTCAGGAAAATTTTAAGTGTTTATGGTAGATTAGATCATGCTTTACAAAGGTGCAAATTTTGGTGTGGGAAATTTAGGAGAGAACTGATGCTAAAAGTATGTCTAGAGAGTTCTAATCAAGATGGCAGTTTAGGTAAACTCTGTGCTCATATCTTCCCATGACCTCATCAAATCATAACTAAATTTTTCAACAGTCAACCTGAAGAACTATCTGAAGACTAGTTGAAAAGAAGTCCTATAACTAAGGATATAAAGGAACAGCCAAGTTGAGACTGGTAAGAGGGGTAGAAACATGAAACTGGCTGGCCCTATACTCACCCACGTGTAGTGGTTCAGAATCGGGAGGAATATCTTTGGTATGGAGATTTTTCCTCAGGAGTGAAGGGTCCCAGCCCTATATTGGGCTCCCAAACCCAAAATACCAGTGCTGGGAGGAGGGACTCCCACAATATCTGACTATGAAAATCAATGGGAATTCCATGTGTCTGGGTGAGATGGAAGGCTGCTAGAAACCCAGGTGTACTCTTAAAGGGCCCACACAGAAACTTGCTCACTCGCTGGCACGAACCTTGGGCTCCGGTGGAAGAGTAATAGCTTTGGGGGCTCCAGAAACATAAAGGGAGAAACTGAGTTGTGTGGCTTCCAGGCAAGGGCTGGAGGGAGAGCTGCCATTGTCCCTATGTTAAGCCCTCCCCCCACATGGCCAAATCTGATCTGCATTAACCTGGTAAACACAACTTGCCCCACCCTGTTGATTCCCTGAGACCCTGCCTAACCCAACTCACATATGCCCAAGGCTCTTCAGTGGCTAAGTCTTACAGGCAGCTGGTAGGCAGTGGCAGACCTCAGGGTACCCTTTTGCTAACCAGTATCAGGTCTGGTAATGGTGGCAGCCAGCTTTGATTAGAATGGCCTCTCCCATGCACCTCCAGGTCCAGAACAGGCAGCTATCAATTGTAGAGTGCTTTGTGGCTCCTACCAGGTAGCTCTGGTCTGATCCCAAGCAACAGCTGATCTTGGCCTGCACTGGAACTCCTCCCAAGAGGCCCCAGAACCAACACACCAGTGGCTGGCTTCAGACGAACACAAAGCACTACCCAGTTAGTTCCATAAGCAACAAACCGGGATTAGCTCCACAAATACCAGAGTCTGTAGGGGCAAATCCCACTCTGTGGGCTCAGGCCCCACACAACTCCTCCTATGCCGTGGTCATGGCCAATACTCAAAGCCAGTCAGCCTGAAGGTCAACCTCACCTACTGATGTACCAACAGCAATCAAAGCTCAGCTACAACAGGAGGGCACACACAACCCACAAAAGGGACACTCCTGGAGCACCCAGCCCAGATGATCAGGGAGACTGCACCACTGGGTCACACAGGACACCTATATAAGGCCACCCTGTCAAGACTGGAAGATGAAGCAGATCTACCTAATACAAAGAAACAAACAAAGAGAGGCAGTTAAAATGAGGAGACATAAAACTATGTCCCACCATGAAAGAATAGGAGAAAACTCTAGAAAAAGAAATGAAATGGAGACATGCAATCTACCAGATACAGTGTTCAAAACATTAGTTATAAGCATGCTCAAGGAACTTTGTGAGAATTTCAACAAAGAGATAATAAGCTTAAAACAGGACATAGCGCCCTAGCTGGTTTGGCTTAGTGGATAGAGCGTTGGCCTTCGGACTGAAAGGTCCTAGGTTCTATTCCAGTCAAGGGCACATGCCTGGGTTGCGGGCTCAATCTGCTGTGGAGCATGCAGGAGGCAGCTGATCAATGATTCTCTCTCATCATTGATGTTTCTATCTCTCTCTCCCTCTCCCTTTCTCTCTGAAAATCAATAAAAATATATTTTAAAAAAGGACATAGAAATCATATGAAAGAACCAGGCAGATATGAAGAATATAATAACTGAAATGAATATACTAGAAGGAATCAACATCCAATTAGGTGAAGTAGAGAACTGAATCAGTAATTTGGAAGACAGGGTAGCAGAAAATATCCATTAGAACACCAAAAAGGAAAAAAGAATCCAAAATATGACAACAGTTTGAGGGACCTTTGGGACAACATCAAACATAACATTTGTATCACAGAGGCACTAGAAGGAGAAGAGAGAGAACAAGGAATTGAGAACATAATTTGAAAAAATAATGACTGAAAATTTCCCTAATATGGAGAAAGAAATAGACATACAAATTCAGGAAACACAGAGAGTCCCTAGCAAGGTGTACTCAAATAGTCCCACATTAAGACACATCATAATTAAAATGCCAAAGTCTAAAGGCAAAGAGAGAATCTTAAAAGCAGCAAGAGAAAAGTAATTACTTACTATAAGGAAGCTCCTGTAAGATTTTCAGCTGATTTCCCAACAGAAACTTCATTCCATAAGGGACTGGCACAAAATATGCAAAGTGGTGAACAGCAAGGACCTACATCCAAGACTAATCTACCCAGCAAGGCTATCATTTAAAATTGAAGGAGAGATACAGAGCTTCCTGAACAACAACACAAATTAATCACCACCAAACCAGTTTTATAAGAAATGTAAAAGAACTTTGTTAAGAAGAAGGGGGGAAAATAACATAAATATAAATAATAAAATGGTAATAACTCATACCTACGATAATCACTTAAAAC
The DNA here is from genome assembly GCF_951640355.1 of Cnephaeus nilssonii. Taxonomy (NCBI): domain Eukaryota; kingdom Metazoa; phylum Chordata; class Mammalia; order Chiroptera; family Vespertilionidae; genus Cnephaeus; species Cnephaeus nilssonii. The sequence continues at coordinate 59,243,031 of NC_137079.1, read as the reverse complement.
GTAAATGGACTAAATGTCTAATCAAAAGACATACGGTAGCTGAATCAATAAGAAAATAAGACCCATACATATGCTGTCTACAAGAAACCCACTTCAGATTGAAAGACACACAGAGACTGAAAGTAAAGGGATGAAAAATATATTTCATGCAAATGGAAACAAAAAACTGGGATAGCAATACTTAGACAAAATAAATTTTAAAACAAACACTATAATAAGAGACAAAGAAGGACATTTCATAATAAAAAGTGATCAATCCAACAAGATGATATATCCCTTGTAAACATGTATGTACCCAATATAGGAGCACCTAAATATATAAAACAAATCCCATAAAGAAAGAGATTGGTAGTAATAGAGTCCTAGTAGGTGACATTAACCCTTCATTGTCATCAATGATTAGGTCTTCCAGACAAAATTAACCAGGAAACAATGGCCTTAAATGACACATTAGACCAGATTGATTTAATTGATATTTTTAGAGCATTTTACCAAGAGCAGCAGATTATACATTCTTTTCAAGTGCACATGGAATATTTTCCAGGATGGACCACATTTTAGCACACAAAACAAATCTCAATAAATTTAAGAAAAATATTAAAATCATATCAAGCATTTCTTCTGACCATAATGGCATTAGATAAAGATGTGGTATAGCCCTAGCTGGTTTGGCTTAGTGAATAGAGCATTGGCCTGTGGACTGAAGGGTCCCAGGTTCAATTTCAGTCAAGGGCACATGCCTGGGTTGTGGGCTCAATCCCCCATAGGGGGTGAGCATGAGGCAGCCAATCAATGATTCTAACTCATCATTGCTGTTTCTATCTCTCTCTCTCTCCTTCTCCCTTCCTCTCTGAAATCAATAAAAATAAATTTTTTAAAAAGATACGGTACATATATAAAATGGAATTTTATTTGGCCCTAAAAATGAATGAAATCATACCAATTGATATAATATGGATAGACCTAGAGAGTTATTATGCTAAGTGAAATAAGTCAGACAGCAATATATATACCATATGATTTTACTTATATGTGAAATCTAAAGAACAATATGAACAAACAAAACAAAACAAAAAACAGAAACAGACTCATAGATACAGAGAATAAACTGATGGTTGCCAGATTGGGGGGATAGAGACTAGGTGAAAAAGGTGAAGGGATTAAGAAATACAAATTGGTAGTTACAAAATATTCCCAGGGATGTAAAGTACAGCATAGGGAATATAGTCAATCCTATATTAAGGTGACCAGATGTCCCGCTTTTGGTGGGACAGTCCCGATTTTTAACAATTTGTCCCGCGTCCCACGGCGTTTTAAAAAAGTCCCGATTCTTGGAAAGAATTCACGACAAGCTAGGGAACGGTGGGAGAACGGGAAGGGAATATACGGCGGCCATGTGGCTATTTAGCCAGGATATGAGTTTTATATTATTTTTGTTAATTTTATAATGTTAAACTTTAATAATAACAAATAATTGTTGAGAACTGATTATCGAGAACTGCTTATCAAAGTTCGCATTGTTGATCAGTTGTTAGAATTCGACCACCATTGTTTGGACTTAATAAACAATGGCATTTTTTGGGATTGGCAACGACGAAAACATTTTGTAACTGTCTCTCAGACGATACACATCGTACTGCGTGCTAGTAAGCTAGTTAAACAAGTGATGTCATTACAAATCAGCTATTCAGATAATTTAGGTGAGTAATTTATTTATTTCATAAATACATAAATTTTCTTGAATTTAGCAGACAGTACTCGTATTATTTATATTTTATAGTGGCGGCAAAAAGTCTAGCGCCGGCCTTGAAAGTGACACTTATGACTTACGTTACGGCAAATTCAGAGGAAAAATAATACAAGTTAGTATTATTATTACTTAGAAAGAAATATAGGATTAAAATAATTTTTAAAATATAGTTACTTTATAACAATCAAATTAATTTAATTTATAAACTAACAATAAAATATGTTCATGTAATTATGTACCTATTTACTGTGTTTTTGAGCAATATGTATATAATAATTTATAATATAATTTTAAATTATTTTTTTTAGATTTTTAACATAATGAGTAAGAAAAGAGGATGCAAATTCAACGATGATCTAAGAAGTGAATTTCCTTTTATTAAAAAAACCAAAAGCGATTATAATATAGACCAAATTTTTAATCAAGAACACCCCTAGTCCGAAACTGGTTTGGCTCAGTGGATAGAGCGTCGGCCTGCGGACTCAAGGGTCCCAGGTTCAATTCTGGTCAAGGGCATGTACCTTGGTTGCAGGCACATCCCCAGTAGGGGGTGTGTAAAAGGCAGCTGATCGATGTTTCTCTCTCATCGATGTTTCTAACTCTCTATCCCTCTCTCTTCCTCTCTGTAAAAAATCAATAAAATATATTAAAAAAAAAAAAGAACCTCCTCCCACCCCCCCCCCCCCCCCGGATCAGTGGTGTCCCGCTTTACCAATGTTAAAATCTGGTCACCTTATCCTATATAATAAAGAGGTAATATGCAAATTGACCATCACTCCAACACACAAGATGGCCGCCGCCATGTGGTCAAAGATGGCCACCCCCATGTGGTCAAAGATGGCCTCCCCAATGTGGACACATGATGGCCGCCACAAAATGGCCAGCAGGGGAGGGTGATTGTGGGCAATCAGAAGAGCAGGGGAGGGCAGTTGGAAGGGACCAGGCCTATAAGGGAGAGCAGTTGGTAGGGACCAGGCCTGCAGGAGAGGACAGTTGGGGGGGAACCAGGCCTGCAGGGAAGGGCAGTTGGGGGTGAGCAGGCCGGCAGGGGAGGGCAGTTAGGGGCAACCAGGCTGGCAAGGGAGGGCAGTTGTGGGGGAACAGGCCTGCAAGGGAGGGAATTTTGGGGTGATTAGGCCTGCAGGGGAGGGCAGTTGGGGGTGACCAGGCCTGTAGGAGAGGGCAGTTGGGGGGGCCAGGCCTTCAGGGGAGGGCAGTTGGGGGTTACCAGGCCTGTAGGGAAGGGCAGTTGGGGGTGAACAGGTCAGCAGGGGAAGGCAGTTAGGGGCAACCAGGCTGGCAAGGGAGGGCAGTTAAGGGCTATTGGGCCGGCAGGGGAGCAATTAGGCATCGATCAGGCTGGCAGGGGAGTGGTTAGGGGGTGATCAGGCAGGCAGGCAGGACATCGAGTGGTTGGGAGTCAGCAGTCCTGGATTGTGAGAGAGATGTCCGACTGCCCGTTTAGGCCCACCTGGATTGGGCCTAAACGGACAGTTGGACATCACTCGAGGGGTCCCAGATTGGAGAGGATGCAGGCTGGGCTGAGGGACACACACACCTCCCCCACCCATGCACGAATTTCGTGCACCGGGCCTCTAGTAATATTATAATAACTGTATGACGCCAGGCGAGTACTAGATTTATTGGGGGATCATTTTGTAAATTATAAAAATGTCTGTCCACTATGGTGTACACTGAAATTAATATACAGTGATATTGAATATGAACTGTAATTGAAGAATAAAAAAGTACAAAAATAAGCCTTTGAGAGGGAAAAAACAAAGCTAGTGCCACTCTCCTAGTCAGAGTTCACAAAAGCAGCCCCCACATTTCCTGACAACTCCTTAAGTCCTTTTGTACCAATCAGAAGCAAATTGGTTGCCCCCAGTACAGCTCATGTGGGAACTATATGCAGGGATATACAGACACTTACTTTGGTTTTTCTATTGTGCAAATACTTAGTAATTTCATATTTTTGGGACACATATATACTAAAATATTATTTCTTTTTCTATTTCCTACCAAAATCTCTAATATATTTAATCACCCTCTATTTAGATAAAAATACTTGCTAAGGATAATATTTCATCATTTGCACCATTACAATATCCAGAACACAGATTTAAGTGTTTTCAATTTTGTCCTTAACTAGAAGCCCTATGCACGAATTTCTGCAAGAATAGGCCTTCCTTCCCCTGGCTGCTGGCACCGGCTTCCCTCTGGCACCCGGGACCTGGGCTTCCCTCGCAGCCCCAGCTTCGTCTGGAAGGATGTCTGGTCTAATTAGCATATTATGCTTTTATGATTATAGATAACTGATTTGGAGCGGAAAAGCATTTATAGGTAGGCGACGAAAAATTCCTTCTTCCTTCTGGATTCTTTAGCTAGCCTAATAAATTGACTTAAGACAGAATAACAAAAAAACAAACAAACACAAATTTAATTATGTACAGAAGGGTCCCCTCAAAGACATGAGACACAAAGACAGTCAGGCAATTGAGATTTATATACCACCTTGAGTAAGGTGAAGGGGTCTGGGGCTTCGAAGGGGAGGAAGGCAATTCACAGGAAAATGAGTAAAGCAAATATTTGGTAAACAAATGTTTGCCATGCCATATAGATAAGTCTTTCTGATATAAAAAATTATCATTGGTAATAGCTCTCTTCCTGGAAAAGGCCTCCTATCTAAATTCTTTAATTTAGGGAAGTTAGAAAACTTCTTTTGAGTCTGCTGGGTATTAATTGTCTTCAGCTCAAAACAATGCACATGCCAAAGTCCCACATTTTGGGATGGCATATTCTGTTCCCCCGGACATTGATTCTGTTATCAAATAGGCAGAGGAGTAAATGGAGTGGTTATGAATGTCTTTGCCTCTTCTTACCCTTTGTGAGTACATACACAAAATTCAATATTTTTATTTCAATGACATGGCAGTCATACTCAAATAAATAGTAGCCAGTTCTTAGAATGGGAAAGAGTGCAAAAATGTTATTATTATTACTACTATTATTATCATTATTTGTTGTTGTTGGCCATTTTGTTATCAGTAGTCTTAAGAGGTTAATTAATTAATTCATTCATTCAACAAACATTCCTTGATGATTTACTGGGTGTCTAAGGTTCTAGGTGCAGAGATATAGCAGTGAACACAGGAGAACATCAAAAAACAACCCTGTACTCATGGCACTTATATTCTAGTTGGAAGAGAGCAACAATACATCCATTTTAGAGAAAAACTTTAAAAAAAGAGAGAGAATAGGAAGAATCAGATTATAATTTTTCATGTGACTAGGACCTGCCTCTCCAAGGTGACATTTAAGCAAAAGATTGGAGTTGAAGGAGGGAGTAACACAAATATCAGAGAAGGGTATCCTGGCAGCAGGAACAAGTAGTACAAAAGGCTTGAGTTGGGGTACACCTGGGCTTGCCAGAGAACATCCAGGAAGTATGACTTTCTCTTAAACAACACGCAATTTTAAAATATCAGTATTTGCCAAGCAATGTTTGGGACATACTTATACCAAAACAAACAAACAAAATAACACCAGTGTCCTGTATTTTTATTTCCTCATTCTGGCAACTCTAGATACACCTAGCATATTTGAAGGTGAGAAAGGAGGCCAATGGGTGGAGTGGAATGAGGAGGGCAAAGTAGAAACAGGTGAAAAGAGGCACTTGGGGCCAGAACGGGCAGGCCTTGTAGCCACTGTAAGAACTTTAGCATTTACTCCAACTGAGACTGGACAACATTGAAGGGTCTGTGTGGAGAGGTGCTATGACTTCTTAAAGTTTAAAAGTACCAGTCGGCCGGCTGTGTTATATGCTGGAGATCAAGGCCAGAAGACTCTCGATGGGCAGCCAACCTGTCCCCTGTGAATTATACTAGTAAACCCCACAGGCCACGCTGAGAGGCAGAACCTCCACTCCTTGATAGTGACTGCCCTTCGTTTTCTCAATGGCCAAGAGCCAGACATTGTTATGCCTTTTTCAAGATTCATTTCATACTTTCTATTCAATTTCACTGTTATAAAGTTTAAACGGGATGAGTTATTTGAGAGTGTTTTGAAAACGATGATCATTTTTTTATGCCCATGAAAGAGTGAAACACAAAAATCCTAAAGAGATATCCATCCATCAATACTTATTTATCAAATACTTCTCTTGTGCTTGCCACTGTGCTGGGAATCATGAAAAAAAAAATAGGAGACATTTATGGATGTATTGGTGTGTGATTTAAAGAAGTGCTTAAATGCAATTAAAATGAAGGGAACACTGAAAATAATGAAGCAAACCCAGACCTTTGGCTTTAAATATAGATCATGTGTCTCTGTGTTAAATCAATGAGAACTGTGCTGAGTTAACCTTGAAATACAATTCATCTTCTCGTGGTTTGTTATTTAGAAGTGTTGATTGCCCTGGGGAGAGAATTATCATTTTGTGAGTGAACTTGGGAAGTTTCTGGTGGAGATTTCCCAGCAGTTGGAACTCAGCTGATTACTGTATTTGCCCAATGTCATGGCCAGACCCTCAGTGTTATGTTTCATTATATAATCCAGTCTGGTAAACACAACCTTAAAGGTTTACCAATAACAGAGTTTCCAAACATTTTAATTTTTATTTTTCTTCCTGTAATGGAAGATTCTGCTCATTGGGGGAAAATTTAACAAATAGATTCTATTTTTGGTGAAATCATATTAATCTTATCTAAACTGTCTCTGGTGCCTTCTTACATATACCGCAGTCCTCCTGATCTAGTGCAGGTTGTTATTAAGAGTACTTTCACTTGCCCTTTATGAAAACACCATTTATATTATCACTTAGCCTACTGCCTTGCACTTAGGTCTATGCTCCAATGAATATCAAGACCATAGTTACATGAAGTATATACATTTCAGGGAGAAAACTAAAGTTTTTCATCGCTCAGTTTATGGAATGTTAGGCTATTTGTGAATATAGTTGATTATACACGCTCATCTTTTTCTGATTTAAAGTTTATTTTAAAAGGTATTAAGAGATACAGTTCAATAATGGTAGGAAAGGTGTGATGGGTATATACTTTAGCATTTATACATTTTTAATGTATTAAGATATGGATTGTAGTTCCTGTTCTCAAAAGAGTTTAAAACATCAAAAAATATCAGTTTTGCTATCTTTGCAATAGGAATAATAATGTCAATGGGATAAAGTAGTTCTGAGGATCAAATAGGATAGAATGTAGGAAGACAGTGCTTTGAAAGTATAAAGCACCACATATATCTGGCATTGACAGGCAGTTCTTGCTTAGATGTCCAAGTTTAATGAAGGATTTTAAAACATGATTTCAACTAAAAAGTATTATTACATAAAATTCATACTTCACTCTGTAATAAGCTTCATATTTGAAATATAAAAAATAAATTTATTCATTTAATAATGAATTTAATAATTTATTTGATTTTGAAGTTGTTTTATATTAAATTTAATATTTTTAATTTTAGAAATTAATATTTTTCTCTGAACTTGAGTAGATTATAATATGCCAATTATTAATTCATTTACACATCCAATAAAATATTTATTTGCAACTAATATATATGTAGATGCTATGATAAGTGCTGGAGATAAAAAAAATATTAAAATGTCCTTTTTTAAAAAGAGAAATCCCCAATACAGTAGGGGAAAGTACAAGTTGTAATATACAACAATACACATTAGTACACAAATGTATAAACTAGCAATTATGATTCACAATGCTAGGAGTTATTTTTAAAGTGTTTAAAAGGTAAAATAAGTACAAAAAGACAAAAAGAAGATTCTTATGTGAGAAAAGGATTATAGGAGATGTTGCATAGGTTCCCTTTGAACTGAGTTTTATGAGTTGAATTTTGCCCCTAAAATTCATATGTTGAATTCCTAACTGCCAGTACCTTAGAATGTGATCTTCTTTAAAAGTTGTTTGTAGAGGTAATCAAATTAAAATTTGGTCATTAGTCTGGGTCCTAATCTAATAAAACTCTTTAAAAAGGGAAATTTGGACACAGACACACACCCAGGGAGAATGACATGAAAATTAAGGCAGAAATCCAAGTGATGCATAGACAAGCTAAGGGACACCAAAGATTGCCAGCAAACCACAAGAAGCCGCAAGAGACAGATGGAACAGGTTCTTCTTTGCAGCCCTTACAAGAAATCAACCTGCTGACATGTTGATCTCGGGTTTCTAGTCTCCAGAAATGTGAGACTATTTCTGTTGTTTAAGCTATTCTGTTTGTGGTACCCTAATTCTTAGCAAACAAAAGAATAAAAATCCATCAGTGCAGTTTAACAAAAGAAGGAAGACTGAGCAGAGTCTGTGCAAAGTCGGGGTTGTGTGACGAAGCAGGGCCCAATTGTAAAGTAGCAAGTAGTTCAGTTTGGCAGAACATGGGATGTGAGGGACCTCCCAGAATGAGAACCTTAGATAGATGGTCAGGAGTCATCTATACTGGGCCATGCCACGGGGTTTGTATTTTATTCTAAATAAAATTACTAACCACGGAAGGCTTTTAAACAGAGGGAACATGTGAGATGCATGTTTTAGAAAACACATTTTTAGTTCTGTGAAGGATGGTTTAAAGGGATGAAACTAGAGATCCAGGGGTCAGCCAGGAATTTATTGTGATATGATGGTTATTGACATGAGAAATGATGGTTATTCAAGAAGGGCAATGGAGTAAGATTTAGGAGATAGAAATGATAAAATTAAGTGACTAGCTGGTTAGGTGAGATAGAGAGAGGGAATAGATTGTGATTTTGGCAATAGGAATGGAGAAGGTATGGAAAAGAGAATGTTTCAAAAGAAGAGCTGAAAGACATTCTCCTAGTGTAGCAAAGAAAACATATATGACCTCAAAATTATGGGCCCATTTAGGAAGGCATTTTATTGTATTGTGATTCTGGAGGCATTTGATGGGCCCTGTTACCTATTCAAGCACCACAAATTACACCAGCAATTCCACAAACATTATATTTTCATTATATTTTATTGTACATATCACAGACAGATACATATTGACTTTGATGGCAAACAAATGTTTTTGCATAAAAATAATTTTATAACTGTTGTATTTTTAGTGTAAAACAAACTTCCTCTGGTAGCTGAATGGCAAAAAGTGTTGCTATACAACATTAATGTTTGTTTGTTTTTTCAAATAGAGGAAAGTGAATAGAAATTTTCCAGTAAGACTGATGGAAAACAACTTTATCATAAACTATTTATTTTTTCTTGTTTCAAAATGTGCCATTTGAATGGTTTTTTTTAAGTGTCCATAAGGCTCTCTTAGAAAGAAATTATGAACTTTCCCATTGCAGAAAGTTACAAAGTGCCCAAAGGGTACTTTTGCTAGTAGGTACAATAGCTAGACAAAGCGAGTGTCTTTTTTTTTTTTTTTTTTTCATTAAAATCAATTGGCCCCTAACATTTGCATTTCTACTAAGTGATTTATCCAGACTGGTTATTTCACAGAGGACCTGCAATGAAATCCTTCTCATACATCTTTTCAAGTTGTAAAAAGTTCTTCTCTAAAGCACCCACGCTGCTTCCCTAAGCACTACCCCACCCAGGGTTAGCCTTGCTATGGCCTTGCCTGGCCTTCAGCAGAGCCTCCATTCTCTGTTTAATGATACCTGCTTGCTGCTAGCTCCCCACTTTTCATGTCCTTTCTTTTCTCCAAGATATTCCCTCAAGTTGCTCTCTGCAGTTGGTTCTAGCTTCACCTGAATATCATCTCCTTCAGGCGCCAATGCTTGGGCCTAATGCCCCCACTTTCTGAGTTCTCGAACACCCTACGAATGGCTCTCTCATTTCATTTCACTTTATTTTACTGAAATTATCTAAATAGAACACCCACCCAAGGAATATACATTCTTGAGGGCAGGTTGTTGTATAGAACCTGATACAAACTACACTTTGTGTCATAGCACCAGCACCTCTAGCCAATCTTTAAGGCAAAGTCAGCTGTTGACGAATCCTTCCCGTTTTCCTTTATCTGAGTATGCCTTTATCATTCCTGCACTCCAAAATGTAGTTTCACTGGATGTAGAATTCATTGTCAACAGTTTTGTTTTTACAGCAATTGAAAAATGTTTTGTCACTTCCTGTGGCCACCCCATCTCAGGTCATGTGTTATTTCTTTTGAGCTCATTTCAAGATATCCTTTGGTGCCTTTAGTTTCAGAGGGTTAATTATGATGTGTATTGGTACAGATTTTCTCAACTTTGTGAATCTATAGGTTTGTGTTTTTAGCCAAATTTGAGAAGTTTTCAGCCTTTATTTATTCAAATACTCTTTCATCTCCTCTGACTTTCTCCTCTCAATGGGACTCCAAGTATAAGAATGTTAAATCTTTTGTTATTATCTACTTGGTCCCTCAGGATCTATCTGTTCATTTTCTTCCCGCCTACATTCTCTGTTGTTCAGATTGGCTGAATTCTATTTTCTGACCTCAAATTCAGAGTCTATTTTCTATCATCTTTGCTCTACTATTGAGCCCATCTTCTGAGTTTTAAATTTTTTGCTATTTTTAAATCCTATATATTCCATTTTTTAAAAAATTCTAACTTCTGTTCTTTACTAAGATTTTCTGTTTCTCAAGAAAATTCATAACTATGTGTTAAAGCATTTTTATGATGGCTGCTTTAAAATCCTTGTGAGATAGTTTCAATATCTTATTCCTTTCAACATTAACATCAGTTGATTGTCTTTGCTCAGCCTTTCTCAATCAGGTTGTGATTTCCCTGCTTCTAGGTGCTGCGTTCCCCCTGCCTAAGAGGGCCATGACACCTATGTTGGTGCTCCCCAGCTGCATCATGACTTCATGTTAAGTAAGAGACTCAGTCCTGGCAGGAGAGCTGAGCACTTCCTGGACTAGGTACTTGTTGTGATGGATCCACCTCACCATATCCCCTGGATGCATGGTGTTTCTGGATGGGAGAGATGAGTCACAGGATCAATGGGAAAGGAGAGTGCTTCCCATAGCCTGCAGGACTCCCATTTGATCCTCCCCTGCTGGTTCTGCTGAGTTTGCCTGGTGTACTCAGAGGTACTTCTATTTGATCTAAGGTAGGAATGAGCTTATCTCAGATATCCTCTGTTGCTAGGTGGGAATCGAGAAGCACTGGGCCTAGGTCACCTTCTTCTGTTGTCTGTGGGCTTGTAAGATGCCCTCCTGCTGTGCTGTTCCTCTAGTTCTGGGTTCTCTAACCAGTTCAGCTTCCTCTTCCAATTTTCAAAGTTCTCCTTTGGTTTATTACTAGAGTTTATAGCTGTACTTATTGCAGAGGAGCATGGAGTGACAAATCGTCGCCATCTTGTGATAATGGGAAGTTCCACTATGCACACATTCATACTCAGACTTTGATGGACAAGTTTGGTGATCCCTGGTACATATACCATCCTGCTCTGATTATGTGGAGAACTGCTCCAGCTATGTAAGTAAGGCTGGTGATAGAGAGTGGGTAATTGAGCTTCTTAAATTTTCGATTTGGTTCTTACACATTCAGATGTTATTATCTGCAACTGCGTCCATCTGGTGAAGATTTATAGGATTCAGAAGACTGTCCTAGAATCTGGGAAAATGTTGCTGTTTCACTGCAGTGCATTTTGACTGTATTATATTTTCTTCAGTTCCTTTAGATCAGGATACTTTATTTGTTTTACCTATGTAAGTAGTCAAAGCCAAAAATGGTAGTAAGTGAAAAATTCTTGAATATCTTAGAGACCATCCAACATCATTTTGTAGATAGGAAAAATTAAGACCCAAAGACTTTTATTGACTTTATCCAATTAATAGAGACAAACAGCAGTGGGCACAGGGTGTTCCAGGTCAGATGACTTCTACTCAGTGTTTTTTAAAATCCTATATAATAAAAGCCTAATATGCTAAGTGTCTGGTTGTCCGGTCATCCGTTAAACTAATCAAAGCATAATATGCTAATTATATGCTAAGGCCACTCAACTGCTCACTATGACGTGCACTGACCACCAGGGAACAGAGGCTCCAACCGGTAAGTTAGTTTGCTGCTGGGGTCCGGCCGACTGGGACTAAGCAAGACAGGCCGGACACGCCCTGGAGCCCTCCTGTGGTCCCTCCCCAGCTGGCCAACCTCCTGTGTCCCTCCCCAGCCCCGAGCATGCACCAGTGGGGTTCCTCGACCTGGCCTGCACCCTCTCACAATCTGGGAGCCCTCAGGGGATGTCAGAGACCCGGTTTTGGCCTGATCTCACAGGCCATACCAGGGGATCCCACTGGTGCACGAATTCGTGCACTGGGCCTCTAGCCTATATAATAAAAGCCCAAGTGACTGTTATGGTGGAATGACCAGAAGGACCAGTCACTATGATGTGCACTGACCACCAGGAGGCAGACTTTCAATGCAGGAGCTGCTCCCTTGTGGTCAGTGCACTCCCACAGGGGGAGCGCTGCTCAGCAAGAAGCTGGGCTCACAACTGTTGAGCACAACTGCCACGGTGGGGCCTCTCCTGACTCCACAGCAGCAGGCACAGTGGGCCAGGATGAGCGCGAGCAGCACCCAGCCCCAACTGGGGCTCCTCCCTGGCCACCTGCCACTTGGCACACTGCTACATCCCTTGAGGGGTCCCAGACTGCTATAGGGCACAGGCCAGGCTGAAGGGACCCCCCCCCCAGTGCATGAATTTCGTGCACCTGGCCTCTAGTTTTACTATAAAAATTATAACAATTTAATGCATTTTAACAGTAAATATGTCACTCTCTCTCACAATTTTTTTTCTGTACACATTTAATTTGCATGCATATTTATTTCTCTGGTGCCCTAAACAAACCACATATTCTAACATTTATGAGCGAAGCATAAAAATTTTTTTTAAATGATTCAAGTATCTATTTATTGAACAAACTTTTAAGTTATCTAGTGTATTAGATATTCTAGGTATTGTGATATTGTTATATATCTCATTAGACTGGTAACTACTTGGGACTACAATATCTCCAGCCTTAGTTGTGGAAATATTGTAGAAACATAAAGATAAATAAGACTTCTTAGCTTCTGCACCTCATCCCAAGTAGTTACCAGTCTAATGAGACATATGATGTGTAAACTCACTATAATTAATACATTGTGAAGTAATTATTTTAAAAGGGACATAAACAAAATTGTTAAAGGGAATTGGAAAAAGAGAAAAATCTGACTAAGCAGATTGGAGAAGACAATCTAAGAAAAGTCTTAAATGTTTGAATAAGCGTTAAATAATTGGAGTAGAACAAAGGCATCCCAGACTGAAAAAATGGGAAGAAGAAAAACATGGAAGCAAGAAAACCTTATCCCAGATGTTTTTGAAGCATTAGAACATGGAGCTTGCTTTGGTTCCAAACCCAGTAGGTCTAAAACATAGTTTTTTATTTTCTTCTCAACAACCCTCAGATGTGTTTATTCCACTTTTCCTTTCATAATTTCCTCAGACTCTTGGTGTAGAAATTTTGCAGCCTGTCTGAATACAACTCACACCTCAAACTTGCTTCTCATCCAGGTGGCCACCAATCCTTGCAGGTTACCACCTTCCTGTGAAGTGTCTTCCTGGCACCACCATTTCTTTCCCTTTTTCCAATCTTAGTCTGGACTCTTGTTACTGTTAATACAGAATAATGTACAGTGACCAAATAGTTTCTCTAATTCAAATCTCTCACTTTTCCAATATCTTCTTTATATTTAAGCCAGACTTATATTTGGAAAACAGATAGGATTATGCCATTTTCCTCATCAAAACCACGGTTAATTTATTTAACAATTGTTTAATTATATAATAGATGCCAGGCACTGTGTATTAATATTAACTAAATGAAATTCACACTGACAAACCTATGTCATCTGACCTGGAACACCTATTTTCCATAGTTTCCATCTCTCTGCCTTCCCCTGGACTTTGTTGCCTTGGTCCTCCCTTGCCCCAATTTCCAAGGATTTCTACTTACAAACACTGTCATATCTTCTCATCCAAAAATAACCTATGCACACACAGAGTTCCCCAGTTTCATCACTGTCTCGCTTCTTAAAATTTAGTCTTCTTGTTTCTATTTTCTTCATACAAGCTACAAATTTTTTAAATCTATTAGCCTAGTGTAGCATTTTCTGCAGGAAATACAACATAATCAGAATTGCATTTTATAAAATATATAGCTGTACTATGAGGAACATATTGACTAGAAGAAGGGAAGCAAAGTTTCTATTTAGATAGGTATTACAATTGACAAGTCACATCTCCAGACAAGAGATGATGGTGGCATGGATTTGGGTGGTAACTGGGAATGGAGAGAATGAGTGTCTTCAAAAGATTTGCAGAAAATATAATCCAACAAAACTGGTAACTGACTGGGTATTAGAGGAAGGAACAGAAGTGACCTCCAGTAGTTTGACAGTAGTCTGACTCACTGCAGTGGAAAGTCATTTTAATTACTAACTTATAAAATCCTAGAGAATGAGCTGTTTCAACTTTAGATACCATATATTAAGTTGGGGTACATAAGTTGGGTACATCTCAAAGGGTGTGTTGAGTAATCTAGGTCTCAAACTTGTGGTTGATTGCAAAAATGACCATAGATGATAGCTCCCCATCCATTCCCTTGGGTAGTACCCACCCAAACTGACTTTAGGCTGGCATTAATTTTGTCAATGGGACTTTAGCATGATGCTAGCAGAGGTTGGAAAAGCACATGTATAATGAGGCTGGCCCTCTTGCTACTCTTAGGAACTTTGCAATTGTTCATCACATGATGAAGATCGGGCTGACTTGCTAGATGATAAACCACTGTTTTAATTTTCACTTATAGAGTGTCAAACATGATAATGAAGTAATTCTAGGTCATGGAGTCACATCAACCTTCCTGCTGACAACAGACACAAGCCCCACAGAATCAGTGAAATTAACTTAAAAACAACCACCCAGAAGGCCTACTGAATCCCATGTTGCAGAAATGAAAATAATTTTAAACCAGTTTATGGTTATTTTTTGTGTAGTAAAAGTTAACTGCTACAACCTACTAGGGATATAATAATAGTAGTTATGACATAATGAGCTCATTCTGTATTGGCATGTTGCTAAATTCTACATATATATTAGTGGTCCGGTGCACGAAATTCATACATGGGAGAGGGGATGTTCCTCAGCCCGGCCTGTACCCTCTCCAATCTGGGACCCCTTGAAGGATGTCCTACTGCTGGTTTACAGGGATCGGGCCTAAACCGGCAGTTGGACATCCCTCTCACAATCTGGGACTGCTGGCTCCAGCCACTCACCTGCCTGTCTGCCTGCCTGATTGCCCCTAACCACTCTGCCTGCTGGTCTGCTCGCCCTCAACTGCCCCCTGCTGCCAGCCTGCTTGCCCCCCAATGCCCCCCGCCAGCCAGATCACCGCCAACTGCCCCCGTGCCAGCCTGCTCACCCCAACTGCTCCCCCTGCTGGCCTACTTGCCCCCACCTTTCCTCCCCACTGGCCTGTTCACCCCCAACTGCCCCCATGCTGGCCTGCTCACTCCAAACTGCCCCCCCTCCCGCTGTCCTGATCACCTCCAACTGACCCCCACTGATGGCCTGCTCACCCCCAACTGGCTCCTCTGCTGGTCTGCTTACCCCCAACGGCCCTGCCATCCCATCCTGGCCTGATCACTCCCCGGTGACCCAAGGTCCCAGCCCCTCCTTTTTTTCTTTTTCTTTTTTTTTCCAGCGGCTTCTTGAGCGGAGGCCAGGGTGAGAAGCTTGGCTTCCTCCATAACCGGGGGCAACTCAAGCCTCCTGCTCAGCTCCAGCTCCATGGCTGCCACCATTTTTGTTGGGATTTATTTATCTTCTATAATTGAAACTTTGTAGCCTTGAGAGGAGGCCAGGGCCAGCCAGGGCGGGAAGCTTGGCTTCCTCCATCACTGGGGCAACCCAAGCCTCCTGCTTGCTCCAACTCTGTGGCCGGCTGCCATCTTGGTTGGGTTAATTTGCACACTTGCTCCTGATTGGCTGGTGAGTGGCTTGTGGGTGTAGCAGAGTGATGGTTAAATTGCATGTTTCTCTTTCTTTTTTTAGTGTAGATATTGACTTAGAAAGTTTAAAAGTGTTAACATTTAAGGAATAATTAAGGATTTGCTTAAAGCTACTTATTTATTACATGGCAGAACCAGAAGAAACTTGAGGAAATTTAAGCTACAGACTTTCTAACTCTATAAATTATTGAATTCAAGGAGTATATAGTTTTGAGTTTACTGGACACTCCAAAAATTTTGGTTGATGGTAAAATGTTACTTTAGTTTATATCATTTTAGACCTCTGGTTATCCATGTTAAGTTTTTCTCAGTCTCTGTCAAGGTATATTTTTTATCTAATTTTTTTCCAAAATGATAATTCTATGATTTATACATGCTTCATGGGCAGCAGGGAAAATTTATAGCCTTCAGATAAAATGATAGATGTGAACTGTTCCACAAAGAGCAATAATGCACCATATAATTTGACTTTTTTTTCTGAAACACTGTATTCATAGAATTTTAAGTTAGCAAATCAACAGGTTCTCTTAGTAAGGATAACTATTTCATAACTGTCTTTAAAAGTTTTCCTTTTTTAAGCAAAATAAGTAAAACCTGAACCTGTGCAATGAAGTTGATAATGGTTGTGCGATGCTCTGTCTTTAGTGCACAGTACCATGTTTGTAAATCATGGCCATCACTCCTTTTGCTGCATTTCTGATATAAGATCTAAATGGATGCTTTAATTTGAATATGTTTTAGCTAAGATAATTAAATGATGAACTAACAAATAGATTGTCATGGTGCCAATCTACATGGCAGCAAAAAATATCACTAAAAATTTAATGACACGTGTAATATGTTAGTTTCCTATTGCCGTTTTAACTAATTACCACAATTTAGTGCTTACAATAACATAAATTTATTAACTTACAGTTCTGGAGGTTAGAAGTCCAATATGGGTCTTACTAGGTGTCTTAGTGAGCTCAGGTTGCCATAATAATCTACCACAGACTCTGTGGCTTAAGCAACAGGAATATATCATCTCACAGCTCTAAAGGCTAGAAAACCCAAGAGCAAGGTTCTGGTCAACTTGCTTTATGATGAGAGCTCTCTTCTTCTTTTTCTTTTTTTAAAAATATATTTTATTGATTTTTTACAGAGAGGAAGGGAGAGGGATAGATAGTTAGAAACATCGATGATAGAGAAACATCGATCAGCTGCCTCCTGCACACCCCCTACTGGGGATGTGTCCGCAACCAAGGTACATGCCCCTGACCAGAATCGAACCTGGGACCCCTCAGTCCGCAGGCCGATGCTCTATCCACTGAGCCAAACCGGTTAGGGCGAGAGAGAGAGCTCTCTTCTTGACTTGCAATCTGCTACTTTCTCTCTGTGTCCTCACATGGTGGAAAGAGAGAGAAAGCTCTGGTATCTTTTTTTTCTTCTTATAAAGGGACCAGCCCTAGACCCCCCAACTTTATAACGTTATGTAATCTCTATTACCTCCCTATCTCCAAACACAGTTACATTGAGGGTTTAAACTTCAATACATATATTTAGGAGTACCTAAGCATTTAGTCCATAACACACGATTAAAATCAAGGTGTCAAGCAGGACTGCATTCCTTTCTGCAGTCTCTAGAGGATAATCTATTTCCTTGCCTTTTCCAGCTTAGGGTGCCCGCATTCATTGATTCATGGCTCCCTTACTTCTTGAAAACCAGCGTATTAGTTTCCCGGGGCAGCCATAACAAAGTACCCCCAAAAAGATGCTTTAAAATAACAGAAGTATCTAATTTTACAATCCTGAAGGCTAGAAGTCTGAAATAAAAATGTGGGCAGGGTTGATTCCTGCTGAGGGCTATTAGAGAAAATTAGTTCCATGCCTCTCTCCTGGCTTCTCATGGTTTGTTGGTGATTTTTGTCATTTATTGGCTTGCATAAGCATTATTTCAGTCCTCTACATTCATATGGTGTTCTCCCTGTGTCTCTTCACAGTCTTCTCATTGTCCATGTTTATGTCCAAATTTCCTCTTTTTATTAAGACACCAGTCAGATTGCATTAGAGGCCACCCTAGTGACTTCATTATAACTTGATTACTGTTTTAAAGACCCTATTTCTAAATAAGGTCATATTCTGAGGTACTGAGGTTGGGACTTTAACATATTTGGGGGTGGACACAAGTCAAACCATAGCAGTCAACTATTGTCAGTAAAGTCCATCCATCTTACCTTATAGCACATCATCCTTACCCCCTCTTCTGACTCTGTCTTTCACATTTAAGGGCCCTTGTGATTACACTGGGCCCAAACAGAAAACCCAGTATAATCTCACTATTTGAAGTTCAGCTGATTAGCAACCTTAATGCCATCTGTTACCTAGATTCACCTTTGCCATGTAACATATCATGAGCAGATTCCAGGAATTATAATGTAGATGTCTTTGCAGAGCCATTTTTTCTGCCCGCCACAGGGAGAAATTGTTATTTGCTAAAACTCTCAGAAAGAGTCCCAGATGTGGCTAGTTTGGGGACATGTAGGTGATGTGACTCTGCGGAGAGCATGGTTGCTGAGCTGCCTTCTAAGGAGAGAGTTGTTGAACTTTTGAAAGACCTAAGGCACACTGAAAGTACTGTGAATAGCAGAGCAGTTGAGCAGTTCCATCAGTGTTCTTTATAAAGCAATCCTGCATTAAGCATCAACTTCTCAACAAAACAAACGCTCAACAGATATTAAGGTTACCTTAATATCTATTGTCAAAAGCAGACTTATTCTGCTATTTTATGCATAAGTGTATGCTAAAATGATCAAAGTTCAATGTCAAAGAACATGTTTTAGTTATAGGATACAGTCCTAGAAGAATCATACATCAAAAATTTCCTGTACTCCCAGCCTATCCCTGAAAATACACACACACACACACACACACACACACACACACACACACACACACTGTTTATTGCCTCTCCATTGGTAAACCAAAAGAGAAAGAAAATAACTAAAATAACTAATGCTCTTTATATAGTGTTTGCTTAAAACCTACTCCTTTTCTTGAACCAGGGGGAAATAATTTTTATTATTTTAAATTTTTTTAAAATTACAGTTTATATTCAATGTTATTTTGTATTAGTTTCAGGTGTACAGCATAGTAGTTAGACAATCATATACTTCACAAGGTGTTCCCTCTGATATTTCCAGTATCCAACTGGCAACCAGGGGAATATTTACAATTCTGATATGGTTGTCTCCATACTCAAGCATATGCTCATCCACACTGGATGTTTGTATTTTACTTCATGGTTATCCTATAATTCATACAGTTAATATATACTTTATTGTAAATGTATTGAGACCTCGTCCATTCAAATGTAAGTATGTAGGAAAGCATACATTTGAATTCACTGCATTTAGAGAGAATTGAGTGTGACATTTGGCAAACCTGTCAAAGAAAAGGAATTATTAAAAACATTTTGAATTCTTTCCAAAATCTTCTCTAGAATCACAGTCAATTGCAATAGAAACTGGGATTTTTTTTTTTGAAGTATAAAACAGAAGGAAGGGATAAAAGAGTGAAAGAAAGGAAGAGAACATGTAATTTAAACAATGTAAACAGAAAAAAAATGGGAGGATGATGGGAATAAAAAAAAGATAAGAAATCTTTGGAGGCTGAAAACTTAAGAGAGATTATAAAACAGGGAAAGATTCAGAATCCAACTGAAATAAAGACAAGACTCTGGACAGAGGTATAGAAAAAGAACTAAAGAACTAAGGCATTACAGAGAGAATTCTAGATGTAACAACAAAGAGAAAATGGAAGAGGAGTTGAAAACATGAGCAAGGAGAGAGGGCAGAAAGCATAACCCGGAGGCGAAGATATTTTTTTTATTTTTACATGACATGCATTTTTCTTTCAATATAAAGGGGAGAAAAAAGAGAATGTCTGATTAGTCTGTGATAAAAAGTGAAGAGATGATGGCAGCCAGAGGGCCAGAAGTTTCTGAGCCACTTGGAGGACGCTGCTCTCTGAGCGCTGACGGGAATTCATTTTCGCTAACATGAATCTGAGAATGACAAATCTAGGTGCTGGTGCTCCGCAATGGCCTCAGATTCATCCATCACCCTACATGGGAGTTTTACAAATGATTCTCCGGGCACAGTAATCATGGCCTGTGGGAGGGAGAAGAGTGGGGCTTCGGCCAGCCAGGTTCTTGGTGGCACTTTTCCTCTGTGAAGTTGTCCTGAGTCTGGAGTGGCTTCCCCTACTGAGGCACTGCCTACACTCTGTCACAAGTGTGCAAGGTTATTGGATCCTTAGTGACTTCCAAAGGCTGCACCACATCATTTTCAGAGCATTCTGGGAGGATTCATAAATTCACATTTCAGTCCTAGATAAAGATTTTAATGGTATGTGCATTTATGTGTTTAGAAGTTGCTCCACCTACCCCTCCCCTCCAGAAAAAAGAAAAGAAAAATCTAAGCTCTGAATGTGTGATTATCCAACCAAATGCCCTAGGGGTTTCTATTTAAATTATATGTTTCTACTGTAGGTTGTGATTCTATACAGGTTAAAAAGATATACTCAATATGTATGAATTTACAGTGGAGAGGTGAGCTGCATTATAGAATCTCGTTGCTTTCTTAGACACGGTATGTGTGTATGTTTTCAAGATACCACCTAGATCCAGAGTAGTTTTTTGAAGTTACTTTTGATTTACTTACCTCTAGGAAATGAAGTCTTGTGTTGCAAACTACATGTATTTCCAAGGTCCTAGTATTTTCAAATGAATACCTTCTTATTAACATATATCAGAAAAAAAGTACTTTGATTTTCCAGATACCAAGATTGATGTAAAATAAACAGAGAGTGAAAAATTGCTATTCCGAGTACTCCAGGATCATCTATCATGAAATCTTTTCAGCACGAAGTAAAGATAAATGAAACCGGTGACTAATAGACAAAGTCTTTTCAAATGAATCAAGTTGCATGTTCATGTTACACAAATATTGTCATTTTTCTTGTTTTTATTAGTAGTAGTAGTAGCAGTTGTTTGGATGTTTAGGTCTCTTCAAGAACAACAGAAAAATTTAAAGTTAGAGAATCCAAAATATGAATACTGTTTTACCACTAGGCACCATTCCCAAACCTGTGAATCAAAGCATAGGATTATCTGGATTTAAGCCAGCATAAAAATAGAGTCTGAAACAGACAGTTGGGAGTCTCTTTGGAAATCTTCCTTTAAATGTTAGGTCATAAGGGAGAAAGTACTGAGAAAACAAAGATGGTGAGAGAGGAGGAGAGAAGAAACCTAAAATGAGTGCAGTAAGATTCAGGTGGTCATATTGCATGTTTTCTGTGTGGTTATAAATTTAGAGAAAAGATATAATAAATATCTCCATCACTTACCTGACTTAATCTCAGTTCTAAAATAATTACTTGTAGTAGGCTTCTTATTAGTTTACAAACAATCTGCTTTTGACAACTACCTGGAGGAATGTCTTTGTTTTCCTTTCCTTTTTTTAATGGAATGTCTTAGTCATTATAAAAATGATATTGCAAACACATACTTCTTCATTCAGATAAATATTAAAAACTGAAACTGTAGACAAGCTCTAATTCATTATTTACATGTTTGATTAATCTGAAACTCTGTGGAGGGAATAACAAAAGATAGAACTAGGTTCTGGTATTCAGAATATTTTCAGAGACTTTGATACATTTTTTGAGACTGGGCATAATTTACTATAGTGTTATTTTAAAAAAATTAATAGACTTTATTTTTTTAATCAGTTTTCATTTTAGTGAGCAAACTTTTTATCTCATAAATCTTTTATACTCCTAAAAATTGAGAACTCCAAAGAGCTTTCGTATATGTGCATTATAGCTGTTGTTATTTAATATATTAGAAATTAAAACTGAAAACTTTCCCATGTTTATTAACCTATTTAAAAATAAAAAAATAATAAAAATTACATAAGTACACTTATATGAAAACATAACTATATTTAAAAATAACTAAAACTAATAGAGGAGAACTGTGTTGCATTTTTAAAAATTAATGTCTGGCTTAATGGATGATTATTGTATTTTCATATCTACCTATGTACTCAATTTCTTGTAACATGTTGTTTGAAGTATTTGAAAAAAATTGGGCCACACACAGATTTGTAGATAGGAAAGGACAATTATTTTAAGAGCTTTTTCAGATAATTGTGGATATATTTTCTTGATTTACAACAAAATTTGACAAGTTGTAGTATTATAAAGGTTGTGATGTAGAGTCTGAAATACTATTGATGAACTTTACATACTCTGTTACATTAAATTAATTATTCACTCCACTTTGAATGGATCTTTTATAATTGGGTGATTTTGTGATGTTCTGCATTGGTCATATAAAAAAGTGTGAAATATTAGTTAAATTTGTAATATTACCACCTATCTCACTATAAAAGTCTTTCAGTATTAGGAAGCTTGCAAGTTCATGGTGGCAAGATGAAAGTTTTCCAAATTTTAATTTTTTTTGCCTGAAACACTTAATGTTATTTATTATTTCCAACAAATTCTGAGTTGTTTTCTTCAAGTAACATGCACACTTTTGCATTTTGGGGAAAATATATTCCAAATTCCCAAGTCAATAGCCTTAGTTTTTCAGTTGCTCTTTAAAGTAAAGATGATGTTTATGAAAAAAGCGGCTAGTTCAACTTGCAACAGGAACGTATGAACAAGTGATTTCACCATAGCATTGTGTTTCTGTTGGTTTTTTTTTGCTTTAAAATATATATATTTTATTTCAGAGAGGAAAAGAGAGGGAGAGGGAGATAGAAACATCAATGATGAGAGTGAATCATTTGTTGGCTCCTCCTACAGAACCCCTACTTGGGATTGAGCCCACGACCCAGGCATGTGCCCTGACCAGAAATCGAACCATGACCTCCTGATTCTGAGCCACACTGGCATGGTAATAAATATCGTTCTTGAGTATATAACAGTATCACTTTATGCGTACTTTACATTTCATCAACTTACTTTAAAATATGTGTACAGACATTGAGATTTAATTAAATTAACAACCTTACTGCTTCATCAAGGGTATTCTTAAGTGAAATTGGCTTTCTCTCTCTCTCTCTCTCTTTTTTTTTTTTTTTTTTTTTTACTGTGATTACATGAGGACTACTATACTAGGACAGCTGGGTAGTTCCTTGATTCATACAAAGGTACCAAAAGTTTTTCTCATCATTGCTTTGTATCATTAGTGCAAAGGTCAACACAGTACAAAAAGCAAATGTCTTAGTATTATGAAAGGAAATAAATATGGCCTCATAGATCCCCTAAGAGTCTCTCAGCAACCCTCAAATTGCATAGGACCACACTTTAATAATTTGCTCATGAAAAATATAAAATCACAACCTTTAGTTTTTAATTTATTTGTTTCTTTGGGTATTCTTTTTTTGTTAGAATGAAAACTACAGAAAAGTACTTACAGTGTCTGTCTGGTTGTCCTTTGTATGTTAGCACCTAGTACTAGAGATGGACTAATGGAATCTAATGAAACTATCTGGTATAGATATAGATATAGATATAGATATAGATATAGATATAGATATAGATATAGATATAGATATAGATATAGATATAGATATAGATATAGATATAGATTGTAATGATAAAAATTAGGTGAATTAATTTTTTCAGAATGCCTGCATTTGTATGGCATAAACCTATAATAAACCCTGGCTGGTGTGGCTCAGTTGGTTGGGTGTCATCCCTAAAGGTTACTAATTTGATTCCCAGTCAGGCCACATGCCTAGGTTGTAGGCTTGGTCCCCAGTGGGGAGGAGGGGGATGCAAGAGGCAGCCAATCTATGTTTCGCTCTCACAATGATGTTTCTATCCTCCCGCCTCTAAAAATCAATAAAAAGTCTTAAAAAGTCACTATCATATTTCTCACAACAAATAAACCTATATCTAAAGTCTCATGTTTTATATATTGTAACAATCAATAAAAATAAAACAAATTAGCATTAAACATGTTAGAAGAAATATTATATTTTTATATTCTTTCTAATAATTATAAAATCATCACCATTACAAGATAACTAAAGCATCTTTGGTCAAAACTGTAGGAAAAAAAATGTTTTGGAGATATTAGGCAGTCACTTTATGAACATAGTTTTTTCCTGAATTTCATGATAGTGTCCAGATTTACAAAATTTGTATTCTTGTTATATACTTATTTACATACCTAATTTGGTATTTTTGTTCTTAAAGAAGTCTTACTACCACCAACAACTATATAAGCTTGAAGGCCCCCAAATCTGGATCCACTGCTGCCTAAAGTAGTATCTCACACACAATATTGATTGATTGATTGATTGACTGGATGTATTCAAGTAAAACCTAAATCCCTAATGAGCTTTAATTAATTTGGAACAAGCAATCAAAGGGACATACAAAATCCTATATAATAAAAGGCTAATATGCAAATTGTCCCCTTGACCAGGAGTTCGACCAGGAGTTCAACCAGGGAGCAGGGCTGTCTGGCCAACCCCCTGCGGCCCCTCCCCCTGCTGGCCCAGCTCAATCGGCCCTGATCAGGGTGGGCCAGCCAGACCCCACCCGTGCATGATTTTGTGCATGATTTTGTGCCCCAGGCCTCTAGTATATAATAATGATGGATGACAAAAACAAAGACACATTGCATGTATTTCAAGGTGAATGATTTTTATACTGAAAGCAGTGGAATGAATATTGGAAAGGGACAGCTGACACCCACGAGGTGATAAATTTACAGAACAGAGAGTTGAACCACATACCTTATAATTGCAGCATGTCTCCCTGCCTTCTCTCTCTCTCTCTCCTCACAAGATTTTGAACGACCTAACCTAATTTCTCCTAAACTTACCAACCCCTCTTGATGGTTACAGGCCAAATGATCTCATTGGGCCCAATTCTCCACTGATTAACCTTGCACTCTTCAGTTTTACAAACTAAAGCCCATATTTATTCCACTACAACCAAGCATTTACTTATTGGGGATATTTTAGGAAACAAAGTAAAAGAATTTAACTAGAAATGACTGACAAGGGGAGACATGGAATTATGTTGAGTGATTTTATTTATAATTTATTTACCTAAATATAGATTAAGATTTTGAAATAAAGGAATAGCATGCCACACAATTATCATTAGAACATTGAATGTGTAAGAATACCTGCCTGGCAAGAAAACCAATGAACTTTTAGAGAATCTGATTCAAATGTTTTTTGTAGCTCAGAAAACAGGAAAAATAAAACATTTTTTATGCCATCTTTATATCAATTGCCATATTTTCTTTTAAAATTTTTCAGCTTTATTGAGGTGTAATTGACAAAATTTTAATATTTAAAGTGTATAATGTGATTATTTAATATGCATATGTATTGCAAAAGAATTCCTTTCATCAAGTTAGTTGACATATTCATCATCCAACATATTAACCCTTAAAATTTTCTTTTTTGGGGTGAGAACATTTAAGTTCTACTCTCTTAGCAAATTTCAATTGTACAATATAGTATTATCACATATAGTCATCATGCTGAACATTATATCCTCAGACCTTACTCATTTTATAACTAAAAATTGTATACCAAATACCATATTTTATTAATTTAGGTATTATATTCTTATTTTTTATTTACTAGTCACAAGGCTGCTTCTGTCTTTAAGATATTGTATAAGAGTTAGTACTGCTCCAGAGCTGAAAATCCAGATTCTAATGCTAATTCTTCCAAAGGTCCTTGATCAAATCTCATTATTTGTCAACTGGAGGGTATGGGAACTCTATTAGGTGATGTGTAAGGTTCCCTTTACACTCTATTGATTTATGATTTTAAGAGGAAGCATCTCCTATAAACTAAATTTGACAAAAGTGGGTTGACAATAATCATTGACTAAAAGAAGAAATTGGGGAGAATGAGAGTAGGACAAAGAAAATATAAGAATGAAATGATTTCATAAAATCATGAACTATTTTTCTAAAGTCCTTGGAAGAAATAGAAAAAGCTTTTTATATGACAACTAGAGGCCCAGTGCACAAAATTCGTGCACTCAGGGGGCGGTCCCTCAGTCTGGATTGTGAGAGGGACCAGGCCGAGAGACCCCACCAGTGCACAATTGGGACCAGGGAGGGACGCAGGAAGTTGGCCAACCAGGGAGGGACTGTGGGAGGACTTCAGGGTGTGTTCAGCCTGTTTTGCTCAGTCCTGGTTGGCTGGACCCCAGCAGCAAGCTAACCTACTGGTTGGA
This sequence comes from Cnephaeus nilssonii, assembly GCF_951640355.1. Lineage (NCBI taxonomy): Eukaryota > Metazoa > Chordata > Mammalia > Chiroptera > Vespertilionidae > Cnephaeus > Cnephaeus nilssonii. The sequence goes on along the minus strand of NC_137079.1, from coordinate 59,216,992 downwards.
GCATCTGCCCCCTGGTGGTCAGTGCACGTCATAGCGACTGGTCAACTGTCTGCCCCCTGGTGATCAGTGCGCATCATAGTGAGCAGTTGAGTGGCCTTAGCATATTATTAGCATATTACACTTTGGTTGAATGGCCGACTGGACAACTGAAAACTTAGCATATTAGGCTTTTATTATATAGGATTATGACTTTTCTTTCTGTATGCTTCTGTGACACCCCTTATTTACCCACATCATAGAATTGATCACATTCTATATTTTGATTTTTTTTACCTGCTTATCTCCTCTCTTCTATAATCTGTTGGGGGCCAGGAACTAGGGGTGTGGGAACATTACATCTTATTCATTACTAGAGGCCTGGTGCATGACATTTGTGCACTGGGGCGGGGGCAGGGGAGGGATGGGTGTCCTTCAGCCTGGCCTGTGCCCTTTCACAGTCCAGGAGCCCTCGAGAGAGGGGGGAAGGCTCCTGACATTGCCGCTGCACTCACCAGCTATGCGGCGCTCCCCCTGTGGGAACACACTGACCACCAGGGAGCAGCTCCTGCATTGAGTGTCTGCCCCCTGGTGATCAGTTTGTGACATAGCAACTGGTCATTCCACCATTCGGTCGATTTGTATATTACCCTTTTATTATATAGGATTGGTTTCCTAACACTTAACCTTGTCTTTGACACATAGCAAGTACTCTGTAAATATTTGTTGAATGAAAGAAGAAACTTCCTTCTTTTCTATACTGATACCATTTAAATTTAAATATAGCTTTTTAAAAAAAATTGCAATAGGCATTACTAAACTGAGTACACCACTCATTTATAGTGTCAGTGCAAGAGTGAGAAAATTTCAGGCCAAATTTGACACATCTATTTTTGTAAATAATGTTTTATTGGAGCACAGTCACATTCATTAGTTTACATATTGTCCATGGCTACTTTTGCCTTATAATGGCAAAATTCATCAGTTGTAAACAATTCTGGGTAGTGTGAAAAACCAAAAATATTTAATAACTGGCCTTTCAGATAAAGGTTGCTGACCTCTAGTCTGGAATTATGAGCAAATCATGGCAAATTAAAATCAGATCATTTAAATCACCAGCACAAGCCTAATACAACACTATTATTCTTTGAACTTAGTTCTATAAAGAGGACAATATTATAGAAGAATCTTCCTGCAGCCCTGGCCGGGTTGCCCAGTTGGTGGGAGCATTGTCCCATACACCAAAAAGTGGCAGGTTCGATTCACCATCAGGACACATACCTACGTTGCAGGTTTGATCCCCGGTTGGGGCACAAATAGGAGGCAGTTGATCGATGTTTCTCACATTGATATTTCTCTGTTTCTCTGTCTCTCCCTTTCTCTCTCTCTAAAAATCAATAGAAACATATCCTTGGGTGAGAATTTTTTTTTAAAAAAGAATCTTACTGTAGTTAATAAACAAGTTTCCTTTTTTTTTTTTCCTTTACAAGCCAAAACTTTAGACTCCTTTTGTCTCTGTATATAATCATGGGGACTTTATGTTTAAAAGCATATTGCACTAATATCTGAAATTTTGTATCTCCTACACAAAGGATGCTTTTCATTTATAGTTTAAAGAAATTTATTCTCCTTTGGTTTCAGTGAGTTGGCTGCCTGATGTCCGCTTGCACACCAGGATGCCCTGCAAGCTGTCATTGTCAGCAGGATCACATTCAGTTTCTTACTGTTTCTTCCACAATTATCTAAACAAAAATCTAAGCAAAAACTAGAGAAAATTGACATAATTAGTGAACTAAGATATAGAGAAGAAATAAGGTGATATTTTCTTACTTGGAAATCCATAAGCAGGTGATAGGAACAGCAAACCGCAATAGAATTAAGAAATTTTTCCTATTCTGGGAACATGGTAAAGACAGCTCAAATTTTGTTCCCCAAATTTTCTCTCTTGATTAAATGACTTAGATCAAGGCCCGTAGGAAGACCAATAAGACAATCTCTTAAATACAAATAGCAGATGAGAGGATGATGCTCAGAGTCCTTGGATGTGGGTCAGTCCAAACCATGATATCAGGGTTGGCTGGTTTTGTTTGTTTGTTTGGCTTTTTTTTACTCTATGCTCCTTACTTAAAATGTAACTCATACATAATAGCTGCTGTGAACTAACTAAGAAAGCAAGAGTAAACAAGTGGGAATAAATGTTTATAGAACATGACAAAATGAATAGCTCTCTGCTTAAGTTTTAGGGAAAAATAAACATACAAAAATTTTTACTTGGAAAACTTTCTGTAGCAGAAAGAGAACTGTGAAATGTCTCTGAATAAATGTGCCTTTATGAATATACTAGAGGCCCAATGCACAAAAATTCATGCAAGAGTAGGCCTTCCTCCCGCCGGCTGCTGGCACTGTCTTCCCTCTGGCACCTGGGACCTGGGCTGGCTTCCCTCTGGCCCCGGCTTCATCAGGAAGGTTGTTCGGAATGATGTGATGTCCGGTCTAATTAGCATATTACCCTTTTATTATTGTAGATTAGTAAGCTTATTCCTGAAATGCTCAACTGATGACATTTTAAGCTATAATTTAAGACCTCTTTATAGCACCAGAAACAACTAAATTATTGAGAAAAATAAAGGGGAGCTATCTTAATGTGTAAAACTATTAAGTTTATTCACAGCAGGAAATTTCTCATCTTTTGGGGTATGTCAGGCATCTAAGAAGAATTTTGAGGAGATGCCTTAGTGTTAAAGATCCAGTTGGAAACTTTACTGACTAAAAAAGTATATTCTTCAAGGAGAGTTTCATATATCTGATCTTATTTTCTTTCTAATTAGGAACTTATATGATTTTCTAAAATGATTCTATGTATTTTTTATAAATAAAATTTAAGTTAGATATGTAAGAAAAAGTGAGAAATATTTATGTGCATTGTTTTGTGTTAGCTATTAAACATATTTGTCAGAACATTTTTCATTATATCACCCAGATCTCTCTATATATAATATCCAATGAGAGATATTTTCTTTGAGTTTGGAATAAATATATATTTGTATTCATTCCTATCCTATAAGACTTGAGTGACTTTTTACACTTTTCTCTTCCTTATATCTGCCAGTTATGCAATGCTAAATTTTATAGTAGAATTCAGTAGCTGCATTTTTTCTTATTTTCCACCTTAGCTTTTATCTTTCCTGCAGACTTGATTTCTTCCTTGTCCTTCTCCCCATCTTCAATTTCTTTTACTTAATTTTATTTTCATGTTTTTATAAGATGCTTTCAACCCTTTTTTCTTTATTAAGGAAGTCAATGAGTACTGAATACAGCCAAGCATCGATCCAATACCTTATGTGTATTATTTGTAAATAAATTACTGTTTTCCACTCTGTGACACTGTTTTCCTTATGAGCCATCATCCTTCAAGGCTGAGCTCAAGTGTCTCCCCTACTGTGCCTCTTCTCTCATCCAGAAGGCAGAGTCTAACACTTGCATCAACACTGCAGTTGCCTCTGTGGATTCACTCATCACTCAGCATCTTTCTGTTTGCATCTGTCTCTGCTCACAGTTTATCCGGCTCTTTAGAGCAATGGTCGCACTTTTTTCACATTTCTGTGCCCAATAACTAGTCTCTATGCCCAACTTATAACCCAGTACTAGGCAAACAATAGATATTAACCATTATGTGTAGTTGAGATAAATGAGTTAATGTATTTGAAAATTATGAAAAAATACAATACTTTGAAAGTGTTTATGAGGATGGTGAATACTTTGGCAAGCCTCCGCCCTTTACTCTAAGTAACCAATACTGTATTATGTGCTATTACAGGGTGTGAGGGGGACCTACTAGGGAGATAAAATTCCAGTTGGTGACACCTTCAAGGAGTCAACTGTTCTGAGAAGTGTAAAATTAATATAGGTTTGAGTAGTTGGATAATTTTTTAAGACTTGGAGTGGTCTTAACAATATGTACCAGTTTCTTCATTCTGGATAGGGTGGCAGAACAAATTAAACAACAATGTGAAGACAAAACACTGAGCATGGCTAATTCAGAGAATGGTGAGACCTGATTGAAACTCTTAGAGGGTGGGTGATAATTAAAGATGAGTGGAAAAAGTTGAAGTCAGATTATATTAAGATTGCTATAGAGTAATTGATATTAAGTATGCATAAAAAGCTATAGTTCATTTTTGAACAAGAGGGTGGTAATAGAAAGTAGATTAATTTGGCAACAGGGGCAGGGTGCTCTAATGGTAACAATGGAAATCTAGGTACAGGAAGGGGAAGGCCTAGATTAGCATGTTTCTAATATTAGCAGAAGCAAATTTCTATCTGGAAAATGATTCAAGGCAATAATCATGAGCCTTATTAGGTGATATGGGGAGGATAAATAGAGCCACAATGTTTTAATTACAAGTTAAATTCTCATTAGACATATATTGAAATTAATAAATTTAATATGTGCTATACTAGGGTTAACATTTAAAATCATAAATCAGTACAGAGAATATAATTCCTATGTAATGAGATCTATGGTGATATATAACATCAATTCTTTTTCCTGTGATAGCTCAGTACAGAGGATAATTCACACTCATCATTATTTTAATGTTCATTATTTATAAACTTTGCAAGTGGTTATAACAAAATTATTAATCTATGTATATTATTGCCACCCAGGAAAGGGTTTATTTTAGTTTGGAAAGACTCACATATCAAAGTATCAGGATGAATGGCTTAAACAACAGAAATTTATTTTCTCACAGTTCTGGAGGCTAGAAGTCGAAGATTGATGTAGGTTTAGTTTTTCCTGAGGCCTCTCTGCTTGGCTTGCAGGTGACTGCCTTCTTGCTATGTCTTCATTTGTCCTTTTTTGCATGCACAGCCTCCCAGTGTCTCTCCCTCTTCTTATAAGGAAACCAGTTCTATTGGGTTAGGGCCCCAGCCTAATGGCCTCATTTTAACTTAATTGTTTCTTTAAAGACCTTATCTCTGAGTATGGCTACATTCTGAGGTACTAGAGGTTGAGACTTCAACATATGAATTTTGGGGAACACACTTTAGACCATAACATTCTTCACTCTGTCCTCCAAAATTCATGTCCTTCTCACATGCAAAATACATTTTCCCCATCCCAACAGCCCCCAAAGCTTAATCCATTCCTGCAACAACTCCAAGTCTACATCTCCTATAAATATCATCTAAATCAAGTGTGGGTGAGACTTGACCTATCCTGAGGCGAAATTCCTTTTCCAGTTGTGAACCCGTGAAACCAGGTAAATTATCTGCTTCCAAAACACAATGGTGAGACAGGCATAGAATAGACACACCCATTCCAAAATGGAGAAATAAGAGGAAATGAATCACAAGTTCAAGCAAGTTTAAAACCTAGCAGGGAAAACTCCATATGATTTTGATGCTTGAGAATAATCTTATTTGGCTCAAAGCTCTGTCCTCTGGACCCACTGGGGTGATGGCCCCACCTTCGGAGTCCATTGCAGAGGCAGCATTGCCTCCTCGGCCATGGGCAACTGTCTCAACTCCTTGGCCCTGGATGGCAGCAGCCTGTTGGCTTAAACCTCTGAAACCTAGGAAGAGGTAACCTTGACCCCCAAACCTGTGGTAGGAGTGTCAGCCCTGCCAATCCCTGAATTGGGGTCGTTCCTACCTTTTCTTGAAGGATAATACATGTTTGCAGCTAGATAGCTTTAATGACCTGTCCTGTGAAATCCCAGAAGTCCAAGAGTCTTCCTTCACTTTACCATCTCTATCCTCTTCAGGCCAACCTGGCAGTGTTTCTGCTGGTATGACCTCTCTCTGTTCATGGCCTCTGCTGAGACTATGGCTTAAATTTATGAATACCCATAAACTCTTCATGGAGTGATTGACCAGCCTTGCCTTCTCTAAAACATAATTTCTCATTTTTTACCAGATGGTCAGGCAGAGAATGTTCCAAATCTTTAAGTTCTGGTTCCCTGTTGTTTAACGATTCCTTCCTCCATTTCTCCTTCTCCTCTCACACTTTACTGTAAGCAGGCAAGAGACACCAGGCTGCACCTTCAACTCTTTGCTTAGAAGTTTCTTCAAATAAATATCCAACATAATCATCCACAAGTTGGACCTTTCACAAGACACAGGAACACAATTCAGCTAAGTTCTCCGACACTTCATTATAAGGATCACTTTTTCCCAGTTTCCAATAATGGATTTCTGATTTTCATCTGAGACCTGGCCAGCATCACCTTTCACATTCATATTTCTGCCAACAGTCTCTTCACGGCCATCTCGGCTTTTTCTAACATGCACCTGGAAGTTGTTCAAGCCTCTATGCATTACCCAGTTCTAAAGCTGCTTCTGCAGTTTTAGGTATTTGTTACAGCAGCATTTCACTTCTCAGTACTGCAGCGTGCTAGGGCGCCATAACAGGATAGCGCAGATTGAGAGACTTAAACAACACAAATTTATTTTCTCACAGACAGGGAGGCTGCAAGTCCAAGATCAAAGTGTTAACAAGCTTTGTTTCTCCTAAGGCCTCTCTCCTTGGCTTGCAGATGACTCCTTTGTGTACATAAGTGCACCTTTGGTATCTCCTTCTTCCTTATAAGGACACCAGTCCTATTGGATTAGGGCTCCTTACCAATGGCCTCATTTTAACATAGTAATCACCTCTTTAAAGGTCTTCATTACGTTCTGAGGTACTGGGGTTGGGACTTTAACATATGAAGTTGGGGGAACACAATTTATCTGATAACAGACTTATGGCAGGTACTTTTAACACTATTATCTGTTTCATTTTTTTTTTTGTTATGTTTTCAATACCTGTTAAGTGCTTCTTGACATGTAAAATTGTTTTTAGGAACCTCAAAAAATATGTTTATGTCACTCATAATTATGTTCTTTTCTTTCCTCTGTGTGAGCTAATTTTAGTCTGTTGAGTTTATAAATATTTTACCTCTACATTGATGCATATTTTATTCTCTCCTTTTGCAGTAACTAAAAAAAGCGGTCCTATATTAATTAATTATTTTAGATTGTAATCATACTCTCAAACTTAAGAAATTTAGATGATCTTTAAGAACTTAGAACTTTAGATTTTTTTATATATGGAACAGAAAAAAACCTTTTACAAAAGATAGACCACCCTTTTTGATATATGAACTTGACATATTACTTAGTTTTTCTATACCTCTGTTTTCTACTCTATAAAGTAGGATAAAAATATTTACCTCACTAGAGGCACAGTGCACAAAATTCGTGCACTGCGGGGTATCCCTCAGCTCAGCCTGTGCCCTCTCGCAATCCAAGACCCCTTGGGTAGGGTCCTTAGGCCTGGTCAGCGATCAGGGCCTATCAGGGCTTTCCTTTTCGCAGCTGCCGGCAGCTTGCCCTGCTCCCACCGCTGCTACTGCTTGCCATCTGTGTGGCGCTTCCCCCCCTCCCCTGCCACCAGTCACCTCCCTCTGTGGGTGACAGGTGTGGGGTGCGATTGCTTGGCTGGCCTGGGCTTCCCACTGCAGGACAATTGCTTGCCGGCCTGCACATCCGCCACAGCATTGCTGGCCAATGGCCTGGGTCTCCCTCTGTGGGGCGATTGTTCACAGGGCCCCCACATGAATCACCCCACAGAGGGAGGTCCCGCCCACCCGCCGCAGCGCTGCCAGCAGGGTGACCTGGGCCGCCCTCTGTGACCACTGGCTGGGTGGCCTGGGCCTCCCTCTTTGGAGTGATTGATCACAGGGCTCCACCATCGATTGCCCAGCAGATGGAGGTCCCGCCCACCCTGCCAGGGCTCCATGATCTATATGTCCAATATTTTTACATGCTGGCAGCACAGTAGTTTTCTTTATATCAGCATCATCTTCTCAAAACCTCAGTTTCCTCACCTTCAAAATATGTGTAATAATAGTATTTACTGCCTGGCCAGTGTGGCTCAGTGGCTGAGCATGGACTCATGAACCTGGCAGTCAGGGGTCAGTTCCTTGTCAAGGTACATACGTGGGTTGCTGGCTCGATCCCCAGTAGGGGGAATCCAGGAGGCAGCCAATCAATGATTCTCTCTCATCATTGATGTTTCTCTCTCTCCTTCTTCCTTCCTCTCTCTGAAACAAATAAAGATATATTTTGAAAAAATAATGATAGTATTCACTTCACAGTGTGTTTCTGCAGATCAAGAACACAGAATTGAGACTGGCATGTATCACTCAATCACTCAATAAACATCAGCTGCTTTATTATTACTATTGTTGAACAAGATTTCCTTGAGTAATTGTTTTACCTCCTTATTACATTTTATCTTATATGAATTGACAGAGAACTAAAGTGCTATGATGTTTGACTAAATATCATAAAGTACCTATGACCTTTGAAAAATGCTATTAGACATAATCATAACTAAATTAATAACGTGCAATAAATTTGGGGCCCTTAGGAATCCATTACATGAATATCTCACTTCAGGGTAGATGATGGAAATGTATTGAACCTGGAGTTGGAAGATATGATTTCAGGTGCTGACTCTGCTCTTTCTTACATATTTGTCCTTGAACAAATTACTTTCTGCAGTCTCAGTTTTGAGAAGTTAAGTAATTTTTCAGTAACCAATAGAGCTGGGATTCAAATCCGGAGACCAATAGGAGAACCAAAACCAGAGAGGAGTACCTTTATCATTCAGCACTAAAAAGACAGAAGAAAGTTCCAACAGTGTTACTAAATATTCATTAATGCTTCAGGTCATTGAACAGAAACTATCTTGCCTTGATGGAGTTCAGTCTCAGGAAACCAGGAGTAATGGAATAAGGCCGTGGGTAGAACTAGAGGACTGGGATATGGCATCTACATATTTATTTGAATTTCATTAGAAAGTAACCTAGACGTACATCTTTTTACTGTTAACCCCTGAATTGTTTTTCAGGCAAGTTTTTCCTCCTACTTTTCCTTATGGAAGAAGGTTTCTGGGGCTCAGTCTGTTTTTTTTGCACTCTGGTTGCTTCCTTCAGTAATTGTGTTTTGTTTTGGTGGGGGCTCTCAATTTTCATAGCTACTCCTTTTCTTCCCTTTTCCTTTCTGATTTCAAGATTATCACATATTTGACACCTGGTTCACGGTCACTTTCTCTTTCCCATTTCTCCTTACATCCTTGAGGACTCAAGATCTCAACTGAAGTCAAACAACCCAGTCCACAAAGTTTCCTGATCTTTTCAATTTTAGCCATCCTTCGCTAACCTAAATCTGGACCTTGTTACATGCATTTCCTTAATTTCAAATCTTAGCCATAGCTTTCTACCTTTCCAACTTTATTTACCTTATCCCCACTATATTGGCTCATTTACCACCACCCCCACACACACACACAACAAAAACAAACAAAAAACAAGCAAACAAAAAAACGATCTCCTTACTCTTTCCCTTTTTCCCAAGGCCATTCCCAATCCCCAGGCATTTCTTTCCACCTCATATTCCCAACTCATTCCTACCTCTTTTCCTTCTCCATCCAACTAGGCCATATAATCCAACTTTTCCATTATTTAAATACCTCTGTCTAACCACCTTATATTACTTAGCTTCTGGTCTGATTACTTTAGCCCACTCCACAAAATCTCTACTCTAGATTAAAACCAACATCCAGCTCCTCTTTCCCTACATCTTCACTGCTAACAGGGAAAAGCTGAGCGCAGCATGACTGACTACAACTACTAATTTATCATCTTCATCCTTAGCCTTTGGTAAATAACTTGTCCCATTCTTCACAGCAGCTATTTCTGACCTTTACTGTTCCTTTCAAGCCTTCAACTCTACCTTTGCCTTATTCATTTTTAGTTGTCACACTGCCTCTCCCCCGACCCCAGGACTGGATAACTCATCTATCTTAATTTCCTTTCCTAATGTCTCAGAGAAAGAGATCCACACTTATAACCAGAGTCAGTTCTCCCACCTGTGTTGGAGATTCACATCTCATCTCCATAAGAATCTTACTCCATCAATAACCTAAATTGTCAACCACAACTTCATCCTCATTATAGAACTGGAGGCCATGTTCTACAAGCAAATATGACCTCCCATCAAATTTCAAAGGCTCCACCAACATTTTCCAACAGATGAATTCTGTTTGCCATTGTTTCTGTCCTGAATCAAGTCTTCCAAAGTGGTCAAAAGTTTATGATGCAAAAACATATATGTGTGTTTGTGCATGTACACACGTGAGTGTGTGTGTGTGTGTGTGTGAGAGAGAGAGAGAGAGAGAGAGAGAGAGAGAGAGAGAGAGAAAGAGACAAGGAGGCAGAGAGAGAGAGTGTGGATAGTGAGGGTAGAAATCAGGGATACATCTAAGTGTTCTACTTATTTTTCTTCTTTTACATTCAAGGCCCATTTTGAACTAATGACCAAACTCTTGAGTCCAGAGATCCCATTTGTATCAGAAGTATATAAAATAGTAAATTGTCATTAATAATTGAGTCCTAAATCTGTAGAACGTCAAACACATAAATTGACCAAATAATTTTCCACCAATTATTCATGCAAAAAACCTTAATGATTCATGTAAATTATATGCTTTTCTAAATTAAAATCTAAAGTCTTCAAAATAGCTTTTAATGTTTTATTTTTTATCATAAAATGCATCTAGGAAGTATATACACAAAATTCTACTAACTATATTATAAAATACCAGTGGGATGAAGGGCTAATGATAAACAAGTAATCTGGTTATATATTACTGTCAATAAACCCGATCATGAGCACATATCATTTTTTTTTACTAAAATAAATGTACTTGCAGCCATAGAGAATATATGTGGAATGATTAGAAGTTTCCTGTAAAATATTTAAGAGTTTAAGATTTACTGTACTGAACTCACTATAACCTTGTCCACCAGAAAAAGAAGATGGTATTTTCTTTTGTTGCTATGGGAATGATGATTCTCAGCAGAAATTCCATCATGGAGAACCCTGAGTAATTAATCATTAATAATACATGAAAGGCAATTCTCTAGAGCAGAAAACATGTGAGAAAAATAAAAGTTAGTTTTAGGCAACCCCAAAGAACACCAATTACTTTCCTATTTCCACGGGCTTAAGAATAAAACAGAGCCAAGAAACATTTTCTTTGGATAATTTTCTGTGAAATCAAGCATCTATACTAATAAAAGGGTAATATGCTAATTAGACCAGATAGACCTGACGTCCTTCCAGACAAAACTGTGGCAGCTGCAAGGGCCGAGGGCAGGCAGCCGCAGCAGCCAGCAGTGGCAGCAGCAGTGGGGTGATGGGGGCAGCGCCTTCCCCTGATCAGCCCAGTCGCCTCCTGCAGAGGGAGGCCAGACTGCAGCTTAGGCACGCTCCCCCTGGGACCTCCTCTGTCAGTAGGACCTCCCCTGAGGGCTCCTGGACTGTGAGAGGGGGCAGGCCAGGCTGAGTAACCCCCCACCCAGTGCACAAATTTTCGTGCACCGGGTCTCTAGTAAAATATAATCACTATGGGCATTACCAAAAAGAATAGAAACAGATATTAAGCAGCAAAATATTCTTATATTTAGATCAATAAAGAAAGGGAGTTTGGAGTAACAAAATCAAATAAGAAAAGGATGATGGGAGTTGGTGTTCCTTGTGATAAGAATTATCTAGAATCATATGGGAGACAGCTTTCCAGCCTTGAAGTGCCAAAAGGGCTATAGCAAGAGAAGCAACTAGCAGGACATTCTCCTGTAGATTCACAATAAGAAAAAATATGGCCTGGCTCATGAGTAGGTTTTGAGTCATTTCAGCAAAACAATTCTCTCTGCCTGCTTTCTACCACAAATCCCAAATGCAGTCTCCACAACACTAGGCAATATGAAATCACTTCTGTTGAAGAAGGAGTGAAAAGGACAGGAAGGACTAGCTGTTAGCTTTAGAGAGTGTATATAACATAGACAAGGAGATCTGCTCATGAGAGAGAGTGGGAGGCCTTCTAGAAATTCAGGCCCATTGAGGATCACGCCCACCCCACCCCCTTGCCAGATGCACCATGGTACCAAGGAGAGGTTAATGGGGCACATGAAATTGGGTCAAGGAGTGAAGAGCAGGAGGAAAATTTAGCAATGTAGTAAAATATGCCCCCCGCCATTTCATCAAATGATATTTGCAAATGTCATAATCTCTCTTCTCATGAATCTGTTAAAAAGGAAACTCAATTCTCTCTTCCCACCAAATAAAATTGGGAGGATGATTGATAATGTGCTTTTCATGCTTACAATTCAATTCTGAGGAAGTTTCCACATAAATAGAATTTGTGATTATTACAATTCTGGTTGCCCAGGTTTCTTAATAAAGTTCAGAAGTCTTGCTAAGGTGCACTGGGATAAGGTTATAAAAAGCATCATGAATACTTCAGACCGCCTACCGAGCCGACTTTGGAAAGTCTTTTTATTTCCCTATGTACTTCATTCATTTTCCTGACATTAAAATGAACTTAGAAAATGACGGCATCTGTCTTCCACCCATCAAAAGACTGGGTCTCAGACCGTCTGTGAGATTTTTGCTAAAATGAGATTTTGTTTGAAAACTTCTGCCTAAATGTTAAAAAAAAAAAAAAGCCACATGAAAAGGTTACAACCACAGTGAGGGAGGGACATCCTGGTGGCTAACGTTAGGCTTGTTCCTATTAGCAAAGTCAAGGGCCCACAGTGAGAAGATGCAGAGGCATCTTGGTTGAAAACATTGTAACCTTTCGTCATTGCTGGATTCCTATACAGCAACAGGCATAATATGGCCTGCTTTCAATTATGTTTCTCACCTTCCATGCTACCTTAATGTAATGGTTGGTAGGGCCATTAAAAAACAAAAAGTCACCATCTAACTGAGGTTCTCCTTTTAAGTATAGCCTTTTAATGAGATTTTAAAATGAAAAATATAATCCTTGGTAATATTTTATGTCAGTGTTGTTTTTTTCCTGCCGTAGATAGAAATAAAAGTGTTGCAGCTTCTCTGAACCATTCCCTTTTGAGTAACAGAAAATAAGAGAAAAATAACTTCAATGCTCTCTCATCTTCCCAAGGTTTAGGAAGCTGAAAAATCAGGAAAACCGAGATTTTAAAATGAAACCACTTGTGCATAAAAAAGGATCACTTTTCTATAGTGAGAGCCTCCCATCAGGACTGAGAAAATCCAAGTTTCTGACTTTGCCTCAATTTATTCATACTTTAAAATAGAGAAATATGAATAAAAATCACAGAAATAGCACCCTATAAAGACAAAGTTGGTAAAATTAGCATAATTTTAGTGAAAGGCTTTCCAGCTTTGTCTTTAAAAATGCGGTAGTCTTTTTATTCTTTTCCAGCTTTATTATTATTTTTTTTAAATGTTTTTATTGATTTCAGAGAGAGGAAGGGAGAGGGAGAGAGAGATAGAAACATCAATGATGAGAGAGAATCATTGATCTACTGCCTCCTGCACTCCCTCTACGGGGGATCCAGCCTAAAACCCAGGCATGTGCCCCGACTGGTAACAGAACCGTGACTTCCTGGTTCATGTGTTCATGCTCAACCACTGAGCCACACCAGCCGGCTTTGCAGCTTTATTGAGGTATGATTGACAAATGAAAATTATATATACTTACGTGGTACAATGCAATGCTTTGATATATGTATACACTGTGAAATGATTACCACAGTCAAGCTAATTAACATGTCTGTCACCTCACCTAGTTACCTTTCTGTGTGTGTGTGTGTGTATGTGTGTGTGTGTGTAAATTTCAAGTAACTATGGTCACCATGCTATACATTAGGTTTCCAGACCTTATTCAACTTATAACGAAAAGTTTGTACCCTTTTACCAATACCTCCTCATTCCCTGCAGGTTATAGTAGTGTTTGATGGGAAATAATTTTCATCATATTACAGTGAGAAGAAAAAAATAAACAAATCAGTCGCATATCTCTGAAAGCAAAAAATATCTCCAGGGAAGCAATCTGCACCCGGCTGCAGGAAGAAAGCCAATGGTATTGATTTCATCAAAGCGTCTTTACAAAGATGGAAACATTCAATTTATGAAGCATGGCAACTTCTCCTAAATAATCAAAATATTCCATAAGGCTGCAAGCTATCCAGAGAGGGATTGCTAATCAAACATTCATTCCATTTTCAAGTTCTGAATTGGGGATTTTAATAAGGTTCAACCACCTGGATTGCTTTTTTAGAAGTGTTCTCTTTTTTGGAGCATAGTAATTATGACTGATATTGCAGTATCTTTATAGTAATAAAATTAGCATTGGTTTGATTATTCCTGTGGTAATAATAAGAACAGATTTAATTTTAGTTTTATTCCAATTATTTCATAGATTATGTCTTGCAAAAGGCTTAACAATATAAATTAGGGTATTTTTTAAATGGTGGTCTCATGTTCTTGTCTTCTTCTGCTCTCTAAAATAACAAGGAGAGTAAGAAACAAGTACAAGCTCACACTTCAATAAAACTGGAGACTTTGGGAACCAGAACTAAATTATATAGAGAAAGACTGCCAAATGTGGTGACGGTCAAATAGAGATGAGGGGAGATGCTGAGAAGGCATGCTTAAAGCTACAATTTCAAGCAATGGGGCAGAACCTAGTTCTTCAAGCAGTTTTTATGAGTTTAACCAAGTGATCAGAGTTAATGTCAACAATAATGACGAAAGTTAAAGAAAGGCACAACATCACTTATTCCTGTTCTCTCCCCCTAAAAAGCACAGTCTGAAATGAATTGTGAGGAAACAATTATACAATCTAACCTGAGGGTGTTATGGACATCCAGCAGAATGAAATGGATCCTCACCCCAAATTGGGATCCAATATTGAAAAAGATGAAATGTAAAGATTTATTACACACGTAAAAAGCTTTCTGGATAAAGTGAAGTAGATAAAAAATAAATAGTTGAAAGAGAGAAACAGGAGACTGGCTTAGGATTTTCATTGTGACTAGGAGATGGGACCGAGCAGTGGGGAGAAACTTGCGTGGGCAGAAACTTGCATGGTTTGATCCTTCAAATGAATGCAAAAGGGAATATCTGGATTTTCTTATCAGCTTGCCCAGATGTTGGGGCAGAAAGGGAAGAGGTAGAGAGAGACTGAAATGTTGACATTAAACACCAAAAAGTAGAGTAAGATTTTAGTACAATGGAGCATTTTTTTAAAAAAATTGGCTGATGCTCCTCTAAAATGTCAATATCAAGTTGTAAAAACAAAAAAATTCTTATATCTCAAAGATGATTAAAGAGACATGACAACTAAATTCAATGTGTGATCTTTTCTGGGTCAGAAAATAATGGTCTAACATATATTATTGAGACAACTGGTGAATTTTGAATATGAATGATATATTTTGGTTATTTTATATCAAAGCTAAATTTCCTGAATTTAAAAATTATGCTGTCATTATCTCAAGAAATGTTTTTGTTCTTGAGATCCGCATAAAGTATTTATGGGTAAAATATCATGAAGTCTACAACTGGTTCAGTAATAATAATATATGTGTTCGTTTTAAGTACATATAATATATACTTAGAATATATAGAGAGTAAGGGTTACAAAATATTATATGGTGAATCTAGGTGGAGAGTATACACAAGTTTACTTCTTGCTAATTTTTTGTAGTTTCAAATTGTTTTGCAAAATGAAAAAATGAAATAATGGAGGTAGTATGAAATCTATTTACTTGAAACAAGGAACAGGATTCATAGACTGACAGGTGGAAGTTTCTCAGGCCTTTTGTACCACTAAAGAGGGTAGGGAAGGACTAGATTAATAAAGACACTCAGAGGCTACCTTTGCTGGGTGGAGGAGGGAGACTAAGCTCAGCTCTATTACTTTTTGTTGAATGTGGAGAAGAAAAAAACAACAACTCAGACTCTCACACACATTCTGGGTTATACCAAAGAACTTCCTCTTATACCAGGAAGAAAATCTAATCCCAGACTCATGCCCTTGCCCAATCTGAATATTAACTTCTACCAACAGCAATTTTACTGCATTTAATCAAAACAAAGAAACTAATACACTATCCATACAAAGACCCAATAACTAGTGTTTTGAGGGATCTCAGTACTTTGGGGTAAAATGTGACCAGATTTTTTATTTTCTTCAATTTATGCCTGCAGCTTTGCTATATCAAATTGCTTTTCCAGGTCCTTAAGGACACCCTGGGGAGATTCCACACATTCCAGTCATCTTTGGTCACTAATACTTTTGTCTAATATCAATATTTCAATCAGACACTTGAATTAAACTTTTCTCCCATCCAAAGTAGATCAGACATAAGATGGAGGGAGCTGAAATGTGTTGGGTGGGAACAAAGAGCACTCCTCTACCCCTCCTCTCCCTCTCCCGGATCCAACTACTCTAGCATGGGCAGTAGACAGAAGGGAAGAGGGCAAAGGGCATTTTCTTTTATTTATTGGAAGATAAATGTAATTCTCATTTCTTTGTTGGCTAATACTGTGTGGTTATCAATATCTTTTGTGTCTCAGAAATATAAATGCTGTATCACTCATAATGAGTGATACATGAGGCTCAACTTTGACTTTGGCTCAACTTCTACCACTTCTTCATAAAGTTTAACAACATTTTTCAACCGGAAGACAGCTGTCTTGGAGGGAAGATACTACCCAAACAGCTCAAACACAGCTACTATCCAGAGTACTAGATACACTGGATATTCTTCTTGTCACATCTAGTGGAGAGAGAGCAGTCAGCTGTCCCACAAATCCATCTGTTATGCCACCATTTTCCTCTGCTGCCTAAGCAAATGGCCAACTAGAAAAGGGAAAGCCAGATTCCCCATTGTGTGATTCTCTTCAGCGTTTCCTTGAAACTTGGCTTTGAGTTGGGTTGCATCATAGCTTCCTATCACCAATGTAAGCTGGTAAACTATAGTAATTTTTCCTTCAACTCTATCTTTCCTCCTCCCTCTGGATACAGAGATAATGTCATACATTATGTATAATTAAAATTAACAAAGAAAGGACAATTGTATAAGTATTGTGTTTTTCTCATTGTGAAGAACCAGGGAGACAAAAAAAGGATTTCAAGTTATTAATCAAGAATAGAGCTGTGACAAAAAGTAGAGTTTCCAACAGGGGATCAAACTCACAACCTAGGTATGTGCCCTCACTGGGAATAGAACCTGCAAACTTTTGAGCTATGGGATGCTGCTCTAACCAACTGATCCACCCAGCCAGGGTTTAACATTCAATCTTAAAAGCAAACTAACAAACAAACCTCAATAATAAAGGACTAGTTTGATACATACCAAATACATAATTATCTATCTATCATCTCCCTCCCCCACTTCCTCCTCGTCATCCTTTCTCTTCCTCTCCTCCCTCCCTTCATCTCCCTCCATCTCCCTCCATCTCCCTCCATCTCCCTCTTTCTCCCTCTATCCCTCCTTCTGTCCTTCCCTCCCTCCCTCCCTCCCTCCCTCATTCTTCCCATAGGGAGATACTGGAAGGTTTTAGAGGGGCTTAGTGCCCTGAAAGGTAATATAAGAGCAGAAAGAAATAAATGGTGCAAAAATGATTTGTCTTATATAACTTCAACCAAATAGCACTGGATAAATCAGGGTCATCATATCATATTCATAGTTGACTATGAATTCCATTATGGAAAATGAGTTAAAATCTATCCATACTTTAGTAAGGAAGAGTGGGGGTATATATGATAACAATTAGATAAGGTGCTTGATGGGAGCATCTACATCATTTGGAAGAAAATTATGAGATAAATACAAATGGTTACTAATACTGGCAGAGCTCGCTCTCTTAAAATGCAGATTGAAGGAAATGACATAGCATGAAATTGTTTTACACATCTGTCAAAAGCAAACTAAAATGATTATATCCTATTTAATGCTGTTTTGAACATTGAGGTTTTTTTTAAAATTTTCTAGAATCATAATCTTATTGCTACGACAGCATGATTCCAAGTTCCACTTTAACATAATGGGAAAAATAAAGAATAATTTAAATGAGTTATCAAAAAAGGGATGTGATCAAGTAATAAAACAAATTGGATAAGATTGAAAACAACAAGACACTAAATAATAAAAATATTATGAATGATGCCCCATGCTGGTATCATATATACACATACTGTCAGTCTGTGAGGATTCTTAGCATCATATGTTCCATTAGAAAGATGTTTTGTCTAAGTTGTGTAGAAAGCATGTCAACATTATAGTCACAGCTTAACAGTTTAATATAACGTAATGCACTGTTAGAAATCCTATATAAGAAGAGGCTAATATGCAAATCAACTGAACGGCAGAACAACCGGTCACTATGACATGCACTGACCACCAGGGGGCAGATGCTCAGCGCAGGAGCTGCCCCCTGGTGGTCAGTGTGCCAGAAGCCGGGCTCACGGTTGGTGAGTGCAGTGGTGGTGGCAGAGCCTCTCCCACCTTCAGGCAGGGCTAAGGATGTCTGAATGCTGGCTTAAGGGAGTGGGCCTAAGCCATTAGTCCGAGGGCTCCCGGACTGCGAGAGGGCACAGACTGGCTAAGGAACCCCCAACCCCCACCGCTGAGAACACGAATTTTGTGCACCGGGCCTCTAGTTGTTTATATGACTGCATACACTGTTAGAACTATTAAATATGTATAAAATATTATTTCTTCTTTAAATTTTCTGTACTACTAACTAATCCCCTCCTAGGAAAAGCTCTGCTCCTTGTTTTCATCTAGAGTTAGTGAACATAAACCTTTGGGGAATTAGTATGGAATGGAAATAAATAAATGTGCTGAATTGTTACAGGTGCAGATTGGTGCCATGTGTAGAGTGCTGAAGTGGAAAAAGAAGCCTTCCAGAGTACTTGGTAAAAGATCTTTATCTTTAAAGGGGAGTCAATCCTCATTCAATAGAGTTTTCCATGCATCAGTCAGAGGGAAACAGGAGGGCATTCTAGGCAAAGTGAACAGAAGCATAGAGCTGTGAATGGGCTGGCTTGTCAGACGTGCTGCAAGCAATTCTGTGTGATTAAAATAAAGGGTCCGAGAAATAATGCAGTAACAGAGAAGACAGAGGAGTAGGAAAGGGTAAGAGGGCCTTTGATACCATGCCAAGAAATATAAATTTTATCCATGGTAAAATGTGTAATAAAAGATTTTAAACAAGAGAAGATGCAATTTGGGGCTTTAGAATGTCACTTTGGCAAGAATATGGATAGATAGGAGGAATGTGAAAGGAGAGGAAAAATAGCCTGTAGGGAAATAAATAAAAGAAATGCTGAACATCACAACTAAAGCAACAGAAAAATGCAGAGTAAGACTCGGATATAAGTGATGCTGTGGATATAGAATTTATAGAGCTTAGAAACTGATGGACTATTAGGAGAGTATTCTAAGATTTGGGTGAATAACCTAGATTTCTGTCTTGGTTTTTTCATTGAGATCAGGAATGCAAGAAAGTATGTTCTGGGGAAATTGGCTGAATTTATTTTAGACAACTAATAAGAGGATGTTGGACATACTCTTGAGGCAGTTGGAGCTCAGTAAAAGATCAGGCTGAGAAACCTTTTTGGTGTTTTGTGTTTTTCCCCCTAGAACAGTGATGGCGAACCTATGACACGCGTGTCAGCACTGACATGCGTAGCCATTTCTGATGACACGTGGCCGCATGCCGAGGATGAAACATTTGCTGCTCCTGAGGATGAAACATGTGCGACTAGAGTTTTGGAGTTAGTTTTTTCCTCAAAGTGACACACTACCCGAGTTATGCTCAGTTTTTTGGCGAAGTTTGACACACCAAGCTCAAAAGGTTGCCCATCACTGCCCTAGAACATAGGTGGGAGTCTCAAAGAATGTATTAATAGACTGAGGTCTAGTGCACGAAATTCATTCATTGTGGGGAGGGAGGTGTCCCTCAGCCCATCCTGCACCCTCTCTAATCTGGGACCCCTCAGGGGATGTCTGACTACCAGTTTAGGCCCGATCCCGGTAGTCAAACATCCCTCTCACAATCCGGGACTGCTGGCTCCTAACTACTCGCCTGCCTGCCTGCCTGATTGCCCCTAACTGCTTCTGCCTACCAGCCTGATCACCCCCTAACCGCTCCCCTGCTGGCCTGACTATCACCTAACTGCTCCCCTGCTGGCCTGATCGCCCCCAACTGCCCTCCCCTGCTGGCCTGATCTCGCCCCAAACTGCTGTTCCCTGCCGGCCTGCTCTCACCCCCAACTGCTCTCCTCTACCAGCCAATTTAGTTCTGATTGGTCGGTTTCTATGCCAGTCAGTGTCAAAAGCCCCGCCTCCCAGGAAACCATTGGCTCCTCACAGTTGACCCAGATTTGGTTTTGATTGGTCAGTTTCTATGGCAGTCAGCATCTCTGGGCCTATCTCCAGGCCTGATCATAGAGACAGGGCTGATCAGCAGCCACCCCAGGCTGCTGGCAAGTGGCTGAACTGCTTACCTCTCAGAGAGAGAGAGAGAGAGGTTTAGCTGCTGGCAAGGGAGAGAGAAGCAGTGCCTGATTACCCTGCTTCTCTCTCCCAGCCTCGCCAGCAGCCACTGCCACTGCTGATCAGCCCCGCCTCTCTCTCTCTCTCTGAGAGGTCAGCAGCTCAGCCTGCTTGCCTGCTGCACATGCAGCCTGGCATTCGGTCAAACCTCCAGGTTGTTGCAGATGTAATGGACTCAGCGTTTTTATATATTAGGATTACTTTATATATGTATTTAGGAAGAAAGACCATGAAGTAAAGGGGGGTCCATGGGCAAGGAATGCATATATAACAGGCTCCAATGCTTATCTTACTTTTACAGTGGATAGAGAAAAGTCACAAGATACGGGAAGAAGGAAAGGGGGCACCAGGTGGGCTTTAGACTTTGAAACTGATACCCTGCAAAAGAGTGACCAATTAGGAAAGCACAGGGTCATAAAATGGGAAAGGGGACCAATTAGAAAGAAGCATAGATAGACAAAGAATTTCCAGCCTTTAGAAACCTTAGAAAAATTGGCTTAGTTAGTATTCCCCTTGGAAACCTCTCCTTACATGGGAGTTTGTGTTTGTAACCAATAAATTTCCACACTTTTATTAACAAGTCCTTTTAGTCTGAGAATTTATTCTTCAACTTCGTGAGGCAAGAACCCACAAGGAAGAAAGTGTGCTCCCCGGACTCCATTCCACTTATCAAAACCACCCATGAGTTCATTCATTCTCTCTTTCCTCTTTCTACTATAAAGTCTGGGAACCTCAAATACTTGCTTATCCAGATTCTCTTCCAGCTAGGCATTGCCATGTGCCACCATTGTAGTCAGTGAGACGGAAGCAGCAGTCACTGGGTAAAGTCTTCCGGAAGCTTTTTAAATGAAGAAGACGACTCTAGCAACATATTCTTGGACTTTGTCTCCTTCTTCCTGACAGGTAGGCACAATGCCTAGAGGGACAGCAAACATTGCAAGCATCATAATGAAAACCACCCACTGGGGCTAGTAAAGCAGAAAGCACACAGAGAGCCTGTGTTCTGAAGGACGTCCTTGAGCAGTTTCATAACACCTAAGTGGCCACATCTTATTCTGAAGGGATAGAAGCCCTTGTCTTTTTAAGCTAGTGGTAGATTTACATTCTTTCACTTGAAGTAAAAAATCCTTCGTGGTTGATATGTTTGCTTATTTTCTTTCTTTTAACGAGAACTGCCCATCAAAAAATTAGGCTGTTGGTCGGTCGCCAGGGGACATTGGCATGCATCCTAGATTTTTTTAATTGTTCTGAGATGATATTAGTTGTTCATTTTTTGCCACCCGTAATTCAATACTATAGGCAGTATGAAGGACTGTGGTTTATTTATTCTCAATTCATTCACTGAAATAAAGTTTGGGCTTGGAATCAGATGCCTCTGACTTTTATAGCAGCTTGAACTACTAACTACAGGGTGGGGCAAAAGTAGGTTTATACCTTTGAGTACACAAAACACAACGTATATTCTTATATTCTTATTTATGAATTGTTGTATTATTTTCCATACAAACAACTGTAAAACTACCTCTGCTTAACTCCATGTAATCATTAAAATAGGTATCTCAGTTTTCTCCCAAAGTTTAGAGAGCCACTCCTTCAAAGAGAATGCATTGGTAGAATTCTGTATCATTTAGGGAAATAATGTTTTATATATGAAAGAAAAATATTTCATCTTTTAAGATGAATTTTCAGATTTTTTTGCCATCCTCTTTATGCCCTTGTGAAGTCTCTCAGTAACATTAAAAATGCACTTTAGTAACCTAATATACCCCATGGGCCAGAAGGATAGCAATTCCAGATCACTCTAATATAGCGCTTTGTGCCAAGAGTCATCCATTATCTTATTAAAAAATGACTCTTAAATAAGTAGGATGCATTTTATAACTTCTTTTTACCTACCTCTGTTTACTTCAAAATGAAATGGCGTGGAGAAAAATCAGTAGGTAGAGTCAAAACACTTGATTTTTAGACCCAGCTCTTCAATGGTCACCTTGGCCATGGGATGGCTGGCCTTGAGAGGACAGCAGTCTGGCGGTTAAGGAGGAATTAAAGAGTTACTGGCAGGATACTTTATGGTGTACTTATATTGGAGAATAGAGGAAGTGCCAAAGCCTTCCTCACTCACTTTATCCACCACTGACTCTCTGCATCTCCATTTCCTCATCTGTAAATTGCAGAGGCTCCTTTAAATATAAGCATTCTAAATTAGAATTCTACCTTGAGGTTTCTATTGCTTCATGTCCTAACTCTCACCACATTCCTCCCACTTATGCATTATAATTCCAATTTTCATTTTACTCTGGTTAAGCCATTGTAAATGAAAGAACATGCAGCCTAAGAAAAGTCTTATAAGAGTTTGAGGCAAACTAATGACAATTGCCAGGGAGAAAAATCTCAACAAATTGAGAAAATGCTCTGGAGAATGCAGTTTTATAGCTTATTTTATATATTAGAATCAAAGGAGGAGACATAAGGAGGGTTACATGAAATCCATTAGTGGGAGATTAAGGGACAGGAAAAAGCAAAGCAGGGAGAAATCTCTGGGATTGGGTAAAATAAAGAGAAACATACTTCTTTCACATTAATAGGTACAGGGTAGTTAGAAATTAACATTTAGAGCACATAGATATGGTATTCGGGGAATAAGAAAACAATGAGGGGTTCTGTGGTCCCACGTTTGGTGAGGTGGGTTGCTTTGAGGGTCTGGAAAAGGTGATTACTCTAACATTGCAAAAGTATGCTATCTCAGATGCAAAAAGACAACAGACAGGCTCACTTAAGGTAAAGACAGATTATGTCAAGGGAGCTACAGGCCTAGGATATGACTACCCACCATGACTACTTTTAGTTGGGAATTTTTATATTCCGACCACTCTATGTGGTTACTTTCAGTGTCTGAGTCTGTAAGCTCACCATGCAGACCTCTCCTGAACTTGTCAGGCTTTCTTAGTATGGGACCTTTTTTTGTCCACATCACAACCCAGGTTTCCCCCACACATATGATCTCTACTATATTGTTGCTATGCCAAAGCCACAGATTCCTTAAAGCTTATTTTATCTCAGGAGATTACTCTAGGCCAATTATACTTTTTTTTTTTCATAGTGTTTGATGAGTTCCAGAGAAATTTGTCGTATATATTCAATGGCTCTGACCTGTGGCTACCTGATTTTCAAGAATAAAAAGCACTAGAAAACTTGTACATCATTAAGTAACAAACAAAAAATCATTTCTGTCAATTTTTTATGTACCAAGGACTGTTCCCAGGTGATTTCACTCAATTATTTAATTTAATGTTTCCCTTACAAGTATTCTTCATTGATAGATATCATTTCCTTTTTCACAGGTGAGGAATTTGAGGTTTAGATGGGTTGTATAGCTCATCTGAGGTCATGCACAGAGTGAATGGAACCATTCTTATTCAAGCCTTGATCTTTCTCACTCCAACATCTATTTCTTGGAACCAAAAAATTCTGCCACCCAGTAGGTTTAATGAATTCTACCATGCTTAATGAATGCAGCAGTACAAACTCCTTGCTGGATCAAAACTCCAGACACAGATGTCACCATGCTCACATTCTTTATCACCAGACTACCAGCGAGTATACCTTTTTCAAGCCAAGTTCTTCATTCCACAGTCAAATAGATTATTTCAAAACACCAAGGAGACAAGAGCAATGTCTAAGTTTCCATTCCACCTTTGTGCTGTGGTGTGGAGCTCCCAGCCCAGGAGCAGCACTGATTTTAGGAGCGATCACGGAGGCCTTGTAAAGGGAGATACTTTTATTATTAGATAACTGATGTAGACTATAATCTTCATCCATCCTAAGAGTGATTGAAGATGTTTTCAAGTAAAAAAAGAACAGATATAATAAATTTCAAAAGAAATATGATAAACCATAAAGCTAATTTTTAAAATAAAAACAATCTGGTTTCACATACCAGAAGGGAAATAGGAATGAGAAGAGAAAAAATGTGACATAAGGATTTAGAAAGAGAAATTGCTGCAAATGAGGGTAAAACTCAGTTCAGACCTCCCTGGAAGCCCAGCTAGATAAAGAATCAGGATGGACTATAGCAGCACTTCTCCAACTGGAAAGTGCATGTGAATCAGCTGGAGATCTTGCTCAACTGCAGAATCTGATTCAGTAGGATTAAAGTGGGGCCAGAAGCTCTGCATTTTTAACAAGTTCCTGGATGATGCAGACTACACTTTAGGTAGAAAAGAGCTACATTCATAGCCTAATAACTGAAAATTTAACATGAAAAAAGGACTATTTTTTTTCTCTGAATGTCATGGGTTGAATTGTGTTCCACCCCCAAAATTCATATGTGACCTTATTTGAAAACAAGGTCATTGCAGATGTAATTAATTAACGTTAAGTCACTAGGGTGGCCCTAACATAACTTGTGTTCTTATAAAAAAGGGAAATTTGGATGCAGAGATATGCACACAGGGAGAACACCCTGTGATGATGAAGACAAAGATGGGAATAATCTTTCCACAAGCTAGGGGCTACCAAGACTTGCCAACAAACCACTGGAAGCTAAGGGAGAACATAACCCAGATTTTCTCCTATTGCCCTCAAAAGGAACTGACTATGCCAACACCTCGTCTTGGACTTCTAGCATTCAGAACTGTGAGACAAAAATTCCCGTCATATAAGCCACTCTGTTAGTGGTATTTGTTACAGCAACCCTAGCACACTAATGTAGAAAGACTATATGCCTCTTTGGAAGGAATGTTGCAGCATGAGTCATCCTTGATTGATTGTGGTTAATGAGAGGTTCCTAAGGTGCACACTCCCTCAACTCAGAGCTTTATTTTACTATCATTGGCATGCTTTTGCCTTCATGAGCTAATGTCTGGGGAATCCAGTCCTCGGGGCACCAAGAAAGACCAATGAATGGTATTCCGTTCTTTCCAACTTGAATAGACCTACTGTTGTGACTTTATGGACCTCAAGAGGAAAGTGAAGCTGAAAAAAAACAACTTGTATCCCCACCGTTACTTTCCCCCAAGTATTTCAAACTGATAAAGAACTCACCAATGGTGTCATCTTCTAGATATGTATATCGATATCTATTTAACAAGCCTAAGGGCTTTGTTTTATTTCCTACCTTTTCTCCTCCACTGCTCAGAAAAGCAGACTAGAGAGCTCACACTTCTGCATCTGTCACTGCCATTTTCATATCTTCTTAGTTTCTTGCCCTCCTATCTAGTTATTTGGCACGATGTCTGGAGCCCTGTCCATCATCAGGTCTATTATAACATATAGCTAGTGTATATTACTGCATTATATAATTAATATATATTTCTATAATTATAGTTAGAATACTTATTTCTCTTTTAGATATATAACACATATTCGATGTACAGCCCTCTCAGAAAGAGACATCAAGACTAACAGGAGATCTTTCTTAATCTGATTCCTTATTTGATAAAAGATGAAATATAATAGAACACAGCATGAGTGACTATTCCTGTAAAGTACTCAGCAAATTTTGTCAAACAAAAATTGCTCTAGACAACATTAAATAGTTAAGGAGGATTTTATTTAATGCTTTTGCAATGGGGGGTGGGGGGGGTGGGGAGAAATCAGCACTTAATTCAAGCTCAACTCTACTGAAACAAAGGGCTTGAGGGTGTTTAAGAGCTGGACTAGGAAAGGAACCATAAAACACCTGTGTTTAGTAATTGGCCTTGCCCAGAGTAAAACCAAACTTTTCTGTATCTTTATGATAGGATTTAGTTTTATAACTTGGAGCAAGGTGCCCTCAGATGTTAGGTTCCCACCCTCCCACAGAGAATGGAAAATGGGGGCACTGTGTTTCTTGATGATTACTTTTCAAAGGGATGGCTCCCATGTCCTTGAGAAGACCATGGGAATTCAGGGTTGGTTGTAAAATTGGCAAAACGATGTCACAAGGATTTACAACTCAAAGAGACAGAGAAATAATTTACAATTACAAGTTTTCTAACACCTCTAAGGAAAAGGAGGTCAGGGGCCTAGACACAAGGAGATGCCTGTCTAAAGTTTAGGCAAGCTGAAGCAAATGTTACTGCTGTTTTGGTCACCTGACTTGCATGTGGGTAGTTGTTTCACCACACAGGTTTATAATTATAAGGTTGGCAATCACTAGGAGGCGTTGGAGACCACAAATGTAGCTCATGCTGTGTTCTGAAAATCAAGTCCAGATGAGCTTAGGCCTAATGTTCCATCATCAATCTGGGCCTCAGAATCCTGATGTAGAAAATAAATGCTTTAACTAATTTTCTGGACAACTGGGAGTTCCAACTTTGCCTATCACCAGTGCAGTGAATTCTTCAGACCTAATCTGAATGTGTGTTCCCAGGACAAAATTCTAGGCACCCTAGACTCAACTGTTGGTTTTTTGCTATGGAGCATCTAGCAACAGTTCTCCCTGATACAATTAGCCAGGTAATTGACAAATCTCCTATGTGTATCAGTAATTCCAAAATTGTGTTGATCATCAAAACCATTTGAGATTTATTAAAAATACAAATTCTCAGACCTTGCCCTTGTATATAATGATTTCATAAATTTAAGGTGGCTCCAGAGAACTTGAGTTTCTATAAAATATCGCAAGTTACAAATAATCAGATATGTTTGAGAATAAAGTCAACCAGGGGTTGACTTTAACACTGTGGTGATGATGTCTCATGAGATAATTGTGAGAGATATGATGTAGGATCTGTTCCCTTCCATTCCAGATTCTATGGTGGTTTTTTTAATCTTTAGTTGAATAAATCAATTCAACTACTTGATACACTGTATTAAAAACAAAAATATTTCATGAAAAATATCTTGTCCAGTATTTATAATTACTCTTACTAGCTTTTTGTTTCACTCTTACTAGCATAATATTACCAAAATAGAATTTACTAAATAAACAAGAAAATTGATCTATTCAATTTGTTATAAATTCACTAACCTGATTTGCATGTGGGTAGATGTTTGTGACATCTCTTTTTTTTTAAAAAAAAAAAAGCATGAATGACTTTGACTTATCTTTCCAAGCCCACCCAGCCTGAGCCCTTTGGTTTGGTGAAAAAACCTTAAGAGTGGCAGCTTCAGAGAAAGGCAAGTCTTCCAATTCCTTCCCCAAGCCTGAATTCCATTAGTGTGAGACCTTGAAACCACATCTGTTTTTCCTTATGAAACTCAAACAATTGCCTAACCTCTTGGCTCTTAAGTAAAATGTTCAAGGGCTCACATGACAACACTTAGTTGTGTATAATGAATCTATTAAATTTAAACTGTTTTGCTAAAAGAGGAAAAGGGGGAAATAAATAAACGTTATAAAACAGCTGGTTAAGATCTGCAGAAGGTCCCTTTTTTTTTCCATGTCTACAAAAGGTTTGTTCTATCTGTCAGCGTTCGCTTTGTTTGAGTTCCTGCAGGCAACAAAACCCTGGCAAAGTTCTGTGCATAGAAATGCAATGCCTGGAGCCTGCTATGGCTTCCTGTTTGGCTGAAGGTAAGCTAGTCCGTAGACAGGCGGAAAGCAGCTGTGTAAGAATCTGTGTTTAGAATAGGATTGCTTGATAGACACTAAAGCAACTCACAGGGCCCTGCAACACATCTCCATTGAAATATTGCACTATGTGCAAATCTGTTTGTACAAGATTCAGTTCTGGAAGTTTAAAAGGGTTGTATAAACAACACAGAGAGAGGAAATATAAGATGAGAAGATTCAGGGAAAATGTATAAATGCTTTATAGTTTAACTAATTATGTAAGTGACAGAGGTGGGATTCAGATGTAACTAATTATGTGCCAGAATGATTTAATGTATGTTGCTTTAATTTGGCATGTGTATGTGTGTGTGTAGACACAGTGTAAGTCTGTGCAACCAGGGTGAAAGCAAGACTTTAAGAATTTAAAAGATGGGAAAATTTCAACCACTTAAAACTGAGAAACTTGAATCTTTGAAGAATGATATGTTTTAAATTAATTACATAAAAATAAATATTTATTTGTTTCATCTTACAGATACTTTCTTAATTTGACAGCATACAAAAGTGAGTGCTAACATACAAAGGAAAATATATAGTCAATATAGTTTAAAATAATGTTAGACAAGATCTCATGATGGAGAAAATAAGACATTTTTTTTGGGGGGATGGGGGCTAGCAATCTGAATTTGTGCCAGTAATCTAATGTACATTTTTGATAGCCTATAATTAAGTCATTGCTCCTTTCTCCACAAACTGGTCTTGCAAGACCTGTTACCTAAATGCTCTCATTTTACAGAGGCCATAGACCATGAACAGCACACAGGCTTCGGAGGCGGGTTATCAGCGCTGGTACCAGGCCAGGCCTTTAGTTGTGGTCTCAAGACCCCCAACACTTGGGGCTTTTTGCAAAGCCCGCAAAAGGTCCGGAAGTATAATCCATATTTGGGGGACAAAGACACCAAAAGAGGATAAAAGAGGGGCTTCCACCATATTGGTTTGCTCAGATTTTGGAGGTGACTCCACTGAGACCGCCAGCATAATGAAGCTGTGTAACTCCATTTCTCTAAGTGTCACTTGGGTTTCTTCAGTTTTCTACAACACTCAGAGGACACACTTGAGGGACAGTAATAGTAATGGCTTTATTTCACAGGTCATAAAAATTCAGAAATTTAAGTTTTATAAACTAGTGTGTTTTGAATATTTGCTATATGTCAGGAAATATTCTAAGAGCCTTAAGTGGATTAACTATTTTAACTCGCATTGCATTGCATTGCATTATAATGGGATTATTGTACCATTTTATGGGTAAAAAAATCAAATCTCAGAGTGATTAACATTTTGAACAAAGTCAAAAGCTAGTAAGTGACAGAGGTGGAATTCACTCTCCAGGCTTTTGACTCCTCTCTCTCTCTCTAACCTGATTCCAGGCTCTGAATTATGAAAAACATTTCATGTTAAGTATTTAAACCCAACAAGGCCACCCCAAAGGCAAAAATGTGCTTGTTGTACTTCATGCTCATAGCAAACCAATATTGCTTTTACGTGTGTTCAGTTTACCCTGTGTCTTTGAATATTAGTAGAAAATGGGTAGTGATTTTTTTAAAAAGATCATTATTTTTTATTGTTCATTATGTTGTTCATTATATTCCATAAATGAGTGAGATCATGTGATATTTATCTTTCTCTGACTGGCTTATTTCACTTAGCATAATGCTCACAAAAATAGATCCAGAGACAGAGAAACATTGATCAGACCATCAAACCTCAGGGGGAAGATAGAGGAGGGTGGGGGTAAGGGGGAGAGATCAACCAAAGGACTTGTATGCATGCATATAAGCCTAACCAATGGACACAGACAATAGGGGTGAGGGCATGAGTGGGGAGAATGGGGGGAATAAGGACACATATGTAACACCTTAATAAAAAAATTTTAAAAAGATCATATTTTTGTATGACAAAAGTTACTTGCAAAAAATTTTTGGGGAATGAATTTAATTATTTAGCAAATGAGAGAGTCAGATGGGGGCTATCTCAATCACTGCATTCTAGATTAAAATGTGACGTGACATGCCCAAATTTCAAGAAATGGAAGGAAAAATTTTTTCGATTAGCTAGACATTTCAGTCAGTTAATTGAGTTGGCTGGATTTTTTTATGGAATTGCCTTGTTGATTTATTATTTGTGCTTGTGTGATATACACACAGGCTGAGCGTTAGTATAAATAATAGCTAAAATTGTGTATAGCTTTAAGCATGTTAAATCCCAGCAATATGAAGATGGAAGGGCCCTTGTTAATCAATGAATCCCATTCAACACAGGGACCTCTCTATCATGACTTATAGTCTAATCCTCCTTTAAATTATAAGGAAACTGAGACTAACCTCATTTAAGTGATTTAAGGTTAAAAAGGTAATTCAGAGTTCACAATTCTCAGCCCACTGTGCTTATTAGACTTATGTTCTCTTAGAGTGGCTTCTGCTTTCCTGAACTAGTGGCTTATACAGTCAGCTAACTCAATAGCACCAATATGTGAAAGGCAAAATTATCTGCATATCAAGAGTAGCAAGGTAGCCGAAGCTGGTTTGGCTCAGTGGATAGAGCGTCAGCCTGCGGACTGAAAGGTCCCAGGTTCGATTCCGGTCAAGGGCACGTACGTTGGTTGCGGGCACATCCCCAGTAGGGGGCGTGCAGGAGGCAGCTGATTGATGATTCTCTCTCATCGATGTTTCTAACTCTCTCTTTCCCTTCCTCTCGGTAAAAAATCAATAAAATATATTTAAAAAAAAAAAGAGTAGCAAGGTGGAATCTGAAAGACATCACATGTAATGTTCGAAAGAACTTAGTTTGAATTCTGAATTCTCTGTGATTTTACAATAGTCCCCTCCTTCTGCCAAGCATGTGTACAAACACATAAATCACAAAACTAATCTCCCACCTTGTATTCAACCTGCCTGTGGCTCCCAATCCCCTTCGCTTCTTCCATAGGCACAGTGATGGCATGTCCAGGGTGCTTTAAATATTTTCTTTTCAAGGAAAGACAGAAATCCTGCTCATAGAAATATGTGCTAGCGAGGTAAGGGCAGTAAGCAAACCCTTTCACAAGACCAATGATTGGAAATATGGTGTATAGTCAGCATGACAAGTCCCTACAGCTACACAAAGACTGAGGACAGGTTCCAGGAACAACAGCTCAGAACCTCTCAAAACTTCGAAATCTCTCATTCCTTTTCTCCAGCCTGTTGAAGCTGTTAACAATTCGCTAAAACTCTGTTTTATTCAAGACTTAAGTAATAGAAATGATTTAATAAAGGAATGTAGGTCCTTATGCCCAAGTCCCTGTTATTATTAGATCCTCCTTCAAGTTGATGGCTTTGATCATCTGTTATGCACGACTACCGATGTGGGAGTTCTGAAGCCTTACATTGAGCTTAGTGCCATACAGCTATTCTTTGTAGTCCAAGATGCTGCTGATGCTGGCATTGTTTCCTGCAGTTTGCTTGTTACTATTAGTTGTATTTACACATACTCTGTTTCTTTTAGCAAAACTTGGAAGTATTTACAGCACTGCTTGCATTAACTTGCTACACCGGGAATTAATGACAACTTGAGTAAATGTTAGTCTCTAGAGAAAGACATTTTAAGGCAATGAAATCTTCTAAAGCTGTATTTCCCCTAGGGTCTATGTCACAGTAAGGGTGTCATTAAAGGCATCATTTATATATGCAAGGAAAGACCATTCGTAACGTTAGGGCTTTAAGATGTTGAGTGCTTTCCTGATCCCTGAGTCCTTAGCCTCTTCTTTGGGAACCCAGTCTAGCATACCAGTAAGTCCGTAAGGCTATTAATTGCACTCTGTCCTCAGCTACTTCTCAAAGCATTTTGGAGGGCCTTCCTGAGCACTTAGGACCTTAATTAAAAGGAACACACACAGATACCTGCATGTTCAGACTATATATTTAGAACCTTGCTCAGGGAGATACCAGTTCGTGTTTTAGTCTGTATTTGTCTCCCACGTCTTGCTGTCTGCTGCCCTACAGAAACCTATCTCTGTAGCCCTCTCCTGGGCAGTGCTCTGCCCTACAAACTCCCTCTGCTTTTGTCTCTTTGGACTCCAGCTCTATCTCTTTGACTCCTGGTGTCCCCTGGGCTCTGCCTAGATTTCCCCTTCCTGCACCAAGGCCTGAAAACTCTCTCCAGACAGAAAGCTGGTGCGAATGTAGGGCTTGCTGAATTTGTTTCTGATCTCTAAGCAATTCTTATCTTTCCTGTCTGTGATATCCAGTGTCTTCAAAATCATTGTGTCATTTGTTTTATCTGTATCTTGGTTATTTCAGGTGGGTGGGTCAATCTGGTCCCTGTTACCCTAGATTTAAAGCAGAAGCCTCTAGTCTGTTATTATAAAACTTTTGAATCAAATTGGGGGTAATAAGGAATATTTTGCTGGTAATCTAGGTCAATGAAAACATTTTTATTTTGTTTTATTTTAAACCATGAGTACAAGATGAGAAATAGCAAGGATGTGATTGTAAAGCTAATGAGTAGAACATTAGAATTTCCCCTTCCTATTTTAATAAGGTTGTGGTCAATTCCCTGGGGTACTATATGTTTCAAATTAATGGCAGAATTTAAACACAGTGTAATGGACTTGATAGAGGCGATAAAATTAATGTAGCTACTATTTGGAGACAGACAAAACCATGAGGACCTGGATGAGATTGAAAACTTAGAAAGGTGGCTAACCTCAGGTCACAACACAGAAGTTTTTGGGGCTCTAACAGACGGACTTCATACCTCATCACCAAATGAATGATGATATGACATTTAAAATCATAACTGTGTTCTCTACAGTCCGAACATTTGCTGCTTTTTATCTCCATTGGGGGAAAATATTTAAATGTTATAAATTAATAGTTCTATACATTGTGATTCAGCAATTATTTTGTTCCTTGGTGCTGGAAGCTGCCCATTGTCCTCACTAGCAGAAAGAGGTGGACAAGGAACCCGGAAGGCTGGTCAACCTTGAAGCTCTGAAAGGTCAGAGCCAAGCACCCACTGTCTAGTTGAGACAATGGTAGCTGAAGCAACTTCCACCTTTTAGTCTTATGTAAATCATTGCTGATGGGCTATCATTGAGCTGTTATTGGAATTGCCTGCCTAAGGGCTATGGGTGTATCCCAAAACCTGAATAAAAGGGATTTTTAGGCGGAGCAAAGTGGAGTCCTTCCTCTTGAGCTGGGCTCCCGCCTGGCCCCCAATATTTCCAAATTAATATTATCTTGTCTAGTCTCTTTCATTTGTGTGCAGCCTCCTTCAGAGCCCAAACCCTGAACCTGAACCCTGAACCACGTGGGATGTCATGGGGGCACTCGTAACTGGAGCCCAATGTGGGGTACTCGCACCTTAACTATCAATGATCCATCTACATAAATCTGTTTATTCATTTCAACATTATATAGTTTAGGAATACTTTGTGTTTGCTTTCCTCTTTCCTTTAATATTTTGTTTAGCTTATTTGTAACTGTGATGTATTTTTCTAGGCAGCTATTATTTGGAAACAAAACCAGAGGCTTCTAATAAAAACTTCGTAGAAAATTAGAACGCATGAACAAATAATATATATTTAAAGCTATTGTATTTGGAGTCAAATAGATTTTGTTGTGGAACTGTTTCAGATAAATTAACTTATTGCAAAAAATTTTTGAAGAAAATGAAAGAAACCTGAAATTCAGAGTTGAAAATATTTATTTGTTGGGAAATATAATTTACTGTTAAAGGAATGTGATGACTCACTTTTATTTGTAAAGAAAAGCATTTTTGCCCAGCCGGCATGGCTCAGTGGTTGAGTGTCGACCTATGAACCAGGAAGTCATGGTTTGATTCCCTGTCAGGGCACAGGCCCAGGTTGCGGCTTGATTCCCAGTGTGGGGTGTGCAGGAGGCAGCCGATCGATGATTATCTCTCATCCTTGATATTTCTATCTCTCATTCCCTCTCCCTTGCTCTCTGAAATCAATAAAAATATATTTTAAAAAAGAAAAGAAAAGCATTTCTTTCCAGTTGTTGGAAATAAGAAAGGTAAGACAGAAATGCTTTTATTTATGAGCTCACAGATTTTGAACAATTCTCTAGCCAGAAAAATGACATCCAAATGATGCAGAGTGTGTGAACATTGTTTCCATTAACAGACTGCCATGCACCAAACAATGGGGCAATAGTGGCATGACTGCCATTACTGTAAAGTGCTCTCACAGAGCATCAAAGATTATCTTCATTCAAGAGAGCATTTTGATTTTCATTATGTTGAAAAGATGACTGAGAACAATTTATTTGCAGCAAATCAGAATTTATTTTAACATAATTGAGCTGGCAGAAATATAACAGTGCTGATAATACTAGTATGTGTGGAATGTTTAGTAATTTCCCCAAAGTTTAGGGAGAGAGAGGGAAGACCTTTATGTATGTACTGTCGTGATCACCATTTAGTGTTAATTTGGATGACATTCTGTCAGCAAATGAAACTCTAAAATTCTCTGACTATTGATAATTCTTTGATAACAGTATTCAAGCATCTGCAAAAAATTGTCAATATTTCAAAAGATTATAAACCAGACAAATAGATTATATTGAGGAAACAAGGTGGCTCATAAAAATAGGTTGGACTGCATGTTAACAACACTGGAGCCCTGTCTAAAAATTTTTTGATGATATTAAAATATTGGAAGTAGAATCAAATGAATAATTAAGTTACACAGGTAGCCAGTGCATTGAACAATTTCTGAATTTGATTTCCAAATTGGAAATTATTTTTTCTTTAAAAAATGTTCAGCACATGTTAAGTTCCAATGCTAGTAAAATTCTTTCTGAGGAACTTCAAAATAAAACTATGAATTTTCTTTAAAATTGAAAAATTTTGTACTCTTTTATTATCTTAGAACACTGATGAATATTCAAAACAATTTATGACAGGGCACAGAAGGAATTATACTCCCTGACTTTTCTTTCTAAATCTAAATTGTTTTTTATTTGAAAGAAACATCTAAAGGAAGAAGATTTCTAAAATATTTCACATTTTTATCTTACTTCATCAGAATATTATATAAGTCATATTCAGATTTCTGGGTGCGTTAAGCAGAATGAAAATGTAGGTTAAGTAATAATCAGATGTGTATAAAATTTTTATAGTCTTCATGCAAATAAGATTTTATATCTTTGACTCTTGCAGGAATTATGCAAAGTTTGGCTTCATCCTAGAAAGTGATCAATAATGCTCTTTGCTTTTGAGAGTTATTACATATTGTGTTGTCTTGACCAATCTCTACATCTGCACAGAATTTCATTTTCTACTTTGTGTTGCAGATAAAAAAAAAAAAAAAAAGCAATTCCTACTGCAAAGGCAAAAGAGAGTCAGTGGTCTGGAATTGAGGATATCAAGTAGAAATTGGTAACCAATTTATATTTATCTATCCTGAAAGGCTCTCTGTTCTTAGAGGAAAAAATTGCAATATCAGTTTGGATAAGAATAAGTATTTTCCAAACTTAGTAATAAAACTTTTACATCGTATTTCCTTCATATAATAACCTATTTAAATTTCCGACTTTTAATTATAAGTTTAAAATCTTCTGCTCTGCTTTAGTTTTATGCAATGATGGTTTCTTTTAGGACTATACTGGAATTAACATATTTTATGAAAACAATACTTTATTATTCAAGATAATCAACTTTAAAAATGTTAAAATGAAATTGTTCACAAAGCTACTTGCTTATTAGTGGTTATTCATGGAGAAATATTTCTCTACATGACTATGTAATCTGAAATCCCAATTACCATTTCAAAATGGTAGGCATTTGGTCCAACAATTAAAATCTTGGCAGCGCAAGCACTTTCAACTTCTATATGCCATTGGCCCTGAACTGATCTGTGTTCCCTGAAAATTCATATGTTGAAGCCCTAAACACCAAGGGACTATATTTGAGATAGGGTCTTTAAACAGGTAATTAATATTAAATGAGGTAATAAGGGAGGGCCTTAATCCAACAGAACTGGTATCCTCATGAGAGAAAGAGACCCCAAGGGTGCCAGCATACAGAGAAAGGGCCATTTGAAAAAACAAAACAAAACACAAGAAGGCAGCCATCTGTAAGCCACAGAAAGAGGCCTCAGGAGAAACTAAATGTGCCAATACCTGCATCTTAGAGTTCCAGCCTCTAGAACTCTAGAACAGTGAGAAAAGTAATTTCTGTTGTTCAAGCCTCCCAGTCTGTGCTGTTTTATTATGGTGGCCTAGCAAACTAATACATTTCCTTATATTCTGTTAATTGGGCTTCTAGCTATTATATATATATATATATATATATATATATATATATATATATATATATATATGTATATATATATGATTTCTGTAAGTAAAGTATATGTGGAGAGAAATATTTCTTATCCCACTGGGATCGGGCCTAAATGGGCAGTCAGAGATCCCTCTCACAATCCAGGACTGCTGGCACCCCACTTCTCACCTGCCTGCCTGCCTGATTGTCCCTAACCGCTTCTGCCTGCCAGCCTGATCACCCCCTAACCACTCCCCTGCCAGCCTGATTGACTCCTAACTGCTCCCCTGTTAACCCAATTTCCCCCAACTGCCCTCCCTTGCTAGACCGGTAACCCCTAAATGTCCTCCCCTGCAGACCTGATTACCCCCAACTGTCCTCCTGTGCAGACCTGGTCACCCCCAACTGCCCTCCCCTGCTGGCCTGGTCACCCCTAATGCTCTCCCCTCCAGGCCTGGTCCCCCCCAACTGCCCTCCCCTGCTGGCCTGATTCCCCCCAACTGCCCTCTCCTGCAGGCCTGCCCCCCCAACTGCCCTCCTCTGCCAGCCTGATCACCCACAACTGCCCTCCCCTGGTGGCCATCCTGTGGTGGCCATCTTGTGGCAGCCATCTTGTGTCCACATGGGGGCAGCCATCTTTGAACATATTGGGGCGGCCATCTTGTATGTTGGAGTGATAGTCAATTTGCATATTACTGTTTTATTAGATAGGATTAGGGGCCCAGTGCACAAATTCATGCAACTTTAAAGGGACTATGGGCCGTGAGGCTGCGGTGGGCACAGGGGCAGGTTTCAGCCCATTCTCCACACCCCGCACGACCCCTCCAGCCACGGCCCCCAGACCCCTGTCTGCCAGCAGCCACTGCTCCCACATGCTGAAGGCGCCAACCCCGCTCGCACCTGCTAATGTCACGGAGCAATTGGGGCCAGCGCCAGCAGCAGGTGCGAGTGGGGCTCATGCCATCAGCAGGTGAGAGCTGCCACTGCTGCCCCAATCGCCCCTCAGGAGCAGGGGGAGGTGGAGAAGAACTCATGCACCCACTGACAGCACTGAGCAATAAGGACTGGTGCTGGGCACTGGCAGCGAGTGTGAGCAGCGGCTCTGGCGCTGGCTGTTGGTACGAGCGGGGCCATTGCCTGCAGCAGGTGTGAGAGGCGGCTGCCGCCCCAATCACCCCTCAGGAGCAGGGAGGTGGAGAGGCCCTGAGGGGTGATCAGGGCTGGCAGATGCCTCTCGCACCCACTGATAGCACGGAGCGATCGGGCCAGTGCCGGGCACCAGCAGCGGGTGCGAGTGGAGGCTCTGGCACCAGCAGCAGGTGTGAGTACTGGGAGGGACTGTGGCATGCAGGAGCAAGGAATTTTAAGTAACCACCGGAGGCTCACCCCAATGACAGCAACTGGCGCCCTGCCTTGGTCTGGTGCTCCCGCTCACCTGCTCCACCATCCTGCTGCGGCCAATGCCTGACATGTTCCTCGCTCCATCACCTGCTGCCAACGCCTGCCATTTTCCGCGTGTGCCCCCTGGTGATCAGCGCACGTCATAGTGACCGGTTGTTCAGTTGTTCTGCCATTTGGTCTATTTGCATATTAACCTTTTATTATATAGTATATTTCCAAGGGTAAAATGGGAATGCATGCACCAAATAAAGCAGGCTATTCCCAAACTAATAATTAGACCTTTTGCTTCAATATGAGAGTTATAATTGTTTTAAATTTAATCTTCAATCACCAACCTTATTTCCTTGATAAAGTGATACAGAATTAAAATCTGTTTACCAGGCTTGCATATTCACAACATATGGGTTGAATTCACAAGACATCTTGGATTTCTCATGCATAAAAATCACCAAAAATGATCTGATATTTTACCCTCTTATACCTCTACTAGTGGCCCGGTGCACAAAATTCGTGCACGGGGATGGGGGTGGGTGGGTGGGTGTTCCTCAGCCCGGCCTGCACCCTCTCCAATCTGGGACCCTTCGAAGGATGTCCTACTGCTGGTTTACCGGGATTGGGCCTAAACCGGCAGTCGGACATCCCTCTCACAATCCGGGACTGCTGGCTCCAGCCACTCACCTGCCTGCCTGCCTGCCTGATTGCCCCTAACCACTCTGCCTGCTGGCCTGCTCACCCCCAACTGCCCCCCTGGTGGCCTGCTCACTCCAAACTGCCCCCCCACTCTCCTGATCACCTCCAACTGACCCCCACTGACGGCCTACTCACCCCCAACTGACCCTCTGCTGGTCTGCTTACCCCCAATGGCCCCTGCCGTCCCATCCTGGCCTGATCACCCCCCGGCAACCCAAGGTCCCAGCCCCTCCATTTTTTCTTTTCCGTTTTTTTTTTTTTTAGCGCCTCCTTGAGCGGAGGCCAGGGCCGGCTGGAAGCAAGTATCTAGGATTTATTTATCTTCTATAATTGAAACTTTGTAGCCTTGAACGAAGGCCAGGGCCAGCCAGGGCAGGTGGGAAGCTTGGCTTCCTCCATTGCCAGGGCAACCCAAGCCTCCTGCTTGCTCCAGCTCTATGGCCGGCCACCATCTTGGTTGGGTTATTTTGCATACTCGCTCCTGATTGGCTGGTGGGCATAGCTTAGCATAGCGGAGTGATGGTTAATTTGCATGTTTCTCTTTTAATAGTGTAGATTATGGGGTTTACTTCAAGCACCCCTTGGTATCCTTATTTAGGATTTATTACATATTAGCTATCTAGAAGAGCCCTCATATTTCTCTCTGATATACCCATGTAGTTTTATTTCACAATACAAAGGTATAAATAAGGGAAAGAACTTAATAAGAATACAAGGAAAGAATGCTGCGGTAATAACTTCCTCCCTCTCCCTTTGATGCCTCTCAATTGCATTGTTCCCAAACCAAGCTACTCCTCTGTGAATGGCATTTCCCCTCTTAAGATGGAGGTTGTCAATAAAGGGATTTTTATTAAGTGTCCCTTTTGTGTCATGACGTGACTAGGCCTCACCCTCCAATATGATCTTGTTCTGGAGCAAGAGTTAATAAAGTTCCCTGCAGACCATCTCTGGCCTGACACCTGTTTATTTGAAGGGAGTTTTACTGGAACAAGGGCAGGCCCGTCCTTTTGCACTTTGTGTGTGGCGTTTCTTCAGCTCAACAGCAGTTGAGTAACTGAGTAATTACAATAGAGACTTGAGCCCACAAAGCCTAAAATGTGTGGCCCTTACAATAAAAGCTGGCAGAACCCTGTTCTATGGCAAGGATGGGGACTAGGAAAGAGATAGAATAGGATTTGTTCTCAGGGCATCACTCAAAGAACAGGGCTAGAACACATGTGTAAAGGACTTCTCTAGACCACCACCTTGCATCTGAGCACACAGGGCCTGTTCCTAGTGGCCTTTTTACCTCAAGTTTCCCACATTACTGGTAAAGGCTTATTTCCTCTGGACACCCAGTCTGCATCTCAAAACTGCTATTGAGGCCACTTATTGAAATGGTCGTTTTAGTTATTGTGCATTTCAACTCTAAAATTTTATTTGGTTCTTTTCTTAGTTTATTGTTCTCTGTTAAGATTCCCTATTTGTTAAGCCATTGCCACCATTAAAAAAAATACCTTGAACATTTAAAATGGCTGCTTTGGAGTCTTTGTCTGCTAAATTCAACTTTTGGACTCATGCAGAGTTGGTTTGTATTGACTGTGTTCTTTCCTGTCCTTTTACATGTCTCATAATGTTTGATTCAAAACTAGGAACTTTGGAGACTATATTGTAGTAATCTTGTATTCTGCTTTTATTTTTCTGATGTTTGATATTTCTCCCTCTCCTTCCTTCCTTCCTTCCTTCCTTCCTTCCTTCCTTCCTTCCTTCCTTCCTTCCTTCCTTCCTTCCTTCCTTCCTTCCTTCCTTCCTCCCTCCCTCCCTCCCTCCCTCCTTCTCTCTCTCTTTCTTTCTTTCTTTCTTTCTTTCTTTCTTTCTTTCTTTCTTTCTTTCTTTCTTTCTTTCTTTCTTTCTTTCTTTCTTTCTTTCTTTCCTCCTCTTCCTCTCCTCCTCCTCCTCCTCCTCCTCCTCCTCCTCCTCCTCCTCCTTCTTCTTCTTCTCTCTCTCTCTCTCTCTCTCTCTCTCTCTCTCTCTCTCTCTCTCCTCCTCCCTCCCCCTTCTCTCATTCTTTTTTGCTCAACTTGTCTGCATTTCATCTTTGGAATCTGTCTTCCTTCCAGTGTTTGGCCACTGATGTCTCTACACAATTTTTAAGAATTCCTACTTATATTTTTAGTCTAATTCCTTATGGTTGAAACTTCTGTCTGTATAACCAAGTGGTCAGAGTGGTCAGTCCATGATACAGGGAGAATTTGTGGTTGAACATCTTGTACCCATAAGCCTTTCAATTCCCCGTAGATCCATCTGTGTGGAGTTTGGTGTGTGCATTAAACTTTTCATCCACTTCTCAAGTCAGTCTTGGCTTTTACATTTCCCTGGGCTCTCTGGGATCTCCCTCAGGCATGCATATAATGTCCCATTCTGCCAGGGATGCATGCAGAGCTCTATCTCAGCACTTTTATGGCTCTCTCATTTTCAGGATCTCTTGGGACCTCAATCTCAACTTGCAAAGCTGATGGTTTTCCCCATTTATTTCCTAACAATTTATACACTTAGTTGACAAAGCCTGGGCTCCAAACATAGATCCCTCTCACTAGCAACAATGAGTTGCTTTGCATGGTCAGAGCCATGCTTGAAAACTACAGTTCTCAATCACCAAGTAAGAGGAAGATGGGAGTAATCTTAGGCAAGAACACACAATCCTGCTGTTCTTTACTAAAGCCCTAACAGTTTTCAAAGAATGAATGCTTCTCAGTTGGTTGTCTGCATTTGGTTGACTTCCACAGCTTGAAATTGTTTTTGACAACTTCGTTCAGTTTTATACTTGTTTTCATTTTCTTTTAATATTTTTTTTTTGTGAAGAGAATTTGCCAATTCATTTATGCTGCCATTTATGCTGCCAGAATTCCTTATTTTTTTTGCTTTACTGATTTTTAGGTGTGATAATAATGTTATGGTTATAATTTTAAAGCTTCTTTATTGGCATGAGATATATAGTAAAATATTGATGATGAGATTTTATGATGCTAATAGTTGCTTTTAAATAATTTGTGTCTCAAAATGTAGATGGAAATATGTGAGTTAATAATTTGGGAAGCATGGTAATTAGTACCTGGAGATTCATGGCAATTTTCTCTAGTTTTGTATGTGATTGAAATTATTCATAATAAAATGTTAAATCAGAGATAAATAATTAAATGCCTGGAGTCCCATTAGTTAAGTACAGCATCAGAAATAGAACAAGACAAATATAACTTGTTCTGATACAGTATATTATAGTTAAATACTACATAGGTAACTCAACTTCTCTTAGCAGGTTAATTTAAACTATTCCTAAGGGCAAGCTATTAGCCTACTGAGATTGCAATAGAGATTACTACAATCTCCATATTTTCTTTTTCTCTAAAATGTGATAGCTTTACATTTATTAAGTGCTTACTTGTGCCAAGGACTGAATTTAGCATTTGATATACATTGCCAAGAGTTAATGCTTGTAGTGAAAAGTTTGTGATAGACCTGTGACTATTTCTTGCTCTTATCTCTTGAAGTTTAGATAAAAAAGCAACATACAATTAAAAAGGTAAGTTCGATTAGTAATTGTGAGGGAATGGTGCAATGCAGCCAAACACCTCCCCTGGTTCCCAAGAATCTTGTACAGGGCATGCTGGCAAGCCTCACAAATCACACTGCCTGCAGAGACTCAGAGCATAGCCAGTATGTCCCTGTTTCCTCTGTATCAGGCACATGTAAACTTTGCTTGGAACTTCTTAGTTATGCATGCCTCCTTGGCTCTCAAGCATGTCCGCAACTCTCTGTATTTCTGAGCACCCAGGGCAAGGGCCAGGGTCCTTCTACTATAGCACATTGTGGGGTTCATGGAGCCATATGACCACCTTGACTATGGAATTGATCCATTAGACATGGAGGACTAATGTATTGCAAGGGGCTGCATCTTGTGTACTCTTTCTCTGGTCTTGCTGTAAGTAAATGCTATACCACTTCATCACATGCTGTCTCAATGACCTTGAATTGTGCAGTGGTGTCTTCTCTGAATGATACCTACCTTTTGACCTTGACCTCACTCATGTTATATTCTGTCCTGTGGCACCACCTGACTATCTAGTTAAACAACAATCTTACATTGTATCTTTTGTATCATTTAGGGACCAGAGTAGAGGTCTAGGGACTATTGCAACTCCATCTTAGTCTTCTGAATTTAGAGGGCACTTCCAAACTAAATCAGGACCTTAGTGAAAAAGTTCTGCAGAAAGATACAGGTTCTCAAGACCTACCTCTGGTTCATGCTACAGCCCAGCTTACTCCTGGGAAACTCTCCAGCAGCAATATAAGCCATGGTGTCCTGGGTATGATATAGATATTGCATGCCAAGAAAACAATTACTGTTAGCTGACTTTAGGCAACATGGTGCTTTTAGCACCAACAGTAGGATGGCAGGGGGATAGCTTTCATGACCACTGATTCATGAACCAGGTCAATTTTCACCTCACTCAAAAAGAATTCTGCTCTGTCCGTCTAAATCCTAAATCTCTTATAACTGACTTTGGAAATA
Organism: Cnephaeus nilssonii; assembly: GCF_951640355.1. NCBI lineage: Eukaryota > Metazoa > Chordata > Mammalia > Chiroptera > Vespertilionidae > Cnephaeus > Cnephaeus nilssonii. The sequence continues at coordinate 59,174,124 of NC_137079.1, read as the reverse complement.
GACATCCTTGAAAATCTCTTTCTCTGCTGACATTGAACATGATTCATCAGACTATTTAAGGACATATTATTGCTGTCTTCATGTGAATATTTTGGCTTACAATTTGACAGTCCCTATATTGTGGAGCTGTTTTAACATTATTACTTCTGCTCATACAGATCTGGGAACTTTCCATGAAGTACTCAGTTGAATGAGAACATATCCTTTGCATAACCTGACAGGAGCCTTATAAAGAATCACTCCTGAAAGCATAATATGAATGGGAAAGTAAGGCGGGTGAGGGCTGGTCTCATCTGATGAGAGAAACCAGTAACTAGGCCTTCTCCCTGTAAGATGACTGCCTTTCTCATACTACACAGAAGGAACTAATACTTCCCAATAGCCTTGAGGAGGGTAATGTGAATTCCGGACTTCAGCTGCAAGAACAGAGGGGAAAGTAAATAGTAGTCAGGCCAGCTTGAATTCCTTAATAAATGTACAATTTTCTGCATTTATTTAACCTGGCTACTTGGCCTACTGAAATCTTATTATTCTTTTTTTTTTTTTTATGTGTGTGGTGGAAGAGGATTTATTCTTAACTTCACTGTAATGGGAAGTTGTATTTTTTTTTTTTTACTTGAGCTTCTATATTTAAGTTTTAGTGGTTTTTATTTTTTGAAGGGGAATTTCTTTTATTTTTGTTTAAATAATTATCCCACTCCTAAATTGTTGACCAAGGCCCATCTGAAAACTTTAGTGCTAGTTCATGTTTTTTGATGGCACACGTTGGGTTAGCAAATGCTGTCCAAGAAAATGAGAGGACACTCCTCACACGGTGAAACCATTTTTCTTTGCATACTGCCAAACAGTCACTGTGTGGCTGAAGATTCAAGGACGCAGGATGAAAATATTTCCTTTGGTGTTTAAGCTATGCTATCTCCACAACAGTAGGATAAGAATTGTAGTTTAGGAGTGTCAAACCAAGATGGCGACATAGGTAAACACATAAACTGCTGCCTCGCACAACAATTTTAAAACTACAACTAAAAGACAAAATGGACATCATCTATAACCACAGGAAGGCTGGCTGAGTGGAAATTCTACAACTAGAAGGAAAGAGAAAAGCACACTGAGACTCAGAGGAGCTGCAGGAGGCAGAGGTACTGAGACGTGCACGTGGAGAGGACTGTCAACTGAGTGCGCGGCTGGCTTTCTCAAGTGGGAGGGAGACAAAAGCTCCCGACTGTGCTGAACTCCAGTTCCGGGTGAGACTCTGGAGACCCAGACTCATTTGGAGAGAAACTGGACTGTCTGGCAGTGGGCGGAACTCGAGGGCGGCTTTCTCTCAGAGGTGCTTGCAGCGATTACCACGGGACACTGAGACATAGGGGCCTATTAGGGCAGGGCTGATGGGAAACCAATGCTGTCTACTCCACCCTGAGACTCCGCCCCATTCAAGCTGAGCACAGAGGCTTTTGCAAGTCTTCTCCCATAAGGGTGTCTCCAGCACAGAAGTTCTCCCAGTGTAGACACAGCTGATCCTCACAGCCAATTGCCCTGGAGGTCAATTCCTCCCAGTGATACCAACAACAACAAGACTGTGCACACAGCCCACAAAGGGGTGCACTGAGAGTGTCCACCTCAGGTAACTGGGGAGGCTGAGTCACTGGGCCCTATAGGACACCTAGCACACAAAGCCACTCTATCAACTCAGGGAAGCAGCCAAAATGTGGAGACAAAGAAACAGATCACAAATGAAAGAAATGGAGGAAAGCAAACAACTGGATATAGAGTTCAAAACCATGGTTATAAGGTTTTTCAAGAATTTTCTAGAAAAGGCAGATAAATTTAGTGAGACCCTCGAGAATATGAAAAGGACCAACTAGAAATTAAGCATACACTGACTGAAATAAAAAATATTATACAGAGATCTAACAGCAGACTAGAGGATCGCAAGAATCAAGTCAAAGATTTGAAATACAAAGAAGCAAAAAACACTCAACCAGAAAAGCAAAAAGAAAAAAGAATCCAAAAATATGAAGATAGTGTAAGGAGCCTCTGGGGCAACTTCAAGCGTACCAACATCAGAATTATGGGGGTGCCAGAAGAAGAGAGAGAGCGCAAGATACTGAAAACCTATTTGAAGAAATAATGACCGAAAACTTCCCCCACCTGGTGAAAGAAATAGACTTACAAGTCCAGGAAGTGCAGAGAACCCCAAACAAAAGGAATCCAAAGAGTACCACACCAAGACACATCATAATTAAAATGCCAAGAGCAAAAGAAAAAGAGAGAATATTAAAAGCAGCAAGAGAAAAACAGTTAGTTACCTACAAGGGAGCACCCATACGACTGTCAGCGGATTTCTCAACAGAAACTATGCAGGCCAGACGGGAGTGGCAAGAAATATTCAAAGTGATGAATTAGCAAGAATCTACAACCAAGATTACTCTACCCAGCAAAGCTATCATTCAGAATTGAAGGGCAGATAAAGAGCTTCACAGATAAGAAAAAGCTAAAGGAGTTCATCACCACCAAACCAGTATTATGTGAAATGCTGAAAGGTATTCTTTAAGAAGAGGAGGAAGAAGAAAAAGGTAAAGATAAAAATTATGAACAACAAATACATATCTATCAACAAGTGAATCTAAAAATCAAGTGAATAAAAAAATCTGATGAACAGAATAAACTGGTGAATATAATAGAATCAGGGGCATAGAAAGGAAGTGGACTGGCAATTCTCGGGGGGAAAGGGGTATGGGGGGTGCGGAAAGAGACTGGACAAAAATTGTACACCTATGGATGAGGACAGTGGGGGTGGGGGTAAGGCCAGAGGGTGGGGTGGGAACTGGGTGGAGGGGAGCTATGGGGGAAAAAAGAGGAACAATTGTAATAATCTGAACAATAAATATTTGTTAAATTAAAAAATAATAATAAAAAGTAAATAATCTTGGTTTAAAAAAAAGAATTGTAGTCTGGAATACGAGGGTCTACTGGTGCAAGATGCTACATCTTATTTTTAGAGTTTGCTTTTAGCTACTCACATTTAATGAATCAAATTCTGTTTCTTCTATATTTTGTGCTTAAAAAAACACACTGCAATTTGACTGTGAGATATATAGATCATATCCTTCAGGAAAGAGCAAAAACCCGATGTGTATCTTTTGGGGCACCGTTTTGTAGCAGCCGCAGAAGCAGCCATTTACCTTGAGCTTAGCTACACCACCTGAAACTCTAGGACAGGCAGCGTTCCTTCCCTGGTATGATGGAGTTTAGCTGGAAGCAGAGGACAGCTTACATAAGCTGAGGGGATGTCCAGTTAGCTCAGGATGCTATAACAGAATACCACAAACTGGGCGGCTTGAACAAACATATATTCTCACAGTTCTGGAGTCTAGGGAGTCCAAGGAGGCTGCAGACTCGGTGTCTAGTGAGAGAACTCTTCCTTGCTTTCCAATGGCATTTTCTCATCATACCCTCACATGGTGAAGAGCTGGCAGAGGCGATGCAAACTCCCCCATGTCTCTTCTAACAAGGGCATTAATCCCATCATGAGGCTCCACCTCCCAAAGCCCCCACCTCCCTATACAACCACATTGGGGATTAGGGAGCCAATGTTTGAATTGGGGGAGAATACAAGGATTCAGTCCATAGGAAGTAATGTAAACCTACCAATCATAAGAGAGAGGCAGAGCCAGAATATTATTTTCAACCCATCTTCCTTCAATTCTTCATCTATTAGTAGAAATTAAAGTTGTGGATATGCCACACAATGATACTCTTTAGCACAAATTACTGAGTTAATTATGGGTATGCAATATAGAAATGCAGGGCAATACTAACAGGAAGATGAAGTAACAAAGCCTAAGACTGAATCATGACAATCCTTTATTCAGTACACACTCACTGAGTGCTTAATATGTGACCAGATACCAGATGATTTACAAAACAGTCTGTTCTTATCCTCACAGATCTCTTTATAGAGGAAACTATGTGTCAAGTGTTTGCTCCTGGCTGGTGACTATCCTAGTGGCTCACCTAGATAGTACACATAACAATAGTCCTGAACACCAAGAAATACTTAGTTGACCACCTGTTACTTGACAGACACTGTACTAGACCTGTGGAGATACACACAATGAATTAGCCATGGTGATTGCTCATGAAGACGCTGTAACATAAAATTGGAGGAAAAGTAGTAAGCCTAAATGGGAATCAGGTTTTTTTTTGACTGAACCCAAGAATAGTGAATAGGCCTTTTAAAATAAAATTAAAATAAATGGAAGACAAAGAAGTATGGTGTGATAGACTTGAAGCCATTCACATTCTTTTCCTGTGAATGCTTTTGAAGCAAAATCAGAAGCTACAGAGAAAGACAGGACATGTTAAGTTGATATGTGACAGCCTAAAAAAGCCCTCAATGTTTATTTCACAATCAGTCATTGCAAACATGAAAAAGCATAAGGCCCCCTTTTAAAGCAGCAGTGATTTAACTGAAATTGATCACTTAAGGAAGACAAAGTATTACTGAGCCCAAATGTGGCTAGCCACACTAGCTGAACTGCATCCAAACAAAATCCACAAAGACAGAGAATGAAACAGAATTGATATATATAACACATAGTCACATGAATCTTTGGGTGATTCAGAGAAAAAGAACAGACAATTTCACAGTTCTCTAAATTATTTAAGTATCAACCTCCAAAGGAAGTAAAAGACCAAAAAATGTGTCATAAATATAAGAACAGTATTATTTAAGAAAGAAACTTATAAAAATTTGTATAATTAATATTAGCCATTAAATACACCCAGTTAAAATGTCACTGCAAGTTAATTAATGAAAATGATATGAAAAAGACATAAAATTAATATAGACTATACTTGTGAACATGACATTAGTCTCATTATAATTACTATTGTTTATTTTGTTGGAAACACAACTAATTTGAAAATGCCTTGAAATATTTAGCTAAGGCAATTTTTAAGACTTAAAGAAAAAAGTACAGAATTATGCAATATAATTTAAAAGAAATAAATTATTCAATAAAAATGATCCCTTATATGACTGAGAACAGTCAGTATTGATAGGTTAATACAGACATTCTTAGTGATATTAGTAAAACCTGACAACTAGTCACCTTAGATGGTCTCTTCTCAAGGCACAAGGGTAACTGAATTCTCAATTATGTCACAAAAAGAAGCTCTGATGGGCAGAGTGAGCGCTAAGCCAAAACCTGAGATAAATAAACTCAAGACTATTACCGATGTTCCCAAGTCAAACAATATTTCTATGAAAAATGTGTAGATTGTTGAACTGATGAAAACTCAAATATAAAACAACAGTGCAAGGTACACAAGTCCTAATCACCTACCCAAGATGGGGATGCATGATTCATGTCATTTAAATCTATTTTTTATAACTGGTATTTTTAATTATAAAGCTGTCAGGTTATAGATAACTTTGTTAAAATTGCAGGCCCTGGCCCAGGCGCTCAGTTGGTTAGAGCATTGTCCCTGATATGCCAAGGGTTGGGGTTTGATTCCCATCCAGGGCACATACAAGAATCAACCAAATGAATGCATAAATAAGAGGAACACCAAAATCTCTCTCTCTCTCTCTCTCTCTCTCTCTCTCTCTCTTCCTCCATCCCTCTCCAAAATAAATAAATAAATAATTGCAGAGCACTTCTACAGTGCATTGGGGCTAGTTAAATAGAACTCAGCACAAATATATCAGAGGTTCTATCTGCTCCTTTAAAAGGCCCTCTTGTCCTTGGGTCCTACGTCCACCGTATGAAACAATGGATTGGTAGAAGACTGGTCAAGGCTGGTAGAAACTTTCCTGGGGGTTCCATTTAATAGAAGCAGCAACAATACTTCCCAACCTTTAGAAACAGATATGGCAGAGTAAAGAGATAACGGTGGTGTGTACCCACTTAATTATTAAACCAGATGAGGAAAAATATTTCATTCAAAGGTTAAACAAGTATTAATTACTCCAATGAATAAACTATGAGATAACCCATTCATATACAGTATTTAATGTAGTTTGAGTTAGTAATCCTTATCTTTACTCAATTCTACTTTAAATGATCCATATTCTTTTAAGTTTCACCATGGTAAATGTCTGATTCATGGTTCAATATTATACTGTTTGATTTCTCTGAAAGGACTAAAAGGATCTTATGACCTGTTTAGAAGGATGGATTAGATAATTCCCAACTAATTCTTTGGACAGTTAATGGAGTTTCAATATCACACAAAAACAAGTTGTACCCTTTTAATAAATGGGAGCCTTCAAAACGGAAAATCAGTAAGGATCCTAGGCCAGCCTCAGTGACATGGAAAACCCTCAGAGTCAAGATATCTCCCTTGGCAGCTGTCAGAACGCTGTCTAAACATAGCCTCACAGAAAGGGCTTAATAAAAACACTTCTAAAACTTTATATCCTGAGTCAGAATTTTATTCACCTCACTAAAAGAAAAAGAAAACACACCACTACTCTATTTTAAGCTTTCTTTGCTTTGCTGATGTCTGGGGAGAAAAAGAGAGAGAGAGAGAGAGAGAGAGGGAGAGAGAGAGAGAGAGAGAGAGAGAACAGAAATGAGGGAGGGGAGAGAAGAAAGAGAAGGACAGGAGAAGGACAAGGAGAGGAAAAGAGGAGACAGAGCAATGCTGTCTGGCTTTATCTCCTGTTTTTAGACACACAGGAACCACTGGTCAAAGGAAAGTATTACCAGAAAGTTCCTAACATACCTTCCAACACAGTACTCCCTGACATAGAGACACAAAGAAATAAGCTATGACTGAAAGTGCTGCACGGTCACGATTTGTGTACGCAACATTTATGTGCACAATCTTTCTTAATAGAAAACAATAGCCATTTAGAGCTCCACAATGAAGGAAGTGTTTGAAACCTGCTTCTTGTCTGTAGGAATGTATAAGTAATCTATCAGCTCCTCAGGCTGTCTGGCTTTACTGAGGGGAACGGTGGCAGGTTCAGTCCACAGCAGGCATCAGTGTGGTCAGTGGCCAGCCCGGCGTCGGTGATGACTGGCCACAGCAGTGGGGAAAGCCATCCTAGAGAAAAATCAGAAATGAATCCTGATTTGAAGCTGAGTTTTAAACATTTGAGAACTGAAGACAGAAATCACAGTTAAAATGATGCGCGTGCAGAGAAGCAAAGTGTGCTTTGGAGTTCATTAAACTTTCCTTGCTGCGCCACGAAAATTAAACTGGGCTGATCTAAATCTACATTAGCTTTTGCATTTTAAAGAATCCATTGACTTGTCAATAAAAATGTATTAAGATATTTTCTTCATCTTCTAATAAAGCTATGACAAATTCAATCAGATTATTTGTATTTCTTGAATATGCATCCATTATCTATGCCAAAAATATATATTTTTAAAAGTATATCACTCCTAAGGGAAAGTTATTCTCCCTTTTATTGGAAAAAGAAATATACTATCCTTCACATTTCTTTTTATTGCTTGTTCAGGTTACTATTAATTACAGACATAACAATGATTTACTTTTACTATATCCATTGTAATCAAATAAAATTTTAAACTTCTGGTTTAGTTTGAATGATCTAATTAAATATGCCTACAGTTATAAGTTATCTCAATTTTTTGCAGAAACAAAAACAGTTTAACCAGTTATTATTGTTTCATCATGAAAATTCGGGGTATCTAACCTTTCCCTACCCACCTAAATTTACTAAAGAAAAGTCTCTGGTGTTCTACATATATCTTCCAATAAATTTCAAATTCTAAGTTGACTTTTTCCTATGAAATGTAGGTGTTTTTGTATTTATTTTCAGAGCAAGAAGGTGCTAAACAATGTTTTTGAAGTAAAAGAGAATTTCAAGAGAACCAGAATCTAGCATAAAGACTGTCTCTTATAAAAGTATAGTTTGATTTTTTAAGATTCAGTTGGACAATCATTGTTTTTAACTGGAGTATGTAATCCATTACAGTTAATATAAAAGCTATATATTTTATTTATAACAGCCATATTACTTTATGGTTTCTACTTACTTCACCTGTCTTATTTTGTTTATTCTCTTCCCTTTTTCTTGCCTTCTTCTGAAATCCTTTTATTATTCCATTTTCTTTCTACTGTTGGTTTGGAAGTAATATGCTGTGTTTATTACTTTAGTGCATACTCTAGAAATTATAATGTGCATACTTAATCTACTAAAATCTACACTCATCCATATTTTGATCTTCTTTTTATCTCCAAAATGTAAAGATATTAGAAAATTTAGCTCTAGGTGGCAGTCATAGAAATGCTTCTCACATTTCTGCCATGGGGAGCATAGTTGACTCAGCCCCTTACTGCCTCTCTGAATCCTCCACCAAGAGGGTGTCAAGGCCATGCACCCCATATATCTCCTAGGCTGCTGGAACTCATGCTTACCTTAGCATGACACACTACGGGTTAAAAACTTGGCCCACTCTTTTTTTTTTTTTTTTTCAATCCTAACCTGAGGGCATGCTTAGATACAAAAAGGGAGAAAGAGGGAGAGAAAAATCCATCGATCGCCATTGCCTTCAGTACCTGCTCCAACCAGGGACTGAACCCAAAACGCAGGTGTGTGCTCTGACCAGGAATCAAACCGGCAACCTTTCAGTGCACAGGACGCAAGGTTCAGCCAACTGAGCCACTCCACAGGCTGATGGATAACTCTTGCTTAAGAACTCCCCATGGGCCTGACTGAATCTATGCTGCCTTGGATTCCCCTCCTACCCAATGCTTCTTCTTCCTCCTGTCTTTTCACATATTGTGTTCTAACTGTTTTCCCACCTTCTTAGTTCTTTCTACTTTATTCTTTAGGGTGTTTCCTCCAGTCAATTCCTCGTACATATAATCTTATTCAATATATACATTATGAGGACCTAAACTAACACACTTATTCATTTATGCACTTCCAGACTTATATGATGTTGCTGGATATTTTTTCTCTCTTTTTAATCCCATGAGACATAATTTTATTTTTAATACAACCTTTTATCTTTATTCCTTTTTGCTATTCACTCTGAAATTTTTTTTTTCTGAAAGAATTCCTTGAGATTCAGTAGGCTTCTGCAATCCTTGGACTTAACCATCCTTCTGAAACTCTGATTATATGCACCTTAAACTCGATACCTTTTAACTTTTGTATTTCTATCACTTTGCTTGGCATTCTGGGTAGTTCCTTTTGACCTACTTTCCAGCTCATGAATTTTCTTTTTAGGTATTTCAATATTATATTTGACTACTTTGTTTTTAATATTAAGTATATTTTTATTTCTACAATTTCTATTTTTAGAAAAATAATTTATCATCTTTTGTTATAGATACATGTTCCTTGCTTTTAGTTTTTGAACATAGAATATCTGTCTTATCTTTTGTTGATACTTCCAATATTTGGTCTTTTGGTCTGTTTCGGTTACTGTTTCTTCTCACATATGGTGCTTTGCTTCCTTGTAGATTTGGGCTGTGTATCCATAGGAAGAATTTCTAGTGATTACGACTTTCCAGTGATGATGTCCCCTCACTCTACACCCTGGTAAGCTCTGTTCAGTGTCAAAAGTCTTTCCTTTATGACCCAAATACTATCAAGTTCATAAAGTTTGCCAACATGCCCTCAGCACAAAATAATTTCAAAATCCTGCTTACCTGTCCATGTTCTGATTTAATTTAGATTTTGGCTCAATAATTTCTTACTCTATTATCAGCTCTTCAACTCTTTAAAAATATTTTAAAAATACATTTCATAAAACATTTGTACTCATTTCCAGTGAGATACTTTGTTTAAACAAACTAGCTAATAATAAGATTGAAAAGGGAATTTTGAATACCGACATAAAGTTAATATGATACAGACTAATTTTAAAGTAATATACATTGAATTGTTATAGACATTTTACATTAATTTTCTAGGTGCTTTAAAGTGTTTGGTATAGGCCACAACAAGATTATCAAACAAACGAGATTTGTTATTTTTAGCTATCTAAAAGAAATAAAATAAACCAAAGAAATCACAATACTTAAGTTTATGAGCACCCAATTGATTATTTAGATATTTAAAATATCATAATTCTTATACCATTACTTATATCGTATAGACAGAGTTATAATCTAAATTGATAGAAGGAAGTGTCCTTCCTACTACAGCAAATATTCCTTAAACAAAAACCAACTAGTGCAATTGAGCAAAGAAAGTATTTCAGATATCCCACAAAAGAAATACTGACTAATAAAAACTTTAAGCTCTTAGTCCACCACACAATATGCTTAGATAAGCACATATTTAAGCAAAATTTAACATATAAATGTGAATTCTCTCATAACAATAATTACTAGATAAGAATACTATATCTGGATCCAAGTGTGAAAGAATTAACCTCAATCAATATGAGTTGAGAAAGAAAAGTTCACTAGATAAATTATGCTTATCAGACAGTAAATGAGGTAGCAATGAGCCTTGCCCTGCATGGGGATATTCATAATCACTATTCAGCTTTGTGATGGGACTTTATCCAGAAAGTGTGTCTCAATAGAACAAGCTTCCTATCAATTTAGTAATAAAAACAGTCTGCTGAGAAGAGACAACATAGCAGAGGTTACACTACAGAAAATATAAAATAGATTATATGTTTAATCCAGTTGTAGGCCTATTTATTTCAACTTTACAACCCATTGTACATTTCCCTGGAGGAATGAAAGAAATAGGCTCTATCTCTATTTTCTAAGTTTCTCTTGCCATTCTTCTTTCTTCTCTTGCTCAAAATTTTATCCTTATAAATATTTTGGTTCTATTGAGATCTTGGCCGCTGCTTATACAGAATTCCTTGTACTTTCATTTATCTAATCATCTATCCATTTAATAAATATTTATTGAGCAAATACTATGTGTCCAGCAATGTCTAAGAGCTCTGGATCCAGTAATTGAGAGTATAGACCCAAACTCTGTTTGACAAATTTACTTCCTAATGTGAGAAAAGAGAAAATAAACATGGGAAGTAGAAGATAATTTCAGAGAATGAAAACAATGCTATAAAGAAAATAAAAGAAATCACTAGAGAGTAGGGAGATAAGAAGTGGGCTTGTGGATTTAGCTATGGGAATCATAGAAAGTCTAAAGAGGTACCATTTAAACTAAGACTATAGCGAAGTGGAGGACAAAGCCATTCAAGGATTAACTTACATATTAACGGAAATCACGTGGCCTAGGAACTGACACATGGTGCATACTATTTTATCTCCTCTCTAACCCACATCCTGTATATCTCAGGTCTCTTAGTTCAAAGGGGAAAATAACATTCAAGGAAAATAATAAGAGGAAACTGAGGAAAAGAGGAAACATTATTTTCCACATGCAGGTACCAATGGAAATGTAAAACTGTTACAGGAGAGCACACAGCTGTGGAAAGGGGATCTGGGAAAAGTGTAAAGAAGAGGTACAGCATTTGTGTTTTTAATAGTCCTGTGTAGAGAAATAAAGAAACTAGAGCTGTTAACCTTGTAAACAGAACACTGAGTTATGCTGTCAAGCGATTATGAGACTATTAGACAGAGAAGGGCTAGGTGTTCTCTTTACCTCCAAAGATATTTATGTTAGTGATGAGGGATAGGCATGGGGAAGGATGTCCTAACTAGAGTGTGCCTAGACTTTTCCAAACAAAGCTTGCATTTCTCTTTTAAACTTACACCACATTCCTTTCCGCCTAGAAACTTTCAGCCATGTGTTAGAATGAGTGAACCCTGGGTTAGTCAAAATTCATGAAGATCCCCAGGACCTTTCTGAGGCCAGGCACAGAATCTTCTGTGAGAGCACAATTGGGAAATAGTGCTTTCAATTGTTTTTTAAAGGGTTTACAGGACACTTAGGATGACCTAAACAGAGCCAACTTCAAATGTGGGTTATATCAATTTCTATCTAGGTGACTTTCAGCAAATTACTTAACCTCTCTGGGTTTCATTTTGTCACCTGAAACTGTGACTAATGATAATACTTATCTCGAAGGGTTTCTGAAGGAGAGATAAAGGAATACATGTGAAAGCACCTGCTTGTGGCGAACACTACCATCAGAGACAGGATGTAAGTTAAGCTTTTGGGAGGGACATGAGAGAGGCTATCACATTTTAATCTGCTCAAGCAGTTTCATTAAAACAGATGGAGCAACTAGGATAGCAAAGGAAAATATCTATGGACTGCATTTTCAACAAAAGTAGGTGCAAAAGTGGCCCAAATTCCTTAGTATCAATTGGTGAAGGCAAACTACTTGAGTGGGTTTAGCAACTACCAGAGGAGGAAAAACAAGTTTTAGTTGTGGTGGTTTGTTTGTTTTTTTATTTTTTTATCTAGAGGCCTGGTGGATGAAATTCATGCATGGGAGGGGGGTGTCCCTTAGCCAGGCCTGCACTCTCTCCAATCTGGGACCCCTCAGGGGATGTCCGACATCCCTCTCACAATCTGGGACTGCTGGCTCCTAACTGCTCACCTGTTTGCCTGCCTGATCACCCCTAACCTCCTCTGCCTGCCTGTCTGATCACCCCTAACTGCCTCTGCCTGCCAGCCTGATCGCCCCCTAACCGCTCCCCTGCCAGCCTGATCACCCCCAACTGCCCACCCCTGCTGGCCTCATTGCCCCAACTGCCCTCCCATGATGGCCTGATTGCCCCCTAACTGCTCTCCCCTGCTGGCCTGATCATCCCCTAACGGCTTGCTCCCCAGCACAGGCCTGATCTCACCCTAACTGCTTGCTCCCCTGCTGGCCTGATCACTCCTAACTGCTTGCTTCTTTGCCGGCCTGATTGCCCCTAACTGCCTCTGCCTTGGCCCCCGCCACAGTGGCTTTGTCCAGAAGGAAGTCGGACGTCCGGAAGATGTCCAATTGACCCGGTGTAATTATCATATTACACTTTTATTAGTATAGATATAAAGAGCTCTGAATCCAGATATAGCCAACAAGTAGCCTAGAAGAAGAGGAGTCCCGGTGAGTGAATTTTCAGCAAAGAATAAACAGAAACACAGGGAAGTATACAAGCTTTGAAATAATATAATATTAATCATGAACTGAAAAGTTTGAGGATGAGATTTTTTAAACAAGAGAATCATAAGGAGAGTTGACAAAGCTCAGAGAAGACATAAGAGGAGGGGGAAAAATAGAGGAAAGAAAGCAATTATTTTCAGCAATGAGTATAGAATTGAAAAACAAACAAAAATAGAAATACTCAGTTTTATATTTTTCCAGTGGGAAATCTGAATGTAAGGCTGGTATGGCACCTCCATTACATCCTCAGAAATCCAGGCTTTTTATTTTTTTATTCTTCTGCTCTACTACACTTATTGAGGGATTGTCATTCAAAGCCAAGGTCATTCAAAGTCACATGATTACTGATGCAGCGGCCTTGGCATCTTTATTTCAGGCTGAATAGAGGGGATAAAGTGGCAATGAGGTCAATGCTAGTTGAATCTTCCCCCCTTTTTTAAATTTTCCCTGAAAACCAAGCCAATTTTTACCTGTTTCTCATCGACCAGATCTTGGTTATTTAATCATCCTATCTACAAGGCGGTCTGGGAATGTCATTTTGTTGTTGTTTTCTGGCGTGTGTGTGTGTGTGTGTGTGTGTGCTTTTTTTTTTTTTTTATTGAGCACATTGTTATCCTCCCCCAACAAATCAGAGTTTTTTAGTGAAGAAGTGGCGAGGAGACAACTAACCGTGTGCTCAGTTCTCATAAATGTCAACACCCTTTTCAGATGAGAATTACAGGTTAATACATGGCAGAGCAGCAGGTGTCAAATCCAGAAAACTATTTATATTTTGGACTTGTGCTGGAAACCACAAGTATATTACAAATTTCACAACCTGATAAAGTAGCACTTGAGCAGAATAGGAAAATAAATGTTCAGTTGAATTTAGACTTAGATGTTGAACTGGGTCCATTTTGTTCTGTGGCCCCTGCCTACATTCATTTGATCTCATCATTCACTTCCTCAGAGAGATGACCCTCTTTATCCACATATTTCATATTTGCAAATTAATCTAATTGCTAAAATTTACTTGCAACTACAAAACCAATAATCATAGTGCTTTCATAGCCATCCACAGACATGTTCAGAGCAGCAAAACATTTTTGTTGCCTGACTTACATGTTCTCACCTGATTTTGAGCAAGGTGATGCTTGGCCTTCCGGTTTCAGCTGTCATACTGTAAACAGCTGTCCTTTTCACAGTCTGTGCATTGCCACTTCATTTCTCATTTTTGTTGGTGATCTTACTGTTTAATATGGCCCCAAGAATAGTGCTGAAGTGCTTCCTGGTGTTCCTAAGTAAAAAAGGGCTACAATGTTCCTTATAGAGAAAATATGTTGGATAAGCTTTGTTCAAGCATGTTTTGCAGTTTTGTTTGGCCATGACTTCAATGTTATTGAATCAATATATATTTAATAAAGTATATTTAAACAGAAACACACATAAAACAATGTTATGGATTTCTCAGTTAATGAAAATGTTACCAGAGGCTTGCAGGAACCTATTCTGTATGTCCCGATATGGTTCAGTATTCACTAATTCAGTGTTTGTGGCCTCTCTATGGAATAATAACTACCATAAAAACAAGAATTGACTATATATCGACACCCAGAGGAACTTTCTTCAGACAGTCAGTGGAGTATTCAGCAATGTGTTAACCAAAACACTGTTCAATATCCTACATAAATGCAAGGAACTGCAGAGACACAAGATGCTCAATACCCACAGCCAACCCTTTAGAAGCTTATATATATGGAAGAGGCAAATATGTACAGTATAATGCAAACTAGGCTGTGATAAATGCTGTATTTTTAAAAATATATATTTTTACTGAGAGGGGGAGGGGGAGGAAGAGAGACAGAAACATTGATGAAAGAGTGGATCATTGATTGGGATCAAGCCCACAACCCAGGCATGGGCCCTGATCAAGGATCAAACTGACTACCATTTGGTGCACGGGATGATGCCTAGCCAACTGAACCACACTGGCCAGGGCTGATAAATGCTATATTTTGAATGCAATCAATTTCTGCCGATTCAACAAATTGGCAAGAGTGGGGCTTTTTATCTTATGCATGGTTTGAAAATCAAATTTAAAAGATGTTATTAGACACCTTTAACAAAAATCAGTCTTTCTATGAGGTTCACATTGTCAACAATTATCCTTATAAGTAAAAATGGGACTCATTGCTCAGAAAATATAACTCAGCTTATATATTTTGGTTCTAATAATTTCTGCATGTGTATTTCAAAAAAAGTAAGACCCTTTCTTTTATGAAGCTAACTTTTGGTATGGTATTATCTCTAAAATGTTCTCTCTATTATACTTCTACAGCATTTATAACTCCTCAATATTTTCCCTTTTATAGTAATTTAATTCTTATCATGACTTCTATTTGTTCCTACTTCCTCGGCATATCTTCTCCAACTCCAGAAGCCTGCATCACCTCATGATAGGAATCTAGTTATTCCAGTTATCCTCCAGTCATTTCAAACATTGTTGCCCTTGGCAACTTAATCTTTTACATAACCATCAAAATGTCATAAGATGTCCTTGAACATGTGTCACAGTGAAGCACATTCAATAGGGCTCTGAAAATAATGTTCGGAATGAATCTTAATTTATTTGTTCTTCAGTTTTTAGCTGAACAACTGAATTAAAATGTTTTCCACATTTGTTCAGTGATATTTTGAATCTAAATGAGTCATTCTACTTTTTATAATTTTCACATTATAATTGAAAAAAAAAAAACACAAAAAACTCCAAGCAAGAGATGTCTACTATTGCTGTGTTTCAAAGATTAGACTGGTAATCAAAAATTGCCTGCCAAGAGTGTTCTGTTTTCTGAGATGTGTTCTGGTTGATTTCTGCTAACCGCATGTATGTCTAACAAGAGAGAGTATTTACCATTAATAGTGTTTTACATTTTCCCTAGTAGATAGTCATCACTAAATAAGAGTGACATCAGAGTATTTGGGATATAAATTGTGACTTCTTCAATGCTTTATTTTGTCTTAACTGTTAGAAAGATGAACCATATGGCCTCTATTCAGATGTCTAGATTGATAAAATAGAAAGCTGCAGTTTCCTCAGACTGTGTCTCATTGACACTCAGACATATGAAAGAGTTCTCAGAGCTCACAGTAGAAATACAAAGACAAAGGGTGGTAACACTGGGCTTCCCTTGGCTAATAAGAGCTGGTATTAAAGGATAAAAGTGCCCTGCACATCCTCCCAACTGAGTCATAACAATTGGATCTCTGTTTTTGAAAGAGTCCAATAACGCTGCAGTGTTAAACATTATCTGAACTACGTATTTCTCCCATCTCCATCTGATGCATTTGAACTTTTTTTAACCAAAAATATTCACTAAATTTTTTAAGCAGAACATGAGGAATATCCTTGAGCCTTTATGAATGTGGTGATTGTGTGACATGGAAAGGCAAAAATGCCCCTGGCTTTCAACACAGTGTATCTGCCCCTTATCTGAAGAGTTGAGAGACTATACAGAGGAATCAGAGGCCCATTACATAAAAACACAAAATTTTTATATTTTTGATATTGAGCACTCTGAATATCTGTTAAGTAGCTCAACTATTTGAAAAGCACTTTTCTAGGCACTCATACATGAAAAATAGGAGGTGAGGAGGACAGGTTACAAAGAAGAAAAAGACACGATCCTTGTTTTTAGAAAAACTAAATATGTAGTAGGAGAAACAAATATGTATAAAAATGTGACAAAAGTTTCAAAAAGAAGAAATATCAAAATACAATTTAAATACACAATTGTGAGAACAGATGTATGTCTTACATTCTATCCCAGTGGCACTCTGGGGAGAAGGGGAGGGAAGATGGATGAGACATCAGCCAGGCAGAAAGTCAGCCTTCTGTTTCCTCCATCTTGGTTTCACCTTCAGTTTCCAAGTTCTAGTTCCTGCTGCTTCTTCTACTGCTTCCTTTTCTGTTTTCTCATGTCTGTCCCATTTTCTTTTCTTTTCCTCCTTTGACTAATTTCTTTTTTCTTGAAGTTCTGCCTTCACAATGAGAACCTGCATTTCTTTACAGCTCTTGAAGGCCAACAGAACTGCTTCCTTTCCACCATAGAGGATCAGGCATAATCTTAAGCATGTTGAGTTATTGTTTTATACCAGGGTCTTATTTGTTTTCCAAATCTAAGAGAAAATGTCTAGTTTGAGCACTCTTTGAGAGTTTGCAGGGAGCTGCCTTACAGGTAAAATGTATAACTGCTGACTTTCTATTTTAAAAGAAAGAAAGGAAGAGAAAGGAAGGTGTATTTTAAAGTAAATAGTAAAGTTAGTTGTACTTTAAACTTGAGAAAAGAGTTAGTTCACAGTTATATCTTGGCACTTTTTACTTGTAAAAAACATACTTTTCGGAAGATTAAAGTTACATGTCTTTTTTCAAATATTTTAATAATGTAATGAAAAAAATCACTCATGATGGCATTAAAAATCAAATATATATTTATATTTGTCATTAGCTTATACATTGCATTTGCATTATATATATATATATGCATTTTATATAACTAGAATAAAATTACCAACATTTTGTGTTTTACTTTTTAAAATAGCTTTATTTAGACACATAAAATAAACGTACAATAAACTACACTTTTAATTTGTACAATTGAAATATTTTGATTGATACGTACATTGACAAATGATCACCGCAATCAAGATAATGAGCAGATTGGGGTTTGTCAGAGTTGGGGGTGGGGATAGGAGAAATAGGTGAATGGAAACAAAAGGTAAAAAGAAAAAGAAATAAGTACAATGCATTACTGAGCAACACCAGTAAGTAGCTTACTATTGTCTAATAATTTGTTACGAAAAAGAAAATACCTCTTTGAAAAAAGAAAAACAACCTCAAATTGAATATAAACTGCTGCATATATAGTGAAACTAAGCAGTGGCAACACAACCATACTTCAAATTCTAAAGGTTATCTACTAATAATAAGCAATGTATACCTAGGTGAAGTACTCCATAATTCAACAACCATTACCTATAATCCTAAAAATGACAGAGTTTAAAAGGTGGGGGGTGGAGAAACAGAATGAGCATATACATCACCTCCCCAAATTCCACATGCCCCTTTGTATTCCTTCTGCCAACTTCCTTACCCTCTCCCATCACAAGACAAGTGATCTACTTTCTGTCACTCCAGCTTATCTTGTATTTTCTAGAATTTAGTATAAACAGAATTATGTACTACATGCTCTTTTTAGGGAGTGGTGGGTCTGGATTTTTTTGTTCAGACATTCTAGTAAATACATGGTATTATCTTAATGTTGTTCTTATTTGAATTTTCCTAATGGCTAAAGATATTAAGCCTGTGCTTTTATTTCATGCATTTACCTCCTTGAATGAAGTGTTTGTTCAAATTTTCCATTTTGTATTAGATTGTTTTCTTATTACTGAGATTTGAAGGTTCATTTTATATTTTGGGTATAAGGCCTTTTACAGACATATGATTTTCAATATATTTTCCACGTATCTAGTTTATCTTTTCATTCTTTGAACACAGTCTTTAAAAGAGCAGGAGCTCTTAATTTTGTTGAAGTTTAATTTAGCAGGTTTTTTTAAGTTTATAGATTGTGCTTTTGGTGTTGTATCTAAGAAATCTTTACCTAAACCAAGGTAAAAATTTCTCTCATATATTTTCTTCTAAAAGTTTCATAACATTAGACTTTTGGTCTATGACCAATTTGGGGTTAATTTTAGTATTTGGTACAAAATATGGATTGCATTTCTTCTTATTTTTTGGCATATAGATATTCAATTGTTATAATACCACTTGTTGAAAGGCTATCCTTTTCCTCACTGAATTTCCTTTGCACCTTTGCTCAAAACCAGTTGTCCATAAATATGACTCTATTTCTTCATTCTCTATTCCATTCGGTTGATCTAGTTCTCTGTTTTGACACCACCATTACCACTTACTATATATATTATGAAAAGTATTGCTATTGTTGGGTTTAAATCTAGAATCACACTATTTTTACTTAAAAAAAATCCCATATGCTATTTTTGTATTTCCTCACTTTTTACTTCTATGGGATGAATTGAGTATATTTTATGGTACCATTTGATTCCCTTTGCTGGCTTATTAGCTAGCTATAAATCACTTGGATGTTATTTTAGTTGTTAAATACTTTATTTTTTATAGCATACATATATTCAATTTATCACTGTCTACCTTCCCGTTCACTATACCACTTTATATACAGTAGAAGAACCTTGTAAAAATATACTTTCATTTTTGTTTCCAAGACTCTATAATATTATTATCAGACATTTTATTCCTATGTGTTACAAATATATAATACATTATCTTTGCTTTAAACAATGCAAAATGTTAAATATTTAAATAATAAGAAAATATGGTTAATTATGATCACAGTAATTACTATTTTTACTCTTCTCTACTCCATGATATAGATTCACATTTTCATCCAGTGCAATTTTTCTTCTGTGTGAATGATTTTCTTTAGCATTATAGCACATTTCTGCTGATGATGAATTCTTTCAGTTTATGTTTGAGTAAGTAGTTTTGCCTTTGTTTCTGAAAGATATTTTTGCTGTGTGTGGATTTCCAGGTTTGCAGATATTTTTAAAAATATTTTTAAAATACCTCTCTCTGTTTCCAAGTAGAAACTTGCTATCACCATATGTTTTCTCACTGTACTTACTGTTGATTTGCTCTCCATGTTTTTATCTCTTTATCACTGGTCTTAAGCAATTAGATTCTTACGCACCTTGTTGTGATTTTCTTCATTTTTCTTGTGCTTGGGGTTCATATTGATTCTTGGATCTATGCATTTTCCCACCTTTAATTGAATTAGGAAGATATTTAGTCTTTATTTCTTTGAATATACTTTCTCCTCCTGTACTTTTTATTCTCCTTTTTAGGGCTCCAGTTGCATGTATATTTAGCTTGAATTAGCTAAACCTTGAATTTAGCTAAACCTTGAATTTATTTTAAATTTTATTTGTTCTCTGTTCATT
Organism: Cnephaeus nilssonii; assembly: GCF_951640355.1. Lineage (NCBI taxonomy): Eukaryota > Metazoa > Chordata > Mammalia > Chiroptera > Vespertilionidae > Cnephaeus > Cnephaeus nilssonii. Next base: position 59,154,085 of record NC_137079.1, on the reverse strand, counting down.
TTTTCAGTTTTTTCACTGTTTCATGTTGTTACCATTGTTATATCTTTAAGCTCATTAATATTTTCCTGAAATATATAATCTATCCTTCATCCTAGCCAGTGTATTCTTCATGTCAGATATTGTAGTTTTCATCTCTATAAGCTCACTTGGATTGTTTATATGTATATACTAGAGGCCCAATGCACAAAATTCATGCAAGGACCTTGGCCCTGGCCCCCACCCACCACTGCCGTGGCCAGGGGCCTCTGCCTCCTCTGCCTTGGCCCCCGCCCACTACGGCTTTGTCTGGAAGGAAGGGCGTCTGGAAGGATGTCTGGTCTAATTAGCATATTACCCTTTTATTATTATAGATACCTCCCATGTTTCTATGTAAAAAGTTGAAACTTTGTTCTTGAACTTATGGAATATAGTCATAATAACTGTATTAATGTCTTTACTAATGATCTCAATCTCATGTGTGTCATTTCTGTGGCAGGTTTGATTATTTTCTCTTTTCAATATAAGTTTTATTTTCTGCTTATTTGAATGCTTAGTAATTTCTGATTAGATATCAGACATTGTTATTCACTCCTGTTGAGTGCTGAATATTTTTTGTATTTCTATCGATATTTGTGAGCTTTGTTCTAGTACATCCTCAAGTTACTTGGACACAGTTTATACTTTCAGGTCTTCTATTAAGCTTTGTTATGTAGACCCGTGTTAAATTTTGTCTAAGGTTCATGTTTTTCCATTACTAAGATAAAACACTGTTTAGTACTCTAACTAGGTATCAATGAACTCTAAATTTTTCAAATTTTGCAAAGAACAAATATTGCCCCAGCCATGTTAGGTCTGAGTACTACTTTTTAAAATCCTTTCAGGTGGTTCTTTTCCCCAGCTACTTAGAAGTTTCCTCAGGTACATGAGCTAATTAGGACTCACCTGAATACTGATAGGGACCGCCTGTAAGTCTCAGCGTTGACTCTGTGTAGCTTTCTCCTCTATGGCACTCCATGGCACTGTGAACTCAGCCTGCCTCGACTTTCTAAAACTTCCCTCTTGTTTTCATCTACTCAGAGAAACCTCCAGGTTCAACCTTGGTTTTTTCCTCCCTCAGCCACAGCTTGAAAACTTTGGCCAGGCAGTAAGTTGAGAAAATCATCAGGCTCACCTCTTTTGCTTTCTTTCTCTCAAGGATCACTATTTCTCATTGCCTGCTATCCTATATCTTGCGTGTCACAGTTTCATATACTTTGTTGGGTGTTTTAGTTGTTTCAGGCAGGAAATAAATCAAGGTCATGTTACTCTGTCTTGAGTAAAAGTGGAAGTCTCGGTAAAAGGGGTTATTTTTTTAATTTAACATTATAGAATAAGCTTTTGCTTTTCATTAATAATTGTAAAAAGTATATGTAAAGGTATTTGTAATATTTTACTGTGTGGAAATAGCATAGTTTTTTAAAAAATGTGTTATTATTAATAATGTTTCTACAAAGTTTTCTTTACTATACCTTCATTGGCATTGGATTACTTATCTGGAATATATTTATAGAAATGGAATAATGAAGTCCAAAAAAATGAACATTGTATTAGCTTTCTAGAGCTGCCTTAACAAAATACCACAAACTGTGTGACTTAAACAACATATTTTATTGTTTCAAAGTGTTGGAGGCTAGAAGTCTGAAATCAAGGTTTCAGCAAGATTGATTCTTCTGGAGGGATGAGGGAAAATCTTTTTCATCCATCTTTCCAAGTTTCTGGTAGTTTTCTGTCAATCTTTGGCATTTCTTGAAGGATCTCTGCCTTCATCTTCACATGGCATCCTCCATATGTACATATCTGTATCCAAATTTCCCCTTTAATAAGGACAATGGGCATACTGAATTAGGGGCCCACGCGGCTCCATATGACCTCATCTTAATTAACACCTCTGCAATGACTCTATTTTCCAGTAAGTTCACATTCTGAGGAACTAGGGATTAGGGCTTCAACATATAAATTTTGACTGGATACAATACAATATAATAAACATATTTAAATTCCATTACATGTTTCCAAATTGATTCTAGAAGGGTTGTAACATCAGACAAATTATATATTAAATAGGCATTTTTGCACAAAAATTTAAAGAACTTACAAGAAAATGTAAATAATTGAGTAAAGCAACTTGTATTTGACCGTAATAAAGTATTACAAATCAAAATATTTTAGGTATAAATACTCATTCTCCTAAGTTTTAAAATTTATTATGGCATTTTGCAGTTCTCCTTCTACGACCCCTTTGGTCTCCCTCTGCTCCTGCCCTGGATTAGATCAATGTTTTCCATTTCAAGTGTCCATTGACCTTTTTTCCTACATGAACCTTTTCTGGCTTGTTTAATTTGTATCCATTTTTAAGCTGCTTTTACAGGTAAATGTTTGAATAGCATGTGTGCTTTTCCTAAAAGGAAATGAACTCCATCAGCAAGTGTAGTATGTACTAGTATACCTTTCTTCAGTTGAAGTGAAATCCATCATAAAGAGTTATTTTAAAGAGGATTTGTCTTAATGTCTCTAAAATATTAGCACACAAGGGAAATCAGCATAATTCTAATAACTGCATATTCGCTGATTATTACCATTCACATTTCTGTAGGTGTGTCAGGATCTAGGTATGAACTGAAATGGAATTTAAAAATATCTTAATTTGTATAAATTTCTGATACATAGAACCACCAAGAAATGATTTACATAAAAATTTGTAACTGGATACTAATAAAAGTGTTAATCTTTGGACTGGAGGTTGGAATATAAGGGATGGGAGTGGCAAAATGGTAACTTTCTCAGATGTGATCTTTTAACCTCCCTGTTTACTTTAAAGCCCATAATAATTTTCAGTGTATTGATGGAGGCTGAAGAAAATTAGGTGGCCAAACATAATTGAAATTGTTCTTTCAACAATATTTAGTAACTATTCTATGCCAAGTACTGTGCTAGGTATTACCTATAGAGTGGTGAAAAGGGGACCTGAATTAAAATTTCTCTGACTCTTAAAATCTAGTCAAAAACAAGCATTAGCAAAAATATATACACGGCATCCCCCCCACAAGAAATGTATACTAACCTTAACAGCTAATAGCTCAATTTTGAAAAATGAAATGTATTATAATAAACACTGTCGTTATAATTATTCAAAGTGTGTGTATACATTTTTGGGGATACTGTATATATATATATATATATATATATATATATATATATACACACACACACACACACACACACACACACACACACACTAGAGGCCTGGTGTACGGACTGGTGTGTGTGTGTGGTGGGGGGAGGGCCTCAGCCTGGCCTGCACCCTCTCACAATCTGGGACCCTTCAGGGGATGTAGCAGTGTGGCCAGGGAGGAGCCCGAGTAGGCGCCACGCCACTCTTGCTCATCCCGGCCGGCCCACTGCGTCTGCTGTTGCGGAGTTGGGAGAGGCTCCCGCTGCTGTAGCTGCACTCACCAGCCATGAGCCCAGCTTCTGGCTAAGCGGCACTCCCGCTGTGGGAGCGCACTGACCACCAGGGGGCAGCTCCTGCATTGAGCATCTGCCCCTTGGTGGTCAGTGCGCATCATAGCGACTGGTTGTTCTGGTTGTTCGGTCATAATGGTCAGTTAGGCTTATATATATATATATATTCTACTAATTATTAATGAAAATAATAATGGTCTATATTAAAACAGAAGTAACTTAATTCAGATTGGGAGATATGGTAAGTGTTATCTCAAGAGAAAACTTTAAGCTAGTACCTGAGGAATGAGTGGGCATTTACCAGGAATAAATAAAAGGAAGGGTATTTCAGGTAGAGAAAAGGAAAGGATGAAGAATACATGGACACAAGAAAGAACTTGATATATTCAAATAATTAAAGGACAACATGGCTGGAATGTGATGATCAAGCGTGATGAGATTAGGTTGAAGAGTAAGATAGGGGTATAACAATGTAAGACATTGTCAGGCCTGTTTACATTTGGAGTTTTAATATAATGGATATTAATTTTAACAGTATATATAATAAGTTTGGAATATGGTTAACTTAACTCTTTTAAAAGGGATGGTTGGTAAAAAATAAAAGAGGAAGCAGGTACTTCAAGATGGGAGAGTTGTGGCGTTGATGTGGGCAAAGTAAATCAATTTAGATATATTTTTGAGGAAGCAGTGAAAACAACAAAACAAAAAAGAGGAACCATTTTTTAATTTGATGTAGCAAGTAAAGAGAGGCAAAGGGATATCTCAAAAATATTCTAGTTTTTTGGCTCAAGTAACTGGGTAGTTTAATGCTAATTGCTTATATGCTTATAATAGGAGAACCACAGGAAGGTTAAGTTTGATCCAAAGACTGAGTTTAGTTTTAGATATATTAAGGAATTTAATTAAGTTGCCTGCCTGATATACATGAGATATCAACAAGAAACTGACTATAAAAGTCTAGAAATACAAGATAGACCTGAGTTAGGAGCACAAATTTGTGAGTCACTGCCATATACATGTTCGTGAACATCAAGTAAATAGATATGATCATCTAGTGAGAAAGTCTAGAACAAACACTGTACATCCAAGGGCATCTTCTGTAGAACACCTACATTTAGCAGTTGCTTAAAGAAGGAAGCAACAACTAACAGAACAAGGGAGGAGCACTTAGAGGTCAGAAGATAACAGTGGACAGAAAGTGTGGTGCCTGGAAAACCAGAATGGAGAGACTTAGTACACTAATGGCTGAGAGGACCGTTCTATTTTGGTTGCATAGAGGCTCTGCAGCTTTAGAAAGAGCTGTTTCTTTGGGAAAGTGAGAGGAGAATCCCAATGGTGTGATTTAAAGAGTAAAAGGTAAATAAAATGTAGAAACAGTATAGCAAGTGATGCTTATGAGATTCTGGGTTATACAGAGGGAAAAAAACACAACAGAGTATGGCTAAAAAGAGATGTGACATCAAAGTTTTGTTTTTGTCCTTTTAAATAGGTATGAATTATCAGAGTTTTTAAGCTGTTGGGGAAGATACTGCTGATAAAATGGAATGAATATGCAGGGAGAGAGGGGATCCAAATAATAAAAGTCAAAACATAAAAGGTGTCAGCATTCGACATGAGTAGGGCTTCACTTTGCCATAAAGTAGGGCAGAAGACAAAGATGGTACAGATATATGGAAACTTGGTAAAATGAAGATGAGAGTAGTATGGGGGAAAAAGAACGAAGATTTTTCTCATTCTTTTTAGCAAATGTGATGATTGCACTAATCTATAATAATAAAAGTGTAATATGCTAATTAGACCGGACAGCTGGACGACCTTCTGGACATCATTCCAGACATCCTTCCACATGAAGCCACAGCGGTGGGAGCCAAGGCAGAGGCAGTAAGTGGTGATCAGGCAGGCAAGCAGTTAGGGGAGATCAGGCAGGCAGGCAAGCGGTTAGGGGCAATTAGGCAGGCAGGCAGAGTGATTAGGGGTGATCAGCAGACAGGCAGAGTGGTTAGGGGCGATCAGGCAGGCAGGCAGGCAGAGTGGTTAGGGGCAAGTAGGCAGGCAGGCAGAGGGGTTAGGGGCAATCAGGCAGGCAGGCAGAGGGGTTAGGGGCAATAGGCAGGCAGGCAGGTGAGCAGTTAGGAGTCAGTGGTCCCAGATTGTAAGAGTGTGCAGGCCAGGCTGAGGGACCCCCACCCCATACACTAATTTTGTGCACCAGTCTTCTAGTTAATTTTAAAATACAATAAATACTACTTTATATATTATCTATCTATATAAAACCCTAATGTGTAAATTGACCAACCGGCAGAATGACCAGTGGAACAACCTGTCGCTATGATGCACACTGACCACCTGGGGCAGATGCTCAACACAGGAGCTGTCCCAAGACTGCAGGCTCTGACTGGCGGAGGCAGGGGGTGGGGCTAGTGAGTGGGCAGCACTAGACCAGCCAAGGCAGGTGTGAGTGGGGGGGCCCCCAATCACCCCGCTGGACACCCCACAGATTGGCCCTAATCACTGGCCAGGCCTAGGGACCCTACCTGTGCACAAATGTCATGCACCAGGCCTCTAGTATATGTATATTATACTTTTTGTAAAAATAAAATGTAAAAAGCAACAACAACAAATACAGTTAATTGTACAGCAAGTCAGGAAATGGAATTTTCTCTTTTTGCACTTCATCTTATAAAACAATTGGTAGATTTTGTTATATAATAATAGCCAAATGGCAATCCTGCCTTAAAGTTTAAGGACCAAAACAAAAGACCAATTTATGTGCATCTTTGGGAGTACATTTGGTGAAATATGCTGCTAGAAACCATCAAAAGCTGAAGGCCTTATGGCTGTAATATATAAAAACAGCTTTATTCCAACTGTAGAAATCTGATAATATGTGTAATAAAATATAATAGCCCCAATAAAGGGTATTGTTTTCCACTCTTATCCTCCCTTACAATCTTAGGTTTATAGCAGGTTTTTGTTTGGTCTTTTCTGTTAAGTAAAATAGATTGGCAAGGAGCTATTACATAATATTTATCATAACAATCCAGGAAAGAAATATTCCTAGTCTATTTTCTTTAGTGATTTATTCTCTTCTCTCCATCCTTGGATTCTAACTGAAAAACTGTAAAATCCAGTTTTAGTTCCATCAAGAACCAAATAACTAATTAGAATGAGGTGTTGTGGTAGATTTATCTCCCTCTCTTTCCTTGTCTCCCCTTCTTTCCTTCCTTCCTTCCTTCCTTCCTTCCTTCCTTCCTTCCTTCCTTCCTTCCTTCCTTCCTTCCCCCGCTTCATTTCATTTTGTCCTTCCTGCCTGCCAAGCCTGCCTGAAGATTTGAAGATGGAAAGATGTTTATTCCAAAATAACTTTCATAAAATTCACATGATGGCAATATTGGTTACCTAAAAAGTGAGCCTTGAATATCTTCTAAGGTCATTTTTAATTCTCTAACTCAATATCATTGTAAAATGATCAATATTCTCATAAATAAGTTTAGAACCAGGAAAAAGAGAAAACGTGTCAGCGATTGTGTGCACATTCAATTATCCAAGGTAATGCCATTCCCTTTCAGTTGAATTCACTGTCTTGGCATTTGTTCAGAATGCCTATACACTAGCCTAATTTTGGAGATGTACTTGGAAAGCTGCCCAGAGTCGGAATCCTAATTATAGATCCAATGGCCGTGGTAATATCAGGAAATGCCAGGAGAGTTTTCAGGACAAAAGACAAATGAGGCTTGGTCTATATTACTTGTTTGGACTTCTGAAGAAATTTAAAGAGTAAGTAAACTTTGAATTGTAGAAAGGAAAACAAATATTTTTTTTCCAACTCACTTAATCAAACTTTAATCAATACCAACTAACACCAAAAAGAATTTTAAAAGGTTATCTGATCTCTTCCCCCATTTTAAACATATTGCTTAATTTAAATGCTTCTATGCAAATGACAATTATAATCTTAATTTATGCTATAAATATTCTTAAACATCTTCAGAAGTGGTAATTATGCAATCACTTTTCCTCTGCTGCTCCTGAGACTCACTCACACTTAGGATATTTCTCTCCTTATGTTTAGAAAAGCATTATGTGTTGCAACTTAAAATGACTCCTCGTTCTGATGTTAATGAGGGTTATCTTTCTTAATAATTATAGCTCTTTTTACAGAATCTCATCAGAACCAATTCAAAACCAAGCCCATTTAAAATAGTCAACAATAATTCTCTAGAGGTGCAGAGGATATTTTCTTAATACTTTTCTCATCTTTTTAAAGAAATGTACCTTAATTGAATTTTCAATATCTGTCAACATTGGTAAGGAGGAAATTATCACAACAATATATGTATTTTATGATTTTTCTAAAGTAAAATAATCTCAGATTTTAATATTATTCTTGTCAGTGAATAATTTGGTATCAGGATTAAATATTGGGATAAATCATACTTTGGTGGAAGCTACAGCTTCAGGAAAGAAGGGATTCCTAAACTTAAAAGAACAAGAAAAGTTCAGAAAGCAGAAATTCTGAATGCCATTCTCAGCTGAGGGAACCATGATGATATAGGGTCATTGTGAATTCTCTTAAAAGTCCATTATTTTTTTGCTCCTGTATCTGAATTATTAGTATCTCCTTGTTCTTCTGTTTCTTTTATATTTTTCACTAGAGTCCCGGTGCATGAAAATTCATGCACTGTGGGGAGAGTCCCTTTGCCCTCTCTCACAGTCCAGGAGCCCTTAGGGGATGTTTTCCATTGATTTTTAGAGAGTGTGGAAGAGAGAGGGAAAGACAGAGAGAAACATCAATGTGAGAGGGACACTTTGATTTGTTGCCTCCTGCATCATGCCTGACCTGGGCCCCAGCCAAGGAGGAGCCTGAAACCTAGGTACATGCCCTTGACCAGAATCGAACCCAGACCCTGTGGTCTGCAGACCAAGGCTCTATCCACTGAGCCAAACCAGCTAGGGCAGGATATGACATTTCTTAGCCCCTCCAGCAGTGGACCTTCATTTTTTCCTCCAGGAGTGAGGTGGAAAAACCCTAGATCACCTTCTTGGATTCTTATCACCCAAGTTACCAAGAACACTGTGAATGGCATACCGGGAGCTTAGCCAATGAGCGGTCAGGAAAGGTGTTTCCTCTGCAGCTCACATGCAGAGGTGGGACTGCCAGCGTGCCGCGGCTGGCAGGCCCTCTTCTCTCCGGGCCTCCTTGCAGCCATGGCAGCTGGCAGGCCCTCTTCTCTCCAGGCCTGTGCCATCTGAGGCTTGCCTCACCACGCACGCAGTCCCCTCCTGCCCACCTGCGCACGCAGCCTCCTCCTGAGCGGTCGTGATGTTATGGTGTCCCGGACAATTTGCATATTACCTCTTTATATATATAGATGGTTCTCAATGTCAGCCGGCCTGCTTTCTCACTTCTATTTGTCCTGGTGCCTGAATGCAAGGAAGTGATTTGGAAATCTGTAGCAGTAAGTTTCACGAGTTTGCAGTTTGGCAAATCACATTGCTATGTGAGGGTATACTGGTATATGATGCAATGTAAGTATTTGCCACCACAAGCAACTAATGTCATGATTTTACTAAAGAAAGAAAAAACCAAAGAGTATAGAACTCTTGGAAATTTTGCCATGAAGGCAAATAGACTTTCACTAAGCATTTTATCAAATATTTTAACATACCTATATTAAATGTCATTTTTCTGGTAGGATAGGATTTTCATCAGTAGAGATAAATAGTACTAAATGAAATGTGTGAGCAGGGGAAATAAATTTTATACAAAAATAATTATATATATTCATTTACATCTACATAATTATGTATAATATAAATGATTATATATACACACAAAGGACTATATATGGTGTGTATACACTTACATAGATATTTAAAATGCTAGCCTAAAATTATTATTATAATTTCCCTTTTCTGAACACAAATGAATTAACTTCTTTTCATATGTTGAACACAAAAACAGAACTTTATTTCTCACTCTAAACAGAAAGTATTTCACAATTTCCCACTTAGAAATGACAAGGCAGCATTGGCTGGGTAGCTCAGTTGGTTGGAGTGTTGTCCAGTACACCAAGGTTGTAAGATTGTGTGTTAGATCCTTAGTCAGGACAAAAAAGGAAGGAAGAAAGGAAAGAAGGAAGGAAGGAAGGAAGGAAGGAAGGAAGGAAGGAAGGAAGGAAGGAAGGAAGGAAGGAAGGAAGGGAGAGAAAGAGGAAGAGAAGAAGGAGAAAGAGAGGAACGAAGGAAGAAAAACAAGTCTAACATATAATGAAAGGATTGTAAACAGGCTGACTTTTGACCATTTATGTCATATTTATTATAAATGAAAGGGCTGCTTGACTGACTCTCTAAGATAAAAACCAGCTGTGTAGTGGTGGGTTACTCATTGCATTTTAATTATCACTTGCTATTCATAAAAGAGGATTAAAATGGTTAGCATGTTTGCTAATAAAATAAAAAATATGAAAAAACACATCATTCTTGGAAGCATTTTTGACAAAATGCATGTTGACATCAGAGAAAAGAGTTCCATATGACAGTGTCCTGAGCTATCTATAATAATAAAAGCATAATATGCAAATCGACTGAACAGCAGAATAACCATCCGGAAGACCTTCTGGACAACCATGCTATGACATGCACTGGTGCCAGGCCAGCCAAGGCGGGTGTGATGCGATTAGTCGGGGGGCCCTGCCATTGCCCCACGAATGCCCTGCAGAGGGAGGCCCAGGCCACCCAGCCAGCAGCCACAGAGCGAGGCCCAGGCCACCGGGCTTGGTGGTGCTGTGGCAAGTGGGCGGGGCCTCCCTTTGCACAGTGATCGATCTGGGGGCCCCTCGATTGATTGCCCCACAGAGGGAGGCTCAGGCCACCAGCCAGCAATGCTGTAGCAGATATGCAGGGCTGGCCAGCGATTGCCCCGCAGAGGGAGGCCCAGGCCAGCCAAGCGATCACACCCCACACCTGTTGCTTGCAGAGAGAGGTGACTGGTGGCGGGGGAGAGGAAGTAGTGCTGCATAGATGGCAAGCAGTGGCAGTAGTGGGGCGGGTCCAGCTGCTGGCAGCCAGGGGAAGAAAAGCCCCAATAGGCCCTGATTGCCAGCCAGGCCTAGGGACCCTACCAGAGGGGTCCCAGATTGTGAGAGGGCACAGGCCAGACTGAGGGACACCCTCCCCCATGCACAAATTTCATGCACCAGGCCTCTAGTTGTCTATAAAAACCTCAATGGGAACTTGATCTATATTAGTACTAAAAAGATACTCCAAGTTTAAATTGCAGGATTATTTTCTTCATTTCCATCATGTTTTGATGTGTACAACGTAGGCTACTGATTCACATCTCTGCAGAAAGCACTCAAATTGCTAAAACCATTTCACCGAGGAAGTAAAACTATGCTTTTGTGCAAAGGGAGCAACTAAGTTGAAATTTTAAGAACCTGAAAGGCATAGAAAGGCTGTGATCAATGATATTATGATGTTTTGCATTGCAGAAACTGAGGATCAGCCAAGATCTATTTTTATTTCATTTATCAGGGCCATCGCACAGAAATTTGATAGTTACAAACAATTAGCCATTAGATACCTTTAAAAGATAATTTTATCTTTTATTCTTCAAACTGTGAAATGACTTGAAGAATACTTTTGGTTAGAAAACACCCCGAGTATATAAGGAACTGAATTGAAGTCCATGGAATCTGAATATACCTCCCAGCCTCTCCCTGACTCTGCTGTAGATCACACGGAAAAGCCTTTCCATTTGCATTTAGATGTAATTCCTCAGTGAAAACCCAGATATACCCCGTCCTAGTTTGGAGAAATAATGTGGGCCTTCAAGTCGGACTTAAATTAGAAATACTAAATAAGCCCTTTCCTGAGCAGAAATATCATTAAGGTTAAATTCTCAATGTTTTGTGTTGTCAGAGAGGAAACATTTTTCCCCTACATTTCTAGGTTCTTCTGGCTGGTCTAAAATTAAATTAACATAAACTAGATTAACAGGAGAAAACCAAATTTTAATTTTGTAGGTATGGGAGCTCACAGAAATAGGAGATTCCCTGAAGTGACTAACCCCATGCAGTTTTCTACCTTCTAGACAAAGAAACAATAACTTTGTGAGGAATTGACAAGACAAAGAACTTAGGCTTGGGTCCTAATTAGTGAAGAAAGTAAGCAGAGTTTGTTTACATAGCCTTTTTAGCCCTCCCTCTGCCTTTTCACCTCCTGCTACAGAGAGGATTCCTTCCACATGGGAGATTTATGTCCTGCCTTCAGGGGGACAGAGAGGAAGGTCAGAATGTCCTTTCTGCACTGGCTGTTTCTTTGAGTAACTTTAATGCAAAATAATCAATATGTCATTTGGGCATATTTTGGGGTGGCCTGCCCTAAGCCTCATCAGTGTTAGTTTTTATTTTTATTATTCCTATAGAAGTGCCTTTATACTTTTACATTTGTGTTACTATAGGGCTTCTCCATAAATCTTCTTTAATTCGAATGGCCCTAATTTTTCTCTTTCATTTTTATGTAATGGATGTGACATCAAATATGGATATGTAAATGTGGATGCCTAAAGGCTATATTAGCTGGAACACAACTTGATGTTTTGTTCATTTTTGCTTTGCTTCATTGAATTATAGAAATTTTAGACCCAAAGGATATTAATAATATAGTTCACTTTCTTATATTACACACAAGAAAATACACTAAGGAGATTTCACTGCCTATCCAATGAGATGTATAATGATGGTGCCAGATGATATATAACTGAGAACACATTATGATGGGCTTTCCACTAGCCTACAGCATCATTCTCCTGAAAGAGTATTTTTTGCTGATAGGAGTCTCTCTTGGTTCCAACAAGATCAAATTATTTAGAGAAGCTTTCAAACCCTATATTATGTGACTATTTGGACACATCTTTTACAAAGTTTGTTTGATGAAAAGATGTGACCACCTAACGTCAGGCCAAAAGGAGCTAAAACATGACTTTCATAATATTCAGAATGTCTCCTCATGAAGCCAATGGTTCAGAGAGAACTCTAAATAACTAGAATACAATGTCACAACTTTGTGGAGTGAGACATTCACTTACTCCTAGTAAACTCTTATCACAAAGAATAAAACCTAAACCTGGGGACATGTGAAAAGTGGACTTTGATGTAGACCAAGTTTTAAATTGTCATTGATTGATTAGATGTTGATTTCCACAAGATTTTAGTAAATTGGCCCAACACTGTGTATTATCATTCAATCGTCATGACCAAGTTCTGCAAAGTAAAGGAAGTATCCAGGGAAATAACAGAAGATACATCATGTCATTCTGGATGACTTTTTAAAATAATAATTCTGAATGTCTAACACCAGAGATTTGAAAATAATAATAAGCACATTCTCTTTAATATTTGGTTTTATGTAAGGACTAGAGGCCCAGTGTATGGATTCCTGCACCCGTGGGGTCGGTCCCTTGGCCTGGCCTGCGGGGATCGAACCAAAACCAGCTCTCTGACATCCCCTCAGGGGTCCTGGATTGCTAGAGGACAGTTCTCGGGTGACGCGCCCCAGAATTGGGCTCCCTCCGCTCTGGTTCCGGGTGCATCACCCGAGAACCGCAGTTGCCAAGTCCCCACTTACTATTAAGATTTCTCAGTAGCATGATGATTGCAACTACTTTCAATTTTAATTTATGGCATGACATTCCCGAAGGAGTAATACTATTGAGAAATCCAATGGGAAATTTTTCCTTTTCAGCATCATCCATTGAATCGATAGAATCATCACTCAAATAGGTGTGAAAATCTCCATTGAGTATATCCAAAATTTCTTCATTTAATTTACGAACGTGCTCATTTTTAGGACAAAGAATAGCACATTTAGATATATATTTTAATATTATCTATAGATACACTATTTCCAAAGGTAGCTTCAATAATAGATCTGTTACAAATCATTTCATGGGGGATTTCAATAATATCCACTCCTAAATAAAAACTGCTATCAAGTTTGCCATTGCCAAGTTTTACTAACCATTTGCGATAAGCAGAATCCTCTGATCTCATATTTGTTTTAAGAGACAACTGTCTGAAATATCCCCAAACACTACAGTACTTTAAACTCATTTGTACTTTGGCCGATCGCATAGCATGCGGTACAACACTGAGACATTGTCAAAAATCCCTTGGAGAACTTTCTCACCAAATGCGACATTCAAATTGGCACCAGCAAGAGCTTTATATGTATCATGAATGCGCGAGTCAACATTTATTTTTAAATTGCCAGTGTGTGTCATATGTACTGGCCGGTCGGTCAGTTGGACAGTTGGACAAATGTATGGTCGGTCACTTAGCCTTTTATATATATAGATATCACTGTTGAAATACAGCTGTTGAAATACAGGTCTAAGGCTTAAGAGAAAGCACTAAAATTAGGAGGCTTCAAAAAATAGATTCTGGCTTAAATTTGATGCATTTACATGGTGATTGAGTAGAAAAGATGGTAAGACAAATCCTTGGAGATAATCATTATTTAAGGAAAGTAAGATCCATCAGAGGAAGAGAAATCCCTGGTGGAGGCCAAAAGGAATAGTTCTAGAGTTGAGGTTGAGAACTAGGAGAGAGTGTATCATGGATGCCAACTGAGGAGAGAATTTCAAGAAGGATATTAATAACAAAGCTAATTAACAGTGGTACACGAGGAAGATAATATTTGTTAAAACTCATTATGGTATTTTGCAACTACTAACATTTTGGCCTTTATCATATTAGAACATTATTCCCATTGTACAGATATGAAAGGTGCTCAAAGGAGATAAATATCTTGCCCAAAGTCACACAGCTAGTGTGTGGATGGATCAGGATTTAATTTAAACTCCAATCCCTCGCTTTTTCCTCTAAGAATTAATAACTCAACAATTTGTATAGAATGGCTTATTTAGCTCTTTTATATAACAAATCTATTTAGACTGATAGAAAATTTCTGTGAGGTGGTTAGAATGTTCCCCTCCAACCATTGTGTAGTACTCCAGCTTTACCATTTGATGTTCCTGAAGGAAGCATGTTCCACCAGAAACTTGTACATATTGTAAGGGCTACTCTTCCCTCCTGCCTATGTGACTCCTTCCAGATACTATTTAAACATTATCTCCTCCAACAAGATTAACCTCCCATCTTAGGTGGAGTTGGTGACTGGAAGCTCAGATTCAGACCTCCAAATCAGTACATACTATGCTCTGTTTGAATTATTGATTTATATCTCTATTTCTTCCATCATAGGTTATGTCTGTACTTTCTGAAATAATTTCTTTTTAAATTAATTACTTAATTTTTAAATTAAATTTATTGGGATGACATTAGTTAATAGGATCATATAGGTTTTAGGTGTAGATTTCTATGATACAAGATCTGTATACTGTACTGTGTGCCTACCACCCAAAGTCAAATCTTCTTCCTGCTTGATTTAGACAATCTACATGTATTTTTCATGTGTAGATTAAATGAATAAATGAGTAAAAGGAGACTTTGGCTAAAACCTGAAAACTGAATAGGATGAGAAACATAATGGAATGACAAGCAGAAGCAGGAGCATATCTGAAAGTCTGACAGCATAATAGAGCATGGGGTAAACAGAGAGAAAGCATTTCCATATGGAGACATAATGCTCACTTCATCACAATGTACTAAATTCAGAACCATATGGTTATGGGGTTCACTAAGATGCAGCAGACAAAGAGGTGGAAAAGCCATTGACTGTAACAGACATTGTTGGTTGCTGTCAAGCAGCTATTCCTGCCTCCCTCCTAAGAGAACTGAGTTCAGAAGTTCCCCTGATTTAGTCCTGTGCTTCAGGGACTGCATATCCCCAGGGACTGCTTATGAAGGAAGAGGTAGTGTCCTGTTGTCTGTCCCAAGGCAATCCAGATGGGTGCATTCCCCTAGCCCAGATTGGTGTAGATATAAATATGTGAGGCAACATATCCAGCCATGTTCTTAAGACTGGTAGAAACTCCATTATCTTACATTGATTAGATTGATTAGTCACTACCTACTCATTTGAATAATCTCAGGCTATTATGTTTACCACATAGTAATAATTGTCATTTATTGAGCATGCTCTGTGCCTAGCACTGTAACAAGAGCTTCATGAATCTCACGTATGAAAGAGCCCTATAATCAATGTCTTTACGGGGGGTAAGGGTTCAGGACTAACTTAATTTCTTGACAACTTATATCAATGTTCATGAGCTAATCCATTTTGTTCAATAGAATCATGCACACTTTGACTGCAGTCAGAAGAAAAGGAAAAGACCTATTTATTACATGTAGTGGATTAAAAATGAGAGAGAGAGTTAAGCAGTCCCCTTTCCCATCTCCACCATAGTCACAAGGGAGAAGTTTCCTTTAGACCAGATATTCTTCCCCAGGTCAATGCAATATTGACTTGAATGAACTTACTATGGCAAAACTTGACTGTTGCAGGACCTCCACTTCAGTCACATGCTAATGCTTATGGGTAAACCACAGGTGGCGGTGGGTCTCAGAGTACGATTTAAGCATGCATGGTGTGGGTTATAACAGCCCCTTTCCTGACCAGGGTCCAGAGTGTTTCCTTTCCATAGCAAGGATAGCTTCTAAAATTTCCTCTCCCTAAGAGTTATTTCATCCGAAATAAGAAGTTCATCGTGTCTTAACTACAAAACTTCCTTGTACTTTTTCAACCCAGCCAAGATTGTTCCCACTTCAGTCTTTTGCAACCCGTCTTCTCTCTGGCCAGATGGGTCTTATCTAAGATAGTCACATGATTGATTTCCTCATTAATTTCAAATTACCTAAAGTTCACACTCTAAAAGTAACCTGATATCTCTATGTTAATTGGCATCCTGTCACTCTATCACCTTGGCTATTATTTTTCATAATAGAACTTGTTGCTATTTGGCATTATATTTTTACTCTATTCACCCCATTGGGAATTAAAATCCCTGAGGGCCAGATTTTGTCATTTTGTTTCTTATTTTCTCCATGCCCAGAACAGTGCCTGGCACAAAATTGGCACTCAGTAAATGTTAAGTAAATAAATCTTATTTGTTATAGAGAAAAAAATCTATTACATTAAAAAATATTTTTAACTAATCAGTATTTGTTTTAAACCACTGGGTCTTGAATATTAGTATGTTCTTTATTTTCATTCTCAAGTACGTCTATGTTGGGGGAAGGGAGCGTGTTCTTTAATTTATTAGGACTAGTGCAGAAATCAGAAACCTGATATTCACAGTCTTCCCCTTCCCTCTCGTGCAGGCTGCTTCTGGCACTTCCAAGGGTTCAGGGCAGAAAAGAAAATGGCTGCAGCACAAAAGCATCTTGCTTAACTCTAGCATTGACCTGGCCTTGGCATTGATACTTCTGGACTTGGGGGTGTTTCAGACTAACTCTGTTTCTTAGGGAATGGTTGTGGTTTCTTCAATCACAACTCCTTCATTGCAGGGGATCTCTCTCTGCAGACACTTAACTCAGGCAGAGCTTCCCCTGATGGCTGCTTACAAATCTCTGCCATCCCAGCCCCTGGTTCCCTTGCGCCACTCCTCCTAGAATGTCATCTAAACTGGGACCTTATCTCCCTTCTCGGCAGCCCTCTGGAACCCTCTTTTTAATGACTCCTGCCCAGCTTTCAGAATAACTGGATAACTACTATATCTCACTTTTAAGCTTTGTTAGGCATAGGACCGGCCTTCTTGCTGTGCAGACTCCAAGTAACACAAGTAAAGCTGTTTGAATGTTCTCCTTGAAGCCCCATCCAAATCCACACCCCAGGGAAGAAGTCAACTATATTCTAGATTCTTGAAAATTCCTGGTGTCTTACTTTCCATATCCCCTCCTCCAAGCCCATTGCCATTGCATCGGCCCTTGAACTGCACTCTAATGGACTCTGAGTTGTGCCAAGAGAATTCAATCATACAAAACATTAGTGAACCAAGTAGCCTTTATTCAGGATTTTGTAGGGGTAGGAGAGGCAATATCGAATCAGACCCCAGACAGTACCAACTCAAACCACGGTGTGCGCAGTACACAAACCTTTCTCTATGTGCAAAGCATTGCATGTTTCTCTGACTCCAGTTCCCAAATTTGCCTACATAAGATCAAAATTTCTCAGCACAATAAAGGCCATTTCTATAAAAAAGATCCATCCTTAAAAGTAAGCAGTCATGTTTATATCAAAGTTCTTTTCTTGCATAAATGTGCATATATATATATATATATGTATATATATATATATATATATATATATATATACGTGTGTGTGTGTGTGTGTGTACATGTCTATTTACATTAGCAGAAAGCAGTACATAATGGATATTCTTGCATTTTAATTAGAATGATACTGAAAATACAAAAATGTCTGCCTCAGCACCCACTATGTCTTAGACCTGACAACTTTAGGAGCGTGGCGTATTGTTAAGGTTTTCTAGGTTAATGCAGACGTTTACATACCTGCATATAAGCATGTATGCAGTTTTATATAAAATCAAGTAAAACACATTGGTCTGCAAGTTGTTGTTTTTCCCATTAAAAATATATTCCCAACATCTTTCTGGGCTGTATATACACCTTTTTGTTTTTTGTGGCTACAGAGTTCTTTTTCAAGAATGTAGTATAATTGATCTAGGCCAGCAATTTTCAACTAGTGTGCCCTGGCAGGAATTTTTAAAGCATGCAATACCTGACTATTTAGTCAGGGGCACTGACCTCTTTTCTCTTAGATTGTCAAATAAAAAAATGACAACAGCCATCCGTGTGAATGAACAAAAATCATACCGATATTTTTGGTCATATCAGCAAAAAATGTATAATACTTTTGGTGTGCTGCAGAACTTTAGTAATGAGTCTTGTACCCGGAGATGAAAAGGTTGAAAATTGCTCATCTAAACTATGCTTGCCAAGCCTCCCCAATCTCCACCACAGTTTTCCAGTCTTTGATAGCATGTGATCTGTGATGAGCACATCTTTTTCAAAATGTTTTTCCTATGTTGTCTTTATTTTTGCACATAAACTTTAGAGTAGTTTTTGAAAGTCAAAGAAAAATAAATGCCCCACTGAAACTGGCATTATAAGATATGTAAATTTGAGGATAAATTAGCATGATAAAATATTGTCTTTTTATTCAGGATCATGACATGCTTTTGCATTCATTTATGTTCAAGTTGTTTGTTTGATTGACTTTGTGTCCCTCAATAAAGTTTTGTAGTTTTTCTTTAATTGCCAGACATAAACAAGGATAAATAGGTGCTAACATATATCCCAGGAAGTTTTGTGACTTAGCCCAATATAGCTTCAAAGTGACACCAACTTTTCATTGCCAATAATACATTCAATAATTCAAATAATCTAAGCTTTAAAGAACAAATTCTTAAGAATGTATTTTTCCCCTGGGAGGCTCAATAAAGCTATTACATTTTTTGAATAAAATATGTCACCTAATATATGTACAGTTTTTATCCTGAATTGATTCCATGAAACAAAGTTTCCTTGCCAGTGTTAGAAGTCCTAAATATTTCTTTTAAGTTGAGTCTTCTTAATGAAGTAAGTATCCATATGTCAAACAGGACACTGATAAAAATTGGTCTATTTTTTTTAATCTGTATTTTCTATTGTTGTTTCTCTTATTTAGAGAAAGAAAGTGGTCATTCATCTCAGTTTGTGGCAAGATTCTCTCCCTCTCCCCCCAATTGGGCCTATTTCTAGCCTCTGGATTGTTGTTGTGGAAAATTTGTCTGAAATATCTTGCCTAGAGCAGAAAGAAGTAACTATAATCCTAGACAAAGTTTTTTCTTCTTGTACCTCCCTTCCCTGGAAAATCCAGATAATCTAGATAATTATCTGAAATAATCAAATAATCTAGATAATTATTTCAGATAATTTTCATCACAATATATTGTGTTTATATGGAATGTTTACTCCCAATGTCTTACTCCTTGGAAGACATTGTGCTATGAACCAGCTGGAACTATGCCACTGCTCATGCTTCTTGTCAACCATCAACACAGGAAACAAGTTATAAAAGAAACTTGACTTATATATGAAGCTCTAAATGTGCACACTATACAGAGATACCAAGAATTCTACTGCATAACCTTAGCATTTAAATGGTCTATTAGTCACATTTTGGTGGAAAAACAAAAACCATTCTACTTGTTTTAACAGAAAGGGCTTCAATAGAAGGAAATGTATACTTAAAATACTGTTTGCTGTCTGGGGGATACAGGTCAGGGTATACCACTGCTGGCTTTTAGGAAATCAGAACGTGTGGAGATTCAGGAAGGTGTCTATGAAGCTCTTAGTCTCCTTCAGCATTTAGGCAGATGACACAGAAACTCACCCAGAAGATGCTGCAAACCTTATGTCTATAGTTTGCCAAACATCTCAGATGCTGCTACCAGAAGAAGAAGAAAAAAGAAAAGACTTCAATTCTATTGTTCAAATTTCTCCTGACTGACCTTCTTGGAATTAAATTTAAATTATGCAGCGAAGACGTCTGGGAAATGTAGTTTTCAGTCCTTGACCACGAGACAAGGGAGGACCTTAGCAGGAATCATAGCATGAATCCCAAGGTTGTAGCTTCCCATTGGAGACCTATAATACACAAACTTATTTCAGGTTTGGTCAATGCTCTATGGTTTTCAGCTTGATCTACGCTCATCTAGATGTCCTAATATCCTTCTTACAAAATCCTAAATTAATGCTTCCTCAATAGGAAGCCCCTGTTGGCATTACCCTTTTGGACTTAGAAAATGGTGTTAAAAATCCTATCAGAACTGGCCTAGCAGAGCTGATTTATATCCTTTCTACTTTCATTTCTTCTATTATGATAGTGGGAGAACGAGTAACAAAACTTGACTAGCGCAAGCCAATTAATACAGCCTCATTTCTCTCGGGTCACATTTCTGTACAAGAAGATTAACGTGTGTTCAAGCCTGGCTAGGTAGTTTGGGATAACTGAAACTGTCAGTTTTATTGAATCGTTCATGGAATTGATTTGAATCTAGTAGAGTGCTCTCTATCTTTAAATGCTAATTTGACTATTTGCGGATGGACTTCATGTGGTTTTTGAAACACATTATCCGTCTGCATTTTAATGAGCCTGGAAGTTTTTGTAATCCTGGAAGTTTTTGTAATGGGTTTCAGCAACATCATTATAAGTGACTATGAGAATCAAGATCCAAAAACTTTAGGCAGCA
Organism: Cnephaeus nilssonii; assembly: GCF_951640355.1. Taxonomy (NCBI): domain Eukaryota; kingdom Metazoa; phylum Chordata; class Mammalia; order Chiroptera; family Vespertilionidae; genus Cnephaeus; species Cnephaeus nilssonii. The sequence goes on along the minus strand of NC_137079.1, from coordinate 59,133,384 downwards.
AATTTTCATTTATACCCCCCTAATTTTTAGCTGCGAGCTCCTAAAAGTGTCTTCATATGAATTCTAATATTGTTAATATTAAAATCTGCATTATAATAAAAACATCGTCCCCAGGTTATTTTTCTCTCCTTTATATTGGAAAGAAAAGTGAACAATTTAGGCAAATTGCTGGCATGGAAAATCCAGAAATGCTGACATAAACTGAAAGAAAAAAGTCACAATGTTAATGTATTTTTAATAATTTAAAGAAAACTTCTAATTGAATCATCAATTACCCAGTTTTTAATTTCCTCAAATAATGATTTTCTGAATTTGGTGATACACAAGAATATATTCTGTCTGTATCTGAACTCTGTGGTCAGAACTATGGTTTCATTAAAAACCATATTAGAGAAGGTGTTAATGATTCCAAGAATCATTTGTGATATAGTGATATGTAAAGCAGACTTCAAAAGAATATATTCAGCCTGGCTGGCTTAGCTCAGTGGTTGAGCATTGACCTATGAACCAAGAGGTCATGGTTCGATCCCCGTTCAGGGCACATGCCCAGATTGCTGGCTTGATCCTCAGTGGGGGGGCGTGCAGAAGGCAGCCAATCAATGATTCTTTCTCATCATTGATGTTTCTATCTCTCTTTCCCTCTCATTTCTTCTCTGAAATCAATACAAATATATTTTTTTAAAAAGAATATATTCAGACCCAATTTTTATTAAAAAGGTAAAAGGATAAATTGTATTTTAGAAAACCATTAGCTATTTCTGGCCAGTAATATTATGATTGATTCTAATATTTATGTCTGTTTTCTGCCTTTTTCTATTTTACTTTTGTTTTTAAACATATTTGTTTTCAAATTTAAAGAACAGTCTTCATTTGTAAGTTTTTCCAGAAGATCAAATATTTCTCTCCCCTTAAATTTACATATTAAAATTGATTTTTTTTGCAAAAGCACAATGACATTTCTGTGGAAAGGGATCATCTTTCCACAAATTATGCTGTAACAATTGCATATACATTGGCAAAAAATGAACTTTGATTAATACTTTATACTCCATAAAGATTAATTCAAAATAAAATTTAGATGTTAAGTGTAAAATTATAATACTCCTAGAAGACAACATTGGGGGAAAAATATTTGCCTTGGTTAGGCAAAAATTTCTTTGATATGGTAGCAAAAGATAATCCACTATAAAAACCAAATTGATAAGTAGGACTGTATCAAATTTTACAACTTTGCTTATTAAAGGCACCATTAAAGGAATGAAAAGCCAAGTCACAGATGAGAAGGGAATATTTGCAAATCAACATATGTATGTGATAGACAACATATAAAGAACTCTTAAAACTCTAACAACAACAACAAAAACAACAAAACAAAAAACTGGGCAACATATTGAACAAAAATTCCAGAATAAAAGATATATGGATAACAACTAAGGATATGCAAAGATATTCAACATTATTAATCATTAGGAAAATGTAAACTATAATAGTATAATAGTCAGCAACTACAAATCTATTAAAATGATTAAAATTAAAAAGCCTTATCATACCAAGTTTTGGTAAGAATGCAAAAAAGCGGAAACTCTCTGGGAACGTAAAATGACACAAACATTTTAGAAAACCAGTGTCGCAATATCTTACAATGTTAAACATACATATAGTTATCATATAACCCAGCCATTTCTCCTGCCAGTTATTCACTAAAGAGAAATGAAAGTATATATCTGCTAAAGTGTTTGTACTCAAATATTTATAGAAACTTTATTTGTAATAGCTCAAAACTATAAAAAACTGAAATGTTTGTCAACAGGTGAATAGATAAACAAACTGTAGAACATCCAGTACTGTCTATACTGTAAAATGGATTACTACTTAGCAATAAAATGGGATGAACCATTGATAAGTGCATGTGACAACATGAATGAATCTCAAAATAATTATGCTGAATAATTGAAGCCAAACAAAAAAACACATACTATGCAATTCTACTTACACCTAATCCTAGAAAATGCAAATTAATCTAAATGTTATATATAGCAACAGAAAACAAACAGTGGTTGCCTTGGGATATGTGAGCTTGGGATATATGGAAGGGCCAAGAAGAAAGGATAACCAAAAGTTATGAGAAACTTTTGGAAAGATGGTGGATGTGTGTATCTTAATTTTAGTGATAGTTTGTAGATATAAATATATCACATATACATCTCAAAACTTATAATATTGTATACTTTAAGTATGTGCATTTTATTATCTATAATAATAAAAGCCTAATATGCTAATTAGACTGGACAGCCGAATGACCTTCTGGACGTCTTTCTAGATGACCTTCCACACGAAGCCGGGGCTGCGAGGGCTGAGGCAAGTTGCCGCAGCTGCGAGTGCCAAGCCCCTTGCACAAATTTCGTGCATTGGGCCTCTAGTGTTAACTATAAATAGTTAACCTGGATATATTGTTATATATGTATACCCCGCCAAAAACATTTTCTTACTGTATTAGTTATCTATTACTAGGTAACAAACTTCTTCAAATCTTAATATCTTAAAAGAGCAAATGTTTATTACCACACACAGTTTCTGGGTATTGAAAATCAGGAAATGGCTTAGCTGAATAGTTTTCTCTCAGGGATTCCATGAGGTTGCAATCAGGATGGTAGACAAGACTGTGGTCATCCGAAGGCTTGCCTGTGCCTGGAGGATGCTCTTCCAAGCTGGCTCACTACACGGGCTGTTGGCAGATGGTCTCGGCTCCTCTCTACTTGAATCTCACCATAAAGCTGCTCTTGTATCCTCTGGAGCAAACAATCTAAGAATAGTTTGGTAAGTTACATTCCATCACTCCTGACGTATTCTATTGGTCACACAGACTAACCCTCATGCCATTTGGGAGACGACTACAAAAAAAAAAGCAGAAATCCAGGAAGTAGGAGTCATTGGGAGCCACCTGGGAGCCTGGCTATGACAAATGCTCATTGTAGACTAGGGTAATATTTAAATGAGAAATGAAAGCTCTTTGTATTCTCTCAAAGTTAACATTTTCTGCTTATAAGTATTTCACAAAAGATATCATGCCTACTGTTTCACATTTTTTTGGCACTTGGTACTTTATGGACACACTTCTTTGTGAGTGTGAATTGACTCACATAGATTTATCGCATCTTTGATTTTTTTAACAGCTTTATTGAGATATAACTAACATAAAATAAACTGCACACATTTAAAAAAATTTCACAAACTTATTTTTTAAATAATCAATTGACCTATCTCAATAATTAAATTCTGTGCCCTCTGCCTAAATAAATTGGTCTGTGACAATACATTTGAATATGACAAGAAGCATTTGCATCTAAGAGATAAAGAAGTTAGGTGTACTTTACACTTACCATTTTTTTTTCTAGTCATGTTAGATTTTCTTGAGTTCCTTTGTCTTAAAGGGAGGTTTTGGAGATTATATGTATGGGGCATTTGAGATCGACAAAAGATGAAGGGTCATTGCAACTTCTGGGCAGGATGAAAGAACAGGGGGAACCTTGGGTCTGTTATATCTCTTCCCACAATGTAAGCAATTGGCAATGAGATATTTCAATAATAATCATTCCATTAAGAGTCTTCATTTAGCCTTTAAGATATTTAACATAATATTATAGGAATTATAAGTGTTTAAGAAAAGATATGCATATAAGTGTAGACAAGAATAAAGTATTTAACTTCACTATAACACAATCTTCATAATGAATTAAACAACAAACAATAAACCTCTTTTTAAGAATAGACTAAAAGGAGTATGAATTTGACAAAGTGAATAGACTAAAAGGAGTATGAACTTGACAAAGTGACTTAATTGTCCTAGTGCTTATATTATTTCAGCTACAAAATGAGGTTTACAACAGCTACAAATGGGGTTTTAAGATTTAATGTAACATTTCATATTTCTAAATTTAATATTCATAATTCTACAGAATTTTTTCACATTCTTCTTTGCAATTTAATTTATTATAACAAAATGTTGTTTCTAGAAATACTCAGAGACTTTAAACTGTTTAAAAATACAGAGCATCATCAACACACTCTTCAGACTGATACGGAAAATTAAAGAGAAACGGACTGTAAGCTCCATGAGGGGAGGCCCGCCATGCTACCACTAGGGTCTGACACCCTGCAAGTCCCCAGGAAATAAGCATTCAAAGAACAAAGGTTAAGAGAGCTGGACATCAAGCTTAGCTCCAAAGCCGTGTATTACCTTGGGCAAATTACTTAACAATCATTTCTCATTTTCCTTGGTTGTAAAGTGGAGTGCTTCTAATAGATCCAATTCATTGGCACTTTTAACTGTAACCAAAATTCAAATGAAACTGGCAAAACAAAAAAATAAAGTGGTTGGGAGCAGAATCAATTGACACAGGAGTTCTTGCTTCTCTGTATAGCAGAGGCTTCTAGTACCCAGATGTCCCTTTTCCTTATCTGGAACTGGCTGAGAAATCCCCAAAATACCTACCCCATGTCTGTCCACAGTCACTGTGGCCAGGGGCATGCAGTCTTCAGCGAGGCAAGGCCTGTACCAGAAAAAAAGATTTTCTTACCTAAAAGGAGAAAGGGATGCTGGGTAATAAAAATACAAGGATTATAGAATCAATAGTCTTCCATATTTTAAAGATGATTAAATACTTAGTCCTGTCTTTAATACTTAGCACCTACTAAATCATCCTTATTAAGTCATCCTTCTCTGTTAGGTCTCCATATCTCACCTGTAAAGGTCAATCATGTCAAAATACCAGGGGCAGCCATTAATTATTTTATGGTGTGATGTTTTCGAACTGAAAACAGAAACCCTGAGGTGCCTATGTGCTTTTAGAGAAGTTTTAGAAAGTTGCTCTGTATTTTTATCCCAGACACAGTCCCCAACACTGTGTTCTCCATTGCACTTGATTAACACTGTGCTTTCACTGTGCATTTGTTTATCTCAAACAAACTGCACTGGCACACTTAGGGCTGCTTCCCAGCAGTGTCTCCGGCAGCAACACTCCTGTCTACACAGCGGTTTTCCAAATTGTGACCATATGAAAGAGGAAATTCAGCCCAGGAGACCAATGTTTATGTTTTCATAAGACCAAAGTTAGCCAGTAATCACTTTTGAATTACCATGATATCTGCTTTAGTTCATATAGAATAAAGTTCTATTTTTTTAAAGACCTATATATTTTGAGTATGTAAGTGCTGAATGTTGTAAAGGAAGTTTATAAAGTGTGATTGAAGTACATGCCTAGTTGGGAAAAAAAATGTGTAGCCAAAACATCAGAAGAGATTAAAGAATTCTGGAAGCTCAGTCAGATCATGTTTTGTGGAGAGAAACATCATCCATGGAACCCAATCTAAAAGTCATTTCAGAAGGATATTTGACAGGGTTGGTTTTTTTTTTTCTAAAACTTGGAGTGGCTTAATAACTGTTCTCAAGTGTATGAAGCGTCCCTATGAAATTGAAACATATTACTTTTCCCCTTTCCATGGTAAATTGAATGAAATAAAGTAGCATTAAGTTAAGTCAGAGGCAATTTAGGTTGGACATAATGAAGAACTTCTTGGCTATCAGAATTGTCACACCACAGAATTCTTCCAAGAGAAGGCTGGGAACTCTTTATTAGTCATGGTCTAAAAAGAAGAAAAAAAAAAAAGAAAGAAAGAAAAGAGAGAGTGCTTTTTCCAGTTTTCTCAGCTGAAATAGTTGTCTCAGCTCCACAAGTAATTGATGTCACTTCTATTGCATTGATTGTCACTGTCACCCTTTGTCTTATTATTTGTCTTTGACAAGGGAGACCCTGTGTTAGCTATGACCACAAGATTTCTAAACTATCGCTAAGAAGACGCTGAAAAGAAACAGTAGAGCTTGGAGCAGTGTGTCCAGGGCTGCTGATCTCCCACATGTGGTATGACTTAATAACTCCACATCCGAGACATGTGGTGAAGCCAGACAATTGTATAACTTTGGGACCACATGGCCCCATCGTGTCCTTCTTTGTGGAGTGGAAGTAATAGCAGGGCAGAAAATAAGCATATGAGGGAAGCAAACATGGCCCTCCTTTTTCTGGGCCGTGGATAACCAGGCATAGACTTGGTAGGGTACTCCCGATGTTAGAGATGGGTTGGGAGGAAGCAGGTTCATCAAAGAGAAAAGTGGCCCAAATGACCCTCGCAAGCCTGGTTGTCAACTTTCCCTTCTGTTTTAAGGCGCTCCACTAGAGGTTCAAGTCTGGGTGTATGCACAATCGGGGCTGAAGCCTCAAACACTGTTCTCCCTTGCTAACTGGGATAGGGAGCTGGGGAGAGGGATCACTCCATCCAAATCCCATGGAATGGTTTCCATCAGTAAGAAAGATTTCCTGGATTAAAAGGAAAAAGGGTTGCCATACCCAAAAGAATAGAGATCATAGAATAAATAGCCGTGAAATCAGCTGAGAAACATGAGACAAATAGAATAAAAGTGATAAACACACAAGAACAAAGAGATCAGGACTTAACATAGCAGTGATAAGAGCTGGCAATAAATCTTTGAAGATGACAAGCAGATGGAAGTGACCTAACAGAGTGAAGAAAGCTGAGACCCATATCGTGTGTGTGTGTGTGTGTGTGTGTGTGTGTGTGTGTGTGTGTGTGTGTGTGTTTTATCCTCACCCGAGGACATGCTTAGAGAGAGAAAGGGAATGAGAGAGAGATGTCAGAGAGAAACATCGATGGGTTGCCTTCCACACGTGCCCCAACTGTGGATTGAACCTGCAATCCAGGTATGTGCTCTGACCAGGAATCAAACTGACAACCTTTTGGTGCACAGGAGGACACTAAACCACCTGAGCCACTCCAGCGGGGCAGAGACCCCAGGTCTTAAGCAGTGCATGCTGATAGGATGATTCACTCCTGGGAACCAGGACTCCTGAAAGTGAGATGGAAAGTAGGGTAAGGCTTGAGAGACTGAAACAAGGATTGGCTGACATGTTATGTTTGGAACAATGGGAGGGTCTGATTCCTATTCAATCAAAGCAAAGCAATATTCCCTCCTTTGCCCCTGCAAAAGGTGGGAGGTGTCTTCCCTGCAGAAATTTTGCCAGAAAGGTCCTGGTAGGGACCCCAGACACAGATGAGGGCAGGAGTGAGGGACAGCACACATGTCAGAAAGAGTCCTCTTCACCCATCCTGACCTGGATGCTCGTCGGCCCATCGAGGCAGATTGGAGAACCACTCTGGAGAAAATAAAAACTACAGATATTATAGCTGACCTGACAGACACACAGCCTTACTGGCTCATTTTTAAGCCACTCAGAAATCAGCAGACACTTGAGGAAACCTCTAACTCTAAAGAGAAGACTGAAACTCAATAAAAGACACCACCATCCATACACAGTAAAAAAGACAATGTCTCAAACAAAAAGAGCCAAAGCGGGAAGCAAGAGCAACTTTAAAATATTAAAATTATTATTCTTATAAAGAGACAATATTAAATTCATGAAATAAACATGAGGACATTTTTTAAAATAATGGTGAATAGTTAACAATATGGAAAAACTACCTATAATAGATGGGAATTTTTTAAAAATTTTAAGGAGTGAAAGATATTAGTAAAGTTAAAGAACTTGCATAGTAGCAGAAAAAGGCAGATGAACAATAGAAGAGAAAAATATGTTATCCTGAATGTTGATTGAATTTGCTAACCCGGAGTGGTACTCTTTCTAGTGTCCTAGCAGGTTTTTTGTTGTAGGTGTTTTTTTTTTTTGGTTGTTGTTTGTTTTGTTTTTTACTTGTCTTGGATTTTGGGAGCCCTATGGGTAATACGAAAGAAAAACAAATATACACCGACTGGCAGCATCTTGAAATCACTCAGTCACATGTGAAATAAGCTGCTCAAAAGCTACCTTTTGCCTTAAGGTGTCTACAGATCTCCAGTAGCCCTTCTGTGAACACAGCATTAGACTGGCCTCTCTTATATGCAGAGCCTTCTAAACAAAATGCAATCACTATTCATATTCAGGAAACACTTTACAGAGGTTTCGAACACATTAGCTTGCCCCTGAAATCATTCATCCTTTGCCTTCCATCCTGGTCTTCTACACTCTTGGAACCTTATAATTCATACTATGCTCTCGCTTAAGGAACTGAACTTTAGTAGTCATCTTAACACTTAGGTATTTCTCCCAACTATGTTGGAAGTGATTTATGTAGATACCACATTCACACTTGAACAAAGATAAAAAGTGTTCTTAGGCAAGGGAAGTAGAAGTTACTCACTGAATGGCTCTGTTTAAGATAGATAAAATTGTGAGTGCAGAGCTGTAACATTTCTTATTTAAGGAGTAGTTATACTTTTCTTATTTCTAAATGACAAGCCCAGAAAAATGACCCCTCCCCAACAAAGAGTTCAGAACACCTCTCTGAGGAACAGGCATATTCCTATACTCCAAATGCAGTGTCTTTCTGAAGAGAGATAGACATACAGACATACGCACTCTCAAAGGTCGCTCATTTGACTCCTTTGTTTATTAATTATTTTCTCTCTGTTGATACCTTCTTCTTTTAAACACATTCATCATTATTATAGATCAATCACAGTCAAATCTTAATTAATATAATTCACAGATGTTGCTTCTATTTCCCTTATTTCCAAATTGTTGGAGGATCCATCTACATATATAAGTGTAAGTTCTATTTAACATATAGGCTAAATTGTTCTTTGGTTAGAACTACAATTATGACTTCTCTAAAGAGGCTTAATTAATGTATCTTTTTATTAGTCTTAAAATATTCCAAAATAAAAATAACATGATTTGATAAAATAATTTTAAATCAGAGATATTGAAATAGTTTTATTCTTAAGATAGTTTTAGTTTTCACTTGTAGGAGGCATGTTTGTATATCAGAAGGTTAGTGGGAGTTTTTCATTTTTCTTTTCTTCAACTGTAATATTGAGTCTGTAATGATTTCTAATGACATTAGAGTTGCATACACATAAGACTTTATTCTGATTATCTAAACACTAGAGGCCCAATGCACGAAATTCATGCAAGGGGCTCGGCCCTCGCAGCAGCCCTGGCTGCCTGGTGGCCCTGCCCCCTGCCCCCTGATCATTCTGGAAGGTCGTGCTGGAAGCTTGTTCCCCCATCCAGTCTAATTAGCATATTAGCTCTTTATTATATAGGATGGCCCCCAGAGTTAAATAAAATATTTTAAGAGGCTCATACTATAAATAAGATTTATGAAGTTTTGTAATCTCACTCAAAAAACATATCTTAAAAATGCAAACCTGATCTTATGCTATCAAACTCTGCAATACACTTTCTTTGACTTCACAGAAACTTGAGAATATTTCATAACTTGTTCCCCCCCCCCCCCGCCCTGGTTTATTTCTGTGCCTTATTTAACAACTCCTTTGAAAATCAGCAACTTGGCATTCTTTGCATTTCTGAAAAGAATTTTCCCTCCCACAATTGTTCTTTGGTTAGAAATGCTGACTATGCTTTCTCCAACGAGGTTTTATCAAATGTATCTTGTCAAAGCCTTAGAACTATTTCTAAATAAAAATAACATGATTTGACACACACAAAAAAAGTTAAAACAAGGGCTTTTAAAAAGTTTTACTCACTGAACAGAAGAAATACATTTTTTAAAAAAAGGTTGTTAACATTTGCCAGCCATGTTATTGCTTTCCACTCGGAGGCCATCAGTCACAGTGAAGCCAGATTCCCCGGAACTGCTCTGTCTGCAAACCATTCATCTGCCTGGTTTCTTATTTACATAGTTCATTGCGCAGACTGGAATAATCCCCTCTGTTTAAAGAGCAGTACAAGTTTTGCCATCAACTGAAAACTCAGAACTGTTTTCTCTAAGATTCTGCCCAGTTTTATAAGATCTTAACCATTGAGGTGCCAAGACATAAAGTCTATTAGCCAATGCATAGCCTATAGCTCTGTCTCAAAAGGATCACTTGGATCTTTTGACTGGAAATGTTAACACTTTGAAATATATGTAGTTACAGTCATCTACTAGTACATAGTTGTTCTCACACAAAACATGAAATATGCTATATGTCCAGCAATAGAGAAATGTTTGTATAAAGTATGTTACACTCATATGTAATAAGGCATTACCAGCCATTAAAATAATACCAAAGATGAATATTAAATGGTAGGGAAAATGCTTAAAATATGAGATTAAATTTATAATTCAATTACTAAAACTTTGTGCAAAAGGATCCCATTTTTGTGAAAAAAAATACAAATATATATGCATGGTATTTATCACAAAAAATAAAGGATTAAACACCAAAAAAAGTTAACGTGGTGAAGAAAAAAAAATCTTTTCTTCTTGTATGAGATATTTTCTAATGTTTTGCAATGTATATGTATTACTTTATAATAAAATGGAAACTCAGTTTATAGCTAAGAGGTCCTGTATATTTCATTGGAAGTTTGCTATTTGTTTTGCCTTAGGATAAAAATGGAGAGGGTTCTGACTGGAGAATTTGATGAAGACCTGCCTAAAATAGTAGGAATGAGAGGTGGATTCTTATAGATCCTAAGGGGACCACTTCAACCCAATTTCCGAGTTGAAAAGAAAGAGCTCCACCGCACCAATTGGCAAGCATTCGGTCTGGTGTTCCTTCCGTCGTCTGTTACAGTTGTCATCTCATTTTCAGTGGGGAGAACCACTAACTCGGACTGCATCCAAATAGAAAAAAGGATAATGGAACTAAAAAACAAGAACTCTGCTGCTATAAATTCACTCAGCTATTCTCCCATGGTAACACAATCTCACCCCTGACAGAGAGTGTTTCCCTCCTCATGCCAGCTCTCTTGTCCCCTAAGCCCCAGTAAGGCTTTACAATGCCACACAGGACAGTGTAGTGATTCATGTGTGACCTCTCAAAACTCCGCTGGTGTCCAAGTTTAAAACTTCAAGATTTCCTAGTGCCACACTCTGCTCATGTTAGAATCACTTCAGTGCTAAACCAGGTGTCCCTGACGACATACACCTGTTGGTATCAGGTGTCTGTAACCTCCTTTGATGATGTGTTTGATGCACCTTAGTGCTCCTAATGATGCTCATTATAGATATTCAGTAATTTTGTATTCAAGAAAGGATAGATAGACAAGAATTGATAATGGATACTGATGCACTATGAGCTGGTATAAGCCTTCTCCTGAGCTAAAATAAAATAAAATAAAACAATAGTACTGATTTATACTTGATGGTTTGAAGTTGTCCAATAAATAATATTCCTTTTTCCAACACATGTTTAGGTCTACTGAAGGAAGCCAAGAAAATGGAGGTGAGGACATGTTAGAGGACTTGGATGGCCACAAAGGACACATAACACTGCACTGGAGAGCAAGCAGACTTAGTGCACGCTCAGCAAGGCAGCCGCACCTAAGGGGCAACCAAAGAGTTCAATAAACCAGTTCAATTGGGAGAGAACTTTAGGTGGACGTCCTCTAAGTCAGTGGACTTCACTTTGTCAAACTTCACATTGGTTAAGAACCCCCTGGAAACTAGTTTAAAAATAAAATCAGTAGGTTCCTACTGCCAAGAGATTCTAGTTCAGTAGTCTACACATTTTTTAATTTTTTTTATTGTTTAAAGTATTACACATAGTAGTACATATATCTCCTTTTTTCCCCCCATTGACCTTCCCCCAGTCTCCCCTACCCCCTGTTGCATGCCCTCATTCCCCCCGCCCCCGCCCGCCCCAGTGTCTTGTGTCCATTGGTTGTGCTTATATGCATGCATACAAGTCCTTTGGTTGATATGGCTATATATGCTATCAAAGGACAGAATTGTTATAATAAGGTACCATACAATGCAGCTGAGCACAATATTCTTTTTTCATAAGGTGGGGTTGCAATTTTGAAGAGCAAAGGTAAACACAAAATTCAATAAGCAATTTGTAAAAATAAACTAATCACCACAAGTTGGCAGAGATGAGTACATAGCCAGCCAGTCAAGTTCATAGTGCTTCTCAAGGGGCTTTATTATACCAAAGGGTAGACCACCCTACTTGGCAGGAAAAGGATTGCCAGGGTGTTTCTCCAGCATCTAGAAGGGTTCGGGAATCTGAGAAGGGACTGCATGTAAATTAATAAAGCGACTAGACATGAAATATAAATTTGGAAGGCATTTTGGGGAGCCAGAGGAGACCTAGCTTCATTAACAAAGTTCACTCTGAATCTCTGGACCCCTAGCTTTTTATTAACACAAATTGCCCTAAGGCAGTGGTCGGCAAACTCATTAGTCAACAGAGCCAAATATCAACAGTACAACAATTGAAATTTCTTTTGAGAGCCAAATTTTTTAAACTTAAACTTTTTCTAATGCCACTTCTTCAAAATAGACTCGCCCAGGCTGTAGTATTTTGTGGAAGGGCCACACTCAAGGGGCCAAAGAGCCGCATGTGGCTCGCGAGCTGCAGTTTGCCAACCACGGCCCTAAAGCAAAACAGATATACATATCAAAGGCAATATTTGGTATACAGTAAGCATTGTCAGGGGAACTGTCCTCAGCTGTTCCAGTATAAGGCAATAATTTATACATCTTTTCAGGTTTAGGGAAATGCGTTCGGCTATTCCAGCAGGCAATCTGATTCAGCCCTGCTGAATATAGAAGCCCATCAACCTTTTGAGGACTTCTTACATTTTATTATATCCTGTTGGAATTAGCTTCCAGCAAAGGACAGCATCTGCATCAGGACACCCAGGGGGCACAGATGTGTCCTTGGGCTTGAGAAACACTGGGCAGACAATTTTTGGTTATGTGGCCATAGTAAGAACACTGTAAGCCATATAAATCCCACTGGGCTTTTTTTTTTTTTCCAGATCATTTATTTTTCAGCCTGACATTACTAGCCATCTTATTTAGGAAACATTAGTTACATAAGAAGTAAAGTCTTAATTTCTTCAAGATTTCCAAGCGAAAATGTGCATTTTTAAAAACCACTTCTCTCATTCCCCTTGTCAACATGGCACTACCATGGAAAAGAGATGAGTGATGACGAGGACTAAGCTGAAGGTCACTGGTAAATGGCAGTGAAGAATTCTCCCAGACTCAGTTCCCAGGGAACGTAGTGCTGTGATGACGCAATTCTAATGTTATTACCATCCTGAGTACATTGAGCTCCTTTGCTCCCACACCTGCCAATGAGAAAGAGTCACTGACATATCAAACTGAAAGTGAAAACTGTTCTTTGTTAAAAGTCAAATGTTTTAAAAGAAAGATAAAGCCTTTTTTATTATTATAAACATATATTTGAACAGGCAAAAGCAGGAAACTAACATTTATTGTGTCTAACTCCTACTTTGTTCAGATAAAGTTGTGATCCATTGAAGAAAATGAGGAGTTAAATATCCCAGGTATTCATTAAGACAATCAATTATACTGATTGTAACAACTTAGCAATTTGCTGATTCTTTTCCGAAAGGCATTAGTCATGTCATAGTGGCTAACCTTTAAATTAGCTGGCACATGTTTCTCTTCATAATTGCTCCCATTAAAGATAAAATGCTGCCTAATTTTAATAGCAGGGAAGAGCAATTAGAAAATTAAAGAATCTTTCTATACATACTTTCATTTCAAAGCTCTATGCTAGTTTAAGTAATGGTTTATGTTTTGATCAGAGCTTTTAGTAGATGGCTCTATTTTATAAAAGACAAGAGTACATCTAAAATGTCAACACATTTGTAAAATCCAACTCTAAGTTGCATTAATTAATGTCTGTTAATAAGGTATAAAATTTTAGTTAAATACTTATTTGATCTGTACAAAATGGTTATTGATTTAGTCCTCATCAAGGCTTTTTAAGTTATGGTAGCAGAAACCTACTCCAACTAGCGGAAGCAAAAACAAAAAAAGAACAGTTTTGGGAGAGACGAGGATTGCAATTCCACAGTTTCCTGTGTTGACTAGTTTTCTCTGCCACTATGTGAGCTTGGGTGGCACAGCTCTGCTCCTGCCCCTAACAAGCCCTCTTATTTCTAACATCATCCTAAAATTGTAACATTTCTGAGCTATAAATTAATTTTAAAAGGAAAGAGAAGCACCTGAGTCCACTTTGAGTCAACGGTCTGCCTCACAGTCCAATCAGGACTTCATTAAATGAGGCTTTAGTTACTCTGGAAATAACTGGGCACAGTGATAGAGACTAGAGTAGTCACCAGAGTTATAACTGTTACCTATACCTGCATACCATTCATCTAGCCTCATTGCTTTAGCATAATTTCACCTGTAGAATCAACATGTTAGGATAGATTACATCTAAAATCCATTGAAATCAATATTTCAAGCACCCACAATAATTTATCTTAAAAGAATATTTTCCAGGCCAGTGATAATGAACATTACATTTGTATGCTACAAGATTTCAATAAAGACAAATTCAATTGTTAGCTTAAAAAATAATCTGATAAAACTGAAGAATAATCATAAGCATAATGTATCATTGCATTATTTTATTATAAAAATATTTAATTATTTTTCTTTTTAAATTATTTTTATTTTTCAATTACAGTTGACATGCATTATTATCTTATTTTCAGATGTACACCTTGGGATTAGACATTACATAATTTATTAAGTGATTATCCTAATAAGTCTCCCACCCATCTGACACCATAGTTATTAGAATATTATTGACTATATTCCCTATGCTGTACCTTACATTCCCATGACTATTATGTTACAACCAATTTGTACTTCATCCTTTCACCTTTTGCACCCATCTCCCAAACTCCCTCCCATCTGGCAACCATCAAAATGTTCTCTGTATTTATAAGTCTATTTTTGTTCTGCTTGTTTGTTTATTTTGAGGGGGTTTTTTTTAGATTCAATTATTGATAGACATGTATTTATTGACATTTTATTGTTCATATTTTTTTATCTTTTCTTCTCCTTCTTATTCTTTTTTTTTAAAATATATTTTATTGATCTTTACAGGCAGGAAGGGAGAGGGATAGAAAGTTAGAAACATCGATGAGAGAGAAACATCCATCAGCTGCCTCCTGCACAACCCCTTCTGGGGATGTGCCCACAACCAAGGTACATGCCCTCAACTGGAATCAAACCTGGGACCCTTCAGTCTGCAGGCCGATGCTCTATCCACCGAGCCAAACCAGCTAGAGCCTTCTTCTTATTCTTAAAGAAGACCCTTTAACATTTCACATGATATTGATTTGGTGGTGATGAACTCATTTAGCTTTTTCTTGTCTGCGAAGCTCTTTATTTGTCCTTTGATCCAAATGATAACTTTTCTGGGTAGAGGAATCTTGGTTGTATGTCTTTGCTTTTCATCACTTTGAATATTTCTTGCCAATCCTTTCTAGCCTGCAGAGTTTCTGTTGAGAAATCAGCCGACAGTCTTATGGCAGCTCCCTTTTTGATAACAAGGGTTGGTTTTCTCTTGCTGCATTTAAGACTCTTTCTTTGTCTTTAATCTTTGTCATTTTAATTGTGATGTGTCTTGGTGTGGGCCTCTTTGGATTCATCTTGTTTGGGACTCTGTGCTTCCTAGACTTGTACATCTATTTCTTTCACCAAGTTAAGTAACTTTTCTTTCATTATTTTTTCAAATAGGTTTTCAATTTCTTGCTCTCTCTCTTCTCCTTCCAGCATCCCCATGATCTGAATGTTTGTATGCTAGAAGTTACTCCAGAGGCTCCTTATAGTATCCTCCTTTTTTTTTTTTTATTCTCTTTTCTTTTTCTGTTCTAATTCAGTGTTTGGGAGGGGGGGGGGTTGTTTGTTTGTTTGTTTTTGCTTCCTTGTATTCCAAATTGCTGATTTGATTCTTGGTTTCATCTACTTTACTGTTGATTCCCTGTAAATTATTCTTTATTTCAGTAAGTTTATCCTTCATTTCTGACTGCTCCTCTTTTATGTAGTTAAGGTTCTTACTAAGTTTATTAAGCATCCTTATAATCAGTGTTTTGAACTCTGCATTGAGTAGATTGCTTGCCTTCATTTTTTTTCCTGGAGATTTGTTCTAGTATTTCATTTGGGACATACTAATATGTCTTTGTCTCCTCATTTTGGCAGCCTCCCTGTGTTTGTTTCTATGTATTAGGTAGAGCTGCTACATCTCCCAGGTTTGGTAGAGTGGCCTAATGTAATAAGTGTTCTGTAGGGTCCAGTGGCACAGCATCCCTGATCACCCAAGCTGGGCACTCAAGATGTACCCCCATCTGGGCTGTGTACACTCTCTTCTTATAGTTGAGCTTTGATTACTCTCGGCCCATCATTGGGAGAGGTTTATTCCCAGCCAATCAGCTGAAATGAGACAGGATAGTAAGCCAGGACAAGTGAAATAGAAAAAGTGACACAGAGGTTTGAATAGCCAAGCAGTTTGCAGCCCTCTAGTAAATAAAAAAAATCCTATCTTCCTTAGCCAAGGACACTTAGGAGTGGATGGCTTGCACTTCTGCCTAACCAGAGGGTAAATCATCCTACTTGGGGAGATAGATAGCAGAAATCCAATTAGTGCCATCTGTGCCAACCACACCCAAGGACAGATGAAGTTAAATAAATCAATCTCATTTTGGTGCATCAGCATAAAGCTGATGAAAATTATATTGAGATCCTCCCCTGTGGGGAACACAGGACTTGGTTGGGATGTCTGTAAGGAGGATTCCCCAAGAGTTCGCGGGCCTCTAGGGGAACCTTGCCAAAGGTGGCAGCCCCTGCCTTGACTTTTCCAAACAAGTCCGAGCCTCTGGGTATTTTGCTGGAATCTCTATGTTTAGTCTTTAAACACGATCTTGTGCAAGCATATGCTTTCTCAAGGATACTTACCCTACTGATTGTATCTAGAGGTTAATTTTAGTTCAAGCTGTTGTTACAATAAAAGCCTGAGGTGGCAGGCAATCAGGGCTGTTTGGTGCCTCCAACCGCCAAGCAGCCCCTTAGTCTTCTCTTTCACATAAATGTGTGTCAGAGTAATCCATTCATCCATTGCTCGGGGTCTGCTGATTAGTCCTGGCACTCCTCTAAGACTTCCCCTAAACTCCCAGCCTTAAAATTCTCAAGATGAAAGACCCAGAGTACCTTTCTCTCCAGGGAGCACACCCACATCTTTCTTGCCTTTCAGGCATGCATCACCTAAGGGTCCACAAGACTGGCAACCAGGGAAGCAATGAGCAACAAGAGCTCCTCCCAGGCTAATCCCATAAACCTGTCTCCCAAGCCCCCTTTTCTCTCACTTTCCAGAGAGTCAAAGCAGCTCCAACTAAGCTCTTTCCTATTGCTTCTTCTATCCTAAGCACATCCCATATTACTGTCCCCAGCTTTAATAAATGTACTCTCAAAATCACCTGGTCTCATCTTGTGAAATCTTTCCTACACAAAGTCAAGAACCCACACACTACAGGCCCACCAGAGGAAGACCTATTCCAGGACTGGTCCCTTTAGGAAACACAAGAACTGGCTGCAACCTCCAACCACCAGCCTTCAACTACCATAGAGGATCATCTGTGCAGGGGCCAATCCCACAGAGCAGGACTTACTTCAGTGGTGTTCACTGAGCCTGCCCCTTGAGTGTGTCACTTGTGAAGATGGTTAGGTGATGATGCTTCAACATGGTCTGAAGCTGTCCACTGGGTATGCTGGCTTTGGGATTTCCAGGAGGTGTAGGCCGAGGTCAGCCACTGCTTGTGTCCTGCCTGGGGCCACCTGCCATGAGCTACAAAGTGAGTTGCAGATGGCTGCTACTTGTGCTGGGCTTGCAGGTGACCAGCAAGGTCAAACTCAAAACCAAAGCCGGCTTCTGTTAGTGCTGGGCCTAGAGCAACTTAGTGAGAGATTTTAGGAAAATCTGAAGCATGATCCAAAAGAGGCTATTTATATGGAAAAGCCACTGGAAACAGCTTGGGTGGGCCTGAAAGTTGGGTGTGGTGGAGCCTCAGGGAATCACCAGAGTGGGGAAAACAGTGTGAGCCAGTTTTACAGAGTCTCAGAAATTATGCCCACCTGTGGGATCTGTGGGGAAAGGGTTCAGAAAAGTAACAATGGCCTCTGCCAGCATTTCTGTCTGGGAGAAAGGTGCTGCCCATCTCTTTCCTTGATGATGACAATTTAATTTCTCCCCCTACATCTCTGGTGTCTTTCAAGCTGTTTCCCCAGCCGTGTAGCTCCCAGGGAATGAGTCTAAATAAGCCCCTATGCTGGCCCTTTAAGAGGAACTGCCTGGGATTCCAGCAATCCTTGGTGTCCCTTAGCCTTAATCCTCTCTGGTTTTTACAGCCAGAAGTTATGGGGACTTCTTTTTCTGGCATTGGAATCTTGGGCCAGGGAGGCCTGGTGTGGGGCTAGGACCCCTTGCTCCTCAGGGTGGACCTCCACAGCCAAGATATCCACCCCAATTTTTATCTGCCACGTGTTGGTGTGTGACCAGCTTCTTCCAAGTCTCCACCCCTCCTAGCAGTCTCAGTTTGGCTTCTTTAATTCCCTAGTTATAGGATTTCCACTCAGCCAGATTTCAGGCAGTTCTGCATGCTGCTTTTTCTAATTGTACTTTTCATGTGAGTGTGTAATTATTCTTCTATTAAAAAAAATAATATCAGTTAGCATCTATTGCACTAAACAATAACCAAGCACTGTACACTGAACATTTTAAATGTAGTAACAAATCTAATTCTCACATTATATAAGTTTGGCATCATTAGTCTCATTTGAAAATAAATAAATTTTAAAATTGGTTAAGTAACCCACTCAAAGTCAAATAGCTAAAGTAGCATATTTGAGAATCAACTCTGATTCTGACATTTTTGCCACACTATGCTCCTCTGCCAGACTTTCATTTGACATGAATGTGCTTCTATCTGGTCCTTTTGTGAGATTCTGGATAAAGGAGATGTGGATTTGATTCCAAACTCTCAAATTATACTGCAATTTTTTCTGACCATCTACCATCCATTCATGTATGATGCTATGACCCATCACTACCACCCCCGGGCATAAACAGAAAGAGGATAAAGTGAATAGGACATATAAAGGTACTCTAACATGCTTTTGCTTTGTGAGACACTCAAGGACAGGTGACAACCATAAAAAAAGTCACCTGATGCATTTTACTTTTTGTCTCCTCATCATCTTATTTCACACTCCTTTATAAAGTTAAGGTTTTCATTACAGTGTTATGTGCCTAGATACTAATGAACCATTTTAATTTTTGACTGATACCAGGAGAATCTGTCAGTCAGTCAAAGGAAAAATAGCACAGATTATTGATAATTCTCTGAAGAGATAACCAGTCTTTGAATTACTAAGAGTTGACATGATGCTCATTGGGTTTATTTTTGAATTGTTGCTAATGGAGGGAAGAAAAATTTCTCAATTCAATATTTCAAGTATGTATAGAACACTAACTACTAATATATATGAATGTTAAGTGCATAAATCTAATACCATCTTAGATAGTGTCGTGGATAAAAATATTTTTTCTAGCCTAACATATCTTATAAGACTAAAAACACAAAAGATCATGAGTCCCTAGGGAAGCAGAAATTAAGACTGAACTAAAACAGGAAATGACATAAGGTATGCAAGACTACCAGATTGATCACCGTCTTTATATACTTCATTATCAGTAAAGCCTTTGTCATTGTCATTCACTCATTCAATAAATATTTATTAATATGTACCAGAAAATGTGCTTGTCCTTGGTAGAAACAAATAGAAATGGATGCTTCTTTCATGGAATACAGGTGCCATATTCTTCATTTCCAGATTGCTGGTTGATTTGAAACGTATATATCATACAGCTCATCTTCTGTGATGTGTCTTTTTTGCCTTTGTTTGGTCTTTTTTGTACCTTCTGTGCCTGATTTTTTTTATTTAGAAGACATTCACGCTGCTTGAAGCTCATTTTCATGAGAAAGTATAGAAAGAAATGGGTCAAAAAAGGAAAAGAGAGAAAGCAAAGCATTTCCATCCATTTTCTGCACCTCTCCCCTTTAGATTTAGAAATGTTTATTTTGTACAATCTATGATGGAAGTGAGATTAGCCTGAGTTACCTAGGAATTATGTCAGCATATTGGGAGAGGAATCTTTTTGTCAGCTTTGCATGTAAGCATCCACTTTTGGTGCTTCCTTTATCTATGAAGAAGTACACGTGTTTGTTTGTATCCTTCATATCTAGTACTAGTCTTCAGAGTAATCCTTCCTTTCTGCTAGAGAATGTCAAGTCATCCTTTTTGAACGCAGAAATGACTGATGGGTGCAAACCACAGGTAGGTGATTATAGGCATACATTGTCGATTCATCACTGCATCTCTAGTGCCTAGAAGAGTGTGTGGTACACAGAAACTATTTCAAAATCTTTACTAAAGGAATTAATGAATGGACCCAGAATTCATCTCTACCTAACTACTGAAACATCAGTTACAAACCTTCCACTGCCTAGGAAGTCTACCATTTCAATTTATTTTCCATCCCACTTCCATCCTCTGTCTGGTTCAAAGTCCTTTTTATTTTGTGTTCCAAGACCTACAATGTAAAAATGCAGCTACTTAGCTGGATCTTTCTACCAGTGTTGTGTCTATTTCTTTCCCAGCCACAACTGACTGTGACCTTTGATTTTTGTTGTCATTAGTTTTGTTTTATTTTTTTCTCAGTGAAGTCTTTGTATTCTGCTGGGCTTACCTTTGATTTGTTACTCTCCTATATGTCTTTATTCTGATTGCCTTAAGTAAAAATAACAATATATAAAATGGATTTTCTTCTACAAACTGCATGCATAGCTTTTTTTGTTCACTCTCTTAATGGTAAGGACGATTTTCTTCTGAATATAATCACTTGTAAATACCAAGAAACAAACAAACAAAAATTTGTTGCTAATAGGAATTTCTTAAAAGTCTCTAAATTGAAGAGAGGGAAATCAAACACCCTGCTGTTTTAAAGTTTTCTTTCCCATTGGCTTTCTTTCCAAGACCAAAAGTTGTGAGTCAAATCCATTAACTTAATCTTTCTGAAAATACTTCACCATGTACCTCCAAATGTTTGGAATAATCTATTTTAAACATCACACTGGAACAAAATTAACAGTAATTCTTTAATATCATCCAATATCCTGTAGGTGTTCACATTTTCCAAATGCCTTATAACTTCTGTGCAACTTTGTTCACAATTTGGTTCATTTGAATCAAATTTCAAATAAAGTAAATATATCAAATTGGCTGATACTTACCTTCAATCTCTTTTAATATATAGGTTCCCCCCCACACACACACAATCCATTTTAACATTTTTTTACAGAGAAAAATGAATTATTTGTTACGAATTGCATTCTACTGGGAACACATTAAATTTTAAGTTTTGGTTGTTTCTGGAAAATAATTTTTGGAGTCAGATGTCTATATATACACAATTTTTAAAATTTCTCTACATCTATGTCCTCTACAGTCATCCTCAGGAAACATTTTTTTTATAAATTGTTTAATAAATCATTTCATTACTGGATTAAATATTTTCAAGTAACTAAAACGAACATTTTCACTGGGACCTTTTTTTCTCTTTGAACATGCATAGGAAACAGCATGATTTGTGTGACACGGCTTTATTGCGTACACCAAATGTTCTTGCTTTGCCTTTGCATTTTAAATAGCATTTGAGAGACAGACTGTGGGACATGAGTTAAAGTGCAAGTGGAAATGTGACCATTTTTTTCTATATTGACTTGTCCCCAGTGATTCTCCTTTATTCTTCCTGTTCTAAAAATACAAAGCTTTGCCTTTATTTTTTAGTATATACTGACCAAATCCTTGTGGCTCTCCATTTAAAGTACTCACAACTGGAACTTGAATTGAGTCTGCATTTTTAAAGGCAAAATTTAATCTTATATTTATAGAATATTTTTATTCAGACCTCAAAATTATTGCCCTGGTGCAAGAAATGTTCCTAAGGGAAATGCAAATAAAAAGTTTGCCAAAACCTGGCTTTTGTATGTGCATGAGTTCACTGTGGTGGTCACAAAGACACCAAAATTCTTTATTCAGCAAGAGACAAATCTGTGTGGCTGAAACGTTCTGGGCATGAAAATCTCATTTGAATTGTTGGCTGAATCCACCCACTTTCCCTTAGCAGACTTTTACATGGTGCTTTTGGACTCTATATCTTATACAACTTTGGGCTAATTAAAGATGAATTACTCCCACACTATGTATTTTATTTAAATTTAGAGTGTGGTTCTCATGTTAACTTTAATATCTTCTAAGTAAGTTCGGTAAACTCATCCTGGCAGGATGCTCTTTAGCATTGTTCTCAGCTTTGTCCACACATCTCCTCCATGCTCCAAGCCAGGGCAGATGCTGCACTGTGTTTGCAATACCTTATAATGGAGTTACCCTTTCTTTGTATCAGAGATCACACATTCATTATAGAAAAGTCTTAGGTCCTTGAAATTTATCAGGCCTTAGTAATTTTCTGGTTTTATGCCATTATAGTGATTGGTGCTGTTCTTTTCCTGTGCACACATTATCAAATATGCCTTTTGTAGCTACCTGGGACTGTCCTTGGAGAGGAGAATAGGGAGTAGAAGGAGATGTGTGATAACTTTCATTTTTGTAAGCAGACAATAGCTTCCGGATTAAGCTCTACTCTAAGGTGCATGTCCCTGACAGTTAAGACAAATGAAACACAATAGTTTAGGAGCGTGGTACAGCTACTATCATGTTCTGCACAGAAACCATGTCTAGACTAAATGGTCCATGAGTTGCCTGTGCTTAGTATCGAGTCAGACCCACATGCAAAACCTCTACAGAATCCACTATCAACTTTGTATTGGCCACTGAATGGTCAGTAAGAAAGCTAAAAGAGTAGATCTTAAATATTCTCACCACCAAAGATAGATGGTAGTTATGTGACTTGATGGAGGTGTTAACTAAGTCCATGATGATAATCAGTTGCCACCTTAAGCTATTATAATGTTATATGTGGAATATATATATCAATAAAGCTGGGGAAAAAAGAATAAAAGCAGCCTCTAAAACAACAATAAAAGATGACAACTGGCAACTGCCAACAGGGGTGAGTTAGACTAATGTGAGAATGATAACTTTTAGTGAAACTGGGGAAAAAGGGACAGAAGCAGACAAACAATTTAAACGTTCACATATTTCGTCCAAGTTAACAGCAAGACGTCCACATGGAAGAGACAGTCTTGTTTGACCATAGGATAGGCTACCTGAGAATCCCAACTCTGTTCTTCAAAAATTTGTAAGTGCTCAAGTTTATCCAAATGGAGAAGAATAAAAACAACAGCGTGTTCATTGGTTTGGATTTCAATTCACAAGGTAGGAAGTAACATTCATCCAATACCCTCCTCTTTGCATACCTGAATGCACTTGGCGGCTCTTCCCCTGAGCTGTCACAGTACCTAAGCCTGTTGTATCTTATGACCAATGAAGCACCATGCAAGAAAGAGACAGCAGGGTGATCTGGTCATCCTGGGCTCATGAGGGTAACCACCCACGGCCCACCTCTCTTTGCTCAGTGGGACAATGTAGCTTGTTCACTATGTCTAACTTGGAATTTGTTTGCCCGCTGCAATCTAGGAGAAATTCCTCTTGCTAGGCTACTGTCTATGTTTTTATCTGTCTTGCCATTGAATTAGATATTAGATTACAGAAAAATTAGAAATCTGAACAACATTACTGTTAGCCCAGGGCAATGGACTACATTCTTGTCAAACACATTGAGTGGTAGCCAATGGTCTTTGTAGTCCATGCCTCACTGGACAACACGGAGAATGTGGATACTCTTAATTCCGGGGCATTTGACGATTTCACTTTATATATTAACTGCTTAACTTGATATATTTTTCAGGAAGGTAAAACAAAGAAATAACAGGCAAATGGCACATAAAGA
This sequence comes from Cnephaeus nilssonii, assembly GCF_951640355.1. NCBI lineage: Eukaryota > Metazoa > Chordata > Mammalia > Chiroptera > Vespertilionidae > Cnephaeus > Cnephaeus nilssonii. The sequence goes on along the minus strand of NC_137079.1, from coordinate 59,109,506 downwards.
AATAAACAGTATTCAACAACAGCAAAAAGATGTCTAAAAGAAGATGATTACAATCCCAAGAGACACTAAAATGTGGATTCAATAAACTCAGAAATAAGTACATTTCCAACGGGATTGAAACAACAGCCTGTTTGCCTTGAAAGTCCAAGTATGTGTTTCTTGGGGACTGCTGATACACCACGCACTGGCTAAGCCTCTCATTAAAAAAGAAAGAAAGAAATGGTATAAAAAACGGACATTACTCTCATATGGCCCTCAAACAGAAGAGTGATTGATTATTAGAACTGGAGGGCATTTTGGAGTTGGTGAGTCAAACTCTCCACATCACAGTCACTTCTCTAGGGAGTATGACATACTTGCTGGGCTGTGTGGTGAGAGATGTAAGTCTCACACACAGAGATCCAGACTCAAGCTGTACTCTCATGGGATCACTACACAGCACTTTTTTTAAAAAATGTCATACATGGCCAAAAAGTAAAGCAAGAGAAGTCAGAGCCTTCCTGAAAAGAACAGAACACTAAAGGAAAATGAAAAAACTGTAGGTAGTGGTGACCAAAGTCCAACAAAGTACAACTGCGCCTCACACTTGACATCCAGACACTCAGATCCCAGGACTGGACGGGCAGCCACAGGCCCAGTTAAAACAAACTCCTGGGTACACCAGTGCTGCTAGCAAGCACCTCACGGCATGCTTTACCCGCCTGGTGCACGTTTCCTATCTCTGCACAGTAGTGTCAGGTCTCACATGTTTGTGTGGTTTTCTGCACAATATGGTATTTCTTCAGAACACATGTTTGTGCAAAATAAAACACATGAATCCCCTTCAAATGTACACTAGAGAGAGACAAACTCATTTAGTCTCACTCTACCAAATTTCTTTGTAAGCTGTGAGTACTCTTAGCAACAAGGAGACCTGGAGACCTATGCAAGGGCTGTGAGAGGAAAAATGGATAGATTTTCCAACGCTTCCTTTCCAGATTCCTTTTCCTCCCCACCCTGCCCCCACCTCACCATACGAAAATCGACCCAAGCTTTCTAGGGTCTCCAAGGTATATTCTACACGTGTTTGCTTCCTCCGTCTTCATCAGTACTCTCAGTCCAAGCAACAGAATCTCTGAGATCACCTAGTTTTCTAATTGTTCTTGGTTTTGCTCTTATTTCCTTATCGTCTGTTATTCACAGAACAGTCAGATCCTCCTTTTTTAAATACAAATTTAACCTGATTTTTCCTGGTTAAAATCTTCAAAAGGCTTCTCAACACACTCAGAATAAAATTTAAACCCCTTCATCTGGTTGGGAGGGGGGTGTTTGCAATACTGCAGAGTTGAAGGAAGAACTGATAGCAAGAGGAAAATAGAGTATTCATCTCCTTTGTTCTTGGGATCTATCGTAAATAAAATAAAGTTTGTGAGCCCAGAAAATAAACCCTACCTTGTAAGAAATATTATCTAGAGTCATAAAAATGTCTGTTTATTTCCCCTGTATTATTCCATAGTCTTATTCAATTCTTGTTTAAGCACTGTAGATTCAACTCTAAGATACAAAATGGAAAGAGCATTCTTATGATTTTAGAAGTCTAACAAAAAAAGTGACCGACCCCTGAGTCCAGCACCATGAGAGAAATTTGCATGAAATTTCACCTATGCCCTAGCTGGCTTGGCTCAGTGGATAGAGCCTGCAGACTGAAGGGTCCCAGGTTCGATTCCGGCCAAGGGCATATGCCTGGGTTGTGGGCTCGAACCCCAGTAGGGAGTGTGCAGGAGGCAGCTGATCAATGATTCTCTCTCATCATTGATGTTTCTATCTCTCTCTTCTTCTCCCTTCCTCTCTGAAATCAATTAAGAAATATATTAAAAAGAAAAAAACAACTAGCACCCTATTAAAAAAAAAAAGAAGTTTCACCTAAAAAAGACAGTATATCCAACACAGGATAGAATTATATGCTCCAACCACCATTCATCATTTTTGTGCAAATACTAAATGCTTAGTAAAGAGGGAGCTAGAGAGAGAAACATTTTCTTACATGAGTAAATGGTGAAATTACTGGCTTAAGTTAAAAGCATGGGAACAAGTTTAGTTAGAGAGCCAGAGCAAAAGAGACTAACCAAAGGTCTTTGTGGAACAACTCAACAGTGGGGGTAAGTCTAATGAACTTTAGCTCAGTGGAGATTAAAATATGAGTCCTTAGGGGACCCCGGGAAAACAGCTTGTGCTGTTTTACCCTTCTTCCTGTCATGTGACTACAGAATGAGACCAAATATCACCAGTAAACTACTGAAAACCCTATATCTATGGTTTATGTTTTGACAGTTCCCTAAGGTCAACCCATGGGAAAGTAGGCACTCATCTTGGGGATCTTTCCTATCTTTCTCTCTTCTTATCTGTTCTTATGCAAGAGAATAACCAGTAGCTTTTGGAAACTACGTGTGCCCCAGCCATTCCCACAGAGATTGTGATTCAAAACTCCCTGGACCATTCTGATGTCCACTCCCAGCTGCGGACTGCAAGAATGGAGGAAGAGGGCAGGACTGTACCCCATGTTAGCTGGCAGAGCTAATGCCAGGTCTTGAGATCCTACAGCCTCTGCTGCCCCCTAGTGGTAACTATTAAGTGAACCTTACCCCTCTGGAGTCAGCCAATAAAAATCAAGAAACATTTATTGAAAACCAGCTAGGTTGAACATATTGTGCAGGGAACTGTGGCACAATGCCATATGATATGTTTCTTAATTCATATTTTAACATTCAAGAAAACTAGTCATCCTCCTTGAAAGACAACTCCAAATACCTAGTTAAACACATATATCAACTGCCACAATTTTTTAATTACAAAGGCAGAGTTAGCAAAACTAGCCTTTTCTAATATCAGAAGTTTAAAACAAAAGCTATACAGAAAATCAATACAAATATAGTTAAAGTAAAATAACTTATTTTATTTTCATGTATATAAATAAAAATTAATAATATTTCTCTCTTTTGAAACCACATACTATTTTATTTTTTAAATTTCTTTATTGATTAAGGTATTACATGCCACATATTATTTTAATTGCTTAGATTCTTTAAGTGAAAGTCTGCTTGATGCTTCTAACCAACCAAAAGCAAATATACTAGCAATTGAAACTGAACTAAAAAGAATGAAATCTAAGCCCTCTTTCAAGGGTCTAATCTTTTCATCAACCATTTCTTGTTGTTCATCAAAATGTTCACCGGAAAATAAATTATAAGGGCACTGTGGATTTTTCCTAAGCATCCCCCCAATTCCTCTAAATTGCTAGTCTCTACTTCTGAAATTTGAAGACCATGGCATATTTTTCAACTTATCTAATTTTTTTTTCCGTTGACTGAAGTCCACTAAAGAACCATTTTTGTCATCATGTGTTTCGTTTAAAGAAACATTTACTAATAAGATCATGTTCACTGTGTGGGCAGACATATGTTCTCAATTCAATTTCTGGAAAACAGGCAGAGTTGTGAGCAACTCACAGTTATTCAACAGTTCTCCATCTTTGTTTCCACTGATAGAAACAGCCTTCTTAAATGTTCAACTCTTTCCAACGAATGAATAATACCTTTCATTTATATTAATGTCTAATCAAATGTTCCCAAACTAGGATAATTTCTAGTCAAAGACTTCACCACAGCTGTTTTGTAGGACAAGGTAATCTCTGTGTGGCTGAATTATAAACATACAATGTTTCTATCGTTATAAACAGAAACCACATTTGAAGCTGTCTTCCTTTGATGCCGGTAAATTGAATATGCATGCCGGGCCTTGTGGGTGTGTTTGCACAGTAATAAACTCTAGTGAAATCTGAGAAGTTATGATGTGCAACCTTGGGCTATAAGGGGTACTTTTGACACATGAATGTCTCTAGGATGCTGGAAAATTCAATTTATTTTATTGCCTCCCTTGAAAGTTCCAAAGTTTGGGGGAATTTTAAAATGGCCCTACATACTTTTTAGAAATCTTGATATCTGTGACTGCTAAGAATTAAAACATATAGAGCTTGTACTGCACATAGAAACACTCAAGATAAATTACTTAGAGTTGGAAGCAAGTAAGTTAGACGAACACAGACCAATAAAAAGCAGCCAGGCTCCTGACTGTGCAAGCTAAGGATCAAGTTCCCTCAGGCACAAAATGGATTAACTGTTATTTGTATTTTCCAACTCTTAATAAGAATATATTTTCGGGACTGGATTTTTATTTGTGTAATAAATGACCTTATAGCGCCTTCTGCCTAGAATGTCTATACTCTCCCCTGGTTCACCTACAAGCCCCCACTCTTCCACCCACTTGATAAATCCCCAGTCATTTCTAAGATTCAGCTGGAACACCTGTCAGCTGTGAATTGCTCACTGATCTAAGCCCAATTATTAGTCATTGAATTTTGCATAACTTGATCAGACTGGACTAATTGATGATAGCTGTTCACTTTTCTATCATCCCAGTTAGACTAATGAGCAACTTGATGTCTCAGACTTCATTTAATTTTTTTTTTTATCTCCAGCATCAGGAATTGTGCTTGACACAGATCCAGAGCTAAAAACTCTTTGGTTGAATGTCTATAGAGAGCACACCATAAAAACAGAGTCACTTTCCTTTATATATGAAATCAGATTATTTCTATAGCATTTAGGCATTGTTGCAATAACGAAAAAAGCATCTGGCTTACTTTTACACATTTAATTCTGGGAACAATTTTGTTTATGCAAATATTGGCCTCTATTGTCAAATTCTAGCAAAAATGATTTTTTTAAATCTATGGCTGGTACACAAAACATAGCTGCTGGTAGCAAAGTGAATTAAATAGAGTTGAGTAGTTCTTTTGTTTTGTTTTCTTTTTTTAATTTGTAACATGTTCAACCCCAACTAATAGTTTCTAACCTGCTGTTTTTTACTAAAAAGTTAATGCTCAGAATCCATCTCCTTAAAGTGGGGTTTTATTTATAGTAAGCATACAAACATTTGTTAACTGTGTAAGATTAAGATAATAGAAAAGAATAGCTTGGGTAAATTAGTTTATTGATACCAAATCTACAGCAAATTCTGCCTTACTCTACTGATTCTTTATTAGATAAAAGTCCTTGGTACCAAACCTTATAAATTTTGATTGATGGCTAGTTTGTACTATTATCTACCCTACAAAGTTCCTGTGAGACAGAGCAATGGAATCTAACATTCAAGTCTTGCTTGTCTGCCTACAGGCTCACATTCATCAAAAGGAGTAGGACAGAAGGGAGATTAAAATAAACTCCACTACAGCACAGGTTTTTAAATCTGTCTATTCTACACACATAACCCTGATTCTCATCTTCCTTCCCACTTCTGGAAATTAAGAAACCTAAACCACGATCAGGGGAAGAAAATGCAACAAGGAGAGGAAAAGGGCTCATAGAATATTAATCAAAGAGCCATCCTGCTTTTATGAGTAGCAAAACATTTCCTTTCTGTAACAGTGGCGATTAGCTGGGACCACCATTTCATCCATCAGTAGACCTCATGTTGGCTGTGGTTCAAGCTCGTGTAGCTAACCCAGATGGGAATAGCCATTGTCTGTGCTTCGGGAGGTGTCCTGATTCTCTCTCCTGGATTTGGGGGACTTGGAAGAGCAAAACACGGAGGACTAAGGTTTCCTTGCACTATCCATTTTCCTGTAGGTGGATATTTGGATTGTTTTCATTTTTTGCCTTTTATTTATGACAAGGATCAGTGCATCAGTTTGCTTGGTTTGCCATAACAAAGTGCCTCCAATTGGGTGGCTTAAATAAAATTCATTTATTTCCTCACAGTTCTGGAGGCTGCAAGTCCAAGATCAAGGTGTCTCTCCTTGCCTTGCAGATGGTCACCCTCTCACTGCCCCCTCAATCTCCTTTTCCCTGTGTGCATGCATTCTTGTTCTCCCTCCTGTGTCCTAATCTCCTCTTTTTACAAGGGCACCAGTCATATGGGATTAAGGGCCACCCCAATAAACCTCATTTTACCTTAATGAGCTTTTGAAGGCCCTATCTTCAAATATAGTACATTCTGAGTCACTGGGGGGGGGGGGGGTTAAGCTTTAACATAGAATTGGGGGGTAAGTCTTTCAGAATCAGTCAGTGGCACATTGCTTATAACTTACCCCCTCTACTTTCAGTCCTCCATCCTAGGTTCCTTGCCCTCCATGTTACACCAGATAGATCCATATTTCTAGAGAGATCTTCACTAAAGATCTTTATTCCCCAAAGTCCCCAGAGGTTTCCATTTACTAACTTTGAAAACACTTAAAAACCCACTTAAACAATTTCATGCAAAGACCTCAGGTTCTTCCCACTCCAATCAAACACATGACCAATTAATTGTCCAGCTTAGAGGGCGAATGACAAATGGCTGGAGGAATCATCTTTGAAGTGCGGTGAAGATTCCATCTGTTGGGGTACAACCAATAGGGCAGATCAGGGAAGCTCAAGTATAGTTCAATGCAGAGTCTATTTTATATTATTAAGCTGCCTCTAGCAGGAGGATGAATTGTTTTTAAAAATTGAGTGAATTGGTAAGATTTTAGGGTTATCTTCAAAAGCAAATTACCATGACCATCTGCTTTGAAATCTGTGAGAACATTAGAAGCATGATTTGAGCATGACATTTTAGTTTTCAAATTCTCCCAGTGAAGAGAGGCTACTCATACAACTTATTTCCTTGCACATATAGAACTCAGCCGTGGCCTTTGGTCAGAAGCCCCAGGCAGTTTCCAGAATAAAAGCTAGTTAAGATGAATTCTGCAAAAGAAGTCTCCTCATTAGCAACCAGACTCACTGCAATGCTTATTTATGTCTGTCCTCTGAGTGATTGGAACAGAATTCTAACCTAATACCATTTCTGCTTTCAAAGGACTCTATCTTCTAGACTTCATTTAGCATGAGGATAGAGAAACACAGATAAATGTCTTATCAGGCAAAAAAGTAATTTCATGTTCTTGCAGTTCTTTTCTCTGTCTATTCAAATGCTATATGCCCTTTCATCTTCTACAAACGATTTTCTCTTAATCCGCAAGAAAACTAGTTCATTCTTTCTAACAACATCATTATATTTTGAGTGAATTATCACAGAACAATTAAGAGCTGTTCTCATGTGACACACTTATCTTTGGCTGTTTGTTTCAAAATTTGATTCAGCTGTGCCCTCCACTATTTCCTCATTTTGTAGAATGCCTTTGTCAGTGTGGTAGAAAGAAAATAACGCAGTAGGGGGCAGGGCAGAAGGCGCTGTATTATAAGACATCGTTGCCTCTGGAAACAATGTTCTCCATTATAGTTCAATGAGCTAATAATAATGCATTATTTTGCTAAAAGGCAGTTGTTACTATCACTGCAGCAAAACATCATATAATATCAACTAAGCTATTATTCTGACACTTTGTGGTAAATGAAGAAAATTTTTATCATAAAACCTTATTTTGTCATGCATTACATTTTTATGCTCTCCTTTGGAAATTTTGTATTATATGAGTCGACCTACAAATGAAAGGATGGCGAGTTTAGAGTCAGACAGTCATGAGACTGAATCCTAACTCTGTACATGGTATGACTTCAGATAATAAAATTTCTCTAATACGTAACTTCTGCATCTACAGAATGGAGATTTGTGGAGTTAATTAGTAATATAAGTAATGTGGCTCACTCAGGTCTTTAAATAGGAGACACTAAAAAAGGGTGTATTTACTATTTTTTAAATATATATATATATTATTGATTTCACATAGGAAGGGAGAGGGAGAGAGATAGAAACATCCTGTCTCTTGCACACTCCACACTGGGGATCAGGCATGTGTCCTAACTGGGAATAGTACCATGACCTCCTGGTTTATAGGTCGACACTCAACCACTGAGCCCTGCCAGCCAGGCTGGGTGTCTTTACTATTAAATCTCTTAACCTCCATTTGGTTCCCCCCTCTCCCCCACCCCCGAACTTTATTTAAACCATAGCAATAAATAAACAAATTAATAAATAATAAATAGATAAATAAAACCAACTATGCTGGATGCTTATTGTTTCATAAGCTCACCTGTTATTGGATGATTAAAATTTCTCTCTTCACCTTTTCTTAACAGAAGCCTTGAGTAACATAGCTGTATATAGACCATTTTCTAAATCCTTTGAAAAAACTGCCCGCTTATCGGATGCTTATGACATGGTGACACGAAGCATTGCTGATATCTTTTTCTGATATCTTTTAATTTCATGCAATGGAAATAATACTCAAAGATAAATGTGAAGTCAGCTATCTGAGTACAGAGAAGAAAGTCACATTTTTTATATTTTTAAGAAGAACCCTAACCTGGCTTTGTTGTCACTGCTAAGTAACACAGCACAGAAATCTTCTGCTCACTGTAGTGAAATAGAGCAAATTCTGTATATTAATTCATTAACACTTACTTCATAAGTGCATGCTGTGTCAGAAACTGAATTAAACCCTGAAAACACAAAGTAAGACATGGTCCTTTGCGTTCAGTGTTTAGTGGAAGAGACACACGCCTTAAGAGATAGAGATTCCCAGTCTGGATAAAAGGGTGGAGATACATTTCCCCAAGTACAACCATAAACCCTGAAAATAATGCAAGAGGCAATGGAAGGAGATCTGAACAGTGGAAAGAGGAAGGCAAACTGGTTAGTGATCCCAAGGCTGAAAGGAAAACTCAGGAGCAATTGTCTTAGAAGCCTCTATCCAACAGAAAAATACTATCCAGGCCCCACATGTCAGCAATGGAAGGTAGCTCAAATCCTCCCCTGGATCGGATAGGAGTCCTGTCAATAATGCCAGGCAAGCAAGGCAACACATGCAAGGGGAAGAGATCAAGACCCACACTGAAACTGCAAGCCAGGAAAAGGATGGTCTACTTCATGGGGCCAGAGACTCTCTTCTACCACCTAGGGAACTGGGAAGCCAGATGACACCAAAGATGGGGCCACAACAAGGAGCCTGGCCAAGAAGTCTCTTTATCCCACAGATCTGAGACTCCCCTCTCTCACCAAGAGACTGGGTGAGCAGCAGTAGTGGCAAATGGGATCCAGCTACAATAAGAGTCTCCCCACAGCTGTCTTTGTCTCCTGAGGAAATGGGAGATTCTTACCACCTAGAGGCACCAGACAGCGTAGGGACTGCTTGCTCCTTTACAGGTAACAGAGAAAAGGTCCAGCTGGAACCCCAGTGGCAACATACACACCAAGCAGACAAAAATAGATCTAAAAATAAAGCCTCTAAAATTTAAATTGTCAAAAAAAAATAACAAATGTGGGCAAGAATGTGGAGAAATTAGAGCTCTCATATATTGCTAGTGGGGGTATAAAATTATGCAGCTGCTGTGGAATACAGTCTGGTGGCTCCCCAAAACGTTAAACATAGAAATACTATCACAAACATATAATTACACAGCAATTCCACTCCTACATATAGACCCAAAAGAATTAAAGACAGGTGTTCAAACAAATACTTGTACGCAAATGTTCATATCAGCACTATTCACAATAGCCAAAACATGAAAAAAATCCAAATGTCCATCTACTGAATAGCCATAATGGATAAGCAAGATGTGGTATAGCCAGACAATGAAAATTTTTTCAGTCATCAGAAGGAATAAAGCACTCTCACATGCTACAACACGGCTGAACCTTGAAAATGTGCTAAGTAAAAGAAGCTATCCCCAAAAGGCCACATATTATACAAATCACTTTATGTAAAATGTCTATTAAAGATAAAATGGAAAAAAAGTAGATTAGTGGCTGCCTATGGCTGGGGGATGGGGAGATAGGAACGTGATATCTAAAGGGTATAGGGCTTCTCATTATTGTGATGAAAGTATTCTAAAATTGACGGTGGCAATGGTTGCATATATTGGTGATTCTATTAAAAACCACTGAAGTGTACTCTTAATTAAATGGAATTGTCATTGGAACCACAGCCCACAAGAGTAAGCCAGGAGGTTTGTGCTAAACCTTAGCCCGTGATAGCCTGCTAAAATAACTGGTTTAAACAGGATCTAAAATCTCTTAACATAATTATCAAAATATTGATGATATAATTAAAATAATCTACCACACCAAGGAAAGACAACCAGCCGATGCCAGCACTAAGATGAATCAGATACTGAAACTGACAATGATTTGAAAGCAGCCTTCATAAAAATGCTTCAATAGTTAATTACAAAGTCTCTTGAAATCAATAAAAAAAATAGAAAATCTTAGCAAAGAAATCCAATCTTTAACAAAGATATTTAAAAATATAGCACTGCTCTTAGCTCAGGAAGGTAAAGCAAGGAGGAGTGAAGAGAAATTCTAACTTTTCACCCTATAACTTTCTGTTGCTTTGAATTATTTTCAAATACATGATTTATTTTGATAATAAAATTCAAACTCCATAAAATTAAATTCAATTTTTTTTAAAGTGAGAGAAAGAGCTTTCCCATGTCATAGTATTAAAATTCCTTTCTTTTCTAGTGAGTAGCTAATATTCCTTTTAATTGTTTTACATTGAAATCATGAAAAAATGAGTTAGTGATTTTCCTTATAAAAAGGTTTATGAGACATGATTTCAACAAAAGAAAAACGCATAAATCACTTTCTAGAAATTAAAAAGTTCTAGTAAATGCGCTAAATTGAATCCTGATAGTGCCATGTATTGTACTGAGTTATTGTGTTTAATATTTGGGGAGATGGGGGGCTAAAAATTTTTATATTTTTATTTTTAAATAGTTTAATTTTCACTCATTTTTGTTTTTCCAACTTATTAGAAACACTGAATATTAAGATTAGAATTTGACATTTTTGTCCTTTGCATTCTGTTTATTTAAGTAACAACCAAAAGTATGAAAGTCAACAAGTTTGTTGAGCTATTACACGTACAAGGCTGTATTTGTACATGTGTTATTGCCAAATTTTGCTTTAAGAAATTATCATGTTTTTAAAACAACCACTACTTGGGAACAATTATTATCAAGTTAGTAATGTGGAACTCAAAATAGAAAACTTGGCTAGAAATCATCAGTATATACTGTGTTCTTGTCTGGGGATAAGTCGGATGCTGAGCTCCACTCTTGACTTAAGTAGAGTCTACTGAAATCCTGGTGTCAGTGCCCCTGGAGAAGAGAAAAACAAAGGGGACAAGTTATTCATGTTTTTTGTGTGTGCTTTTTCTCATTTGTATTTGTAACCCCCAGACTTTCCAAAGTTCTGACCAAACTTGGTATGATATTATATATATATATATATATATATATATATATATATATATATATGAAATATGCTAATTAACTGGGATGCCATAACGGGTTGACCGGACAGGAGGAGGTTGCACCCGCAGCGTTGGGGGCAGGGTGGCAGGGGCCTCCACGTGCCTGTGCTGGGGGAGGGCCTGATCATCAGTGGCTGCGGCTGCTTCAAGGGCTGGAGAGGGAGGCAGGGCCAGACGGGTAGCGGCCGCAGCTGCTGTGGTACCCGGGGAGCGAGGCAGGGCCGGACAGGCCACTCGAGGGTGGGCGGCGCCACGTGATTTTGAATTGCGCACTGGGCTCCCAGTAATTTATAATAAGAAATAGATATTTGGTCTTTAACCCTTTTCCTGACACAGAACTCCTAAAACCCTTAGAAATTCTTAAGTAATGAGAGTGATAAAGGTGTCTTTTGTTACGTTAGTGAGATGACTTTTGGAAAGCCCCCAGGTCACTCAGGACAGTGGCTACCAATGGAACCAATCATATGATTAGAGGTTTGGAACAATCTACCTACTGACCTCTGAGGTGGGGACAGGGGCTGGAGGTTGAATTCAATCACCAATTGACAATGATTTAATCAATCATGCCAATGTAATGAAGCCTCTACAAAAACCCAAAAGGACAGGGTTCGGAGAGCATTCAGGTTGGTGAACACATGGAGATTTAGGGAGAATGGATGCTCAGAGAGCATGGATGTGCCAAGCCCTTTTCCTGTACCTAACCCCTGTATCTCTCCATCTAGCTGTTTCTGATATATACCCTTTTATAGTAAACTAGAGGCCCAGTGCACGGCCTGCACCCTCTCACAATCCAGGACCGCTGGCTCCTAACTGCTCTCCTGCCTGCCTGCCTGATCACCTCTAACCGCTCTTCCTGCCTGCCTCATTGCCCCTAACCACGCACCTGCCTGCCTGATGCCCCTAATTGCTTGCCTGCCTGCCTGATCACCCCTAACCACTCTGCCTGCCTGATTGCCCCTAACCACTTGCCTGCCTGCCTGATTGCCACTAACTACCTCTGCCTTGGCTTTGTCTGGGAGGATGTCCAGAATGACGTCCGGAAGGTCATTTGGCTGTCCGGTCTAATTAGCATATTATGCTTTTATTACTATAGATTATTATAGATGGGTAATCTAGCATGTAAAATGTTACCCTGAGTTCTGTGAGCTGTTGTAGCAAAATCATGGAACCCAAAAAAGAGGATTGTGGGACCTTCTAATCTATAGCTGGTCAGTCAGAAGCACAGGTGACAACTTAGACTTGTGATTGGCCTGTGAAGTGAGGGGTGAGGTAGTCTTGTAGTCTTTTAGGACTGAACCTTCAATCTTAGATCTGTGAAATGCCATCTCTGGGTAGATAGTGTCAGAATTGAGATAAATTGTAGCTGATGTTGGAGAATTGTTTGGTGGTGTGGAAAATAACCCACGTTTCAGAATTGGGTGCAGAATTACACATGGAGAAAGAAGTCACTCACCTAATTAGTTGTACCTGTAGTTACACGTTTTGGAGCCAAGCTTCTACGTTCAGCAATTAGGCCGCATGGAAAGTCAACATTTTCTCTCTCTTATATTTTACCAGGAAGCAACAAAGAAAATAATAATACTGTGAAATCTATTTTTCTGCCAACCCAGAGGGAAGTGAAGAAAGCAGAGGAAAAAGTATGATGCATTCAATGCTAAAATAAATGGGGTTGTTCATGCCCGGCATGCTGCCGCTGCTGTTGAAGGCATTCATCCTTTCTTAGCTGTAGCAGCAAGAGCCTCTGCTTGTGCCAAAATTATCCCAACTGTGACATGCAAATGCAGATTTCAATACTCCTGTCAGAGCAGACTATAAATATAAAAATTAACCCCCAAAGGGATTTGTCACAATCAGTGAGCATGGATATTTCAATTTCTGGACCCATCATTTACCAAGCAGACACATGGTGTCTTAGAACAAACAGGTTATTCCTGGGGGGGAAAAAATGTTTCAGTGCCAGAGGTAAGAAGAGTTGCCATTTTGGGGGGAAAAAATAGAAATCTATAAATACAATACTTAGTTAGGTTTATAAAATGATTCAAACAAGACAGAGTATGTAAGGGGATACTCCCCCTTTGCCATTGCCCTTTCCACAGTTATTCTTCCTCAGATTTAGCCACACTAACAGTTTTATGTCTACATGTCCAGAAATATATAAGTATACATTATATGTAAATGATCTTTTTATTTACATAAATATTTGTATTTTATAATTTTTCCTTTTTATTGTCCAGGATATTGGTCAACTTTCCATTTAAGTAGCTAAATGTACCCATTTCTAATCATAGTTGCAAGGTAGTGCAATAGATGGATTTTATTAGTACTTTTCCTATTGATGAACATTTGGGTTGTTTCTGGATTTGGACCTCAATGAACATCTTGGCATTTAAGTAAAACTGTTAGATAAATTCCTATGAGTGGGACTTTTGGTCACAAAACATCTTCATATTTTCAAAATGTCTTTCAACACAAATTGAGAGTACTTGTTTATTCTAGTCAATACTGGCTATTATAAAACATTTTCATGTTTCCAATAAGATAGGAAAAAATGGTGTCTCATTGTTATGTAAATTTGCATATATACTTATAAGAGAATTTTAGCATCTTACCATATGGCTATTCACTGTTTGTAATTTTTTTCACTGTAGAATTTTGCTTCAAGTATTTGCTCTTTTTTTTGTTGTTGTGAAAACTCTTTGTGACATTTGTTTGGCATATATTTATATTTTGCATATATTTTCATAGTTATATTTCTTGTGACATGAAATTATTTTGCAATTCAAAAGCTAAACTCTTTTTTATAGTCCAATTTTGATTTTTTTCCTCTTAGTTTCTGTTAGAAAGTCTTTAAATTTTAAGAAGTAAAATTTCTTCTGATGCTTTTATAATTTTTATATTTAAATGCTTATTTATATGCTTTTTGTTTTAGAATAAAACTTTTAGTAGAAATTTAATTTTACTTTTCTCAAAAGATCTAGCCCAATGGCCAATAGAACTTTCTGAATAATGTATCATATCCTTAAGAATATTAAATATCTTCTTTACTAATTTCTTGATTATATTTATGAGTTTATTTATAACTTTTTTTTAGTTTCCTTGACCTATTTATGCAATAGTACCAAATTATTTTAGCATAGCTTATAATTACTTTTCTATATCAGAACATTCCAAGATATTCTCACAGACTGATTATTTCTGAAAAGTTAAAAAAAAACTGTTATTTTAATTGAGATATAAATGTGTTTATCATTTAATTTTGAGAAAATTATCAATAGGAATTGTTTTCTGTTTTTGTTGTTATTGGTTTTTTTAAATATATTTTATTGATTTTTTTATAGAGAGGAAGGGAGAGGGATAGAGAGTTAGAAACATCGATGAGAGAGAAACATAGATCAGCTGCCTCCTGCACACCCCTCACTGGGATGTGCCCGCAACCAAGGTACATGCCCTTGACTGGAATCAAACCTTGAACCCCTCAGTCCGCAGGCCAACGCTTTATCCACTGAGCCAAACAGGCCAGGGTGTTATTGTTTTTTATCCAAAAACAGGCTATGGCCATCAATTATTTTAGGGCTTACTTCATATCCTTTAGTGAAGTATTAAAATGTTCTTCATATACTTTCTGAATATCTTTAATTTGCATTTGTTTTTAGATCATTATCTCTGCTGTTTTGATGGTGCTAATAAAAGAAAAATGGAGGAGATATAACTTATGAACTTGAGAAGCTCAGAGTCTAATTAGGAACTTATGAAAATGTAAAATATGATATTATTGAGAAAATAAGCGTATGCAGAAAATAACAAAGGGGTTCAGAGGAGACAATGACCATCTCTGCAAAATAAGTTTCCTAATAAAATGCGACATTTAATCTGGATCTTTAAGAATGAGTGGAGTCTCCAGGCAATAAAAGAAGAGAGCACTTTGCAAGGAGAAGGAAGGAGAAATGCAAAGACAGGCATGAATGGAGAAGGCTCTGAGATGCTCCTGCTGAAATTTCAGCATGGCTGGAGGAGCTATGTGTGAAAAGAGGTGAGAATTTAGCTCACAGGAAAATAGTCTGGGCTACATGTGCATAGTAAAGAGTTTTCCATTTCAAGTTAAAACATTTGGAACAGATTAAATGTGATTTTTATTGCATAGTAACACAGGTAGCAGAGGTTTATTCAAGTGAAGAGAGACAAATGGCAGGGAATACCAGCCAGGGGAAGAAAGGTCAGATTTGGATAGAGAATCTGAGCTACTGGTGACACACTCCAGTGGTAGCAAAATTTCTAACATAAAGAAGGTTCTCATAAATATTGAATGGATTAATAAAGAATTAAATGACAAAACAAAAGTTTCTCAAAGTCTGGTATTTCCAGAATTGCATAACATGTAACAGTTTAGTCTCAATGTTTAAATCACTCATTCTAAAAAAAAAATAACACACAAAAAACAAAAAGCAAAGAACAAGAATTCCAAGGAATGGAGTATTTTTTGTAATGATCATGGCAACATTAAGGAACCAGAATTTGGAACTTAGCTCGGTTCTGAAATATAGCTGTAATTAAGTAAATGAATTAATGTTTCAAAGCACTTGGGGTTGGGCTTTACACAGACTAAGTGCCATGTAACTGACAAAACTGTTTTTTAAATAAATAATGAAGGTTCAGATGCAAGCCACTGAATAAAAATGATCAAGTAGTTGATGTTTAAATCAGATTTCTGTTCTCTTTTTCGGAACTACATATCCCTCTCTAATTGTTCCATGCATTTGCCTCATCCCTTCTTTCTAAGGTCCAAACATCTCCATTAATCTGCCTTGTTTTCCAAACCAACTCACAAAAAAGGACATACTTACCACAGGAGTATGGGCAGGCTCAGAGGGAGGAAGGAGCTTGTGCCATTTGACACTTTAAGGGAAGCTCTGAGTAGCTGGACCCTTGTGAGTAACAAAGATGGGCAGGGCTCAGGTCATGCCATATGTGTTGGCCACATTTATTCATTTATTTATTTACTAGAGGCTCGGTGCATGAAATTTGTGCCCTGGGGGGGGGGGTGTCCCTCAACCCAGCCTACACCCTCTCCAATCTGGGACCCCTTGGAGGATGTCTGACTGCCAGTTTAGGCCCGATCCCTGTGGGAGGGCATTTGGGGGCAACCTGTGGGATCGGGCCTAAACCGACAGTTGGAAATCCCTCTCACAATCCGGGACTGCTGGCTCCTAACTGCTCGCCTGCCTGCCAGCCTGATCACCCCCTAAACACTCCCCTGCTAGCCTGACTGACACCTAGCTGCTCCCCTGCTGGGCTGATTGCCCCCAACTGCCCTCCCCTGTTGGCCCAATCGCCCCCAACTGCCCTCCCCTGCCAGTCTGGTCACCTCTAACTGCCCTCCAATGCCGGCCTGGTTGCCCCCAACTGCCCTCCCCTGCAGGCCTGGTCCCCCCCAACTGCCCTCCCCTGCTGGCCTGAGTGCCCACAACTACCCTCCCCTGCCAACCACCCTGTTGCAGCCATCTTTGACCACATGGGGGAAGCCATCTTGTGTGAGGGTGTGAGGGTCAATTTGCA
Source organism: Cnephaeus nilssonii (assembly GCF_951640355.1). Classification (NCBI taxonomy): domain Eukaryota; kingdom Metazoa; phylum Chordata; class Mammalia; order Chiroptera; family Vespertilionidae; genus Cnephaeus; species Cnephaeus nilssonii. The sequence continues at coordinate 59,092,684 of NC_137079.1, read as the reverse complement.
TATTACCTCTTTATTATATAGGACTTATTTTCAAATCTTTATTGTTGAAAGTATTACAGATGTCCCCCTTCTTCCCCCCATTGACCCCCTCCACCCCACTCCTGCCCCTCCAGACCTTCACTGCACTATTGTCTATGTCCATGGGTTGTGCATATATGCAAATATGTTCTTTGGTTAATCTCTTTCCACCCACCCCTTCTCCCCCTTTCCCTTTGAGATTCATCAGTCTGTTGCATGCTTCCATGTCTCTGGATCTATTTTGTTCAGCACTTTACTTTGTTCATTGGATTCCACTTATAATAGAAAATCACTTATAAGTGTGAGCCACTTTGAAAGTGTTTGGACTTTGTCTTAAGAGCAATGAGAAGCCAGTAAAGGGATTAACAAGGCCCCTTTAAAACTTCATTTACAAAATCTTATTTCCAGGTCACAGTGGAGAACAAATTTGAAGGAATTAAGAACAAATGTGGGTAGCTGTTCCTGTAGCCAAAGTAAAAGATGATTTGATGGTGGTTTAGATGACAGGGGTGGCTGTGGAAATGGAGATCAACAAGAAGAATTGGAGATCAACTCATATGGAGATTGAAGAGAGGGCAATGTCAAGGATGATAATTCGGTTTATGCCATGAGCAACTAGATGCCATTTCCCAGACAGGAAAGTTTGGAGGATGTTTAGGTTAGGAGGGCAAGAACATGAGTTCAGTTGGTTATATGGGTCTGGAGCTCATAAAACTGAAGTGGTCAACTGGATAACACATCCTTCTGCTGGCTTTTCTTCATGCCCTGTCTTACTTCCCATGTGTGCCACTGCCAATACCTGGGGTAACTTTCCAAATAAACTACCTGCATACAAGCCTTTGTCTCACTCTGCTCTTGTAAGAACCTAGGATAAGATGGGATTTGTCAGTGAGTAAGGGGTAATTCAAGTGTCAAAGTGTATAAGATCACAGGCAGGAAGACAGAAAAGAATAAGCAGCCCTTGAAAATCCAATATTTACTAGTGGATAGAGCTAATAAAGAAAACTAAGAAAGAATATTCACAGAGGAAGGACAAAAAAAGAGAGAAAGATGTTAAGGAAGCCATGATAAAGAAATATTGAGGAGAGAGTGGTGGGTTTAGTCAATACTTTTGAGGTCATGAAAAATGAAGACCAAAAGTATACAGTAGATGTGGCATTATGGAGGACAACAATGCTCATCCTGTTTAAAAGGACTCGTGGAACTGAATGAAATCAAAGGCATTCTCAAACTGAAACTCTAGGTTTCGATAAGCTGAATTCGCAGATAAGCAATCATGTTGGGGCCTCTCCCTTTGCCAGGTCAATTGTCTATGACTGTTTGGGAACAATAGTGCTTCCTTCCAGCTGTGGGATACTTAAGCTGGACTGATGAACCTACTGCGATTTAGACTTTTCCCAAGATATCTTCACCTACATCTGTACCAAATTAACAATAATTTTTAACTCAGTTGTTATATCTGATCTTCTAAACATATGATTGAGTTCTCATCTGCAAGAGATTAACCTGAAATTGAACAGTCTGTGCTATCTTAAACGTAATGCTTGTATACTTTTTTGCCTCTATAAAAAAACATTTTGTGAGAATTTACCTGGTGTTTAAACCACTCCCTATTTTATGTGTTGTTGATATCACTTTCTATAAGAACAAAGAATCAAATTCACTAAAATTCCTGCCTCCATGTTCTTAATAGCTAGAGCTAGATTCACTTAAAATTCTAGCATAGCACCACCACAAAAGTGCCAACTTGTTCTTTCTAAAGAAAGTCCTTCCTGAATACTACATCTAATTGTTTATAGCAATCTTTCCCTGACTCCTACACACAGCTGGCAAAGTACTTGGATGAAAGGCTCATAGAAATGCAGACATGTTTTGAAATATAAGTGTCCGAACTGAAAGGAAGAGTTCAGTCCTGTATTCTAAGAAGACTGTGTTTATAACTTTTGATAAAAGGTAATGCTAATGACAAACAATACAGTTTGGAAAAAGAGAAATTATTTTTTTATTTCACATGAAAGCATCCATGATGTCATCCAATTCTTGAATTCAATTGCTTCAGTTCCACACTAAAGCACCTATCAAGATAATTGAATATACTTAATAAGAATAGCTAACACTTATGTGTGCCAGGCATGGTTTCAATTCTTTACGTGTACTGAGTCTAAATCTTTTTAATAACTGCATTATCTCTATTTCATAAGTAGGGAAACTGAGTAACTTGTCCGGTTAACAGAACTAACATGTGGCAGAGGCAGGCTCCAAAGCCCAATGACCTAAGTAAGCCCAAGTCCATGATCCTAAACCCGTAGCATGAGAGTCCTCTAAAAATATAATTAAGCAAACAAGCCACTTAATTCCTCTTTTATTTATGGAAGCTTTGCGGCACAAGCTTTTAATATCCATGCATAATCAAAGTTAACAGTTGAAAGCAAGAGAAACTCAGTAGTAGCCCATCACTGAGCATACAGAACTGAAGACTCCACGGGACTATTGATTGATGTTTAATTACAGCCGATATCAAATCCACATGGCCCCACAAATCAATAGACTAGAAAAATCAAACTTTGTAATCTGAAATGCACTCATTCCTCTTGTCATTCTTCATTGGATTCAAAAGCCTCTAATGAAAGGGAGAATCTACACAGACGAGGAATCAAAGGAGAGAAATGACCAGTTCCGAGGATGCTGTTTGTCTCTGCCCCTTCAGCAGAGCTGCCCACACAGTCCTGTCTGAGGCTGACTGCTCCCAGCCACCCACGCTTCCCAGGCCGCAGCCCAGGCGGAGCCGCAAAAGCCTCTGCATTGCTTTGATTTTACCTTTTGCAATAATGTTGACTTGAGAAGGCTATTTAAAGTTGTGCTAAATTTAAAAGCAGTTTCTAACAATTGAATTTTGTAAATGCAGAAATTTTTAAAAGAAGTAAAAAAAAACCTTTCATGCTCAAAAAAGAACAAATAACACAAAGAAGATTTAACTCAGCGTGCAATCAGTTGAATCTCATTTCAAATTATATATTCATATTGTCTCCACTTATTTTTCTGTACTTTACAAGGTCCAAGAGTTTCAAAATAAATGCCATATCCTTCTGTGCATTCAAAATCCATTTCTTAGACATATTTTCCTTTGGTGAGGCTATGATCCTCAAAGTGGTTTATACAATGAATGCTGATCTTGAGATAGAGACACGAATTCAAATCCCAGCTAGTCATTGTCATTCATAATTATAGCCAGTTTTGATTAGTTACTGTGCTAAGAACCTTATCCTTTACCCAATTTAATCTACTTTGCAAACTGTTGGAGTAGTTGCTATCCCTGTGCCCATTTTATAAAAAGGTGAACCAAGGCACAGATTAGAAGGATAGCTCTTATGTCACCTGGAAGTAGACACTAAGTCCGATGGCCTTGAGAACATCAGAGAGCCTCCTCGTGGACCAGTGTGCCACATCCTGTAAGTAGCAGTAGCACCAGGATGCAAACACAGGCCACCTGACCACAGAGCATAATTTTTTAACCCATACGATCCATTGCTAGTCTCCATCTCTGTCAAATCCAAACAGTGTCACCTGAATTTAGATGATAGAAATTCAAGTCATTAAACCTCCACTTGATTATTATATTGCTGACATTCCCTTTTGACCACCAAGGTTTCTTTTTAAAGTGAAAGCAAGCATCAGATTTAAAAGCTCTTAGACCTTAGCAGGGTTCAAATTTATGATTCATAAATTTAATGACTCATGAGTATAAGATGCAATATATGTTAAAGGGACTTCCTTTTTTCCTTTAGGTCCCAGCTCAATATATTTCCTAGGGGAGCCTTTTCTAACCACCCCCCCCCCCCCCAATTGTGAGCTACAGAATTTCCAGAAGAATATCATGCCTGCCCTCATCTGGTATGTAAGTTTACACTTATTTATACAACTAGAGGCCCGGTGCACAAAATTCGTGCACGGAGGTGGGGGGTGTCCCTCAGCCCAGCCTGCACCCTCTCCAATCTGGGACCCCTCTGGGATCGGGCCTAAACGGGCAGTTGGACATCCCTCTCACAATCCAGGACTTCTGGCTCCCAACTGCTCGCCTGCCTGCCTTCCTGATTGCCCCTAACCGCTTCTGCCTGCCAGCCTGATCACCCCCTAACCACTCTGCTGCCAGCCTGATTGATGCCTAACTGCTCCCCTGCCAGCCTGTTTGCCCCCAACTTCCCTCCTCTGCCAGCCTGGTCACCCCTAACTGCCCTCCCCTGCAGGGTTGATCGCCTCCAACTGCCCTCCCTTGTAGGCCAGGTGCCTCCCAACTGCCCTACCCTGCTGGCCATCTTGTGGTGGCCATCTTGTGTCCACATGGGGGCAGGATCTTTGACCACATGGGGGAAGCCATATTGTGTGTTGGAGTGATGGTTAATCTGCATATTACTCTTTTATTAGATAGGATAGAGGCCTGGTGCATGGGTGGGGGCCAGCTGGTTTGCCCTGAAGGGTGTCCCGGATCAGGGTGGGGGTTCCCTTGGGGCGTGGGGCGGCCTGAGCAAGGGGCCTGTGGTGGTTTGCAGGCTGGCCACGCCCCCTGGCGACCCAAGAGGAGGCCCTGGTATCTGGAATTTATTTACCTTCTACAATTGAAACGTTATAGCCTGGAGCAGAGCCAAGCCTCCTGCATGCTCCACGGCCCACAGCCATTTCTGTTTGGGTTAATTCACCTTCTATAATTGAAACTTTGTAGCCTTCAGTGGAGGCCTGGGCCTGGCCAGGGTGTGTGGAAAGCTTTGCTTTCTCCATTGCCTCGGGCAACCCTGGCCTGCTCTCTCCAGCTCCGTTCTGCTGCCATTCTGTTTGAATTTGTTTACCTTCTATAGTTGAAACTTTGTAGCTTGAGTGGAGGCTTAGGCCTGGCAAGGGCATGTGGAAAGCTTGGCTTCCTCTGTTGCCTGGGAAACCTTGCTCTCTGTGTCTGTAGCCATCTTGGTTGGGTTTATTTGCATACTTACCCTGATTGGCTGGTGGGCATGGTTTGGGCTGGTGGGCGTGGCTTGGGCATAGCAAAGGTTCGGTCAATTTGCATATTACCCTTTCATTAGGTAGGATTCTCTGACATTCATTCTCTGTACTAGAGTTTGCTCTATGAGGGCAGGAACCATACCTATTCACCTACCAATTTATTCACCATCTAAAGCATGTCTGTTCATGAACAAATGAACAGCCTCCAAACTTGCCCCCTCCAGCAATCACAGCGAATCCCTTCACGGGCTTGGACCTTCTAACACATGATATGGCCAAAGGTATGGCTTTCATGGATGATAGGGCTGACATGGAAGAGAGAGAGATGATACCTTTCTATTTTTTCAACCTCAGTCCCCACATGATAATTGAACAAAACTTAGTCTCTTCTGTCCCTATCTCTTGCCATCCTCGCCGTTTTCCCCAAAACCAAACACACTCCAGACAATAATGGGAAGGTATACAATTTTGTTTTATTAAAGGGCACAATGTGAGAAATAGAGGTCGACCTCACAAAGAGAGGCATTGCAAAGAGGCATTGTCCTGTGTAAGTACTGCCTTTTTCTAGGTGTCTCCATCGCTCTCCTCCAGTGTCTTTCCCACACTGTTTGTCTATACTACCCAGGCTGTGCCACACCCCTCTTCCCCTGGAATTGCACCCTTTACAGAGAAGGAGGAGGTACACATGCCAACACTCCCTCCAGAGGATGGGGAATAGCTCTGGGCTCCGGTTGGGCCCTGGTGGGGGCTCCAGTTGCAGTCAGTCTCAATCGGATAAAGCTGTGGCTGATTACTGTCTACGACACTTACAAATGAGCTCACATTACAAAAGGATAACTCATGTTTTCCCTGAGATGCTGCAGTCCCTTTTTTTTTTTTTTTTTGTAAATGGAACTTTCCCCCTAGTATGTCTTTCACCCTATCCCTTGTAGGGCAGGGCATAACCCAGGCACTCAAATCTTTCTTATCCCTGGCATACCTGGTAAAAGTATAAAAGGCTCTCTCTTAGCCATTCAAGATGGCTGGGGTCAGTTTTATTAAATTTGTTCCAATCCCATTACCACCAAGGAATAAAGAGGAAGAGAGATAAAGCTAGGGGTTGTTGTCATTTTATTTTACAACATAATCTATAGTCTTCATAGCGCAGCTTAATTTCATTTCCTTTTCTCTTATGCTACAATAGTCACCAAGTGAAGTTATTTTTTAATGTGATGAAATCATATATTCCATTTTGAAAGTATATAATTTTCCTATTAGTTCTTAAGAACATATTAAATGCTGGCTCACTGAAAATACCACTAAAACAAACTGTTGACAAGACAAAGCTGATTTTATTGCTTTCCAAGGTGAGAGAATGCATTGCCTTGATAGAATCTTAATAGCTTCTTTGAGGGTGGAGGGCAAAGTTGGAATTTTTATGAGTTTTAGAAGTGTGGTTTAAGGTGGATCTCTCATTGTGGGAGCTTAATTAGGGCTGGATAGGACCATTCTATAACAGGTTAGGTTGGGTGATCACATGGAGGTGGAAGATTTTTAGGCAAGAATTTCAGAAGGTTTCAACGAGGGGGGGCGGGGAAGTGGCTATTGAAAAGATGAATGTTTGATATTAATTTAGATGTCTGTTTGGATGAGTGGAGGGATTTTCCTGAAGAAAAAAAAAAAAGCTATTTGTAAACTTTATCCTCTTGAGCAAAAGTTTCCTGGAATAGTAAAGGCATATTAGTGAAGACAGCTGAACAGCACAATTTTGTGAAGGTAGATTGTAACCTGTATGAGTGTGGATGATTTTGGTTCTCAAATGCACTAAAGTTTTAAGAATCCTGTTCAATTTGAATTAAGGATTCCAAAATTAGACTAATGGTTTAGGTTGAAAGAAATTAAAAAACTTGTGTAAGTCTAATAACCTTCAAAGCCAATATATTCATTCACTTAACATATCATTTTCTTTCTATTTACCTTTCCCTCTCTGTAGAAATTCTTTTTTTTTAAAATATATTTTATTGATTTTTTTACAGAGAGGAAGGGAGAGGGATAGAGAGTTAGAAACATCGATGAGAGAGAAGCATCGATCAGCTGCCTCTTGCACACCCCCCACTGGGGATGTGCCCGCAACCAAGGTAAATACCCTTGACCAGAATCGAACCCGGGACCCTTGAGTCCGCAGGCCGACACTCTATCCACTGAGCCAAACCGGTTTCGGCAGAAATTCTTGTTATAATCATGTCATTGTTGGTTAAAGTGAAATGTTGGTTGTGTTCATTCTGATATTTTAAAGATATTCTAGTACAATTAATTTTTTTTATAAAAAAAAACAAAAACATCTTGCTTGGATAGTAGAGTACCCTGGTTAGTGTAATTATGACATACTTAGACTAAAGTATGGAAAGAGGTATAATAATAGTTGAATATTGTACTAAATATCCCACCCAACTCCAAAAAGCAATTCAAGGCATCTAAGTTACTTTCCAACATCTGGAAAGGATCTGTATTTAATTTGTATAAATTATTATTATAGAATCTAGTACAACTGCTTGTACATGCTAGTTAACAGGTAAAATACATAAAAGATAACTTCAAAAGTTTACTTGCCTAATAAATGAGTGATAATTCAGAAGACTATTCTGGATGGTATAATATCAAAGAGACTTTATTGCACCAGTCATAACTATTACACATTTATTAATCTCCACTATTATTTTTTTTTGTTGCTACTTTCTTTTCACTTAATGGACTATGCTGGTAAAGGAGACTCAGAAATAGTTTGCTATCAGATTTGTATATGGCTACAATTGCTACAAATTGTATTTGTGAAGTTCATTTTTTCCTTCCATTGCTATTCATGTCCTTTTGTTGAATGATTTACCCATTACCCTAGAATTCTAGAAGATCTCTTAATTATGATGTTTTAAGTATCAATCTATACTCTGTTAATTAAATTAATGAAAAAAAATGGATCAATCGTTTTACAAATTTTCAATAGCTGAAAGAAATTACTGTGATTGAAATTCCAGACAGAATGAAGTTAGGAAGAAGGGAGAAAACTGTTTTGGAGAATATAATATTTCATAATTGTGGCTTCCTTTTTATTATTTGTTTCATATTAATTTCACTCTCTTTTTGTTGTTGTTGTTAGTGCTTACCCGATGATATTTTTCCATTAATTTTTTAGAGAGAGGGAAAGACAGAAACATCAATGTGAAAGAAACACATCCATTGGTTGCCTCCTGCACATGCCCCAACCGGAGCCAGGGTCTGGGAGGAGCCCACAACCAAGATACATGCCCTTTACTGGAATCCAACCCAGTACCCTTTTGTCTGCAGGCCGACACTCTATCCACTGAGCCAAACTGGCTAGGGCCACTCTCATTTTCTATAGATCCTCTTTGAAAACTCATAATGCCTTCACAAAGATGAGGTTTCCTTTTTCTCAGGGTTCTGAAAATAGCCACCCCTAAATCCATTTATATAAATATCCCAAACCTTAATTTCTAACTATTACTATACCTCTTTCTTATTACTCCACTAATGTATCTTCCTGATAAATCTGTTTTTCCCTCTATTCTCTTACATTTAGAATTAAATTGTGGTGGGGTTTTTGTTTTTAAGAAAAAAGAATAACATAATTTTTTATTGATTGTATTTCTCCTTGAATCTATTTTTTTTTTTAATTCTTGGTAAGAGAAACTTACAGCCCTTGCTTCAAGAATCATTAGCTCCAGAGATGGTCTAGAAGTCACGTGGAAGAAGAGTAAGCAGGGTTCCCTCAGGTTTGCTTCCTTCCACGATCCATCCTGCAAGCCAGGGTCATTTCTAAATTTTAAAAATGAATTTCACTGCTGCTTTAAAAGGTAGAGTAGACATGCCTTTTCCTAAAAACCCTGAAAATGCATGTAAACCAAACATAAGGACCCTTTCAAAGTTGGAGAGAAGAAAACATGGTGGTAAGTCCCTAGAGTTTTCTCTTTGCTTCATGTACCCCAGACTGGGTTCCAGAAGAGCCTGCAACCCAGATACACTTACAGGCAGAGACAAAAACAAAATAACCAAGACACCAGGAAAAGCCTGCACTTTCTAGGCAAAGAATCAGGAAACAGCAACCTAGCAAGACAGAAACAGTCTTAGGCATTAACTGCTCTCCTTCAGCCAAATGCCATAGGAAAAACACAAAACTGTGGCCCAGTGGGGAAATTAGATTTCCACCCTCAGCAGGTTGTAACAAGGTACCTCAACACCCTGCAAGGCGCTGTCACAAAATGCCAAGTTGGGAGCTGTGATTTACATCCCCACCAGGTGGTAACAAGGTGACTCCACCTGGAGCTGGGGTCAGAAGATGCCTAATGGAAGCAGGACTTTCACCACTGCTCACTGATAATGCGATGATGAATGCTCATTGTCAGAGAAAATGAGGCAATACCCTCCTGTGGTTTCAGTGAGGTCACCGGGGAGCAGTGCCCCTCCAGCTCCCAGACAGAGTTATGAGGAAGGAGTTGGTGGGGTTGAAGGAACCTGAACTCCCAGCCTCACTCAGCAATGAGAAGCCACTGAGTCACAGTGGAAATCTGGACTTCCACCCCGCTTTGCAGTAATGAAGCAGCAACCTACAACCCCTGCCAGAGCAGTTTCAAATGAAACCTGCTAAAACACAAAATGTAATAAGACACTGAGTCTTATAGCATAAAACATTAAATGTCCAAGTTTCAATGGAGAATCATTCTTCATACCAAGAATCAGGAATTTATTCACTTGAATGAGAAAGGTTAACAGACACCAACACCAAGACAATAGAGGTATTAGAATTATCTGACAAGAATTTTAAAGCAGGCATCATAAAAATGTTTCAATGAGGAATTATGAACACACTTGAAACAGATAAAAAATGGAAAGCCTTAGGAAGGAAAAAATATAAAGAATCAAATGGAAATCGAAGAACTAAAAAATACAATAACTTAAATAAAAAACTAAGCCCTAGCCAATTTGGCTCAGTGGTTAAGCATCGGCCTGCAGACTGAAGGGTCACGAGTTTGATTCCAGTCAAGCGCACTTCCTAGGTTTCGGTCTCCATCTCCGGCCCCAGTCAGGGCACATGCGGGAGGCATCTATGTGTCTCTCTCACACAGTGTTTCTTTCTCTGTCTCTCCCCCTTCCTTCCACTCTTTCTGAAAATCAATGGAAAAAAAAATATATCCTTGGGTGAGGATTAACAACAACAACAACAACAACAAAAAACTCTGAATGTTTGAGTTCAACAATAGAATAAAAGGGAACGAGGGTGGGGGAAATCAGTGGAATGTAAGATAGAGTATATATTATCCAGTCTGCAAATTAGAGAAAAAATAGACTGATAAAAAAATGAACACAGCCTCAGGGAACTATGAGACTATAACAAAAGATCTAACATTTATGCCAGAAAAAAGCAAAGGTTAAAAAAAATTTCTCAAAGAAATAATGACTGAAAACTTTCTAAATTTGCCAAGATATAAACCTACAAATTCAAGATACTGAGTAAACTCCAAAGAGTAAAAGTATAGAAATTCATACCAAGACAAATAATACTAGTCACCTTTATGAAAACCTACAATCAAAACCAAACTATATATATTAAAAAGTAGCAGTAGAGAAATGATACTTTATCTATAAAGAAAAAAAAAACAGGAATAAAAGAATATTTCTATTTAGGACCATAGAGGCTAAAAATAAGTAATTGGAAAGAAAAGCACTATTGACACAGAATTCTACATTCAGCAAATATATTCTTCAGAAATAAAGGATAAATCAAGCAATTCAAGATAAAAATAAAAAGAATTTGTCATCAGCAAAGAATTTTGTCATAAAAGAATGACAAAAGGAAGATCTCTAAGCAAAGAAGAAATGCTAAAAGAAGTAATCGTGAAACAAAAGGAAAGAGAGGAGAAGAGAGTAAAAATATGGGAAAATACAATAGATACTCATTTTCTTCTCAGGTTTCCTCAATAATATTTGATAGTTGAAGCAAAAATTATAACAGTCTGATATAGATCTAAATGAATATAGTGAAGCCTTTAATACAATCCTATTACACAAATCTATAAAAGTGATAAAATTGTTTAGAAATAATTATGCACAGGCACAAGTGCATGTAAAACTAAGGAAATCTGAAAAAATTAAAATCATATTAACACTAATTTTCTGTTTATGATATTGTACTATAAGTTAAGTAAGATGTTATTATTGGGGAAAACTGGGTGAAGGATATGTGGCATATTTTGTATTATTTACTGAATGGCATATGAATTTACAATTATCACAAAACAAAAATTTTAAATTAAAAAATGCATTTCTAAAATAGAAACTGGTAATAAAAAGCCCTCAAGGCTCAAGGAAAAAAAGGCAGATACTTACAAAATATAGAGGAAGAAATATTAGACTGCTAATACTGCTTAGCTTTATGTAGTAACTAGTGTGCTGGTGCTGGAGGCTAATTCCTGCAGGTCATAAATGCAAGAAGTTCATCAAAAGGTTGGTGGACCTTGAGCCTTCAGCAAGAGCTAAAGATACATATTATTGTCTATTGGAATGGCCGAAAGCATTTCCCCAAACCTGAATCTGCATATATTATTGCCTGTTACCAGACAGCTGAGGGTATTTCAATTTACATGTTATTACCTCCTGCTGGCCAAACAGCTGAACAGCTGTTTCCCCCAACCTGATAATGCCTACTGTATACTAAACCTTACCTTTGATATGTATATCTATTTTGCTATAGGGAAAAAATGTGGGAATAAAAAGAGCCCTGGGTCCAGAGATAGAGAGAATTTAGCTACTACAGCTAAGCTTCCTCTGGCTTCCCCATGGATTACAAATTTATATTATATCTCTAGCCTCTTTATTAATTTACAGGCAGCCCTTCTCCAGATTTCTGAACCCTTCTAGATGCTGGATATCACCCCGGCATTATGCTGGGATAGACAAAAATAAAAATGCTACCTAGAAAAGACATTTAGTAACTCAGGAAGGATCTTATAAGGTGGTCACAATTTGACTGATTTATCAGAGTACATGAAGGATTCTCATGTTTGCAAGTCCAGAATTATCAACCAACCAAAGCCTTCAGAATTTATCCATCTCTGCATACTGACATATTAATCTGACAAGAGACTAATATCTACATGAGCGGGAGCATGTAGGATCTCTTTCTCTGTTGACCCTCTCTCTTCAATCCTCTTCCTTTTTCTAAAGGTTCCTCTCCCAAGACCCCCAAACAAATGCCCCATCTTCATTTGGGAAACACATCTCCCTGTTTTGTGCTTGAATTCTGCAAGATGAATGCCTTCAACTAAATATTAATGGAGCTTAATGGACCTCACTCATCCCTAAAGGGGAAAATTAAACTGCAGTTTTATGAGGAAACAAGAATTGGCACTCTGGTTTCAGTTTAGTTTAAACTGAACTATGACTTCAATAATGGCTGAACTGTTCAGTTATTATTTCTTCATTAGAAAATAAGTACACCCCACTCAAGTGAGCATTAATTTTTCTTGGAGACCATATACTCAAGTCTCATATGAGGAAAGGAAAATTTCTCCCATTAATCTGACTTTGACCTGCCCTTTATAAAACAGCAACCTCTGCATTATTCTTATTAAGAACATCTGTTTCCTTCCTGGGGTTGACCTGTATTATGAAGACCACAACACTTTATAAATAACTCCTTCTTTAGCATCCAGTGCAAGTTCAATAAGCACTTCATTTTTAATTTCATTGAAAGTGGAAGAGGGGATGCAGAAGAAGAGTGTGTTCTATTATATAAACCTCAGACATTCTTATTCCTGCTTTGCTAAGCGTTACCTCTGCTTTATCTCTTACCCTACCTGTTATTTCTTTTATGTATTTTTATAATTGCAATTAATTAGTTAAGTATAGAATCAGTATTTTAATTATACTTGGAGGACAGAGACATGTCTATCTTGCGTATCTATCTGTTTCTAATGCCCATCACAGGCAAATAGCATGAACTCAATATTTATCAGGTGGATGGATAATGGATGGATGCATGGATGGAGAGGAAGATGGCAAATAACTTAAGATCTCTGTGCTTCAGTGATACCATAATATACACAGAAAACTTCAGAGCCCTTCCTTCCTTCTTCCCTCCCTCCCTCACTTCCTTCCTTCCTTCCTTCCTTCCTTTCTTCCTTCCTTCCTTCCTTCTTCCTTCCTTCCTTCCTTCCTTCCTTCTTCCTTCCTTCCTTCCTATCTGTCCATCCATCATCCTAGCTATATATTTAATCTGTATCATAGAACACAAGGGAAGATTAAGGTGGAGTGAAGGTTAAAAATAACCAGACTTTGCCCTGACTGGTTTGGCTCAGTGGATAGAGCATTGGCCTGCAGACTAGGGGGTCCCAGGTTTGATTCCAGTCAGGGGCACATGCCCAGGTTGTGGGCTCTATCCCCAGTGGGGGTTGTGCAGGAGGCAGCCGATTGATGATTCTCTCTCATCATTGATGTTTCTATCTTTATCTCCCTCTCCCTTTCTCTCTAAAATAAACAAAAACATATTTAAAAAAAACAACACACTTTGCTTATAAATGAGTTTTACCATAGCTTGTATAAAACTGTAGTAACATGCTCACCACAGTTAACATGTAAACTATAAAAAGAATGAAGGGGAACCAAAGAATTGTTCATGGTAACAATACTATTGTTATTAAAATTCTAATAGATTTCTTTCAAGTCTTTTTCTGTTAATAAAGTTGATTAAAATATCAAATATCAAGACTATTAAGAAGCAATCTCTAAAATAAGCCCTCAAGGAGATGATTAAACTCTAAAAGATGATTAAATTGATGTTAATTCAATTATTTAGTAGGTATAATACATTTTAAATAATATTTTTCCAATTATACAAGTGATCTCTATTATTATAGGGTATTTGGAAAATACAGAAAGTTAAAAGAAGAAAAAGAATCCTCCATAATTTCAATGCAACTTTTTCTGTACCTCCTTTTCAACACTTTTTCAGATGTTTATTATAACCATTGAGTTTTCTAAAGTATACTAGAGGCCCGGTGCACGAAATTCGTGCGTGTGTGTGTGTGTGTGTGTGTGTGTGTGTGTGTGTGTCTCAGCCCAACCTGCACCCTCTCCAATCTGGGACCCCTTGGGGGATGTCCGACTGCCTGTTTAGGCCCGATCCATAGGATCGGGCCTAAACAGGCAGTCGGACATCCCTTTCACAATCTAGGACTGCTGGCTCCCAACTACTTGCCTGCCTGCCTTCCTGATTGCCCATAACCGCTATGCCTGCCAGCCTGATCACCCCCTAACCACTTCCCTGCCAGCTCCTGATACCCCGGTCACCCCCAAATGCCCTCCCTTGCATATTCCCTCTTTATTAGATAGGGTTTTTTCTTTAGCATATTGGACAGTCCTAACTGTTTTGGCTCAGTGGATGTATGAAGCATTGGCCTGCAGAATCAAGGGTCCCAGGTTCGATTCTGGTCAAGGGCATGTATCTTGGTTGGGGGCACATACCCAGTGGGGAGTGTGCAGGAGGCAGCTGATCAATGTTTCTCTCTCATAGATGTTTCTAGCTCTCTATCCCTTTCCCTTCCTCTCTGTAAAAAATCAATAAAATATATATTATAAAAAAAAGAAACATTTAAGATTCCTCCATATCTGCCTGGCTGGTGTGACTCAATGGTTGGGACTCCAAGCTGCCACCGCTGGCAGGGGATGGGGCCCTGGCCAGGCTGAGACCCCAGCCCAGGCTGCTGCCTCAGCCCAGCCAAGCTGAGACCCCTGCCCAGGCTGCCATCTCAGCCTGGCTGTGGATAGTCTGGTGGGGGTGTGCCTCTCCAGCCCAGGCTGCCTTCACTGGCCTGAAGATAGCTTGGTGGGGGTGCACCGCCCTGCCGCTGCTGCTGGCTGGGTGCTGCTGCAGTTGGGTGCCCGGCCCTGCAGGAATTAGACCCCAGCCCAAGCTGTCCTCATGGCCAGGGGATCCTGCAGCTTGGGTGCGGGGCCCTGGCGGTCTGAGACCCCAGCCCAAGCAGCTCGGCTTGGGGGCAAGGTCCTGGTGGCCTGAGACCCCCAGCCCAAGCCAGCGTGGCTTGCGAGCCATCATGCGGCTTGGGGGGTCCCAGCCCAAGCCTGTGCAGCTTGCCAGGGATCACTTGCATGGCTTGGGGGCGTGGCCCTGGCGGCCTGAGACCCCAGCCCAAACTGGCGCAGCTTGAGAGCCATCGCGCTTGGGGGCGAGGCCTGGCGGCCTGAGACCCCAGCCCAAACTGGTGTGGCTTGCGAGCCATCGTGCGGCTTGGGGGCGTGGCCCTGGCGGCCTGAGACCCCCCCAGCCCAAGCCGGCTCGGCTTGCCAGGGATCACTCAAGAGTCTCCGCTCCCAGCTCCTCCTGCCAGCCCGATTGGCCACCCCGAGTCCCACCCCTGGGCCTCCTGCTGGCCCAATCGTGGGCGTAGAGGAGTGATGGTTAAGTTGCATACTTCCCTTTTATTATGTAGGACTAGTAGCCCGTTTGCATGAAGATTCGTGCAATAGACCTTCATTCACCTGGCTGCCTGCACCAGTTTTCTGCCGGCACCGGGGACCCAGGCCTTGGCTGTGGCCACCGCCTTCTGCCTTTTTCAGGGTCGGGGCTTGGCCCCGGGCAGTGGCCTTGGGCTCGGCCGCACCCAACATCCCTGCTAAGGATCGCAGGAGCCGACCCCCAGTGGTTTCCTGCTATCCGTGCAGGCTCCCCGCTGGTGCCCAAGGCCGGGAAAGCCTCCGCCCGAGGCTTTCCCGGCCTTGGGCTCCGCCACACCCCAACGTCTCTGCAACGGTTTCCTGGTGGGCATGGTTGGTGGGCGTGGCTTGGTTGGTGGGCGTGGTTTGGGCATAGCGAAGGTGCGGTCAATTTGCATATTGTCTATTATAAGGTAAGATAAAAATTTTAATATTTATTACTTTTTGTAGTATAAGGTAAATATAAAATGTAATTATACACATTTCCTCAGCTATTAAACATTCTCTGTAATCATTTCATTTGAAGAATAATCTACCAGGCTTTTTTTTTTGTTCTGTTTGTTTTTTAATCCTCACCAGAGAATATGTTTTCACTGATTTTAGAGAAAGAGGAAAGGAGAGGGAGAAAGAAAGAGAGAGAGCGAGAGAGAGAAAATCATTGATTGGTTGCCTCCTGTACCGCCCCCTACTGGGTATCTAACCCCTAACCTAGGTATGTGCCCTGACCACGAATTGAACCCACTACTTTTGGGTGTGGGAAGAAGCTCCAACCAAGTGAGCTGCCTTGCCAGGGCAATAATCTCCTGTTTTAATGTGCCACAGTTAAGATAACTATATTGTTGAATATTTGGGTATATATATTTTTTCACTATTGTGAAGTGATAATTTTACTCTTTGATTTAGGATTTTTATCAATTCTGATTTTTTCCTTACAATAAATTCTTATACTTTGAATTATAGATCAAAAAGTAAAATTAATTTTTTTAATTTGGGCTAATAATATACTTTCATATGTTTAAATATTATAGACATGTGCCCTGGCAGGTGCTCAGTGGTTAGAGTGTCAGCCTGTGGACCAAAGGGTTGCAGGTTCAATTCCTGGTCAAGGGCACCTAACTCAGTTGCAGGTTCTCCAGCCCTAGTAGGTGTGCGTGCCAGAAGCAACTAATGGATGTGTCTCTTTCCTTCCTCCCTCCCTTACACTCTTTCTAGAAATCAATGGAAAAAATATCCTCTGGTGAGGATTAAAAAAAATTTATAGGCATGTATAAAGAAAAAAATCTTCTTGTAATTTCAAATTTTATCCCACAGGTCTCACAGCTAAGCACTGTTAATAATTTGGTATGCATCCTTCCAGATTTTATATAAAAGTCTGCTCTTCATGTACCTGATTCCTATTTAACATCAAAATACAAGAAGGCAATGAAAATTATTGAATACCATTGGAAAAATATACAATAGTTATATATGTTAATAGTAAAAGTATAGACTCTCTAGCTATAAAAACTGATTCTTTGATTTTATTCTTATGGAGAATTTCTTAAACATAAACAATATTGTTGAGTTGGTTTTTCTTTGAATTGATTTTTCCTCCTAGGAGAATATATTTTGAGTATATGAGGCAGGGAAGAGATCAAGCCATTAAGATTATTTTCTTTCTTATTCAAAACATATGTACATTCTCCTGACTCCTAAAATTTATTCAATGTAAATTTTTATTAAGCAAAGATAACCTTAACCAAAATATCTTTTATGTCAGCATCTACAGTTCTAATTTATATACTAGCTTTATATTATGAAAAATAAATATTATCTGTTTTGTGATTTTATAATTTATTTCTCACTAATGATGTTGTGTTTATGTTTTTCTGTTTTCTTTTTCCACATAGTAATGCATGGTTAAAAGGTTTATCTTTTATATTGTTCACTTTAGGGAGCTAGCACTGTATGGATTTGTGGTAGTAGTGGTGGTTTTTGCTTTTCTCTTTATCTTTTTCCCTTTAGTTCCCTTTTTCAAATCTTTTGTCAACTTTTCTAATTTATTGATCTCACTATTAGTTCAATGTTTTTAAATATTTCCTCTTCATTGATACAAATTTTAAAACTATGAACTTTCTTCTGTTACAGATTTGGCAATGTTTTATGGGTTTTGACATATAGCATTTTCATTGATATTCATTTCAAAATGTCTCTTATTTCATTTTTATTTCCACTTCAAGGGTTAGAGTAGTTTCTTTGCTCTTATTATATTTTATTTCTAAGTGATTATATTCAGAGGACTCTCATTATAACCTATAGAATGTTTTACTGTGAAATTATCAAATTTTCTAGTTCTCTAATACATGATCAGCTTTTTCATATATTTTCCATGAATATTTGAAAATAATATATATTCTTTGGGTTTGGACTCCAATAAATCTATATTAAAATTCCTCTGTACCTTTTTATACTTGTCAACTTCATCCATGAAATCCTGAAAGAGATATATTAACTCTTGCACTCTGGCTGTGGTTTGGTTGAATCTAAGAAAACGTATATCTAGATAGATAATATCATTGGATATATACCTCAAAGATTACATCTTATGTTTACTGAGAACAAATATGTCTTCATATGATTTAATCTATCACCCTCTACTTTTCTGAACCATCACTGTGTTTTTCAGCGTCATATTTAGCAGTGAACCTGGGTTGGAGTTCTGTCTTCTCTATTATTATTAAGACTTCAGACTATTTTTTTAAACTTTTTTGTTAATTCTCACATGAGGATATTTTTTCCATTGATTTTTTTTTAAGAGAGAATAGGAGGGAGGGGGGAGACAGAGAGAGAAAAACATCAATTGGTTGACTCCTGCACTTGCCCAACCAGGGCCAAGGATCAAACCTGCAACTGAGATATGTGCCCTTGGCCAGAATCGAACCCTCGACCCTTGGGTCCATGGGCCAATGTTCTATCCACTGAGCCATACTAGCTAGGGCTTATTTAAACTTTTTGATCTTTAGTTTCCCTGTATGTAAAACCTAGGTAATAATAGTCCTTCTTATCTTAATACATTGTTATTAGGAGCAAATGAAAGCCAATAATGTAAAAGTGTTTGAAAGTATTTTCAAATATGAAATATAATTTGTTTGTTATTATTACTTTGTAAGTTTCAGAGCTGCGGTTGATATTTCTCTTAGATTGCAATTGGCTAGCTTAAAAGGGTAAAATATTAAGTCTGAGAAAATTTTTAAAAATTTGTTCTGAGGTATGAACCTGGACAAAAATTGTTAAAGCCATTTTTATGAAATGTTTCCTTAAAACACATCTATAATGGATGTTAACTCTTTAGCTTTCTTAAACATTTATTTTATTAAACTGTTTTGTTCACCACAATATCATGAAAGAAAAGTGAATTGCCACTCATAATTTTAGGAACATATTGTGCTATTTTTCATAACTAGAGCATTGAATGTGAATCTTCTTCAAAGTTCATTTTATCCCCTAAATTAACTTTAGTGTGTTTGTTTTGGAACACCATGCTCTTATATGTGAGTCAAGGGGCATATAGTCTCTTTATTGGAAAATAAAGAACAGATGTGTAGTTTAGATAAATACACATAAACATGTGAAGGTCAAGAGTAGGTGACTCATTGTTTTCACCAAATTGTGAAAGGGATATGAATAATTTCCTTAGAGGAAATTTAATCCTTGATAGAGTTACATCAAAGAAACCAATACTTTATTTTACTTGATAAGCATAAAAGGATCTCACAAAAATACAGGTTTCTTCTTTGAGTTGTTCATAATTCTCTGGAAGACCACATGATGAAGAAAATGTGTGGAAAGCCAGGCCATGTACTAAACACACATGTCAACAGAGATTCATATTAACTAAGAATAGGAACTTCTTAAATATACTTCCCCTTTAATTCTTCGAATATTCAATTCACTGTGCATAAGAAGATGTAGATAACTTGGCTTAGTTGATTGTTTTACTTCTTTGGTCTTTAAATATCAAAACTCTCAGTTGGAATCCCTTGAAATTGAAGCAAGGCAACTAGCCTTTAATAATATAAAAATAATGAAAACATGAGTTCCTGAAAACTTTTTAAATCTCTTTCATTATGTTGTCTTTCTTTTTTTTTTTAATGTTTTTATTGATTTTTAGAGAGAGAGACAGGGAGAGAGAGAAATATCAACAGGAAAGAGAAACATTGATAGGCTGCCCCAGACCAGGGATTGAGCCCAAAACCTGGGCCTGTGCCCTGACCAGGAATTGAGCCAGCAACGTTTCAGTGCATGGGCCAATGCCCAACCAACTGCACCACACTGGCCAGGGCTATTTTATCTTTCTTTGCTATAAATGTCCACATTGATCAATTCAAGAGTTTTCTGGGTGACAGAGCACGCCTTAAAGCTGAAAAGGTGCACTCATCTTGTCTTCAGAGAAAATTACGTTTACCCTTTCCTAACAGAGGCTAAATCTTTTCTGTATCCACCACATTTATTTCCACAGCTGTTAGAAAACCATTCCAAACTTTAAATTCTTGCATCTAGACTCCTGAAACACCTTCCTTATTAGTGGTGAACTACATCAAAAAATAATACAAGAGCAAGAATATTATTCTTAGGTTCATTTAGCTCTCATTAGAATATTTATTTATTTATTAATTTAGTAATCCACCACTTAATCCTCATACATATGTTAAGAGTTCTGCTAGGTGCCTAGAGAAATGAACATAATATTGTTAAAAAGTCCTGTTTGGGGACCCTGCAGGATCTCAGACCATAGTGCAAGGGAGACATGTAAACAAACTATTACAAAATGATGTGATAAGGAGTGAAATGGATGTACTCCAAGACATTAAGAGAGCACCAGAAAGGAAATGCAGATTGGTATCTGCTTTAAGCACCATTCTGATCTGGCCTCTGGAACACAGTCTGAGACCTGTGGCACTTGGTGAATAATAAATGCATGGATGGATACATGAATGCACGGATGGATGGGTTAAGGGTGGATTCCTAAAAGAAAAAGAAATCCAGTTATAGATTGAAGACTATAAAAGTATACACGAGAGAGAGATTTTTCCTGTGGATAGGATACTATACAGAAATGAAATCGCATTTTCATTAGCATGTTCAGGGCACTGACAAGTAGTGATGGCACAGTGTGATGAAGAGGAGTGTTCGGTAAAATGACAGGGCATGAGATTGGGGAGGTTAAGAGAAACTAGACCATGAAAGGCTTTTTGTACATCACTAAGAAATGTGGTCTTGGTGGTTAGTAATAATAAAAAAAAACACTAAAGATTTTTAAGTAGGAAATTGATATGATCTGATTTGCCAAGTGAGAGGAGAGAGCTATAGGGAAGCAAAGCCTTTGGGAGTGGTGGTTGAAATTGTAGCCTCTGGAATCCAAGTTGATAGAATGTACACTTTCTCCTTACAGAATTCCTTAGGGATTCCAATCATCTTGAGAGGAAGTATAGTATAGTAGCCAAGACCAATCTTACTGGGCCAGACTGTCTAGGCTTGAATCCTGGCTCTGCCACTTACCAGCTGTGTGACCGTGGACAGGCTGCTTAGCCACTCTGGGCCTCAGTTTCCTTTTCTGAAAATGGGGATGAAACAGGAGTGTTTGCATCATAAAGGTGATTGTCATAAGGATTAAATAAATTCGTTTATAAAGTTCTCAGAAAAGTGGCAATACTGTTTGTTAAATTTGTTCAATTTTATATATTAATCCACAACTCTTTGGTCTAAAATTATACATGTGGTTTAATTTTCTGTTTTTATTTCTATAAAACCAGACATATATATTTTTTATTTTCTGTGAACTTAGAGTTGTCTAATTTTTAACATATGATGATAGTATCTGATTCTAAAGTGGGTTATGAGATAAATCAACCAATAGAACACACAAAAATGTAGATGCTCAAGATCATATTAAATATTTCTTCCCACTGTGCATGTAAGAGCTCCAGAGAGAATTTGTGAGAAAGATCTTAGAGAAAGTGTGGTTGGTGTGCAGTGAGCCACCCACCACCACCCACGAGGAGGAATAGTGTGAGCTGCCTCCCCCACCTCAACTTCCAAGGGACCATTGGGAGAGCTTCACATGTGTCCCTTGTATTGAGGGATTTCACCAACTTGGGTTTGAATCCTGCTGAAAATTGCAAAAGGCAGAGGAAAGGCTTGCCAGCTCCACCAACAACAGAAGTGAGAAAAGGGGCTGTTGTGTTGAGCTCAAAGAATGTGTCAGTACAAAGGAAAGAACTGATTCCCATAGTCAGGACAGGGACCACAGGTAAGAAAGAGCCACAGTGGAGGCATGTTGACAAACAGGCCTCTGAGAGGCAAGTTCAAGGTGAAGCAGGAAAATGAGGAGCATTCCTTATCTACATCTAAGGAATTGCCAGAACAAGATCTCCAGCAATGGGAGGGGTCCCATCTCTCAGTCAAAAAGTGGATTTGAACCCTAGCATGAAGATGGCTTATACTAGTAAGAGCAAGAACTTTCCAACCCCCTAACCCCCTCACTTCCCACAGCCCAGCCTCAGCGCATTGGACCATAGGATTAGTGAGTTGAAAAAGAGAATCAAAGAAGGAGGTAGCCCAGGTCTCCCAACCCCAGCAGAAGTTGAACACATTAACCACTACGTATATATGAGACCAGGTACTTTAAGTACCAAAACGAGACAATGTTGTGACTTAAAGTGGCTTGTGTTCTGCAAAGTCATGTAACCGCCCCTTGTCATGCACAGGCAGGGGAAATTTAGCTCACTGAGAACTAACAGACCAGTGAGAGAAGGAAATAAATTTGCTCTGTAAATTGCATCCCACAAATTGTACTTGTTCAGGGTACTGGTTTCAGTTTTTTTATTCTGTCTTCTGTTTTATCCATTTGCACATTTCACTTCAAACAAACCAACTCGCTCTGTACATCACTCAGTGATTTTATTTCCAGACCTTTCTCATGCCTTCTCTCCAACTGACAGGAAAGCACTCATCACATTCAGGGCTTCCTACAAACACCTATTATTCCAGTGATGACAACAATCCTTTGATCACCAGTCCTCAATCTGCCATCTTGGACAGATTTCAGAGAGTCTTTGAACCCCTGAAATTGTCCCCCAACGTTTAAATAAATGTGTATTCGTACTTTGTTTTCTGATGACAAATTTACAGCTTTTGCCAGATTCTCAGGAGAGAACTAGAAGAGAAACAAGAGGTAAAGAAAATCCGTCTTCATTCTCAAAAGCCTTCCTCTCTTAGAGCTGAGATAAATTAGAAACATGCATGTCCAGGTCTGTACAAAATTGTGAAGAAGGTGAAGTTTCCTTCTCTGATATTACTATCTGTAAGGTCTCTGTTCTTTTCTTTCCTCCCATCTTTTAACCCTCTAGTAAGAGAAAGTATTAGTACCAGGCCTATATTCCTTAAGATGGTGATGCACCTCTTCCAGAAGTCCTCATTTAAGCATTTCATTCTCATGAACCAATTTCCAGGTTAGGAAATGGGGGACACCTTTCATGGTTGTTTGTGGAGATTCCTATATCTCTGAAAGTGAAATATGTAGATTGTGCCTTGGCAAATTATCCTATCTAATAAAAGAGTAATATGCAAATTGACCATCACTCCAAGACACAAGATGGCCATCCCCACGTGGTCAAAGATGGCCGCCACAAGATGGCCAGCAGGGGAGGGCAGTTGTGGACAGTTAGGAGTGACCAGGCCAGCAGAGGAGGGCAGCTGGGAGTGGCCAGGCCAGCAGAGGAGGGCAATTGGGGGAGACCAGGCCAGCAAGGGAGGGCAGTTGAGGGGGACCCAGGCCTGCAGGGGAGGGAAGTTGGGGGGGGACCAGGTCGGCAGGGGAGGGCTGTTGGGGGGGACCAGGACTGCAGGGGAGGGAAGTTGGAGGGGGTAGGACTTCAGAGGAGAGCAGTTGGGGGGGACAAGGCCTGCAGGGGAGGGCAGTTGGGGGAGACCAGGCCAGCAGAGGAGGGCAGTTGGGGGGAACCAGGCCTGCAGGGGAGGACAATTTGGGGGGGACCCAGGCCTGCAGGGGAGGGCAGTTGGGGGGGACCCAGGCCTGCAGGGGAGGGCAGTTGGAGGGGACCAGGCTGGCAGGGGAGGGCCAGTTGGGGGGGGCCAGGCCTGCAGGGGAGGACCATTGGGGGGGATCCAGGCCTGCAGGGGAGGGCAGTTAGGGGGGACCAGGCCAGCAGGGGAGGGCAGTTGGGGGGGACCAGGCTGGCAGGGGAGGGCAGTTAGGGGCAATCGGGCTGCCAGGGGAGAAGTTAGGCGTCAATCAGGCTGGCAGGGGAGTGGTTAGGGGGTGATCAGGCTGGCAGGCAGAAGTGGTTAGGAGCAATCAGGCAGAGGCAGGCGAGCGGTTGGGAGCCAGCAGTCCTCGATTGTGAGAGGGATGTCCTACTGCCTGTTTAGGCCCGATCCCACTGGGATCGGGCCTAAATGGGCAGTACAATATCCCACAAGGAGTCCCAGATTGGAGAGAGTGCAGGCTGGGCTGCAGGACACCCCCCCACACCCATGCACAAATTTCGTGCACCGGGCCTCTAGTAGAATATATTTGTTTTCAGTTGTTATTACAAATACACATTTAATTACATGCACATGTATGCATATACAAATTTAAGTGTTTAAATTTATATATATTCTTGCCCTAACTGGTTTGGCTCAGTGGATAGAGTGTCAGCCTACAGACTGAAGGGTCCCAGGTTTGATTCCAGTCAAGGGCATGTACCTTGGTTGCGGGCACATCCCCAGTAGGGGGTGTGCAGGAGGCAGCTGGTCAATGTTTCTCTCTCATCGATATTTCTAACTCTCTATCCCTCTCCCTTCCTCTCTGTAAAAAAATCAATAAAATATATTTTTTAAATTTATACATATTCTTGATCATACATGGTGTTCATCACAGAGCAGCTGAGTAAATGCTTCATTATGGGGACACTGGTTGAGTTCTAGAAACTGAACCTAATGAATGCCAGTGATTGTCTGATTTCCACTGATGATGGGTCCTTCCATGTTCTTCCTCTCTTGTGATGTTTTCGAGCTATCACTCTGAAAATTTCATTCATTTTCTTCTTCCTTTAGCTCTTCTCTAGGATTTTGAATGTTTCTCAGAGTTAGAGCAGTTATCTCTGGCAGCCCTTGATTGTGAGTAAAAATTAAAAGGTTCTCAAGGTGCTTTAAGTTCCAATCACTGACCCTTTTCCCTACAGAAAAAGAATAGAGGTGACTTCATTTAAACAGCAGCTAAATCTATTAGCTTCAATTTATAATTTTATATAAATGCCAATGAATATTTATTAATAAAGAGAAGGGTTTCTAGAGGGAACAGTAGAAAATTTAAACAGTTATTTATAGATTTCCAGATGTTTTCTGACTCCCTGTGTCCTACTCACGGAGTGTAAAATTATCATGCTGAGGTGTCCTCTTTCCAGCAGTGCAGAGTCCTGCCTCTGGTAGAGAAAAACATCTCTTCTGCTCCAGTGATGATTCCTTTGAAATCCACAAATAGACATCTCACACTGTCAAGATCTGGAGAAAGTGCAGAAAGAAGAGAGACTTAAGGTGAAAGTAGAGAAATATTTTTACGTTGAATTATAATCAAATTGTGAAGACCCAACCTAAATTAATTTGCAGAAAGTTTTCTTTGATCTGATAAAGTCAATATTTTAAAAAAGATAATCTGAGTAAGTGCAGTAACTAGAATTTTACCACTAGCCAGGTGTTGAAATTGACAGGATTGGTTTGGGGGTCACAAGTTGAGTGAATGGACACGGTGAAATTAAGCCTTTCAAGCTGACTTGAGGTGTTTGGTAGGACTTGGTGCATATTACATCTACTGAGGTGTGTGGCTGTGTGAGGCCCCATAGGTATGGTTAGACTCATGTTCATTCCAGGACCACCTGCCTTCTTAGTCAGTATACTTTCACCTGCCTCTTGGGAACAGCCTTTAGCTCACATCCTGGCTCCTCCCTACCTGGCCTCTGGGCTGACATTCTTTTCAATACTTTCTAGACATTTGAACTTTCAGCTATATTTCTTACTGTCCGAACGCTATGTTTGTTTATAATGTAGGTTAAGGTTCTAAGTTTATTTTCTCCCATAAGCATATTTAGTTGTTCAATCACATTTATTGAAAAGAATGGCTCCTCTTTTTCCCCAAAAATAAATGTACATGATTTGCTTTTAGTTCTGATACATAATCTTTGAACAAAATTCAACACAATAAAATTAGTGTTCCCCTAAAATCTCTCTCTGGCAAGAGACAACTATTAATATTTATTATATGTCCTATAAGTTTGCATTATTTCTATATTTATGCGAGTATCTTTATTCAAACATGCACACAAATGCAAGACAATATAGCTAAGTGGTTTTAAAAAAAAGCATGTCCATTTGTCTAGAGACAATTTGCCCAGGTTTAAATCTCATCTGTAAATTATAGGTAACATAACCTCTCTGAGTTTCTCTTTTCATATCTGTAATTGAGAAAATAATATCTACTTCATAAGGTTGTTTTTAAAATCAATTTAGAAAAGCACCTAGGTCCTAGGAAAATGCCTAATATATGGTAAAAAATGTGCGAATATTTGTCATTAGTACACTATAAAATATTAACTGCTTTGTCACTTACCAGTAATTCATAGATCCTTTCCTGTAATATTAGAGACTTGCCTTATTCTTAAAAATACCTATTCTGTTCTATTCTATTTACTCTAATAAGCCTATTCCATATTCTATTGAATGTCCATACCTAAAATTTAGGTACATCAGTAACACCAACACCATGTTGTTTAATTCCTGTGTCTTTTCACTATATTTCTAATACCAGGTTGGGCAAGTCATATTTATTCACTCATTCATGTAACTAGTAATTATTGTGCACTTAGTTTCGTTGAGATTGTTATTTGCACTTCAGATACACTGATGAGCAAGAAAAAAATAGAAAAGTTTATAATTGTTTTTATTGATTTGTTTTTTTATTTAAAATTTAAACATAATTTATAACTGGAGACAATGGCAATTGTATTAAAATTATATCACTTTGAAGCACTATTGAGATCTTTCCACTATTGCATGGGAGCATTCTATATCTCTCCATTTCAAATTTGTTGCCATGAAGTTATCCACTGTGTATCCTTAATTCTTTTCACTCCTCTACACATTTCCAGTTGTAAAATTTTTCTACTTTTATAAATTTTATCATAATACTTTATATTTGCATTTAGTTTCATTTTATTTTGGTCAGACTTTTCAGTGGTTTCTCTATTTTCAAAGAACTCGTTTTTTGTTGTTGTTGTTGTTTTTACCAAGTATATATTTTAACATTTAGGTACTGATGGCTTCAACATAGAAAAGGTAATTAATTGGCTCATGTACCCAAACTCCAGGTGGAGTCTTCCTCTCTTTCTGCCAAGTTTACCTGAGCCTCTCTCTGCACACCGATTTCAATCTCTGAAAGGACCTTATGCCACACGGTTGAGATATGGCTGTCAGCAGCTCTAGCCTTACTTCATATCCACTTGTTGACCTGCCCACCATGCACACACCTGATATTAAAAATAAAACTTCCAGGGATACCTTGATTGGCTTGGTTCACACAATCAACAATTAACAATTGTTAAACCAGAGAGTCAAAATCATTTTAAAAAAATGATTATTTGGAAACACTTTTCTAGGGAGGGGAAGAGAAAGCAATTCTTCAAAGAGAGTAATGGATTTTGTAAGGACATGACCACTGGAAGAATCAGTGTGAGGAGTTTTATAGTCAATTTAGTGCCTGATAATG
This sequence comes from Cnephaeus nilssonii, assembly GCF_951640355.1. Lineage (NCBI taxonomy): Eukaryota > Metazoa > Chordata > Mammalia > Chiroptera > Vespertilionidae > Cnephaeus > Cnephaeus nilssonii. Next base: position 59,065,368 of record NC_137079.1, on the reverse strand, counting down.
ATATCTCTTTCACAGGTTATGTGAATTAAATGTGGGCATATGCTGTGCAAGTAGTAAAGTAATATATAAAATCCCAACCTCTATTTCTTCCAATATGGTATTCATGGAAATTTTTTAAAAGCTCAGAAAAAGATTTCAGAGGAGAGAAGACTGCTTTGCCTGGGGGAGAAAAGAAGCTGCTTGTCTGCGGTTTCTTGCGACTTGAGAGCAAATCACCAGCTGCTACAAGTGGGAAAATGAAGAACCCCCAGGAGCGTGGTCTGGCCCGTCAGGATGATGATGGCTCAGCGACTCTGCTCCTAGTCCAGTAGACACCGTCTGCTCTGCAGTTGTCCCCAAAGTCCAGGAATGTTATGAACATGATACCAATGACATCACATGGCTGGACTCTAAGTGAGGAAATGCTTGTTTGTATATGAGTAGATGCTCTTTGTAATTAAATATCTTTTAAAATCGTTTCCTAACAATGGTAAGAAGACATTGGATCATTACCTTCCCATCTCCATGCGGCAATATTCCCGAGGGTGCTGTGACAGAGGAAATATGCCAGTAAAAGTAATTTTCTAAACAATTCTCCAAAGGAAATCAAGGCAAGGACATACTTAACAAAAGTGTGTCATGCCTTATAATGTAAAGCTGAAATTCTGGCCTATATTTCCAAGATGGTTTCATGAAAAAAAAGGACTATATCCTGACAGACTGCAAAAGAACACACAGAAATGTCCTTCTCTCCCCTTCTCCAACGAGAAAGAAAACTCCAGCCTCATGAAACAATCAAATTTGAAAACAAACCATTTTTAAATTGAGCTTTTGTTTTCTAATGAAAAGTGGTAAGCATAGGTAACCACAATTTGTACGTAGAAGGTAATAAAAATCTTCATGTAAATGGTGGCCTTATTATATCTAGTAAATATGTTTTTAAATATTCTGCTATTTACATCTTTCTTTTTTGCTGTAGTTCTTTGGAGCAAATCAGTTTCCAAATACCAGACCAACATTTAACCAAATACTATTAATATATATATAGGGTATCCCCAAAAATGTATACACACACTTTAATAGCAGACAGTTCAATTTTGAAAATGAAATGTATTTTAATAAACACCATCTTTATAATTATTCAAAGTGTGTGTATACATTTTTGGGACACACTATAGTAGGAGAGTGCCCCCTCACCATCACCCCCAGAGAGATTTGAAGGCGAAGGCTATTGCCAGATTTAAGAGAAAAGTCTCCATTTTAGTTGGCCTTTTAATATTAGTCTTTCTTTTTGAATCATTAATGACATTTTTATTAAAATTTTTTAGAAAGAAAGATGGGTATTTGTAGGTAAGGAAATTCTATATAAAGGCACAGGTTGAAATATGAAAGGATAGGTTGAAATTGGGGAGCTGAATGAGGATGGTAAATACCAGCATCCCTTACTAATGAAAGGTGCCCAGAAATCATTATTTGATGCCCAGCACCTCCCAGCCATGGGTGGTCTGGGAACAATAGTTATAAATCTGTCCCCACAGAAAGTAATCACTAACGCTTAGTACAAATAGTGCAAAAATACCTGCTGTCCTGTTTTCCTCTGAGAACCAGTGAAATTTGAGACTGTTCCTATGTTCAGACCAGACAACTTCCTCTTACCTATTAATAAATGTGCAGCCCTAACCGGTTTGACTCAGTGGATAGAGCGTCAGTCTGCGGACTGAAGGGTCCCAGGTTCGATTCCGGTCAAGAGCATGTACCTTGGTTGCGGGCACATCCCCAGTAGAGGGTGTGCAGGAGGCAGCTTATCAATGTTTCTCTCTCATCGATGTTTCTAACTCTCTATCCCTCTCCCTTCCTCTCTGTAAAAAATCAATAAAATATATTTAAAAATAAATTTGCAATAAACTAAAATGCTCACACAACCACATACCAGTATCAAGATGAGGAAACTTCTGAATTTCTAGCCTACTTTTAAAGATTAGACTTCAAAATTTGCTTGGATTCTCCCCTCTTTTCTGTTATCTCCATGAAACAGAAATGTTAGCTGAGTTAAAAGTATTATATGTGACATTGTCCCATTAGTCATTTTAGTACCTGCCTCACCTGATGTCAGCACAGGACTTTTCTTCCTTATTCTCTGTCATCGGCTCCAGAATTTTAGCCATCAGTCAAAAACACACCATGGTTCTTGGCAACCCTAAGGCCCAGATGCTGAATAATTTTTAAGTTAACTCATTGCTAATGTTATGCTCTTACCAACACTTGGGAAGCAATCTGTGGCTGTAAAACCTGCTTGGGGGACAGTTACTGTGGAACTAAGTGTAAATAGTGGTGGCAGGCGTAGCAATGTGCAGTTGTGATCACTCTGACTGTTGTGCATACAGAGTGCGATTCACTCAGTGCTTTTACTGCCAATGGGTGATTTCTCAAGTATGTGTATGTTGAGCACTCACATAAGTAAGTCGATGCTTCTTGAGAGAAATGAAGTAGTTCCTCCAGAACTAAAACTTCTTCAGAACAGAAAGTAGAAAGCAATCATGCCTTTGAGGTCTATTTCCTCATTTGTTTATTCTTACAACTGGGTTTACAATACTACCTTAAATGTGTAACTTTAATGTTTTATACTTTCACTAGAGGCCCGGTGCACGAAATTCATGCACAGGTAGGGTCCCTAGGCCTGGCCAGTGATCAGAGCTGATCTGTGGCATGACCAGCAAGATTATCAGGGGGCCCCCGCTGGCACCCACCTTGGCCGGCTTGGTGCTGCCAGCTCGCCATCCCCCCCCAATTGCCCCCCACCACCAGCTGCCTCCCTCTGCAGGGTGACCAGTGGGGCAATCGGGGGGACCCCGTTGGCAGCCACCTTGGCTGGTCTGGGGCCTGTGGGCTGGGGGAAGCTCCTGCATTGAGAGTCTGCCTCCTGATGGTCATTGTGCATCATAGCGACTGGTCGTTCCACTGGTCATTCTGCCGTTTGGTCGATTTGCGTATTAGACTTTTATTATATAGGACTAGAGGCCCAATGCATGAAGGAAGATTCATGCAAGAATGGACCTTCCTTCCCCTGGCTGCTGGCACCGCCTTCACGCTGGCCCAGAGCCACCTTTCTGCTCCAGCCCAGAGTGGCCTTTCCACGTTACCATGCTGCCCAGAGGCCCAGAGTGGCTGGGATGGTGCAGAACACTTACGTTGTCACCATGGCAACGACGCAAGTGTCTCACCCCACCCCAGGCCACTCGGCACCCATGTATGCAAATTAACCCACCATCTTTGTTGGGTTAATTTGCATACTCACTCCTGATTGGCAGGTGGGCATCATGAATGTATGGTCAATTAGCATGTTACTCTTTTATTAGGTAGATACCTTCATTTACAAGACTTAAATTAGGAACATACTGTGTCCTGATAACCTACAGAGGCAAAATAGTATAAGTACATGATTTCTGAAAGGCAAATTGAGGTAAAGGGAGAATTTGATTAATGCTACACTTTAAGTTTGAGGACTCTTCATAATTATTGGAATTAAGACATTTTACCCTCTAACCAGGATTGCATATATCCTGGTCACTGTTGCTAACTCACTGCAACCTCTTTTCCTTTGGATGAAGCCTCAGAATCTCCAGGACAGCTGCCTGGGCTCCAAGGCAGCCTTAGCAAGCACTGGGGCTGTCCTATTCACTGAAGCCTCCTTGTTATCCTCGTCCTGTAGTGCTAATGCCCAGAAAGGAGGAGAGTGCCAGATAACTGTTAAATGGGAACAATAATAGTACACATCTTTTTGGGTTGTTCTGAAAATTAAACTGCATTCATGTGTGAAACAAGCTTTAAAATCACCAACTGTACTTCAAAATTAAAATTAAAAATTAAAGGAGAAGAAAGCTTCACAGTGCCTGGCACACAGTAAGGACTATGTAAGTGCTAGCTATTATTAGTCTGCACCTGTGCTGCCAACTTAACTCCAATCATTTCACCTAGGAAACACTGACCAAAATGAGTGTGAAAATTGGTGAGAATAAATCCATCCCCATTTCCAAAGCAATGTAAGAACCTACTTAGTGATGGTGGATTGAAGCATACCATTATTTGCAAAATAAATGTACATGTGTATGTTTGTATTTGATGAAGATAGAATTTGACAAGTAGGGATTAAAACAACAAATATATCTTTGAAACATCCTATCTAATAAAAGGGTAATATGAAAATTAACCGTCATTCCATAACAAAGATGATGGCGCCCATAGCACCAGTGTCCCGCGCCTAGGCCACAGAGGGAGGGAGGGGTATGGACACAACACAGGCTGCTGGGCTGGAGGTGTGCTCCAAGCCACCGCTGCGTGGCTCAGGGGATGCCCCCAGCCCAGAGGACAGAACACGGCCCAGCAGACAGAAGCCCAGTGGAAGAACATGGGTCCCACACCCAGGCCACAGAGGGAGGGAGGGCTGTGGACACAACACGGGCTGTTGGGTATGGGGGTGTGCTCCGAGCCACCGCTGCATGGCTCAGGGAATGCCCCCAGCCCAGCAGACAGAACGCAGCCCAGTGGACAGAAGCCCAGTGGACAGAACGTGAGTTCGATTCTGATTAAGTGCATGTACCTAGGTTGCAGGCTCCTCCCTGGCCGGGGCCCAGGTGAGGGCTCATGCAGGAGTCAACCAATCGAAGTGTCCCTCTCACATTGATGTATCTCTCTGTCTTTCCCTCTCTCTTCCAAGCTCTTTAAAAATCAATGGAAACATATCCTCAAGTGAGGATTAAAAAAAAAGAAGAAAATGTCATATCCTATGAAAAACACATCTTGAAAATGCCTAAAGAAAGTTGTCATTTTTTCCTGATGGAGAGACTGGAGTCCGTGTTGATGAAAACACCTTGGCGGCTGTGGCAGTGGCAGCAGCAGCAGAGTGATGGTGCTGGTGCCTTCCCCTGATCATCCTGGTCACCTCCTGCAGAGGCACCGGGCCTCTAGTTTATCTTTATAAAAAATCTTGAGGCCAGGTGCACAAAATTCGTGCACTGGGGGTGGGGGGTGTCCCTCAGCCCAGCCTGCACCATCTCTAATCTGGGACCCCTCGGGGGATGTCCAACAGTAGGTTTAAACTGGCTGTTGGACATCCCTCTCACAATCTGGGACTACTGGCTCCCAACCACTCGCCTGCCTACCTGCCAGCCTAATCACCCCCTAACCACTCCCCTTCCAGCCTGATCAATACCTAACTGCTCCCCTGCCAGCCCAATTGCCCCTAACTTCCCTCCTCTGCTGGCCGGATCACCCCAATTACCCTCCCCTGCAGGCCTGGTCCCCCCCAACTGCCCTCCCTTGCAAGCCTGTTTGTGCCCAACTGCTCTTCCCTGCCAGCCTGGTTGCCCCTAACTGCCCTCCCCTGCAGGCCTGGTCGCCCACAACTATCCTCCCCTGCCAGCCATCTTGTGGTGGCCATCTTTGACTACATGGGGGCAGCCATCTTGTGTGATGGTGTGATGGTCAATTTGCATATCATCTCTTTATTATATAGGATTTTTGTAAACAATTCTAATTTTTAAATCTGATAGAAAAGTTATTATTTTCTTCTTTTTAGGATGCATGTTTTTGCATATGTGCAAATGAGTATATATTTGTATCATTGTACTGTCACAATAATTATGATTCTTTCAATATAATAAGTATTCATCAAACCTTTTGGAACTAAACTACCAGTTTAATTTTTTTATTGAACTGAATAGTTTGTAAAGAAATTATAGTCTGAATTTCTGATGTATACAGCCTAGTCTCTTAAGAATGCAAATTATTCTATAGTTAAAAGTAGAGTTATAAAAGAAAGCAACATCCAATTAGGAGGTGAAGTAATGAAAATTTTTTGAAATGTACATAATCTGCAACTGAAAATACCATCAATGTTGTAATACCCGAATTAAAGAAATGTATGTCATCCAGTCAACATTTAGGTGAACTGGTTCACTTCACAACTAGTTTTAATTCTATGAGAGAATTAGTGTCCCTATTTGATTTTCAAAATAGCCCTTGACCTAAATTCATTTTTTTATTCTACACAGTCTGAAAATAGGACATTGTGAACAAAAAGAGTTAGCATTAGAACTATTTTCTAAAGAAAAAAATAAATGACCAAAACAGTGATATTTTTCCCCCATGTACCAACTTTTCAAAATTTGAGGTGATCATTTAACACATTTACCAGTAAAAATGAACTTCCTCGGTTTTGACACATATAATGTCAAATTTAAATTATACAAGATTACTTATTTGGGACACCTAAAATAGATATATAATTTTAAACAGACTACAATATGGGGATTAAATTTTGTTTCTATTATTTTAATCATTCTAATTACACAGGCTTTATACATAATTAGAAATATTTACTTTGCCCTAATTAACATTTTATTTGGCTTAATGAATCTGAAAGACTGTTGGAGCAAAATAAAGAGTCATGAAAAATTTAAAATTAATATCTATTTTTACTATTTTGTTAAATTAGTCATCAATATAATTATTTCATAATTTTGCTCAATGAAAAACCTTTAAAAGAATATAAACTTAGCTAGAAATAGACACATTTCTATGACTCATAGAATAATATATGTATTTCCATTGAACAAAGTATCTATCTATAATAATAAAAGCATAATATGAAAGTCAACCCAATGACTGTCCGGACGACCTTCTGGACGAAGCTGGGCCTGTGAAGGCCTACTCTTGCACAAATTTCGTGCCTCGGGCCTCTAGTATTTTATAAAAGTGCAATGGAGCATTTTAATTTAGGGGATTATACTTAATAGGTTAACCTTTTTTCACTAACTCACCATACAATTTGCACTCATTCATTTTACAGCTACTATTAGGGTCACTGTTTCTCAAATTTGAGGTAGAAACATAGCAGGACAAGCAATTGTTTTTCAAGTAAAAGTATTTCATTAAATTAATATATCACAAAAAAGAACTTAAATACAAAGTGGATTTTTACTAATGTCATATGCAGTTAAAAGCAAAACCTAAATCATTTAGAGAATTCTGACAAACCAGAAAAATTAAAATTTTAATAGGATTTTCATACTTAAAATTTGGTTTCAAAGGCTTTCATTTGTCCCCATTTAGGTAGAATACAGTGATTTTTTTTTACTATAAAGTGAACTAACTGGTAATTCCTTGGATCTAACCAAGTATCACATTGTCCTTCACCTCCTTATTCCTCAATAGCCAGGGTTCAATTGGGTGCCCATCTCCCTTCAACCTTATTTAAACCAGAAAACAATTACAGGAAACCCAGCTTCTTCCAATATGACTTCATCTTCTTTATGACCTGTCAAATCATCCTGTTGTGAAGATGTGATTGTTTTTGTAATATTATAGTTGACAGGCTGGTGTTTCTTCCTACCTTGCCCCATCTTTAAATTCTAATGTCACTTTTAAATATAAAGAGATCTGTCCATGCTAGCTCAGCACTCTGGAGATGCCCTCCTCATTCCTGGCTTCAATTTCTTGGTCTCTTGGTACCTGCTGCCACATTCCAGGAACTCAAAAAAATTCTCCAAGGTCCTCGTGTCTTTCTATTCAGAAGCCCACAGGGCTGGTCTGATGACACTTGTTTCTATTCTATTGCCTCATGCTTGATTTTCTCTTTATCTACTCATATATCCTTCAGCCCTCACACTCCTATATTTGGTCTTCATGAATGCCCAGCGAGCATCTTTTGTTATAATATTTAGTCTCTGTTCTCAGTTCCTAAAAAATCCTTCTGAGCCATAAAGGTAAAATAGGTGTCTTGTTAACTCATAACAAGCCCTTTCCACCACAACTGGGTTTATGTTATGAGTTGACTTTTGCAAAGCACCTGAGGACCGGGGCTGATTGTCAGGGGAACCAATCCTAAATACAGGGTTGGAATTCTCAGTCCCACCCTCTGATTTCCTGAGAGGGGAGAAGAATTGGAATCTGAATTAATCACTAGTAGCCAATGGTTTAAGCAATCATGCCCACTTAATGAAACCTCCATAAAAATGAGGGGGTTCAGAGAGCTTGGAGGTTGGGGAACCAGAGCACTCCTACATGCCACCATGCCAGGCCCCAAGCTCTGTGGGTATGGGAGCTCCTTTCTTCAGAACCTTGGCCTATGTCTCTCTTCATCTGGCTATTGATACATGTTCTTTAATATCCTTTGTAATATATTGGTAATCTAGTGAGTAAATGGCTTTGTGAGCAATTCTAGCAGATTGATCAAACATAAGGAGGGGTCGTAGGAACCTCTGGTTTATACCTAGTTGGTCAGCAGTACAGGTAACAGCACTTGTGACTGGAATCCTAATTTGGAGTGGGTCATTGGGACCTTCAATTTGTAGCAGGTTCATAAGAAGCACAGATAACATGGGCTTCAATGGGCATCTAAAGTGGAGAGTGATTTTATGAGACTGAACTCTGTACCTATGGAAGCTGATTCTATCACCGGGTAGATAGTGTCAGAATTTAGATGAATTGAATTGAATTCTTGGACACCCAGTTGCTTGTCGATATGGGGAAGCCCCCACCCCCCAACCCCCAACACACACACACACACACACACATACACACACACACACACACACCTCACAAGTTGAAATTTGGTTCAGGAACCTAATTTACATAGGTACCTTGGATTATCATTTCCTGAATTTGAGGCGGGGGGAGATCAGAAAAGGTAAATCAGGTTGTTTCTTACCTTTTTCCATAGCAAGCTTGGGAGGCAGCTTTCTTGGTTCTGTTGAGATAGCCATAGTGTAGCATAATTCAAATTTTAAAGGGAAGATCCTTTCTGAAATAATGTAATAAGCTTTTGACCTAGCAAATTACTAACTATAATGGCATTCTCATAGCATGCTCCTCTCTTAGTCTAGTTATGAGGACTGATATATAATAGAGCCATGGGAAAAGTGATAGCACTAAAGTGTTTACATCATGAAGAGGAATTTAATACCAAAGATAGGTGATGTAAGAGATATTTAAGCACATCATAAATATAAATGCTGCTAACGGTGAGCCGCCTCTTCAATGGCTTTATTCCAAAGTGTATTACCACATTAACCAAATACATGCCATTATCTACACATTGATTATTACTAAGAGACTAGTATTTCAAAGTACGATCTTCCTAAAGTCATTAATGAATCCCCTAGCTAGAATGGCACTTAAATAAATCAACTCAGGAGGTAAGGCTGTACTTGAAGAACAGACTTACAGATGACTTACCACTTGCTAATAATGTGACATTTGAAAAGATACTTTATGTTTGTTATAAAGATTAATTATTCACACAAAATAATGTATATAACACTGGTTAGCATGTTGCCCGTGTTACTGTTGTAATTACCTAGACAATAGGAATAATGGGACAGGAGCAAAGGGAAGGCCCGGTATTATAAGCATGGCCATCTGGGCAGCTTCCCCAGAAAGCTGCAGTTTACACTCTCCAGGGAGACACTGTCTCATTCCCTGCAGATCACTGAGGAAGGGGTCCAACAAAGGGGAAGATGGGCACATTCGTAGTAAAGTCGAGGGGACACAGGGAAAGTACTTGTCTATCAATCTGACTTGGGAACAAAGATAATTGGCTAGAGAGGGTGGAGCCACTGCAAGCTGCAAGGGTGGGGAATTTTAGAAGGTTTATAATCTGCAAAGGAATTCTCTCTCTCTCTCTCTCTCTCTCTCTCTCTCTCTCTCTCTCTCTCGTTCCCCTGGCTTTGCTGCTGCTTCTTTGCACTACCCATGTGCTAGCCTGCCGTGTGGCAGTAAAAGCCTCATGGCCAATAGCCACGTGGACCCCACATGCAATGGACTGCAGCTGGGAACACAAGCTAAGCTTGACTGATGCTGGACTGATTGTGCAAATGTGGAGGACCACTCTGGGCAATGGCTTTAATCTCAGCTCTGCCGAAGATGAAATGGAACTTTCCCTTAGTGGGATGGAGGGAGAGGGGGCCATGGAAACTCAGGGGTTTAATTCCACGCAAATAAATATCACTCATTCTCCCATGTGAGTCTCAGAAAATTCATTTCTTCGTGACATCACCGGTAACAGGTGGGGATACAGACAGCACCCCACTGATAACACCTGCAAGAAACAGATGCTCATTGAAAGTTACCACTTTTTACAGTAGTATGCTAAGTACAAAGCACTGTTCTAAATAAATTTATATATTTAATTTATTTATCCTTTTGTTAAAAAACAAAACTCAACCAAGTAAAGCTGAAGATCTAATGGGCTTTGTTAAGCCATTTATGAATTCTGCAGCATCCCATCTGGCAACTGGAAGGGGACTCTGAGGGGTTTTACAAAATGCAAGGTTTTTATAGGAAGAAGGGTGGGGCAAGCCTGCTATTACCAAAAGAAAAGAAAGGATTATTTTAAATTCTGACATCACCGAGGGCTGGGGAGTCTCTTTTGAGGGGGTGGAAGAGAAAGGGAAGGATTTCCATCATGCCGATGACCTCTTCTTTCTATGGGTGCTGGAGAGGGCCCACATGACAGATTACCTGACTGGTGCTTGACCAGAAAACTCCAGACTCATACATTTCAGGGAGAGGTTGAAACTGCAATTAGATCAGGTTTTAAAGCTAGGTTTGGTACCATGGGCTTTTAGTACAAGTGAGCCCATTTCCGGCCTGTGATTTTCTCTCTAATATTTTGTGCATCACATATACCTACATTCAAAAGTGACCAAACTGAAACTACCACTATGTCAACTGCTTTGAGAAATCTATACTAAACATTTTAGATACATGCAAATGAAATATCTAGTAATACTAATAGATTATTGTTCCAAGTACTTCTTGGAAAGATTTCTGCCAAAACATTTTATATATGTAGTTATCTTTCTTGTTTTTAAGGGATTTCATAAAATTGATTTTTTTCAATAATATTCTACAGATTAGTGGTTGTCTGTCTTCAACATGCATTAGAATCATGGGGGCCGGGGGGGGGGGGGGGGCTTGTTAAAATACCAGCCCCACCCCCAGAGTTTCTGATTTAGTAGTTCTAGAATGGAGCTCAAGAATTTCCATTTTTATTTATTTTTATTTTTTTAAATATATTTTATTCATTTTTTAAAGAGAGGAAGGGAGAGGGATAGAAAGCTAGAAACATCGATGAGAGAGAAACATCGACCAGCTGCCTCCTGCACACCCCCTACCGGGGATGTGCCCGCAACCAAAGTACATGCCCTTGATGGGAATCGAACCTGGGATCTTTCAGTCCACAGGCCGACGCTCTATCCACTGAGACAAACCAGTTTTGGCAAGAATTTCCATTTTTAATACGTTATCATAACATGTCCCCAGGTGAAGCTTGCTGGCCTAGTGACAGTAATTTAAGAATCATTGCTATCGGTCAATGATTGTCAGGAGGCAAGAAATTCTTCCTTAATTCTAAACCTAAGTCTATCTGATTCATGCTCTATACTTACGGTATATCTAAGGATAAATAATACATTTGAATTACTCTTGCCTATATGCTAATTTCTTTTGAAATATTGAAACTAAAATTGGTATGGGTAGTGAAGAAAGCCTAAACGTCAGGTGGCAAAGTATACTCCCAAACTATAGAATATCTCCATGCAGACCCACTTATAAATAGCCCTCTCACATGAATTGTGAGCATCAAGGGGAAGTAAGAAGACCTTTACAGTCAAGAGGAAACAGTCCTGCTTTGTTCTGAACAGATAATATATTCATTCAGGAACATTCCCCCTAAACGTGTTTGTATTTTGTTTTTAACTGATGTTGGCAGGTACAATTGGATCATCTCAGGCAATCATCTAAATTAAAGCCACATAAATCCCATTCTGTACTTTTAAAATTTGCCCTCAGTAACACATGGATTACTTTCTTATAAAGATAATATTTTACTATTCAAAAATTTACATTATGATTGATTCATCATGTTACACAAAATATATTTCTCACTGAAGTAGAGGCCAATTTCAAAACTTTTCCAGAGCCCTGACTGGTTTGGCTCAAAGGAGAGAGCCTCGGCCTGCGGACTGAAGGGTCCCAGGTTCGATTCTGGTCAAGGGCATGTACCTTGGTTGTGGGCACATCCCCAGTGGGGGGTGTGCAGGAGACAGCTGATAGATGTTTCTCTCTCATTGATGTTTCTAGCTCTCTATCCCTCTCCCTTCCTCTCTGTAAAAAATCAATAAAATATTATTTTTTAAAAAAAACAAAAACATTTTCCAGAGTTTCTAACTCCAAATTTGGTAAACTAGAAGTGCGAGGCGGGCGGGGCACAGTATTTGTCTTCGCCAAGAAGTCAAGCATTTGGTTTAGTACCATCGCTGAAAGGGTCAGCACCACATACCATACTCATGAAGCAGACTTTCTGTTCTGACATATTGATATTTTTATCTGTAAGAGTGGAATAGGATGAGAATTCACACATAATACTTCCAAAGTACAAAAACAGTTTCTCATTCAAACCATATTTCATTTTGTTTCTGAGTGCTTTTCCCTCTGATGACAGGCTTAAAGGAATTATTGAAACTTTCTAACTAAAGGAACTCATTCTCTTTTGGATAAATATGAGGCCAGTTCAAAGTTTAATCTTCCCAGACTTTCTCTTTCTCAAAGGCCTCCTAGCTCTGCCTCCTCCCAAGACAGTACCTGGGTACAGAGAAAAGCTAATATTCTCATGGCATTGCATTATCACAGGTTCAAATGCTGTTCTGCTGAAAAAATGTCTTGTCCTGTTTGTCTCTGGGAATCTGCTTACAGCCTTTAATGCTGACGTGTCCACGACTGATATACATTGTGAATTGCTGCCTCAGCCTGGGCAAAGCATGCTAATTATCCCCAAAGACATCAGCCACTCTTCACTATTGGCCAATCTTCTCCTCATTGGCTCTGCAGATGTCCTTATATGTAGCTGCAGCTGTTTTATGGGTCCACTCTGCAGCTATCAGCTTTAATGTTATCCTCCCTGATCCTATACAACACCTCAGCTACCACTGAATTTGCGGAATCCACACAATCCACTTGAGAGTTGAGATTTACTCAGGGACATCATCGTAGGCCTTCTTTCTGCCTAAACACACCACAACATGGTTTCCTTCATCTGCAGCTGCTCTGTGTTGGATGTTGGAATGGGACTCCCTGAGTGGTAATCTCCTCCCTGAGATCCCTAAGTCCCCACCTGGAGTTTCTTTTTTCTCAGGGCTCACACCCAAGGCAAGGCCTGAAGGATAAAGACTGGAGAAGGGGAAGCTGAGTCTGAAGACTGCTGCTTCCTTGAGGGGCCTGGAAGAAAATTCATCCAATTCGCATTTTCCTCTGGGTCTCTGCCTTCTCTAAACTTCAGTTTTAAAGACTGATGGTGCACCTTTGTTAAGAATAGAACTTAACAGTTCTCACACAAAAATTAAAGTAAAAAAAAATGTTTTATTTAAACAAATTTTTGAAAGACTCTTCATTTTAAATCTGGGTATATCTTGAATTCTTATTACCCATGGCTTAAAAAAATCTCAGTTCAGATCACCAAGTTTTATGCTTAATATGTAAAGAAAATCTTTTAAAATTTAGGGCAGTATTTTCTTCTATTATAGCAAGGCTTTCAGAACTATTTCTTGTCCATGAGCTGTAAGATACTATTTTGTCAATCAAAAGTTGAAAATGACTATTTTTACCTTTCTATTTATTACAATCTATATCTTCCTGAGTTAATAGATACCTCCAGCTGAAAGGAGGGGAAATGAGGTCAAATTCAAGCAAGTATGAAAAGAAAGACCCACATTAATATATTTTTTTAAAAATAATTCCCTCCTGAACTGCCAATGTTTTAGGAATTGAGTATTAAAACCCATGGAGGATTCAGTATATGCTGGTAGGATCACATAATCTAAAGGCTGTTTTTAACCCTTTAGAGTAATACATTTTTAATTGTATTAGTTTACCCCAAAATAACCAGGCCTAATGAATTAATTCTCACATTTTAAACCCATGTAAAGATAATTTTTAAAATATAAAGCTAATGTTGTAATTTATAATGTGATACATGTATTCTTTGTCATCCACTAACTGTAATCTTAGGAGGCAGGTTCCACAAAGACTGAAACTGTGCAAGTAGGTAACTATTATTGTTTTACAGCAAAACATAATTTTTAAAATTTAGATTCATAATTATCTGAATACTTGTAATGTATAAACAATATGTGACTAAACAATAAAATTTTTAAGTAATTTTGAATAATAGGTATAATTATATGGATACATTTTTAAATGTTATCTATGGATCTGGAAGCTTAATCAGTTGTCAGACATTTTTCTGTTTCATTCATATAAATATAAATTACTATAAAGAAATCTGATATTCTATTTTTTACTATAAATGTGATATATTTTGGTATTAAATAACACTTCTCACTTGGGGATATTCATTGAAATCTGGGACTAAAACTTAAAGTTTTTGACACAACTCTGATATTATTTATTATCTTCATACTTTTAATTGAATACACTTATTAAGGAAAAAAGGCAAGTATCTCTGCTTTTACTTCCATTCAATATTGTACTAGAGATCCTGATCATTGAATTAAGGCAAGAAATAAAAGACATAAATTAAAAAATGGGAGGGAAAAATCACTTTTAATCACAGATAGCATAATCATCTAAATAGAATTTCTTAAATAATCTACAAAATAATTAGCTAGAACTAATAAGTGAATTTAGCAAGGTTAAATGATAAAAGTTCATATGAAAAGATCAAAGGTTTTATATACTACCAATGGATAATTAGAAATAAAAATTGTAAAAAATAGTGACATTTACACAAGGACCATAAAACATGAAATTCTTAGGTGTAATCTAACAAAATAATTACAAAAATTGTATGCTCAAAATTATGGAGAAAATTAATAAAATTAAATAAATTATAATCATATCATGTCCATAGATTAAAATAACTAATATTGATATATAAATTTTCCATAGACAGATAGATTCAACACAATTCCAATCAAAATTTCAAGATGTTATTTTTTTTTTAGAAATTGTAAGCTGACTCTTAATTTAGGTAGTCAAACCAAATTTGAAAAGAAGAAAAAGTTGGAAGACTTGGACATGATTTCATATTAACTATAAAGCTGTACTAACAAAGATTAGTGTAAGTGTAAAATATAGATAAATAGAGTCCAGAAATGGACCTAAACATAGACATAAGGTCAATTGTTTTTAAAAAAAGATGTCACAGTAAATCAATGGACAAAGGATAGTTTTTTAAACAAATGTTACTTTTGCATATGGACATCACACATACAAATAAATTAAGCTGTCCTGCCCCAGTGTTTCTCAGTGGTTAGAGCATCAGCCCATGCACTGAAGGGTCTTGGGTTTGATTTCCAGTCAAGGGTACCTACCTGGGTTTTAGGTTCAATCCCTGGCCCTGGTCCGGCACGCTAGAAGCAACCAATTGATATGTCTCTCACATCGAAGTTTCTCTCTCTCTCTCTGTCTCTCTCTCTTTTTCTCTCTCTCCCCTGCCTCTCTCCATCTCTCCCTTCCACACTCTATAAAAAAATACTAATAAATGGGAAAAATATCTTCAGGTGCAGATTTAAAAAAAAAAAATTAAGCTCAACTCACATCCTACACCATAAGCATAAATCAACTCAAAATGAATCATAGACCTAAATGTAACAGATATTTCAACAAAGGTGAGACATGAATGTTAACTAAGCACATAAAAAGATGGTCAACATAATTTGTCACTAAGGAAATGCAAACTAAAACCACAGAGACACCTACTAGAATGGCTACATTTTTAAAATGGCAATGGTAAGTGCTAACAAGGATATGAAGCAATTAGAGCTCTCACACATTACTGGTAGGAATGTAACAAAGGCATAGCTAGATATTTTGGAAAACAGGCAGTTTCTTATAACATCAAACATATAGTCACCATATAACCCAGCAATGCCACTCCTAAGTATTTACTTCCTACAGCTTTACTCATAATTTCCAAAAATTAGAAATAGCCCAAATGGCCAAAATTTGGGGAATATATAAAGAAATTGTGGTATATGATACAATGGAATACTACTCAACAATAGAAAGAAACAAACTGTTTATACCTGCAACAACTTACATTCATCTCAAAGCATTAATTGCAGCATGTTGGACACAACAGGATACATAATGTGTGATCCAAGGATTTCTGTGGCATTCTGGAAAAGGTAAAACTATAAATGCAGATATCAGATGAGTGCTGACAGAAGGCAGAGGGAGGAAGTAGAGGCTATGCACAAAGAAGGGGCAGGAGAAGCATTCTGGGATGATGGAAATGCTCTGTTCCTATAATGGCTGTCATGGTGGTTGTATTTGTTCACAAATAAACTAAAAAAGCATAAACTTTACTGTAAGTAAATTATACCTCAATGAATATAACTGAAAACAAATAAAAGTAAATAAATGTTTTAAACTAGATATTGTCTCTTAATCATTGCAAGTTAAAGAGTCATCTACACATGAACCCAGAAATATTTAACATTAGACTCAAGATTTCATTCTTTCTCACTAATCTACTTTTTCCCTGCTGGTATCTCAAATCCACACTAGTTATCCATGAAAAATATGGATGGCATACACTTAACTCCTTTTTTTCTCTTTTTTTATTGTTTAAAGTATTACAAATAGCAGTACATATGTCTCCCCACCCCCCTTCCCCCCCCCCCAATTGACTTAACTCCTTTTTAATTCACTGCAGGTGTTAATAGTACCAGTCACTTGGAATGCTGTTTTCTCTAAAAAAAAAAAAAAAGAGCCACAGCATGGCAGGATTCTGAGATCCTGGTCCGGATAACAATGAGGGAGGACAGATAGAAAGTGAGGAATGGCCAATGACAAAATAAAAAGTGAGAATAAGTAGGTAGGGCTAGCAATGTGGCACTTTACACTAAATACTAGGCTGCTTCTACTTATAGTTTTCTCCTGTATCTTTTGCCATAATATTCAGATATGACTTGCAGCTCATTATTTTCAGGTGAGGGAAATGATATCATAGTTATTGAGAACACTTAATAAGAAAGCATTATAAAGTCTCTAGAGATAAAGCCACACTCATTTTATGGTCACTTAACACTTAATAGACATGTATTTGCTTACTCACTGAACACTCTCAATCTTTCTACACGTTCATAGTATAACTGAGCAGAACAGCATAAGTATCTGAGCATTTGATTAGCACAAATAAAATTCAGGGAATATGACTGATAGGATTAAATGTGTTTCTTATGACTATTAAATTAGAAAAGCACACCTTTATTCAGAAAGATCATTTCTCCTTTCTTCTCTTAAATTATTTAAAAAGTAACTGTACAAAACAATATGTATATAACTGTGTCATTAAATCTATAACATATGGAAATGTAATTTATTTGAAAATAAGGAGGAGAGTGGGAGCAAAGCTGTATTGAAATAAGGAAATGATACCACATGAATCCACATGAGCAAATGAAAAGAATCCAAAGAGGTAAATAGGATGGTAATATTATTTGACAAGATGAGCATATTTGCTAAGCCATGCTAAAAAAATACATGTAATTTCAGTGAAGTTTTGGCCCCTGTATTTGAAACTGTGAATAGAATATTAAGACAAAATCTAATCTTACATTTACATGAATGAACAGTTACTTCATAATATGGTACTTTAATAAGAGTACTTGCAGAGCACTCTGTAACTAGAGAAAATGCTTTTATCTGTGCTCCTTTTCTAGGATAACCATAAGATAAAAATTAATTTTATTTTTCTGTTGCTCAAATCAGAGAGGAATTAAAAGAATACATTTTCTAGGTCATGCATTTGTTTAACAACAAAGCATAGTCTCTGCTGTTGTGTGTTTATTCTAAAAGAACTCTCCTCAATACAACCGTCCTTTCCATTTCTTCTTTATAAAAATACTCCACATTGTTTGAGTTCATACCATTGTTTGGAGCATTCATCTAACTAGGTCAATCAATTTCACTCTCTTAACCAGTCCCATACATAGACTTCTTTTCCAATCACCATCTCAAATTGAAATTTTGTATAAAGTCAGAACCACTGCTAACATGTCCAGGCAAAAATGTTGATAGAGACTTAGTATAATCAGCTTAAACTAGAAGAATCAGGTGCATATAATGGAGAGTAGGAGGCTTTCTTGCTGATTTTCATTTGTTATTTGAGCTATGATTGGACCAGAGGTTAGTTTCACACATTGAACATAATTAGTTGAATCTTACTAACTGAGCTGGCTCAAGGCTGTGTGAAATGACATCCAATGTTTTAATGCTGCATCTCATTGTTAACCTTTTATTGTTTATTTATTCAATGTTTATTATATATATGCTCTATGTGAATAATGTGCCCAGCACTGGGAATATAATAAATATTTAATTCCTGTTATGTTTATTCATTTATTTAACAAAAATTTTTGCATTCCTACTTTGTACTAGACACTGTACTAGTTGCTTCATACATATTGGTAAAGATAACAATAGTTCTTTCTTTCATGAAACTTACCATCTCACTTAAGTCTCATAGGTGCTTCTGTAAGAAGAGAAATAAAAAACACAACCTTAATTATGACAGAGATGGAATTTCCTACAAACCAAGCTTTGTATATCAGAATTAGGTTGATTTAAAGGAACTATAGAAGTGCCCTAGCCATTTTGGCTCAATGGATAGAGTGTTGGCCCACGGACTGAAGGGTCTTGGGTTTGATTCTGGTCAAGGGCATGTACCTCCGTTGTTGGCTCAATCCCAGGCCCTGGTCAGGCTCATGTGGGAGGCAACCAATTGATGTGACTCTCTCACATCAATGTTTCTCTCTCTCTCTCTGTTTCTCCCCATCCCTTCCACTCTCTCTAAAAATCAATGGAAAAATATCCTCGGGTGAGGCTTAACCAAAAATAAATAAATAAATAACATAAAGGAAATAGAAGTGAGTTTGATGAGAGAAATATATACCCACCACTTAAGAAACCAAAATATAAATACATAACACAAATAAATTTGACCAGAACTACAAAAGAAAGTGATGCGGTCAGAGCACGTAATGAGGGCTCCTACAAATGGCAAAAGACTTCTGGCAGCGGGAAGAGCCTGAGTCAAACACTTAGAAATGACAAGACATCAAGAGAAACCTAGCATAGGGTGTAGGAGAGTCACATATGGTGAGAAATGAGATTGATGGGGGAGCCAGGTTCCTCAGGATTTCATGAGTCACAGTAAGATGTTCATGAGTTTGATGGAAATCAAAGCAGGCTTTAGCTGTAGAATGACTTAACTGATTTAGGTTGTTTTTTTTTTAAAGTTACTCTGCTGAGTGATGAATGATTTGGATGGGGCACTATTGAAAGAAGAGAAACAGATTTTCAAAAGTCCAGGTGAGAGATGATGGTGACTTTGACTAAGGTGGTGGTAGTAGAACTGGACAGAGGTTGGCCAACCTTTTACATATACATACAAAAACACCTGCAGACATATACTTAGGAGCACGTAAAACCATACTGCACTCTGAAAATAAAGATGACTTACAGTCAGTTGAAGGAAACTACACTTTACAAAAACCTTTAAAAAACAAAAATAGCAAATGGTAAGTTCAATCTTAGACATATACAAGTTAGTGTTACTAATTACAGGGAAGGGAGTGGAGGTCCAAATCCTGTATGCTGTCGAGACCTTTGCAATTTAAACAAATGTACCGCTACTCACACTGGGACATTCCATCCCCAAAAAGAAATTGACAAATTAAGTACTATTTTTATTAACTGAGACACCTCCATAATTTAGCCTCGTGTGTGTGTGTGTGTGTGTGTGTGTGTGTGTACCAAAATATATCACTTTATAACCTTGGGATCTCAACTCCCTTAAGCTAAATCACCTTTTGAAAAAATAGAAATTATAAAACCTCACTCCAAGATTTTAAATAGCACTGAGTCTTTATGCTGAAACCCTCAATCAGGTGCATCTGTATCAAACTAGGGTTTGAAAAAATAGCTCATACAGTAAACACCTACTATGTGAGAGAAGATGTTCTAAAATTATTTTCTGAAGCAGATAACTAGGGCAGCATTTCAGTGGACATACATAAGAAAAATTGGCTTATGAGGAAGAGTTCTAGATCTCCTTATGAATCCACATCATCTCATCTTTAGATGTGAGATGATAATGCTGCTGAAGAGGGCTGCCTGGAGTAGGAGCTTTCTTGAGTGTGCTTCCTGCTCTAAGATCTATGATGATATAGCTACTGTTATTGCACATCATTATTTGCTGGGCACTTTTCCAAGCACTTTACATGTGTGCACCATGTAATTTCAACTTCAGAGAATGTGTTATAATTTTTTCCAGTGAAGAAGCTAAGGCACATAGGCACATGCCCCAGGACACCCAGACCTTAACTTTGCTTTTAAGCCATTCTTCTAGTCCCCGGTCTCACCTTAAACTAGGAATACTGATTTTCCCCTGCAATTTTGAAAAATAGTTTGATGGTTTTAACATTTTAAAATGTCATGGAAGAAAGTCCATCTCTTATTTGCTCTAAATATATAGTAATGAGTGTTGGTTTATTCACCTATGAATATAAAGAACAAGTAGTTATACAGGTAGTGTGTGTCCATTGGCCCACATAACTGCATGAGTGCAAATGTCTTCATTCATCCCTCAATGACTATGCTGTGTAATGAATGCAAAGTCTTCTTACAGGAAAAAATAGTCATGCTCTGTTTTTCTGCTGACAACTCCATTACAGAATATCAGCAGGGAGTTAAATATTTTAATTAATGATTTTATCATACTAATTCCCAGGACTTCTTTTTTTTTTGTTACGTTTTATACAGAGTGAATTTTTAAAGTTATCAAAAATAAATGTTTTCCCCAAAGTAATCACATACAAATATGCCAAAAATTATCCTGAGAGTCATTTATTTGAGCCTATAATTAAATGATATCTCAGTTCATACACATGAGGCCATAAAACTTATTCATTTTTAATGATGTTGTTTATAAATATCAGTGTGCCCATACTTTTCACATCATTTTCTCCATGATAAATAGAGTGTTAAGAATGCAATCTAAAACATCTAATTGGCAATTGCACACTATTTTAATACTTTGACATGTACTCTCTTCCTGAGAATTGATGTTGCAATACATATGAGGAGTAGAAAATTTCAATCTCTATTCCATTTAATGTTTTTTTTAAAAAAAAAACCACATACACAATTTTATACAAATATATATCATATATATATAATTTAAAATAATATATATATAAAACATCAAATTAGGATGTGATAAAACTTCTGTCCCTGATAATTTAAAATCTAAATTTCTAATCCCCTGGATCAGGCAAATATGTAGATAATTAGATTTGGTCAAATATTGGGTGAGTCATTTTATTTAGTTAATGTGAAAAGGCAAAGCTACGTTCATCTAATTTCAGGAAGAATTATAAGAAGGGTTTTCCCTTTTTATCAAATTATGTCACTCCATCAGAATCTGCAGAGCTCAGGAATGGAAAGGAAGCTGAGATGAGTAGGTGTTTTTAACAAGCTTAGCTGGTGACTCTTAAGACCCAACAAGTTTGAAAAATACTGGTCAAGCTATTTGACAATCCAGGTTGAGGAATTTGTTCATATGTCTTTCACTCTTATCAGATATTTTAGCTTCCTACTTACTCTGCAAGATATTGCTGGATGGAGGCATGTAGTAGTGGACTACAGTTTCTTAAAGTCATACAGTGTCTGGTTGGGAGGTAACATAAAGGTCATCTTACCCAATCTTAAGTGATTTCCTTATCTTTTTTCAAATTTAGCCTGACCCTCAAGCTATCACCCCCCGCTCATCAATTTCTCAGGTTGGTATAAGCATCAGTTACATGAAGCTAACCTAATTCAATTAGGGAAAGTAATATTTTTAAAGAAATAAATATATTTTATTAGATTCTACAATCCCCAGCCAGTCATTTTTGGCCTACCTTTCTCACAGATATTTTTGGATTGACAAGGGACTCCAATAATTTGTGTCTAATTTACATGTTTCTGCAGTCCCTAAGGCATAAAATAAGGCAATCCAAGTCTGCAGAATTACAGCTATTATCATCAGGTGTTATCCAAGATACCATGTCTACTAAAAAAAAAAAAATGGAAATGACTATGAGAAAATTTCATTGGTTGGAATTATGGCTATTTAAATAGACAGTTTAATCGGTCTTCAAAATTGCATTTGCTTATAAACATCATTGCTACTATAGATGGATTTTAGGGCAAAAACACTTTGAATGATTTAATGTGTGATTGAATTGCACAATATAATTTCACTGTACTTCAACAAAAAATTTTCCTATAATTTAGAGTCATTGAGATATTAAGCAGTTATGTATTAATTTCTCATTCCACTCCAGTTATCAATGTATATCCTGTGGCTTTTATTTCCCAAAAGACTGTAACATCCATAAAAAAATGATATCTGTGAGTATAATATTCTGTATAGCACAAAATACCATCAGACATTTTTGAGGCCTATCAGTAAAATTGTCCCTTCAGCAATAGAGGTGGTAAAGAAAATTGACTCTAGTAGAAACACCAGAAAATGGTAATATGCAAATTAACCATCACTCCGCTACATAAGCCGTGCCCACCAGCCAAGCCACGCCCACCAGCCAATCAGGGCGAGTATGCAAATTAACCCCAATCCAAGATGGCTACAGCCACAGAGAACAAGGTTTCCCAGGTAACAGAGGAAGCCAAGCTTTCCTTAGCCGTTGCAGGCCTAAGCCTCCACTCAAGCTACAAAGTTTCAATTATAGAAGGTAAACAAATTCAAACAAATGGCGGCAGAATGGAGCTTGAGAGAGCAGGCCCGGGTTGCCGGCGGCAACAGGGGAAGCAAAGCTTTCTGCACACCCTGGCGGGGCCCAACTGCTTAAGGCAACAAAGTTTCAATTGTAGAAGGTGAATTAACTGCCACAGAAATGGCTGCCGGAGCCCCAGGCTTGGCTCTGCTCCAGGCTACAAAGTTTCAATTGTAGAAGGAAAATAAATTCCAGATACCAGGGCCTCCCTTTGGGTTGCCAGGGGGCGTGGCCGGCCTGCAAACCACCACAGGCCCCTCGCTCAGGCCGCCCCACACCCCAAGGGAACCCCCACCCTTACCTGTGACACCCTTCAGGGCAAACCAGCTGGCCCCCACCCGTGCACCAGGCCTCTATCCTATCTAATAAAAGAATAATATACAGATTGATCATCACTGCAACACACAATATAGCTGCCCCCATGTGGTCAAAGATCCTGTCCCCATGTGGACACAAGATGGCCACCACAAGATGGCCAGCAGGAGAGGGCAGTTGGGAGGCACCCAGCCTGCAAGGGAGGGCAGTTGCGAGGGACCAGGCTTGCAAGGGAGGGCAGTTGGAGGTGATCAACCCTGCAGGAGAGAGCAGTTAGGGCTGACCAGGCTGGCAGAGGAGGGAAGTTGGGGGCAAACAGACTGGCAGGGGAGCAGTTAAGCATCAACCAGGCTGGCAGCAGAGTGGTTAGGGGGTGATCAGGCTGGCAGGCAGAAGCGGTTAGGGGCAATCAGGAAGGCAGGCAGGCAAGCAGTTGGGAGCCAGCAGTCCTGGATTGTGAGAGGGATGTCCGACTGCCCGTTTAGGCCCGATCCCACCAGGATCGGGCCTAAACGGGCAGTCGGCCATCCCTCCAGGAGTCCCAGATTGGAGAGGGTACAGGCTGGGCTGAGGGACAACCCCCTGCCGTGAACGAATTTCGTGCACCGGGCTTCTAGTATATATATATATTTCTATAACAATATCAGTATCAATATAGGTATAGTTCTATGTAGGTGATTGAATAAGTCCTTATTTTATATTGAAAGGGGGCAGTCTAGCATTATCTGTGTTTACTCTGTTTTATACCCGCTCTCACATTTCCCAGGCCACTCCTAGATTAGGATAGTTAGTGCTGGGACAGGTCTCTTGTTGTTTTTAGACCCTCCCTGGTCTGAGGGGAAGCCTTTGGTTGCACATATTTTCCATTTCATTTGTCCTATTTGCCCTTTGCTTTGATTGTTTCATTGAGGGAACCAACATTTTTTTAGTAGTTTCCCAACTTAATGCTTCTTGGATACAGATGTTTCAAATTGCTATCTGATCTTTCCAGAGTCAGGTGGCTTTCCTGTCCAGTTCTGATGATAAACCTGATTCTGTGATTGTGCTATAATTTGACTAGAGAGATTGAACTAGAAACACCATTGTCTTCACACAAGTGACCTAGAATATCTATGTCTCTTCCACTCATAAAACAAATGATTATGCCAATTTGTTTTATGAATGGACCAAATTGATTGTAAGTCCTTGCTTTTCATTACTTTAAATATTTCATGCCAATCCCTTCTACCTGAAAGGTTCAGGCTGGGTGCAGTCAGTTGGCCCCTCCACAGAAGCACGCTCAGTAGGGCAGGGCCTCTGAGCATAGGAGGAACAGGTCTAATGTGTCTCCTGTTATGAAAATGATGCAGGCTAAGGTCTCTTCGGGGATAAGAATCACACACACACACACACACACACACACACACAGCCATAGCCATAAAACCCAGTGCCCTTCTGAGTCCCAGACAAGAGCCTCCCAGGAGACTCTTTCTGAAGGTCCAGCTTTGTGCAACACTTTGATCCTCCTGTGGAACTAGATCAGCAGGACAGGATCACCAGGAGTTGAAGAACAGGCCAAGTAAATCAATGTGCTGGCCGTGTGTGGGAGGTGGGGAAGATGGACCCCATCCTAAAACTACACAGCTCAACTACTGTCTGAGTCTCTCCAAGAGCTTCTTTAGAAAAAGAATACACCAAAGGTCCCCATTGGGTATAGTCAGCAGACCTTTCTGCAGGACTTGAGTTCAGCAGGGGGTGTCACTAGTAGTTGGAGGACCAGACTAATGCACTCCCCCAGCTGGTGCTGGACCCTGGGAAGACAGCATCTGGGTTTCCAGCAGACTCTCTTCTCTCTCAAGTGGACTGAATCCCCACAGATTTTCACTGCCAGATGCTATGCGGACTCCTCTTCCAAACTCTAGTGCTCTGGGTTGGGGGTCCTGGTGTGGGATTAAGACTCTATGCTCCTTAGGAGGGACTTTTGTAGCTGTGATACCCCTCTGGACCCTCATCTGCTGCACTTGGGTGTAATAGCCAGCCCTTTCTGTGTCTCCGCCCTTCCTACCAGTCTCTGTTTGGCTTTTTATGTAAATCCATGGTTATAATATAAAGCTAGCCTTCATTTGTTTATTCAGGTTAATTGCTCTATAATTTAGATGTAAATCCAGTTTGGCACCAGGAGGAGGTGAGTGTAGCTTCCACCTACTCCATAGCCATCTTGGAAGTAAGAAAAGGGTATAATGTCCTTATAAAAACACTTTTATGGCATGAGTGGGGGGATAGAGGGGCAATGGGGGGATAAGGACACATATGTAATACATTAATTAGTAAAGAAATTTTAAAAATAATAAATAAATAAATAAACACTTTTATGAAACAAAAAAGTGACTAAATAATGTTTAAAATAAGAGTGTGGTTAAAAATATTGTAATGAGAAAGAAAAGTTCAGGTAAGTGGTCTGTAAAGAGTCTTACTAAGAAAGAAAGACTTTAGTTGAACCCTGGAAACTATTCTCTAGTAGTTTATTTTAAAAAAGAATGGCAAGGAGACAGAAGTATAAGATTTAAAGAAAGAAAACCTTAGCTATAGCTCTTTTGACTAGAAGAAGTATGACTTAGTTATTTACGTTACCTCAATGTGATTTTTCATCTTTAAAAATCTGTATCTACCTTACAAGGATAGAGAGAATAGATATTAAAGTGCTTATAACTTATATAGCATCATAAACAGGCAAGTTATTTAAATTCTTTTTGTGATGTTACAAAAACAAATATCTTACAACCAGAAATATAATAAATAGCTTCCATTTCTGAAGTCAAAATATTATCTCTCATAAAATGTGTGTATAATGTGCATCACTCCAGATAGGAAGAGAGTCTTAGTACATAACATAGTAGAAAGGGAGCTGTTTATTTAGGCTCAGCTACCAGAATCTTGACAGTTAGGATCCAACAGGTTCAGATATAGATCCACCATCCACGAAGTCACTTAACACATGACTAAAAAGAGAAGAACTGAAATGAGAATGACTTACATTCTGAAATCTAGAACTGTAGACACCTTAGTATACAATTGACAACAAACTGTAAGTGGCTCAAAGTGGTGTTCCATCATCAACTACCTCTCCTACCCCTAGTCATTAAATAATTAATTGGGCTGCGGGAATATTTTTAATGCTGCTCTATGTTCCCTTATGTTTCCGTGTGTCTGACTTGATGATCTCTCTGTGTCCTTCTTGCTCTTGTCCCGGTCTATTTTGCACGTAATCAATTACATTCATATTTCCTTTCCCTTATAACCAAACAGAGAAAATTCCAAGTCTCTCTGTAATTGCTCCCAGTTCAGACTTCAAAGAGCAAAGTCCTCATTAACTCTGTTGCAAAGGAGATTGCTTCCTCCAACAGATTCAGGAAAATGCCACTGCATTGACTTCCCTTCCCACTTGCCCTGCAACAAAACTTTCTCTATTTCTGAATACTTTAGTTGGTGACATGTAGGCTGCTATACTGTGACATTTGAAGTTTGGAATTTATTTTTAATTCTTACCTTTGGGGACAGAAAAAAAAAATTTTTCCCATTAGTCTTATCTGCAAAGGATCTCTCTTTGGGTAGAAAAAGGATGCCAAGACATTTCTAACTGCAGTAGCCTGAGGCTGTATTATTTACCTCTTTACACCTTCTGTCATATAGGTTATATATGTCTAATCTTTAAGAGATCTGAATTCTAATGATTGCCAAAAGATTGGTCATCAAACCATAGATAATAAATTTTATTATAATAATAATAATAATAATAATAATAATAATAATAAATCAGCCAGGTGCTTAGAAGCTTGGGCTACATAAATAGAAAATAAGAAAAAGAAAATAAATAAATGTTCATATTTGGATACTCATACTATTTGAAAATAAAATTTAATAAAAAATGTTAAGAAAAAAGGAGAATGCAATTTTAACTTTCATTTTATGAGCTATAACTATTGTCAATGCTATAACCATCCTCCAATAAAGCACCTTATGTTTAGCATCAGCCAAATAAAAGGCCAATATTTATTTCATAAAAATCAATTATTAATTGCTGTTTGATTTAGCTTTAGCTCAGGCCAATAAAACAGGATTCTACTTTGCAGTTTCTGTTTCTACTTGAAGTTTTGTTTGGTTTCTTGTTAAATTGCACCTATTCATCTCCTATGCCCCATCTTCCTTCTGTACATAGTATATTGACAATTAGGCTAATTTGTCATTCTTGCTCATGACTATAGAAAATTAGATACTTTTTAAAGGCTTTAAGAACCCTTCAAGATTAAAGCCTGGCATAAACTGCTTTTTCCAGATTTGCATTTTACAATCCATTATTTATTATTGTTGTTTGCCCCCCTCAGAACATTGTTCTTTATACACTGCTGCGAGCAATTTATATAGTCCAAACTCATTATTTTTTCCCTTTGTCTATCCAAACCTATAACCCAAGAGCATATTCTCATTTTCCATACTTGAGAACATGCCCACATGACCAGCCAAACAGCAGACCTGTTAATTACTCAACTTCTCAGCTTAAAATGTCTGAGTGCATTCTGGCAATTCATACATAGACCATTCCTGTTTCTGATCTCTCCAGGATCCTAGTTGTTGAATGAATTGTCCCAGAGAGAAAATAATATATGAAACATCAGACAAACTGCTGTCCAGCTCTCTTAGCTTATATTAATCTTTATTATTCCAGACACTTTCAGTATATATCAACAGAATCAGAATCAAGACACAGAGCTCTCCATAATTTTAACCACAAAGAACACTTTCTCCCTTTTACTATTTTTTAAAGCAATATGTTTTTTATTTATTATTGGGGAATCACAGACAAGTAATTGTCTTTTCTAAGCCATGAAATATATATTGTCTAAAGGCCTGAAAAAAAAAAAACACACAGAAATAAAGGTCATAAGATAGAAGGGGCACACAAGAAAATCAATTCTGGTAACACAGAATGTGTGTCGTTTTAATCATCCTGCTTTACTCGGCCACTGACCAAAATCACTAGACGTCTATCTTACTTACCACGTTAAACAATTTTCTAAATAGCATTTTGAATGGAATATTGTTGCTATATATTTCAACCTAAGTAAGCTGTGGTTCAATTTAAAGAAAACAGAGATGGTAGAGCTGATATAGCTTCCAAGAATGGGATATTATATATAAATTAACTTTTAGGAAAAGATTGAAGATCCTTTAAAGACATTTATCAGTTCAAACTCAGATAGTGAGTTTAGGGAATCAGTATTATGAATAAAATGATTACTCATAAAAGTGAAATATTTTGTCCCCTCAATAAAAGTTGGACAACTATCTGAATAGAGTGTTCTGCCTGGAACAGAAAGAACCTAGTTTAAAAAAAGCCTGTTATACATTATCTTGAATACTAACATCTGTCATCACTCTGTTTTTCAAAAATACAAAAATAAATGATAATTATATAAAACCAGGTAAAATAAAAATAACTATAGTTGCCCTAACCGGTTTGGCTCAGTGGATAGAGCGTTGGCCTTCAGACTGAAAGGTCCCAGGTCCGATTCCAGTCAAGGGCATGTACCTTGGTTGCGGGCACATCCCCAGTAGGGAGTGTGCAGGAGGCAGCTGATCGATGTTTCTCTCTCATCGATGTTTCTAACTCTCTATCCCTCTCCCTTTCTCTCTGTAAAAAATCAATGAAATATATTTTTTTTAAAATTTTTAAAATAACTATAGTTTATTTCTATAGAATAAATTAATCACAAACTGAGCTAGATTACTGGATAATTAAATACCAGAGACAAAGCCAGATTAAATAAGTCAAAATTGACATGAAATTGATAGCAATTTCTGTTGCTCCTTTACCTGTAGTTCATATTCTTTTAAAAATTCATTCTATTGAGTACTATATTACAATAGCCCATATCTATTTTTGCCTTGAGTCTCAGAAATGTAAAATAGAAATATTAGATTATGCATGCATTCAAAATCTCTTTTCTTTGCTGTGATATCCAGCAAAATCCTAGCTCTTAATAACATGTAATAAGTATATTGTATTTGTCTTCTAAATTATCAAGTACTGAGCATTTGCATAGGGAGGTAAAATTAACACAAACTTTTTTTACTAAAACTATAGTTTCCTGGTCCATTTTTCCTTAGTATCTACCATTTACTGGGCATTTATTATGGATTAGGAAATTTATATGCTCAGTTCCCTTTTCACAATAACCACATGCCATAAGTAGTACTATTGAGGACATTGAAAGCTAGAGCTTATTGCTGAGGGTAATAAGAACTATGATTTAAATCCATATATATTTTTTTGTCTCCAGATGAAGTTTTAGCAACCAAGGTTAGGCAGACTAAATCAGTACCTGGAAGGGAAACAAAAAATCTGGAGTTCTGGGGGAGATGGGTGTTACCAGAACTCCAATGTCTTTCCTTGAATCTGCCTGCCTGCCTGCACAGGCCCAAAGAAATACACTAGCAGAAGTTTACAGTAGAAAAATAAAAAATAGTTTAATACCAAATGGGCCAATACAAAGATAGTGAGCTTATGCACTAAAAAACTAACTCCCCACCCTAACTGGTTTGGCTCAGTGGATAGAGCATTGGCCTGCAGACTAAAGGGTCCCAGGTTCGATTCCAGTCAAGGGCATGTACCTTGGTTGTGGGCATATCCCCAGTGGAGGGTGTGCAGGAAGCAGCTGATCGATGTTTCTCTCTCATTGATGTTTCTAACTATCCCTCTCCCTTCCTCTCTGTAAAAAATCAATAAAATATATTTAAAACAAAACAAAACAAAACAAAAAAATAAACAGACTCCCCAATGGTGTATAGATTATAGATTATACAGGTAAAATCACAAGACACCATGAGTTAGGGGGGCTATGGGGTTGTGCTGGCAGCTGATTGGTTGGAAGTATATAAGGGTAATAAATCATTTCTTCAGGTCTTGAGAAGAGTCCTGAGCTCTTTTTCAACATCCCTATTTCTTGTCTCATGGGCAAGTAGCCAAGGGGTTATTCCACCTTAGGGCTCAGGAGCTAAAACATAATTTAGCAAGATGTTACCTTTAGCCTACCAGAGATCCGGAGCTTGTGACCATTAATTAGTTAGGTATGGCCTACTGTCTCCTGCTGCATCAGGGGTTGCTGATTATCCAGGGAAAGGGCTAAGTATCTGAGGGATAGAGAAAGAAAGAGGCATATGATTTCTAGAGCTAGAATTTAAAACAAAATTTAATCAAAGTCATAGGGAACCACGGTTTCATGTGGGGAGATGGTGGAGCATTGGAGGATTATTTTCTTTGTCACCCTTATGGCTGCCTTTATGCAGCTCCTTCCTCCATTAAAGAGAAGATCGTTCATTATCTATAGGCCCAATAATTCTATGCAAAAAAACTACCCCAAAACCCATCAACTTAAAACAGTAAGTATTTATTTAGCTTGTGAGTTTACTAGTTCACAATTTAGATGGGGCTGGGCAGGGCAGTTCTTCTGGTGTTGACCAGGATTGCACACATGTTTGGTGGTCTGCTGACTGTTGGCTTGGCAGCATGGCGATGGAGCCATGTGTCTCCAGGAGACGAAACTAGTGAACATAGAGAAACAAATAAGGGCAAATGTGAATGCACAGGCACTCATCAAGCCTCTGCTTTGTCATACCTTCTAATATCCCACTGAACAATGCAAGTCACATGGCTGATACAAAGTCACAGAGAAAGGGCACAACAAAGGGTTAAAGTACATGAGGTTGGAGAATTATGTCTGTTAGTGAAATCAATATACCAGAATCTACAACTTTCCATCTTATTTTTGAAGATCCCTCTCACCCTTGGCATTCTAAGATCATGACTCCATGAGAACAGTGATCTACGATAAATATGAGATGTGCTTTGAGTACATATCCAATGAAATGAAATCCTAGATCCACAAAACAACATGTACAAGAATGTTCACAGTAGTCTTATTATAATAGATAAAACTGCAAATAACTTAAGTATCCATTAACAGGAGTATTGGCATACTCATGCAATGAAATACTCCTCAGCAATAAAAATAAATGATACACAAACATACATGTAGCTCACTAATATTATGTTAGAGAAAGAAGCCAACCACAAAAGCACATATTGTATGATTTCATTTATCTGAAATTCAAGTTCAGGGAAAATGAATCTATGGTTATAGAAATCAGAATAGTGGTTTCCTGTGTGGCAGTAGAGGATGTGGTATGGATTAACCATAAATGAGCAAGAGATAGATTTCTATAGTGCTCGTGAGCTTGTGTATCTTGCTTTGGGTATTGGTTTTACAGGTGTAAATATTTGTCCAAAACATATTGAGTTTTGCACATTTTATTGTTTATGAATTAAACATCAATAAAAAAGTGTTTACTCCTTCACAGTTTTCAAATCATGTCCTCCTATAAATCATCTCATTTGCAATAACCCTTGAAACCAGCAGGGCAGGTATTATTATGGACTCTACAAATGAGGACATTAAAGTTCACAGAGATGTGACTTGCTAAAGTCTCTAGAGTGCCTGTAGACCTTTGTTCACTATTTTATTTTCTTTACACTGTATTCCCATTTCCCGCAGCAGCAGTAGAAGCAGGGCCACCAGTATTAAATAGGAAAAAAAAAGTTCCTGGATTTAAAAGTGCTGAGAAAAACTTTTCTGCTCAGATAGCACTATTTGAATACTAAGCACAGTCTTTGCATATCAAATATACCCTTCTATCTCTTGCCCAGTGTACTAGAGAATGGGGAAATTTTCCAAAGAGGGGACTGAAGAAGATCTTGGAAAAATGAGGCTATTGTTACTAGGAGAGCAGGCTTCCTTGTTTGGCTTGGAGCTATTCTTTCCTCTAGTTCCTCAGAACCTGGGGGAAAGATAAACATTTTGATCAGGCTAAGAGACTAAAGGGAAACTACAAAGTCTTGCCTCAGAACTAACATGAAGATAGAATGATATAAAGCTATAGTGGGAAACATGCATCAGGCTAGCCCGTGTGATGGGTGATTTATATAGCCAAGGTGTCAGCCAGAAAACAAAGGAGAGAGATTTGGGATTGTGGCCTGATTGCCAGAGATCAGGTCATGGCTCTAAAAAGGACAGTTTCTCTAGGCTTGTGGGCTGCTTCCAAACACCAATATCCATTCCTAGTCCCTGGCTGGACCTCTAGACTCATATCCTTGAAGCTAAAGGATGATGTATTTGCTGGTGCCAACACATATATGAAATTAACCACATAGGTACAACACACTGAACTGTCCCTTGCAGGAGAGATTGCTGATTAAACAGAAAGGCATTCTAATGATATTTATCACAACTAGGTTTACCTGTGCATATGTAATAAATCTGTATATTGTTCACCCATAATATTGTTCTGATTCTTCTCAATAAAATCCAAGCTAGAGCTTGATAAGGAAATGATATATACTAGGTGTACCAGTTAATGATGCGGATTTTTTTTTCAATAGATGGAGTTACACATATGTTGATATACATGTGATTTGATATGTATGCTATTTTGTTGTATTGACAGCAAGCTTCAAAACTTCATATGTCAAATTTGCTGAAGGTGTTAACATCATAGGTATTTTTACACTTAAAAATGTCGAATTCAGTGCCAAAAAAAAAGAACATTAGTGGGAAGTTTTAATTCATTACTTCATTTTGAAGAAAAAGTTATCATATACTTTGGGAACGTTATGGTGAACATGCTCCATCTCAAGATACCTGTGAACGCTGGTTTAAATGCTTTAAAAGTGATGATTTCAATGTGAAAGGCAAAGAACGTCCAGGTCAACAGAAAAAGTTTGAAGACCAACATTTACAAGCATTATTGGATGAAGATGCATGTCAAACTAAAAAACAACTTTCAGAAAGATTAAACGTTGCTCAGCAAACAATTTCTGATTCTTTACAAGCAATGGGAAAGATTTTAAAGGAAGGAAAATGGGTGCCACATCAATTGAATAACAAATGGAAAACCGAAAAGTCATCAGTAAAATGTTGTTTCAACGGCACGAAAGAAAGTCTTTTTTTTTTTTTTGCATATAATTGTGACTGGCAATGAAAAGTGGATTTATTTTGAGAATCCCAAATGCACAAAATCATGAGTTGATCCAGGTCAACCATCAACATCAACTGCAAGGCCAAATCGCTTCGGAAAAAAGACAATACTCTGTGTTTGGTGGGATCAGGAAGGTGTGGTGTATTATGAGCTTCTAAAACCAGGTGAAACCATTAATACTGATCTCTACTGACAAAAAATAATCAATTTGAACCACGCTTTGGTGGTGAAATGACCAGAATGTGCCAGAAGACACGGCAAAGGAATTTTGCTTCATGATGACGCACCATCACACACTTCAAAACCCGTTAAAGACACATGAAAAGATCTTGCCTGGGAAGTATTAACCCACCTGCCGTATTCACCAGACCTTGCTCCTTCAGATTACCACTTGTTCCGATTGATGGCACACTCACTTTCTGAGCAGCACTTCAAAACATACGAAGAAGTGGAAAATTGGGTCTCTGAATGGTTTGCCTCACAACAAGAAAAGTTCTATTGGGACGGTATCCACAAATTACCTGGAAGATGAGGGAAATGTGTAGCTAGCGATGAACGTTACTTTGAATAAAGCACTTTTGATGTTTCTCTTGAAATTATTGTGTTTTCTATTATTACAAAATCTGCCATTATTAACCGGTACACCTGTATGTACAGGGAAGGGGAAGGTGTGAAGAGCAGTGGTTCCTGTGACAGCTGAAGGGTGGACGTAGATTAGCCCAGTGGTTCTCTACCTTGGATGCTCACTAGTGTCATGTCTGGAGCTTTTGATAAAATACCACCATGCCCAGATCCCACTGTCCAAGATTCCAACTTAATTGGTCTGAGGAGATAGATAAGGTAGGGAAGTATGGATTGCTGTGACAGCTCCACAGGTCATCCAATGTGTGATCGGGGTTGAGAACTACCGAGTTTAGGCAGAGGAGAGAGGATACTTACTGAAAATGAAGTCCACGTGCATACACTGGCACTCCAAAATGGTTTGGTGTCAACATCTCTACCAGAAAGAAGTAAAGCATTAGAAAACATCATCTCACTTTCAGATCTGATGGAAAGTCAAAGGGAGAGACACCAGAGAACCCAAGGCCAAGAAGCTCTCCCACAGAAAAATAAAGCATGGCCCCAAAGGGCTTCCATTGCTTCCATCTTTGCTCCCAGCACATCTCATTCTCTTGCCACTTCTTATGGGAAATAAATCTGAACTCAAAATGTTGGCAAGGGACCTCTGAGTCAGTTATTGCCACACACCCCACTTCATTTTATGGCAACTTTCCCACTTTGAGTCACCTTGATCCAGATTACCCAGATAAGCCCTGAATGCCATCCTAAAATACATTCACTTTATTGTTTCTTCTATCCTATTAAAGTTGCATATTCCCATCCTACTAGCAATAAAGAAATATAAATGACAACAAAAGGACATTCTTAGAATCTGATTAGAGAAGATTAAAAATATAATACCCAGCACTGACAACAATAAGGGGGAAAAGCTTTTTCATACTCTGCTGTTAGAAATCTGAATTTGTAAAACTCCCCTGGAGGACAATGGGTTTTTTTCTTTTCATCTCAAGAGAAACCTGAAAAGTTCAGAAAATATTTCATCCAACATTCCTCCTCCAGAAGCTTATCCTAAGGAACTAATTATAGTTTCATAACAAATACGTATCTATGAGGGTGATCATAGCATTAAAATACCCTAATATTAATAAGGGATTAATGAGAAATTAAGCCACTGAGTCCAATCCATAAAAAATGTGAGATGAATATGTAAAAGTACATTTTATAAAAATAATATATGATTAGACAAACAGTAGCTCCTAAAGCAGAATGTACAATAGAATCCCATTTTTGGTAAATATATGTGCATAGAAAAAAGTGGAGCTTGACAACAAAATTCTTGGCAGTGATTATATGAGTAAAGAAGTATTTTCTTCTTTTGCACTATATCTTTTTGCTATATTTTATAACTGGAATTTAATTTGAATTCCTCATATAATTAATACAAATGCATA
The DNA here is from genome assembly GCF_951640355.1 of Cnephaeus nilssonii. Lineage (NCBI taxonomy): Eukaryota > Metazoa > Chordata > Mammalia > Chiroptera > Vespertilionidae > Cnephaeus > Cnephaeus nilssonii. The sequence goes on along the minus strand of NC_137079.1, from coordinate 59,030,132 downwards.
CAAGCAAATTTAAAAAAGGCTAAAATCTATATGACTGAGATGCAATCTTTGCTTATCTGTATTTTCAAGATTTATAACGATAAATATGCATTACTTTTATAATTTTAAAAATGTCCCCCAAGTAATTTTAATTGCATACTTACATAATTTAAGACTGTTCAGAATCTTCAAATAATTCAATGGTTATAGCTATTGCACTTCCTTTATTGAGCCCCAAATTATTTTTAAAAACAACTGCAAACAAAAACACTGAGCATTAGCACAAGTCTAATTCGCTTAAGAGAGGAAGAGTCTGTCTGGCCTACCTTGCTGACAGTCTGTTTAGATTTTAAGAACTGTCCTTGCCATCACATGTGGCTTTACAACTTCAGAGCAAAAGCCATGTTCTTTTGTGATGTTTAATTCTGCATTGAGAAGAAGAAAAAAAACCTTTGCTAACAACTTTGTCCATTATGCATTTTCGCTCATATTTTTTATTGATTTCCCTTCCCCCACACACACATTGAATCACCCTAGTTCATATGGGATATGACAACCCATATCCCATAAGCATCAAGAAATACTCTCATTACATTGTGTCTGCAAATGTTCAGGTGCCATTTAGTGCAGGAAATCACATCAAAATATTCCCCTTCAAATTTCACATTCAGGAAAAAGGGGAGATATTTCAGGATTTCCAAACCTATTATTTTGAGGCGCCAAAGGCATGTCTACTGAGAAAAGGAACTGTCCATCAACTGCAGCATAGAATATTGTTTATATGGAAAATTAACTTTCCTTCCCTCACTTCCTTGTGTGGAAAACAGTTTTCTGCAAGGGTTACTTGAAATGTCAGCCTCTGAGCTAGAAGAACCTCTGCAGCCTTCAGACTCAAACGTTCTTCCAAGAAGGGGTATATGATCCTCAGAAACATTTTACAATGGGAACTTGGTATAGTCCAGATAGATAAGAGGGTATCTCAGGATGAACTCCTTGGTCCACCCCAAACCCACAGCTGGCCAGAGTGGCAATGGCATCACTCTCTGCAAGCTCCCTGTGAACAGGCAGTGAAATGTATTCCCCACTGTGTCCTCAGCACTAAGCATACCAAAGTGTTTGATGAACTTGTAGGGTAAGTGAACAAAAACACAAATGGATGGATGGATGGATGGATGGATGGATGGATGAATGAATGAATGAATGAATGAATTTTCACAGAATTCTTCACAGAGAATAAGTCTTTATACAAAAGAATTTGCATAGGATAAGAGATGGAATAAAAGCAAAAATAAGGTCACCATAACAGATAAATGACTGATAGATATCAGAGTCTTTGTTAAGAATAAGTTTTAACAGATAAATGATGGTGATCACACAAGGCTCTGGGCAGAAAAGGGGAAGGAATCAATTAGACGTTGATGCTCCAGGATCATTGGAGGAAAACCTGGCCAACTTCAAATTTTTGGCTGGAGACCATTCCTCCCCACTGGTTCTTGCCATAGACCCAGAGACTTCGGAGAGGTCCCAAGGATGCCAAGGTTCTACTTTCCAAAATGGGTACTTAGAATGGGGAGAAAGTTGCTCTTAGGTAGAAGCCGAGCAGAAGAAGCTTCCCTGGGGAGAAGCAGAGACCATAGGCACAGAGAGAGTCTTGGCAGCATTTGAATCCTGGTTCCATTGTCCCTGAGTCCAACTGGACCCATGGATTATATGAGCCATCAAATTTCCACATTTTTGTTCAATTTATTTCAAACTGGAATTCTAATAACAAAAATGTAAATGTTTGTAAAATGCAGACAAAAATTGAAGAAGATGGGTAAAGGTAAAAAATAAAATGTCAAATTTTGCACTTTCAGGACAAAGAGTAGTTTCAGAGAAATGTCAGAAACCCCAATGCAAGGACTTGCTAGCATTTACACATAACCTATTCTTCCCACTTGCACTTCCCATGAGATAAAACATTAGAGAGTAGGCAGGAATCAGAAATAGGAACTGAGAAGACATTGGGAGGTTGCCAAAAAGACCATTCTCTCATTCATTACTGAAGACCTGCCATGGTTGAAGGAGTACATGGTTGGCTAAGGACACAGCAATGAGCAAAACAGACAGTGCCTCTCTTCAGGGAGCTGCAGTCAAGTGTTATGTTACCTTTGAGAAAAAGCAGTATTGCTATAGCACATCTTGAGGCCAAGAAGGGTGTCAGCTTAACACAACAGAAATCACAAGCTCCCTATGGCTGGCCACAGGCCAGGAAAGAAGTTCCTGGTACAATGTCACAAAAAGAGTGCGATTTCCAGAAAGATCGGTGATCCAACATCCATATAATCATGCTGTACCTCCTCACTTGTCTTGATAAGGGGGAAAAGATATGTCTCAATGAATAGGATCACAATGGAGGGACATTGGGAAGATGTTACAGTACTGGGAAGAATGTTCTCCAGAAATTCAACTATCAAAGATACCGTCTCCACTCTCCTCCCTACCAAGATTGGAGAAGAGGGGTTATTAGTTTACACATGGGCACACAGCGTCCTTAGTGTCAGCCAAAGAAACTGATCCACTGAGCGTGCATCAGTAGAATTTAAGAAGAGTGAAAGTAGAATTAGGTAACAATTTGAAGGATCCTTCCTTTCCCACAGGATAGTTAGAAACAGTGCCTTTCACATCCAAAATGAGAAGCTCTGCAGCCTCATGTTACAAGTAAATGAAATCTCACAACCGCCCCATGGTGTCAGCTGTCACCCAGGCCATCACATACTGCCTGGCAGGCTGGGAAATGAGGTGCAGCTCTTGCCAATGAGCACTGGCTGTTGGGCTCATCAGTCAGTCTTGGTACACTGCAAAGTGTTCTCTGAGGGGCTTTCAGCACCAAATGTGCTTTCTGAAGACAAGATTTTATACAAATGGTGAAGAAAGTATTTTGATTTCATTTATGTGTCAGATACTTTAAGAACATCACAGTTGTCTGTGCTGCTAACAAGCTGTCTCCTGTCAAGACCGTCACCATCTACCCAGGCATATCTTCAGCAGTTGTCAGAGTCTACAAGCTTAAAGTAAATAAATCATGACCAAAAAAAACCCTTACATGTATACAAACTTAAACTAAAGTCATTAAATTAAGCTGCAGAGTCATTGCTATGAGCTCCGTACCAGCCTGAGAGGGGGAACTACAGGAATATGCTCCGGATGTGTGAGTACATGTGTGCACGGCTGAAACACAGAGGTGCACCTGCCACGCTCCTGCGCAGGTTCTACCACCTCAGTCATCAGGGGCTGTTTGGGGAGATGGAACATTTTTCTTGAATTGAGAGTGCTCTCAAGCACAGTACTTAGTAGGTGAACAATATATATTTGTCCAATGGATTATGTTTACAAGAACAGTTGAACATAGGAATCTTATGTCTCCGAAATTGGCTTAATGAGACTGAACCGCAGAGAATGGCTGCTAAGAAGTAAAGCTTTGTGCAGGAATCGGAGAAGGCATCCCTGACAAAGTGACCTGCAGGATGAAGAGAATGTACCCAAGATAAAGAGAGGGGAGTTAAATGTCAAGGCTAAGGGAATGATTTGTGTGAAGGGCTGTGGCCACTGGACCAGCACGAGTGAGGAGTTATGAAATGAGGCTGGAGAGCAAGCCAACTGGCCAAGGCCAAAGACAGGGGCTGGGAGGTGCACTGCCTGTGGGTGGCAGGGACTGCAAAGGTCTAGAGCAAAGAGTTTGGCCACAGAAAGAGAGAATTGGGGCCAAAAATTCAACTTACCAGCTAAATTCACCACTACCACATTCTTTCAAAGGTCTTAAAAAGTAAGAGATGGAAGGTAAATTTTAAAGTTTTAAAAAGTAACCACATCTAATCTAATAATCTAATCTAATAATAGACAAATATGCAAATTGACCGCACCTTCGCTACACCCAAGCCACGCCCACCAGCCAAGTCACGCCCACCAACCAATCAGGACGAATATGCAAATTATCCCAACAAAGATGGCGGCTAATTTGCATATCGCGACAGCGTAGAAAGAAGCCAAGAGCTGTAGAAGGGAGCAAAGCTGCAGAGAAGCAAGCAAGCGGGGGGGGGGGGGGGGGAGGAGAAGGGAGGAGTGGAGGCGGGGCTGGGGGAGAAGGAAGTTGAGCAGGCGGGGCCGGGGGAGAAGGGGCGGGGCCGGGAGAGAAGGGAGGAGCGGAGGCGGGGCCAGGGGAGAAGTGAGGAACGGAGGCGGGGCCGGGGGAGAAGGGAGGAGCAGAGGCGGGGTCAGGGAAGAAGGAAGGAGCAGGCTGGCGGAGAAGTTAGAAAAGCAGGGGGGCTGGCGGAGATCGCGGGGCGGGGGACAAGGGAGGAGAGCAGGCAGGGTGGGGAGAGTGCAGCAGGAAACCCTATTGCAGGATTTTTCCTGCAACGGGAACGCTAGTATGTAATAAAATAAAAACAATAACTTCAGCACTCCTCTGGAACACAAAGTACCAGAATAAATGAAACATGATGATATAATACCCCCCCACACAAGGCGTCAACATCCTAATCCCCAGATCCTGTGACTATGTCATTTTAAATCTCTGTTTAGATAGTTTCAATAAATAACATTACTTCATTTTTATAATACTACCGCACCATTAAAATTTTAATTGTGAATAATTTTTGGTTGACTGTAATATGTCTTCAAGTAAATTTTCAAGGACAAGCAAGTAGCTGTTATTCCTGAGTTTTTGTGTATCTAAAAAGATATTTCTATTTCTGTTGTTTAGCACATTAGCTTGGCTTGTTTTAAATTATTTAGGCCAAAAAAATTTTGCCCTTAAACATAGCTTTAAATGTTTCCATGTTGAACAATAAGGAATAAAACTTAATGAAATGTAATTTGGTTTAGTCCAATAAAAATGAAGCTTATGTTTATTAATGATTCAAGGGGAATCTTCCTCTCTCCATGAGATGAAGAAGCACATGGCATCTTGCAATTACAAGTGGAACCAGCTCTGCGCTGTAACAGATGCTGTGGGAAGAAGAGCAGACAAACTGGGTCATTGGATAGAAGTCAAGGAGTTAAAGCCACCCTGGTGTCCACTTTACCTCTGGACTTTCAAGTTATCAATGTATTTTCTTATAGTGTAAGCCACTCTGAGTTAGATTTCTGCTATTTTCAAAACACAGTGCTCTAATTGATCCAGTAGTCTCTGTTTGGCTGTACCATATTTATATAGCCAACTTCTTGTAGATGGATAGTTGGGTCAGTTACAACCTTTTGCTGTTACAAACAAAATGGCCCTAAATATTTCTGTACACATAACATTGAGAACAAGCTTGAATATATAGAGAGAAATAATTCCTAGAAATTAATTAAATTGCTATCCAAAGATACATGATTTTAATATTAGCAGAAATTTCCAAATTTCCCTCTATGGGAAGTTTGTAGCAAATTTTACAGGTTAACAAAATATGAGGATGTTCATTTCTCATTAATTGAATGTCATCAAAGTTTTTATCATCAAAGACTTTGTTTCCAGGAGTAATATTTAATGCTGATAATGGTATAATGGGATAGTTAGCCTTGCATGCTTTTGTTTAGATATCTACAACCTTTCTGGAAAACAATCCAGCAAAATGTCTGAAGAAATTTAACAAGTTCATGCTTTTATTTTTTTACTGATATATAAATGACATGTAACATATGTCAGGTTAAAGTGTACAACATGCTAATTTGATAACACATATATTACAATATAATTACCACCATGGCATTAGCCAATGCCTCCATCATGTCACGTAATTATCATTTTTTGTGTGTGGTGAGAACATTTAAGATTTAGTCTCTTCACTTTAGGAACTCTGTCATGAGGAAAATTTCAGAGATGTGGATAGTGATTTATATGTAAGAAAATATTAAATTATTATTTAAAGAAAAATACTAAAAATAATAAGAAAAATGTTAAAATGTGACTTATCCATAAGATGAATATTCTCCAGACATTAAATACCATATTTTTGAAAAACACTTAATAATAGTTAAGTATGTTTCTTATACAAGGTTGAGTTAAACAAGCACCAATTTAAAGTAACATAGTAATTTTGAAAGTATACACACTCATAAACACACATATGCATATGCATGTTTAAGCATTATTTATATATCTATACATGTGTACAAGTATTAAATGATTTATGCACTTAAATGTTAATTCTGGTTTTCCTTTTTTTGGTAGACTCTTAATAATCTTCCACATTTCTAAAATTCCATGTAATGAACATGTGTTATTTCATAATGAGGAAAATGTTACTTTCTTTTATTATCCCTTGGCTTTAGCTTAACAAGGAGTTTGAATTCATAATTAACTGGAGAAAAGGAAATGAAACATCAAGAAACTTTCTTGTTCATGACACTTTCAACATGAATGAAAGATAAATACTTCCTGTAACATTTCTGAGATGCTGATCTCTCTACTTAAGACCCCAAATTTATTAAGTTGAAGGCCACAAAAATATCCATTACCTATTTCAAAAACTTCTGCCAATGCTCATTTTTTTAATAATTTAACCTAGCAATATGAAATTCCAAAGCACAGTACACATGAGAGGAAGCTAGCATTCAAAATGCAGTATGATGTCAATAAATTGTTGTTTCATTCATTCAGTTTCTTTCATTCCTAGTTGTATTATGTACCATAATCAGCAGAGAATAAAAAAGGACAAATCTGAAAAGGATTTGGAGAGAAAAGAACCTTCCTTGTGGTACAATGATACTGAGAATAAGGGAGAGGGGACTATCAAATTAACTCTTGGGTATCTGCAGTGACTGAGACAAGGACTACTGGAGATAAAGGCTAGACTTGGCAGATAGAGCATGACCTTGAATCTTAATAAGTTGAGTTTAAGGTCATTTTAATTAACCCAAATAAAAATTTTAAGTTAGTTATATGAATTTGGAGCTTAAGGGGATTGCAAAGTGGGAACATAATATCCAGTGCTATTAAAAAGCCAATTAAGATTTACTTTATTTTTAAAAAAATCTAGATTTAACAACATAGAGGAAATTCTTGATCTTAGGAAGAGATTTTTAAAATTACATTATGAGATTAAAATTAAATTGGAAAAAACATGATTATGGGATGGGATAGAGTAAAGGGATAGGAATGCCTGTAGGTAAAAAATTGGGGGAAAGAAAGGATTGCTGGGGTTAGCTTTAATGGAGAGCTTCCAAAATTGATAAGAAAGATTTATTTAAGAGGAAGATGTTAAATATATAAGACAATGAAAGTATAATTAATAGCACAAGATTTCTGAATAGACAAATAAAGGAATATGCCTTAAAGAAAGAAGGGGAAGACCTCTACTGAGACCAAAAATAAAGGAGGATAGAATGGATTCAGATGTAGGATCCAGAACCTCTAGCATGTTACCCACCTCTTGTTTATCTTGCCCCATAAACATGATGTCATTAATATAATAGTCTAATGTGCTATTCTGTGGGCTTCAGATCTTCATTATGAGAGAAGGATGAGTTAGGTAGGGCAAACCTATTAATAAATATTTTTGTCCATTCAATAAAAATATGAACTATTTATGATCATCTTTTGTTATCAGAATAAAATGCATTCATCAAGTTAATGGCCCAGTACCATGTGACTAAGGCTTTATATATCTCCTCTAACAACAATGAAACATCTGGCACCACAGCTGCAAACAGTGCTCCTGTGTGCTTGAGCTTGTAGTGATCTACAGTTATTCTCTAGGGTCTATCAGCAACTGAAGAGGCAGACTGGGAAATTAAAGGGAGATAAGGAAATAAAGTACCACCACCCCACTATCATTGCCATACATTGATTACACCCTTTCCCTATAATGTGTTAGCCAACATGGCGGGGGCAGTTTCAGAGGTTTCTATTTAGCCTTCCTCACTATATTATCTATTACCTAACAGGCCAAGTACCCAAATTAAAAGATTATTTCAACTATCAAGTATTTCAATCACAGCTATACATTCAGGAAATGACCTGATAGGTTGGTGGAGCCAGAGGACCCATTGGAAACTGGATTTTAGTCAGAACTCCACTTATTATCTGACCTTCACAAACCACCACTCTAGCAAAGGAGCCATGATGATGCTTTGGTTCCCCAAGCATCAAATTCAACTTCTACCTGTGTCTAATAGTCCTTGAAATGTCTGAGCATTTCCCTCTCCCCAGTGTCCAGTCATCTGAGTAAAGGACAGAGCTCCTTTTGGGGAGGGACTGGGAAATCGTTACAATGTGCAATGGCCAGAAAGTTGCTGGGACTTGCATCCTAGAAACGAAGCCAACTTTTAGTCTGTGGGTTCCAGATCTGAAAAATGGTTCAGGTCCAGGAATTGAGCAAGGGGGTGTGACTTGTCATTAGACTGATTGCTCTCAGCTCTCTGCTCCCCCTTCGCACCTTCTTCTGATCATACATGTTAAATAGCACTTCTGTTTTGCCTTTATAGGCCTCATATTTTATTAAGCCTTCTCTACAAATATTCTCAAAGCTTGTTAAAATGCTAAACACAAAGCTATCATATGATTTAGCTATTCCACACCTAGGTATTTACCCAAGAGAGATGAATGCACATGTCCATACCAAAGCTTGTACATGAATGCTCACAGCAGCTTTATTTGCAATACCCCAAAGCTGGAAACAACCAAAACGACCATCAGTTTGTGAATAGATAAACAAACTGTGACATATCCGTACTCAGCAATAAAATAGACTATTCATACATAACATTAATTAAAACATGAAACATTATCTAAAGTGAGGCCAAAAACAAAAGACTACACACTGTATGATTCTATTCATATAAATTCTGGAAAAGGCAAAGATCTAGTTCCAGAAAGATACATAATTAGTTAGGACTAAGGATTAAAGGAAGAGGATAGATTTCCAAAGATGCATGAGGAAACTTTTTACAGTATTAGAAACATTTTATATTTTGCTTGTGGAATGATAACTGTCTATAACTACCAGATTTAAAAAAATGGATGTTATTGTATCTAAATTATGTTTTAATAAAGCTGGAAGGGGGAAGGATGCTATGCTAAGCACTAAGGAAATAAAAAAGATATCAAGACGATATCTCTGTACTCACATGATGTATAATTTTGTAAACAAGAAGAAATGACACAAAATAAGTTTAATAAATACATAATGTAAGGAATGCCATGAAAAGAATGCAAAGTGTTATGAGGATGTAAAGGTGAAAGAGGGCACTTCCATTTGGAGAGTTCTGACAGGCCTTACCAAAAGAGGTAACATTTGAATCAAGTCCTAGCAGGTGAGTTAGATAGCTAAGAGAAGAAAGAATTTCAAGAACTGAATTAGGAACTTTATTTATTTATTTATTTATTTATTTATTTATTTATTTATATAAAAACTATAGAGTGTATTTGGAAAATGTTTAACTGGGGCATAAAGATCATGCAGGAAATTTTTAAGGGATAAGACAATAAAGACCAGTTAGAACCAAATCATAGAGCTCTTGCAATTCTAGTATGTAAGCAACAGAAGCTGCTGAGAGTTGTGGGACAGAACTTTGTGTCCGATTATTACACTGGTAGCTCAATGCAGAATGGATTGGACAAGAGGCATGGAAGGAGGCTATGAAATGATATTGAAATCTTCTAGTTGAGAATTCTGAAATGCGAATGGATAAAAACAGAAATACATATATGGTAATTTGCAGAACAAGAAATTGGGGGCTAAATGGATGGTGGAAATGAAAGATGATGAAGATGACCTCCAAAGAATGTGTTGCCTCAATAACATTAATATTCAGAATTATTGTCAGAAGTCTGTGAAAAGGAAAGAGATGAGAAGGGGCTCTTGGAATAGGTGATTACCTAGTTGCTCAATGAATGGTTATGAGTGCCAACTCTGCTCCAGAAAGGATACATAGGAACCAGACAGATAAAGTCTCTGCCTTCGATGGGTTTATATTCTTGTTCAAGACTATAGACAATAAGCATGCAAACATATATGATTCATTTTAAATATAAGATAAGTTATTACAATTAAGAGAATGTGCCTCCAAGAGAGTATTTCTCCCAATGAAATACTAGACATCAAATTATAAGTGTTTATGAATTCAGCAAGTTATTTAAAATGGAGCTAGTGGGCAAAAGCTGCTACTAAAAAAGGAAGCATATGGAAAGTAACAGTTTAAAGGGAAAATACAAGTGTGTTAATTGGAAGAAAAAGATGGAAACAGAGTGCTTGAAGATGCTAAGTAAAGGGAATAATTAATGGGGCAAGTCCTGCAAAAGGAATGGGATTGTGAGCATAGAATAAACTGTTGGCTTTAAAAAGGAAAAATGGATCTTCTTTCTCCATTACAAAAATTAAGAATTTGTAAGAATTAAAAATAAGAAGACAGATAAAAATACAAAGAAAATGTAAGGTGGAGATTATCTGAGAGAATATGAGTTTGGGAATGAATTGGATTTTTTCCAGATGATGTTAATTTTCAGGTGATGAGTTGGACTTGGTTAAAAGAGGCTGAGACGGGGTTTTCAGGTTTGAAGAGAAAAGAAAATATTTGGAATGGCAGCTATAAGGACTATGTTATAGTGTTTGCTGAGCCCTCATCCAAGGTTATATGCCATGAATTTTTGGAGCACCTAATCAGTATAACTTTCCTTATCAATCCAAGAGCAGAGAATGTAAAAACTTCAGGTTGTAGAATAAAATTAAATAAATAAGTACATAAAAAGTTGAAAACATGATGGAAAGTCAAGTTAGGCATAGAAAAGCATTGTTGAAATGAACGACGATGTGGTCAAATATAGGCAGAAAATTCAGAATCTGGCAGAGAAGTCATGGTCAGCCCATGATAAAATGAGAAGCTGATGAAGAATAGGCAATTGGAAAGGTGGGAAGTAAGAAGACTGTACAAAGAAAGGAATAGCAGAAACTAAGATTTGGGATTACAGGACTCTTTAGAAATCATATAATTATGATGCAGTGTTAGGCCTTAATTAAAAGTAGTGTGTACAGTAAGGGTTTCAAAAAATACTTTTCAAATTTCAGTCCACCATTTGCATATACTAGATCTCTATGTGAAATCCCAAGGTGCTGATTAAAGCTTCAACATTTGCACACAGTACTTTCACAATTCTTTGAGGAAATATGAAGAAGCATTTCATTTTTTGAACAGTCTATTTTTGCAAGTGGTTGTTATCAATGTGAAGTTATAAAAAGAAAACTTCAGATGCCTTCTCTGTGGTGTTGGCAACAGTCTCGTTTTGGCCAGAAAAGAAAGATGTGATTAGATTTTAAGCTAGAAGATTCCTAAATGTGCTTCATACTATATTTATGATGATTGAATTAAATTTAATTGCCCCCAGGGTTTGGTGATCAACTTAGGGAACAGACAAAAACTAAAGAAATAGAAAAGAACATTTTCTCCTAATGTTCTGCTCCTCAGTAGAGAAAATGAATTTTTAAGAGCTACATTATTTTGACTGAAAGAAACAAAACTCTGGCAAGGCAGCAGGTGGTTATCATTTTGAAACAGAAAAAAATAAACACATATTTCCATACCTTAAAGTTCAAACTATTCTTTTGAATTTAGTCCCACTGGATATCAATGTCTCTTGAGTATTAATGTTCATGGGTGAGCTCTGAAATGCTAATATGATGAGTGGCTTCGTGACTTTGGATCACATATTCCAAGTCCTAAATACAGAATAAGAAACAAAATATCTTACCCCCATTTACACCGTAAATGACACTTCTGAAAGCAACATCAATTGGGGAACACCCACTGGAAACATTGCAGTGATAATAGAATAAAAAACATTTGGTTATACCAATTCCCTAAGAGCAATTTTACATGCCTGAGCAGCACACACAGTTCTCTAAGGTCTCCCCAGAATAATCTGCCTGTTTTAGCTGAAGTACAGAATATCAAAATGACTACATTGCTTAGTCTAATTTAGTCACATCTCTATGGATATGATGCTTAATTTGTTTTCTTCTACAGTGGGAGACTTTTTTTCTCTCCTTTTCTAGAATGCAGAGAAGAAATTAATCTTTTTTTTTTAAGAGAGGGTACAAGGGAGGGAGGGAAATAAAGAAACAGAGAGAGAGAAACATTGACATGAGACACACCTATTAGTTGCCTCCTGCACGCACTCTTGCCAGGGCTGGGGATCAAACCTCAACCCAAGTACATGCCCTTGACCAGGAATTGAACTCAAGATCCTTGGTGTGAGGGACAACACTCTAACCGTTTAGCAACACTTGCCAGGGAAAAATTCATCTTCTTAATATAATTTAGAAGACCTGCAAAATCCTTGATGGTCTGCTTTGATAGGTATCAAATGGAAGCAGGAGGCATCATTCTTACAAAACAAAATACTGTGTCCCAGGAGGTATCATTCACATGATATTCTACTAGAGGCCCAGTGCATGAATGTGTGCACCGGTGGGGTCCCTCAGCCTGGCCTGCGCCCTCTCACAATCCGGGACCCCTCAGGGGATACAGTAGTGTGCGAAGCGGCAGAGGCCAGGGAGGAGCCCAAGCCTGGGCCAGGTGCCATGCCACTCCCACTCATCCCAGCCCTCTGCGCCTGTCGCCATCACTCAGTAGCGCTGCCATAGAGGCAGGAAAGGCTCACGCCGCTGCAGCTGTGCTCAGTGTCTGGCACCCATTGGTCAGCTGAGCGGTGACCACCAGGGGGAAGCTCCTGCATTTGAGTGTCTGCCCTTTGGTGGTCAGTGCGCATCATAGCAACCAGTTGGCTGGTCATTGGTCATTTGGTCATTCGGTTGTTTGGTTGTTTAGGCTTGTGTGTGTGTATATATATATATTCATGCATTGGGCCTCTAGTCTCTCTCTCTCTCTCTCTCTCTCTCTCTCTTTCTAGAAAGAGAGAGAGAGAGAGAGAGAGAGAGAGAGAGAGAGAGACTAGAGGCCCAGTGCATGAATTCGTTTACCAGTGGGGTTCCTCGGCCTGGCCTGTGGGATTGGGCCGAAACCGGCTCTCCGACATCCCCCAAGGGGTCCTGGATTGCAAGAGGGCGCAGGCCAGGCCGAGGGAACCCACCAGTGCATGATCAGAGCCGGGGAGAGATATGGGAGGTTGGCCAGCTAGGGAGGAAACATGGGAGGGCTCCAGAGCATGTCCAGCCCGTCTTGCTCAGTACCGATTGGCCAGGCCCCAGCAGCAAGCTAACCTACCAGTTGGAGCGTCTGCCCCTGGTGGTCAGTGCATGTCATAGTGAGCAATTGAACGGCCTTAGCATATCATTAGCATATTATGCTTTGATTGGTTGAATGGCCGACCAGTCGACTGGACACTTAGCATATTAGGCTTTTATTATATAGGACTAGAGGCCCGATGCATGAAATTCATGCAAGGGTTCGGCCCTCGCAGCCCCATCTTCATCCAGAAGGTCATCCGGATGGTCGTCCGGACAGTCGTTCTGCTGTTCAGTCTAATTAGCATATTAGCTCTTTATTATATAGAACTAGAGGCCCAGTGCACAACATTAAGGCACTGGGCGTGGGAGAGGATCCCTCAGCCCAGCCTGCACCCTCTTGCAGTCTGGGTATTTCTCAGGGAATGTCCACCTGCCGGCTTAGGCCTGCTCCCCTTCCCCGCCCCCCACCACTGCTCCCACCACCGCTGCTGCACTCACCAGCCGTGAGCCCTGCTTCTGGCTGAGCGGCACTCCCCCTGTGGGAGCACACTGACCACCAGGGGGCAGCTCCTGCATTGAGTGTATGCCTTCTGGTTGTCAGTGTGTGTCATAGCGACCAGTCGTTCTGCCATTCGGTTGATTTGCATATTAGCCTTTTATTAATTAGGATGTTGTGCAACATGGTGGCCCCATGGAGAGCAGATGATAGATGAATTTACCAGCTAAGCATGCCTTGTCAAATGTTTTCTGTGTAGAACAGGTTGTCTATTCATCATACAACTTTTGCCAGGCACTATTCTGACCCTAAGGGAAAGGTAACATTATTATCTCATTTTACACATGAGAAAACTGGGTTAAAGAGACATTATCCTTGTCCTTGGCCATAAAGTTAATAAATGACAGAGCCAGAATCAGCTCATCTATTTTTTAGATAGAGATACAAATCAAACTAAAATAACAAAACAAACAAACAAACAAACACAAAAACCTTATAGTTATAGTGAGATCTACAATGAAAAAATATTTGGCTCATAACTTAATTTATTTTTCAAGTTCGGTCTTTCAAAAGCAAGTACTAGGTATGTTTTCTTGCAACTTTAAAAATATAAAACAAAATAAATTGGTAGTGGCATCTGAGAGAGCAAATCTAATTATGTAGCAATTATTCCTTCCCTGTTAACATAACAATATCAAATCTGTGCAAAAAATAAAAAACCAGTAAGCTTTCATTTAGAGGGTATTGTCAGACACTACTCTTCATTTCTCTTTCTTTTAAATGAAACACAGTGAAAGAAAAGTATGGGCTTTATTTTGCTAAATAACAAAAGAGAAATATATCAAAATCTAAATTTATAAAGGATAAACTAAATATCCAAAATAAAAGCCAAATATTAATACAGTTACTTTTCTATTGGGTTTAATTCATCTGCTTCTTAATGATGCTGTCTGATTTTATTTTTTTATATTTGAAAAATTAAATGTTTCTATTCAATTTTATCTGATTAAAAATTTAATTCATATCTAATTGAAGTAAAATTTTCAGGAATATGAGAGAACTTTTCACAGTGTGTCATATAGAATACAGCTTGGTTGTATCAAACACAGAAACTATTTTCCTTGAGTTAATACAAAGCACTACTGATTTAAATGTGCCAGGCAACCACATAATATAGTTTTTCCCATAAAATGTATCTTCTGCTTGACAGTGTCCATACATCATTCTCAGATCCTGAGAGATGACGTGATTGTAAAGATTTTACAACCAAGCTAGTAAGGTGTGGCAAGGTTCATAGAAATGAAACTCTGACAATTGGTAAAAGGCTTCTCAATAAAATGGGAAATCCTTATGCCTGAAATAGCTACTTTTAAAGATGGGAGATAAAGCCATTAGGATGGAAATTGATTAATTGATTGGCAAAGTCAAAAGTAGCAAAAATGCTTTAGAATTCAACTTTGCTCTATGGCTCAAAATCAAAGTCACAAACAAGAGCAAAGATGAAAATTCCCATCCTGACAGTGAAACAGAGGGTTCTTATGAATTTGATTAAATTCCGTTTTAAATCCTACCTCTAAAAGTCAGCTCCTCTATATAGAGAGAAAGACCTAGCCTTTCCCTGGATAATCAGCAACCTCTGAGGCAGCAGAAGACAGTTACCTGGACCTGACTAATGATCACAGGGTCCCGATCTCTGGCAGGCTAAAAATAACATCTGGGCCTAAGTCATGTTTCAGTTCTGAGCCCTAAGGTAAAATGACCCCCTGACTACTTCCCCATAAAGCCAGACAGAAGGACATGGACACAGACCTCAGAGCTGCCCTCAAGACCTGAAGAAATGATTTATCACCCTTACCTCACCTCCGACCAATCAGCTCCTAGCACAACCCACACCCCTAGCCCATGGTGCCTTGTGATTTTGCCCAATATAACCTGTAACCTACACACCATTGGAGAGTTCAGACTTTTGAGCATTTTCTTCCTGTTCTCCTGGAAGGCAATGTTCATCAATAAAACAGCCAATATTTCTCCCCTGCTATTCTCGGTGTTTAGTGCCTGGCTCTGCTAGCACCAGGTGGATGAATTCTTTCTGTTCTTTAACAAAGGCTTAAAATAAAAAGATGTTTCCCATCTAGGTTTAAAAGTGGAAAAAACAAAAAAGGCATTAAAGAGAATTACAATTATTTCTAGAAAATTTTCTTAGAATTTCTGGATTTTTTTTTTTTTTTTAGGAAACTTTATTGAACAGAGTATTAAAGTTTCCTTGCAAAACCAAAACCCTCCACATGATTGTTTCTATTGATCGGGAAGAAAACCCGAGGCTGCATGCGATTTATTTCGTTACATCTATGAGTGCACAGAGGACTGCACCCATGAGTGTCGCAAACATCAATATGCAGATTCTTTAGGAGAGAATGACTCCAGTTTGAGGAAGGGTGCACCCGGACCCTGCAGCTGGGCTCTCTACCCTGAATAGCAAGTCTAGAATACACCTAAGACAAAGCTCCCCATATAAAGAGTGTGAGCATGTGTGTGCGTGAGTGTACTCGCTCTACTTATCTTTCTAATCATCTAGCTGAGCCCAGGAGAATGAGAGATGCATGACTTAATCAAGGGCTATAATATCAATAAGAGCCTTTCCTCATCCTTTGTTCCAGCTGGATTTGAAGGTCAGTGTGGTTTTTATCAACAAATGCTGCCTATGAGATTCCACACCAGAAAACAAACATCAGCAGCAAAGCACAAACAATGTAGGGACCTTAAGGAGCTGACAGCTTTTGCTCCTCACTTCATCCTTCTCCCTTGTCTCTGTCCCTCTTCTTGCCTCCCAACCTGAGCCTCCAGCCTGAATCCTGTGGACCAAGAATAGGTGTTGGAGTTTGGTTCTTTTGTTTTCAAATAACAAAAGCTACTTGTTTTATCTCCTCTGGGGGGAAAGAGTTTAAATATAAGGAGGATCAGTTGAAGAATTAAAGCTGCTCTGCAAACAATTCTTTCTCTTTCCTCCTGTCTCTCTTCACCCCTATTTCTCTATGTGCATCATCTCTCTTTTTACTTTCCCCACCTACTTAGATTTTTATGCTCCCTTATAATTTCATTTTACACATGGCTTTGGCTAATCATGGTCCTGATTTTTTTTTATCCTTTAAAAAAATCTTATGTTGCCTTGATTTCATATTCCCAAGATAGAGAATGTAGTTGGCTCAATTCATTCCAACCAGTCATGGTTCATAAATATTGGGTCACTATAATAGCTTGAATTGTGTCCCACCCAAAAAAAAAAAAAAATGTAGATGCCCTACCCCTTCTGATACCTGTGAATATGACCTTATTTGGAAATAGGGTCTTGGCAGATGTAAGCAAATCAAGATGAAGTCTTTAGGGTAGGCCTTTAATCCATTATGACTGGTGCTCTTTAGGAAGAGAGAAATTTGGACATAGCCTCAGAGGGAAGATGGCTGTGTGAAGCCTGAGGCAGAGATTGGAGTTTTGCTTTCACAAGCCAAGGAATGCCCACGGCTACCAGAGCTGGAAGAGGACCCTCCCTTACAAGCTCCCAGTTGACACCTTGATTATAGACTTCTAGCCTCCAGAACCGTGAGAGAAGACATTCGTGTTGTTTTAAGCCACTCGCTTTTTGGTAGTTTATTACAGCAGTCCTAGAAAATTAATACAGTCACTTTAGTCAGTTGTCCAAGGTGTCATATATCCAAAAATGATACTTTTGTCCTTTGGCTGAGTTTGTGGGAAGACTTTTTTACGCTTATTGTGGGGATAGGTAGCCAATGTCCATATCTCTTGTCAAGAACATATCTGGTAGCCCTGGCCAATGTGGCTCAGTGGATATAGTGTCAGCCCTTGCACCAAAGGGTGGTGGGTTCAATTCCCCTTCAAAAGCATGTACCTGGGTTGCAGGTTGATCCCCGGCCCTTGTCAGGGTACAGGAGGAAACCAATCCATGTGTCTCTTTCACATCAATGCTTCTCTCTCTCCCCCTTCCTCCTTCTCTTCTTCCCTCCCTTCCCCCTTCCACTTTCTCTAAAAATCAATGGAAAAAATATCCCCATGTGAGGATTAACAAAAAAATAACAATAACAATAAAAATAAAGGACATACCTGGTGACTATTGCTAGTAAAAATCTTCTCAAAAATGGAAGAAGGTACTTGTTCTTTTTTTTGTCAGAGGTGTATGGTTTACTTTCCAATTTTGGGGAAATGGAAAATTTTCAAAAGGCAGAAAAATTAATTCTTCTAAAAATGGAACTATTGAAGTTCTTTTAAAATATCTTTTTTATTTTTTCTCTACTAGAGTTCTCATACTTTCTAAAGAGAATTTAAAAACAGGAAGGATTTCATACTTACCACTGACCATCATTCATCATTTGTAAATTCTTCTGTTCTCCTTAGCATGATTGAAGGTACTAAAACCTGAAATAAAACCCAAGAAACAGGCATGTTTTTATTCAGTCCCTTTTATTTTGTTGTTGTTGTTGTTGTTGTTGTTGAACTATAATTTACATATAACATTGTGTTAGTTTAAGGCGTACAATGTGTTGGTTTGATACATTTGTCTATTTCAATATGATCATCATCATGGCATTAGCTAGCACCTCTATCACATCATTTAGTTGCAAACCTGGAAGCACAGCAACCAAGAAAGTGAAGATGTGGGCAGTGGAGTAGAGAAACAGGAGCAGCCTTGGAATGGTTCTGTAAAGGGCTAGATAGCCAAAGTTGTTGGCTTTGCAGGCTACATGGTCTCTGTCAAAAGTTGTAGCACAGAAGCAGCCACCATAGATAATATGCAAAGAAATGGGCAAGACCCTGTTACGATAAAACTTTACAAAAATATGAGACGGATTATATTTGACCTGATTGCCATGGTTTGTCAACCCCTGATCTAGAGGATAATGCAAACACCCTGGTGCTTTCCGATGAGGTCCTCCTTTGGTTTGCACTCAGCATGCAAGTGTATAACATCCTATCCAGGGGGAGAGGGGACGCTGGCTCTAAGGACCCCTTCCCTTCCTTGTTCCTCCAGAATAAGGGTCTTGCTGCAGAAAATTACACGCAGAGAACACAGGTGGTCAATGATAATAGCTGCAAGGCACGGGGGCATCACCCAGGAGCCTGGTGCCCCTTGAAGATGTGTCAAGACCTGCCGCTCCACTGGAAACAGTGGAGAAACCCTCAGAATGTTAGCATGTGCTGGCAGTCCCACTTCACCATTTGCTGACAGACTGCCATAGAAATGTCTTTCTTGGAAACAAAACTGGCGTGTTAAATAGGGGAACCCTTACTGCAAGTGTGTCTAGATCCAGAAAAACAGCAGCTAATAATGGCAGACTGATGTCACTCCCGAACAAATGCTTACTGACAGTAGAGTTTATATGAGGGCCTTGTGTTACAAAAGAAAGGAAAAAGCTGGTATCCTGTTCTACAAAGACAGAACACATACACTGTCACTGGCCACAGAGGCACACAACTCATGATGTCATCCTGGCCAGTCCACAGAGCCATTCACATGATCCACAAAACTCACAATGGCCTTGCACCCACCAATGCATGCTCAGCACGTTACTTTCTTCAGCAATTCCTGTGTGCGGTCAAAGGTAGACCAGAGATTTCACACAGTTTCCTGAACTCCCTATGTCCGAATATCCCCAAGCCCCTGTGCTATTAGACTGTATCTCAGACCTAAAGCTTCCATTTACAGCAGAGGATTCCATCCTGCAAAACTACTAGTAAAACAAAAACAAGAAGGCACATTTCAGCCCCTATCCTGCCATTGATGTGCTGGATCTGGCTTATACCAACTGGTCAGAGCCAAATGTCAACTTGTCAGAGATTTTGGGGGCCAATTGGCATCACACTGTATCTTAAAATCAGCCATCTTGGGAGTATTACTTCACAAGTATCAGATAATATTACCAATCAGGAACTTCCTTTTTCCAGAGAGCTGGGTTTTACATACTTACCATAACACCACTAACCCTGTTCCTTCCCTACTGCACAACCAAAATGTCCTTAGTCTTTAATCAGATATTCTACCTCTTGATCACCAAGTTCCAACTTCTCATTGCTTTCCATTTTGGAAATTACCTGTTTATTATCCTCCCTCTGTCACAGAACAACAAAGAAACAGTGGAAATCAGCTGCTATATCTCCCACCAACAACTCATCTGGTCCACACATCACAGTACCCATCACTCACGGTACTGCTACAGCTGTAACACCTATTATTACTAAGACTATTCTCCAAGCCAAACCTGCCACCTGCAGAGGAAAAAATGCTTTTTAAAAGTGGGCATTTGAAAATATTTAGAGATAAAAATTTTAATTCCAGACTAAGTCAAAAGTAGCACATTCACCATAAGAAACAGAAAGTAAGACTAATTCCTCAGACAAACTGCCTCTGCAAAGTTGAGAAGAGCAGCTGTGAATGTTGGCTTCAATCCAGCTTGATAAGTTAGGGATGGTCTGCTGCAGTTCATGGAAAATTTAATGTTCACAATTCCACTCTTTAAGATCTCTAGCAGGGATTGTTTATCCCTTGTGGTTTTCAATTGATTTCTCTCCCACAAAAAAGGGAAATAAGCCTTGTTCAAAGTATAAACCCTTCTAGACTACAATCCTACATAATAAAAGCTTAATATGCAAATCAACCGAGCAGCAGAACAACTGGTCAGTGGGGGGCAGGGCCAGTAAGTGGGGGAGGGGGTAATGGCGACCCGCTGCAACAGAGGGGTGATTGGGAATCGCCCTGCTGGTCGCCTCCCACAGAGGGAGGCCAGACTGCAGCTGTTCGGTCGGACATCCCCTGAGGGCTCCAGGACTGCGAGAGGGCACATGCTGGGCTGAGGGACCCCTCCCGAGTGCATGAATTTTTGTACACCAGGCCTCTAGTTATAATGTAAGAGGATGAATCCTATTTTTTCATCATTTTTATAGCTGACTATCTTTGCTTTCTCCTCCCCCATGTTTTTGTGCCTAATGAGACAGATATACTGATATAAAAGTGCTGATTTAACGCTGGCTGGTGTGGCTCAGAGGATGAGCATTAACATATGAACCAGGTGGTCACATAGTTCAATTCCCGGTCAGGTCACACACCCAGGTTGCAGGCTCAATCCCAAGTAGGCAGCATGCAGGAGGCAGCCGATCAATGATTCTCTGTCGTCATTGATGTTTCTATCTCTCTCCCCCTCTCTCTTCCTCTCTGAAATCAGTGAAAATATATTTAAAAATACAAAAATAAAATAATTATAAGTGCTGATTTATCAATAGATTATTCCTTAAATTTACACATAATTTGCTCTTTTGACTTAAAAATCATTCTCATTAGTCAGCCATAATATATAAATTTCTATCATTAGAGATTCATTCTTTTGGTTTAAAAAAGTACTCTATTAAACCAATCACATTTTAATATGAACCAAATTAACCAAAATGTTAAAAATTTCCATTCTTCAAACTACAATCTTTGCACTCCCAGAGTTTTAGAGATCTAGGACTGCATTAAAGTAATATATATATGAAACTTAGACTTGATCAGGAGAGATATTCATGAGGGATACATGGTTCTTTTGAAGTTTCTCTGAAGATGGTATCAGGACAAGTTTATCTCCATATAGCAAGACAAGAGTTAGGTAATATGTCCAAGATCACACAGCTAGTAAGTAGTAAAGCTAAGATTAAGCCAAGGTCTAATTTCAAAACTCTAGTCTTTACCCTATATTGTGTTGCTTAGGGGAGTAGAAATGAGGGACTCATCTCCGGTAATATGCATCAATCCCAGGAATTATAGCATGTTTTTGTCCTAAATGACAGCTACTCCAGACTATGAAAATGTTAACTGGTGTTCTGCAAAAATCCTTGGTGAGGCAAAACACAATCTAAGGATTTCCTTTTCTGTTTTTTGAAACCCATGCATTAGGCATTGACAGTAAGATAATAACAATCGTTTTCAATTAATAATACTGGTATTAGTTTCTCATGGCTGCTATAACAGATTACCACAAACTGTGGCTTAAAACAAGAAAAATGTATTTCTTCACAGTTCTGGAGACAGAGGTTCAAAATCAAGGTGTCAGCTCTCTCCGGAGGCTCTTGAGGAGGATCCTTTCCTTGTCACTTCCAGCTTCTGGTAGCTGATGAGCATTCATTGGCTTGTAGCCTATCACTCTCTACTCTGTCTTCACATAGCTTTCTTCTCTGTTTGTATTATCTCCTTTGCCTCTCTCTTATAAGCATATTTGTGATGGAATTTAGAAACCACACAGATAATCCAGGGAAACCTTCTCATTGCGGGGGCCTGATGTGGTGGGGACCAGACATGGCGGGTATCTCCCTTTTCCGAGTCCTGCGCGGAAAGAGAGATGAACGAACCGGTTCTAAATGGAGGCGGCCAGGGATTGAGAAAATAATAGAAATAAAGAAAACAAGACACAGAAATAGTTTCATGAAGCTGGGAGCCTGGGTGGATCTTTCTGTGCCTGGCTGAGGCCACAGAACCGATCCAGACTGCAAAACTGAGGCTTTATTTATAATCAGGGACAAACAAGGCAATTGACAATGTTCTTGTAAGTTTCACTTGTTTTGGCAGCACTTGTTGCCCCGCCCACAGCCCACTAGCTACCCAGGAAAGATCTAGGGATCAGTTACAGGATCAAGCTTAATTATGCTTAGAGGACTGAGCCCTCCAAGCTGGGACTTGTTTGTGACTTTGCCAGCAGGTCAGTCTGAGGCTTAACCTTATAACTGCTTCCTACACCTCATCTCCAAATGCTTAATTTAATTGAATCTATAGAGACTTATTTCCCCACAAGTTACCATTTACAAATTCCAGGGATAGGGACATAACATCTTTGGATAGTCGTCAGTCAATGTATAATACCATAGTACTATATTTGGTGAAACCTATTTTTTATTCACATACAGGAGAAGTACATGTAGTGGTAGTTAGATCATCAGTCCATTTTTGCTTCCTTGGAAAAATGGACAGAAGACTACCCTTTATCTACTTTCTTCCCCATATTTCTACCACCCTGCCCACTCTCTATTATCCCCCTCTCCACCTTCATGCCCGGCTAAATTGGGCCATGTTTAGAGGAACTGTTTCTGGAGTACAGGTTAGGCACAGGCTGTAAGTAATATTATCCTTAGACACAGGCTACTAGTGGCCCTGCCATGAGTCCTACATCTGGCCTTACTACTGCTGCACCTTTGCCCATAAGGCCAAGTCCCTGGGTTAGAAGGGCCTACCTAGAGCTCATGCCCTACTCCTCCCATTCTAGACTACATTCTGGGAACCTGCAACCTTGAAATTCCTTGCCCAAATATCCCCCAAGTCTTTCCCCCCAAAGATGGACTGCATGGGCTAGCCAGTGTAGACACTCCTAGCTCTGAGAGATGCCCAAGATGCCCATAATTCAGGAGAAACAGAAATATTGCAGTAAGCAAATAAAAAGTTAGAATAAACTATAGTTGAAACTCCAAGATGAGGCTAGATAAGCTATGGATTCACTTGGATGAAGAGCTTGGAACATCTGCACACATGTATCCTAGGTCAGAGCTAGGTATGAAAAGTGAAGGTGGGAGGCCTATGGGCTGAGACCTTTCATTCCTTCTTTGGCCCAATGCACTACACGTGTGGACTTGGCCTTAAGGACAGGGATTGAGGCAAAACCAGGCATAGCTGTGATCTGTCCTTTGGCTTCTTCGTGACATGGTTGGAGACAAGAGAACACCACGTATTTGGGAATAGCTAAGAACTATTCTGCTGACTTAATGTATAGTAATAAAAGCATAATATGCAAATCGACTGAATGACCAAGCAGCAGAACAACCATCTGGACAACATTCCAGATGACCACACTATGACATGCACTGGCGCCAGGCCAGGCAAGGCGGGTGCGATGCGATTGGTCAGGGGTCATGGGGCCCCACCATCGCCCTATGATCACCCCACAGAGGGAGGCCCAGGCTACCCTCTGCCTGGTGATCAATCGCCTCCAAGAGGGAGGCCCAGGCTATGTGACCTGCAGCACTGCAGAGGGTGGGTGGGGCCTCCCTCTGTGTGGCGAGCAATCTGGGGGCCCCGCAATCGATTGCCCTGTAAAGGGAGGCCAGGCCACCCAAGTGATTGCACCCCACGCCTGTCACCCATAGAGGGCGGCAACCGGTGGCAGGGGAGGGAGGGCAGTGCAAGCAGTGGCAGCAGCAGGGGTGGGGCCAGCTGCCAACAGCCAGGGGAAGGAGAGCCCTGATAGGTCCTGATCACTGGCCAGGCCTAAGGACCCTACCCCAAGGGTCCCAGATTGCAAGAGGGCGCAGGCCGGGCTGAGAGACACCCCCACCCCCACCCATCCCCATGCACGAATTTCATGCACTGGGACTCTAGTATCTAATAAATGATATGAAAATAATACTTGTCTTAATATGTTAATAGCCATAATAATGTTTATACTTTTTGACTCAAAAATTAAGACTGGGAAAATATTTCAAAACACAAAAAAAGGCTTTATATACAAATTTTTACCCCAAAATTGTATTGTTGTTTTTTAAGAAAATAAAACTGAAAGTATATTGAATATCAACATAATGGAGCTTATAAAAATAACATTTACAAATTTATTTAATAACTTGAAAAATTCTTAGAATGTTGAATGAAAATAAAAGAAATGATACAAAATTATAACTACAAAATGGTGTCAACTATGCGAAATTCTAGAAAAAAATGATTTTAAGAAAGTAACCAAAACATTAATTACCCACAGAGGTAGGATTCTGGATTATTTTTATTACACTTAATTTAATTAACAAATTATCTCAATAACATACATTGTTTTTACAACCAGATTTTTTAAAGCGACATTAAAAGGAAAACACTAAGACCACTTAAATATTGTATTTATCATTTCCTTCCCAAAACCACCCTAGATGACAGTAAAGAGATTTTTTAAAGGGCATAAATACACACACGCACACACACACACACACACACACACACACACACACACACGAGAGAGAGAGAGAGAGAGAGAGAGAGAGAGAGAGAGAACAGGAAAGGAGATAATAGCAAATAGAAATTTGCAAAATAGAAATCTGGTGGGTAAGAGGTAATCAATGACATAGAGCTCAGAAAAGCAATGTAACTAACCAGCAGCAGAATCAGAAAAGCTCCTGATTCTCAAGAATTGGAGGCACCCTGTTTATCATATGAGAGTGGAAGTGCAAATGGGCTATAAAAACAAGAAGAAAGATTGAAAATCTGTAAAAATCTGCATTTAGAGCCCCAGAAGTCTCACCCAACTCAACAGAGGTTTACTCTCTAAAGAAAGTGAACCAGAAAGATTCTGAGCTAAAATACCTAGGCAGAACTGAGAATTGGCATGTTGTATTGAAAATATGGACATTAAATAAACAGTGACATCTCTGTTAGCTTCATCCAGAATGCTGGTAGAAAAGCTTTCATTTTTAGGTCGGAAACTTACCAAACCAAGAGAAAAGACTTACATGTCCCTCAAGAAGTAAGCCATCCATTGATAAACTCTTTATATTTATATCTACTTATCAGCCAACATTTTATTGCTTTGTTCTTAAAAATGAGTAGAAGCCAAAGGATCATGTCATTTGAGAAAATTCTCCAACATAAAAAGAGAAGTTAAGATATCCAAAGGTAAACAGAATTCAGGAGAAACAGAAATATTGCAGTGAGCAAATAAAAAGTTAGAATAAACTATAGTTGAAACCTTGAGAGGGAAGTTAGTAAACTTAATCCACAAAATAAAAACACAAACAAGGTTATAAACGTAAGAACATTCAGAGAAAAGGATCTTTGTACTTCAGAAACAATAGGATAGCAAAATGAAAATCTCAACAACAACGAAAAGGTTTGGAAGCAAAGTTAACCTTTGCAGGATGAGTAGTAGAGCCGATCCTCAAACCTGAGTTTCCAGTATTCTTCTCCCTGCCTTTCATCAATGCCTGTCCCCAATGTATTCTTATGGATGGTGGCTGTGGTTTAAAGAATCCATCCAGGGCATTCTAAGCCTCTTTTAGAACAGTATATCAAAGCACTCCAATTTCAATGAAGCTTCATTGCTAGCCTCTGCCATTTATCTGGAAATGGAAGAATAAATAGATTTTCTCTCTCTTTGCTTTCCCCTCATTCTTAAATGCATTCTATGTGATAATTTTATACCAACTGCCTATGGGGTGTTTTACTTTCTTTATCCAGGCAGCACAAAATTGACTGTACTTGTATGGCCTTTGGAAATAGTAACCAGAATTAGGAAGAGGCCTTCGCGGCTCCAGCAGTAACTTTCACTAACACCAGCCAGCTCCATCCACATATGCAGCCCCACCCTGAATGGTTTTGTGCTCAGCCCTCCAATCTCTCCAAGATCATTAATTACCCACTCCTTCAGCACTTCATGCTGCACCTGTAGGTGCTGCCAACACAAGCCTGTCTTCTTTTATGTGATTGTCTGAAACTTTCACAGCAGCCAAAGCTCAGGCATAATCATTTAATTCTGGTGCACTTTTGCTAACAAATTTTAACAGCATTTAAGTATAGTATGACAGATCTGGGGCTATGACAACACTGTTGATCAGTGTTATTCTCACAGTCAAAGGTTCATCTTTGTGAAAAGTTAAATTCCTGGTTTTAAAAAGCTTTTAGACTACAGTTTTTATTGTCACTTGATATATACTGTAGTTCTAGAAGAACCAATCATACAACGATGAAAATGGTTTCTAGTTGCATTGAATCAGAAGCATTATATAAAACTAAAGGCCTGGTGCATTTGGATTTGTGCACCTGTTGGGTCCCTCAGCCTGGCCTGCAGGGATTGGGCTGAAACCGGCTCTCCGACATCCCCCGAGGGGTCCCAGATTGTGAGAGGGTGCAGGCCAGGCTGAGGGACCCCACCAGTGCACAATCGGGGCCTGGGAAGGACCGTGGGAGGGCTCCAAGGCATGTCTGGCCCATCTCACCCAGTCTCGATTGGGGCCAATCGGGGCCAGCCTGGGAGGAACTGCAGGAGGTTGGCTGGTCAGGGAGGGACCATGGAAGGGCTCCAGGGCGTATCTGGCCCATCTCACCCAATCGTGATCAGCTGGACCCCAGGGCAAGCTAACCTCCGGTCGGAGTGTCTACCCCCTGGTGGTCAGAGCACATCATAGCAACTGGTTGAATGGTCAGATACTTAACATATTAGGCTTTGATTATATAGGATAAAAGTTCATTGAAATAGATGTGCCTTAAAAAGGAAGGGCAAGTGTGTCCTGCAATGAGAAAGTTCAACACCTGAATCCATACAACAAATGTGTTAGAGGAAGTCATTCACATCACTGAGATGTGTAATCAATTAGAACTTGTGAGAAATAAAATCCTTTAGTCCACCTAAACCACACTCACATACTTTGCAATGTATTAACTATATACTTTGGAGCACATAAGTTTACTTCTACAAGAGCTGATATTTATCAGATAGTGTTCTCAAAATAATTTTGTGCATATTATCTCATTTGATCTCATTTAAAACTCTGTAAGTATGAAGAGCAGCTCTTACTTTCAATTTAGAGATGGTGAAATGACTTGTTATAATGAATGAAAACAGACTTCCTTCAAATAAATGTTTCTCCTTTGCACATAGTAATGCTTCTACCTAAATCTAGAATGAGCTCAACAAATATTTCTAGGGTAGGGATGGGGGGAACATCCCATACCTGAAGAAAATATTTACTTTCAAAGTTATAAGTTAAGGAATTTAAAAGAACAATGTTTGCAAGAATAACACATGGTAAAATATTGATGCAGCAAGGGTTTGATTTTTAGCTTCCTGGAAGAGACAAAGTCTCTTCACTCATACTCTGAACCTAAGTCAGCCCTTGGGTGAAATATCAGCCTCGCTTATTGTCTATTCTTTATAATATCTCTAGCTCAGAAATCAACAAGGTAAATCTAACTAATGCTGGGCTACTTGGTGAATAAGTATTATAATCTGAAGTACTGAAAACAATTAAAGAAGTAAAGTTAATTCTACAATTTTTGAATTGCACAAAGCAACTCAAAGAATGCTAATAATATGGCTTTCTTGAAGAAATCAGTAAGATGTTATTAGCTCTGTGACAGAGGTGGTCACATTGTTTGGTGATCATCTGTTTTCATGTATAATCATCTCCACTTCCCATCCCCAGGGCAGTAGGGTCTGGATCTTATTAATCTTGATACCACCAGAGCCTGTCTGGCCCATGTATTATAGAGGCTCAATAAATGTTTCACTAGGAGGTTAATTAATAAATAAATAAGCTGATGTTGAATGGTTGTTGGGTGCATCTTGGCAGAGAGTGTAGCACAGGTTATAGAGTTAGAAAAATGTGGATTCACTTCCCAGCTCGGCCCGACAGTAGTTGTGTGGTCTCTGAGTCCCTTTTATCTCAATTGTAAAGCGAGGGTAACACTGGGTAATAATGCTCACCATATAGGGTGGCTCTGACAAGGATATGAGAGAATGTGGTAAGCATTTTAACTGTTTACCCTGACACTTTGTATATACTATAAATTTACTTTGTGAAAATTTGTTTTACCAAACAAGATAAACTCTATATCTCAAGTTGGTGTAGCCCTGAATAACCAGGGCCTGAAATAGAGTTCTACTAATCACTGTCCTCTTTTAATACACAAGATAGGAAGTGATTAATTAAAAGTGATACCAGTGACCATTAATTAAAATTTTTAAAATGAATAATGCATCAGTTACCATCCATTAAAACATCTCCCTGAATATAGCTTTGATGTTAGTTTGATCATTCATTTTATTAAGTGGATATTCATTGGGCTCCTTTAAGATGAATAATTTTGTCGCAGCAATTTGTTGAAATGTGGACTCTGAGGTGATTTAATGACAGCAATTTCTACATAGGGAAAAAAATGGTTCATGAAATAGCTTGGAAACCAGCTTTAAGGCCAAAAATATTGAAAGGAACAAAAACAAAGTATTGCAAAACCTCTGTGGGAATTCCCTATTACCATCATTGCAGAGGATGATAACCTGGCCTGGTGTGGTTTCTAATTCCCTGCGAGCCTTTCTACAATGAAAATGTCATGCTGAAAAACTTGGCAACTGCTTTAGGGAAAGGTAAGTTGCCCAGATTACTGGAAAATATTTTGACATTTAAGTGACTCTTCCATTCTGTTTAAAAAAAAAAAAAAGTTGCAATTAAGCTCAGAGCTTTCCTCTTGTTTGCTATCCTGACCCTGGGAATAAGGGCTGTGAAAGTTGAATGCTAGGCCTGCTGTGGGAGCACAGCTGAATGCTCTGCGAGAGGAAACAGGCTGGCCAGCCTGCCTCCCAAGAAGATGCAAGATGATGCAAATTGCTGGTTTTTATGAAGTTTATCACCATTTCCTGCCCAACTGTGGCCCAACAACTATGGCCCAACACAGACGCTCACTTCAGTTGGCAGTACACAGGGAGGAGTATAATGTTGGAAGGTTCAGGTCCTGGTTTTGCTACTAATTCATGCCTACCATTGAGTAAGCTTTTCATCCCATAGCATCTCTGTTTTCTTACCTACTACATGAGTACGGTGCACCAGATTATTTCTGAGGCCCCTTGCATCTCCTGTGTTCCATGGTATTTGCATTTGTGCTCAGGAGTGTAGGAAGGAGAAGGCAGAGCTTGTGTTAATGATGATATTTCTCCAAATCGGCCAACTGTCCCGTTTCCAGCGGAAACCCAAGTGTTGGAAGAGAATAACCAAAATGACCAGAGGCTGGGGTGGCAGACTCCACAGTTACTCGGCTCCACAGTTCAGAAATGAGACACAGACCTGGCATGCTCAGGCAGGCTCTGGCAACGTAGACAGAGTTTGACTTCCAGACTTAGTTGAAAAATACTGGACAAAAGGCACTCTATTTTCTCTCTGGTGCTATTTAAGCGTCTTCCCTTGCAGGCAGTAGAAATTATACCCAAGTAACTTGAGGAAAAAGGCAGAAATGGTTATACAAATATAACCACGACCTGGGAAGGAACTGGGCCTGTTCAGGAACCCAGGAAGTACTCTCCTTCTTACTATCTCATCTCTGCTCCATTCAACATATCTCCTCCTCTTCTCCCTTCCTCCTGGTTGTTTTTTTTTTATCCTCTTCCACACCCCTCCCTTCTTCCCTTCCAATAGGATTTCTCTACTGTCCATCCCCATAGAGAAATATAAACCCACTACTGTTTCTGACTTTATATGTTACAATTTTACTCACATCTAAGGAGAACTGGCCACTCGGAATCCATTTCCAATTCTCCTGGAAAGAGACACTGAATGGACCAGGAATCTGTGCCTTGTTCACTGTGGCCAAAAAAGGTTGACAGGGGTGGGTGGGGCTTTCTGCTGGGCGTCCTCAAACTACGGCCCGAGGGCCACATGCGGGTGTTTTTGTCGTTTTGTTTTGTTTTACTTCAAAATAAGATATGTGCAATGTGCATAGGAATTTGTTCATAGTTTTTTTTTAAACTATAGTCCGGCCCTCCAACGGTCTGAGGGATAGTGAACTGACCCCCTGTTTTAAAAGTTTGAGGACCCCTGGACTAGACAATAGTTCTGAAACTTCAACTATAGGGCCTAATGTTCTGAAAATCTTCTCAAATATCAAGCATGCTTCAATCATTGGCTTTCATTTCTACATCTGAGTTTGGTTATATGAATCTTCAGCCTCACACACTTTTATAATGTAGCTAATGGCCAAAATACTTTTTTAAACGGTCGAGGTTGATATATTATTTCAATAGTGCCATGCAGTTAAGCATAATCACATTAAAAAATGAGAGGTTTTAAATGCCTTTCCAAATCTTACTTGATTTAGTTGCTGCCACTTGGTTCAGATAATTCAGAATGTTGGACTCCAGAGAGATTTTCTCTGGAATTTCTGCCTGAAATAATTCACTCTTAATCAATATGAAACATTGTGCTTGAGTTCCCTAATAGGTTATCTTTATAGCTTGTATTATATGAAGTTTCCAAATTGATGTCAGGACACTGAGCATACCTTCAGGAATTGAAAGAAGTGGGAAAGAAATGGCCAGAGATATTTAAACACTTTTTTCCTCACGTAACATTAGAGAAATAATTGTTAGTTCCTTCTGGGAGATTTATAGATCCTTTCCTTTCTTAGCTACCAAAGCATATCAATTTATTTTTACTTAATCATTTATTCACTCCACAAGGACTTATGTGTTGTCCACCCTGCAAGAATAATAACGAGGTAGACTCTTTCCATCACATGCAGTCAGATTGGTCATTTGTTACCAAGAGAAGAATGTTCCACCATGCTCAATTAGGAGTCACTTAAGATCCATTAAACATCTAACATAAATACATTTTCACAGGTTTATGTTTTTATTCCTAAATAAAAAAGCATGTGTTATAAAAAAATACAAATGATAGAGACATAAATAAAGCAGAAGGTAAAAGTCCCCTGTAATCACATTCTTTCATTTCTTAACAATTTGTTTGTAAATTCTGATAAATTTTTCCTATGCATAAACTGATACAGATTACATGTTTATGTAACTCACAAATATAAAACTATATATTATATAAATATACAAATGCACATAAGACACATACAAGTATTTTTATAATAGCATCAAAATATACATATTATTTTGCGACTAGTTTTCATCACTTATTAATGTATTATGAATATTTGTTATTAACTACCTCTGTCTTTTAAAAGGCAACCCCATAATCCATTATTTGAATATGGCAAATATCTTTCAATCTCCCAATTATACCTATTTTAGATCAATTTTATTTTTTATACAAACAATGCTGTTATGAATACATATCTGTTTACTTGAATTGACATTTCTAAGAATAGAATCTTAGAAATACAGTTGCTAAATCAGAAGGTATATACAGTTATCATCTCTACATATAAAGGGCTAATATGTGCAAAGTGCCCCCGGGGAGTTCAATCACTCGCTATGATGTGCGCTGACAAGCAGGGGACGGCACGGAATGAAGGAAGGCCCTGGCCGGCAGCTGGAAGCCAGAATAAGGCCCCAGCCAACAGCTGGAAGGCCCCAATCGGCCCTGATCACCGGCTAGGACCCTACCCATGCACGAATTTCGTGCACCAGGCCTCTAGTCTACATATATAAAACCCTAATATGCAGATAGACGGAACAGCAGAACAACCGGTCGCTATGACTTGTGCTGACCACAAGGGGCTGCGCGTGGAACATGGTGGGCATCAGCAGCATGCAGCAGAGCATAAAACATGGCAGGCGTCAGCCACGGCGGGATGATGGAACAGGTGAGCGGGGCACCAGACCAAGGCAGGGTGCCAGTTGCTGTCATCTAGGATAGCCTCTGGTAGGTTACTGGAAATTCTTTGCTCTCACAAGCCATGGTCCTGCCCGGCACTTTCACCTGCTGCTGGCACCAGCCCCACTCACACTGCTGCGGGTGCTGGAGCTGCCGTTTGCACCCCTGCTGGTGCCTGGCTCTGGCCCCAATCACTCGATGCTGTCAGCAGGTGTGAGCAGCAGCTGCCAGCCCCAATCGCCCCTAAGGGCTTCTCCACCTCCCCCTGCTCCTGAGGGGTGATAGGGGCAGCAACAGCTGGTGACACCCACTGCTGGCACCAGCCCCAATCACTGTACGCCCTCAGCAGGTGCAAGCGAGACCAGCGCCTTCAGCACATGAGAACGGTAGTGGCGGGAGCAAGGCTGCCAACAGACAGGGGACCAGGGGCCACAGCAGGAGGGACCTGGTGGAGGCGTGGAGGATGGGCCGAGACCCACCCCTGTGCCCACTGCAGCCTGGAGGCCCACAGTTACTTTCAAGGTGCACGAATTCATGCACTGGGCCCCTAGTCCTATATAATAAAAGCCTAATATGCAGGAGTGAGGAGGGAATTTGATTCCCTGGTAACAAATGTATAGATGGATAAACAAAAAGCACACTTGACCCTATAACTCTCTCTAGCTCCACTCCCCACACTCCTACCCATTTGCTTCCCAGCTAAGCTCCTTTAGGACCAGTTTGCATTCTGGTAACATGACCTAACCTTTTACCATTCAGCCATTGGAATTAAGCCTCTCTCATTGCACATCTCCCACTGAATTTTCCTTGTCTTCCTGCCTCTGTTACCAGAAAA
This sequence comes from Cnephaeus nilssonii, assembly GCF_951640355.1. Taxonomy (NCBI): domain Eukaryota; kingdom Metazoa; phylum Chordata; class Mammalia; order Chiroptera; family Vespertilionidae; genus Cnephaeus; species Cnephaeus nilssonii. The sequence goes on along the minus strand of NC_137079.1, from coordinate 58,997,341 downwards.
CCCCTGGTTAGGCTCAGGCTGTCTGTCGCTGTGTCTAGTAAGAAAAACAGGGTTGAATCATATAAGGCATTTATTGAGGCCAGCCAACCAAGAAGACAGAGTGCTTACAAGCATTCAAATCTTGTCTTCCAGCAAGGTGCAGGGGACAGGATTATAAAGGGGAATGGGCTAGGGTAAGGCTGGAAACAGAATGCAGCTACCTGGAGGTCCACAGACATCAGTTATTGTCCTTAGTCATCAGGTGATGAAATGATGTTTATGAGATGATGTTTTGACTCCTGGTGGGTCGGTCTGACCATGCTTATCAGTTCTGCTTGCTGGATTCACAGCTGAGTGACCTCCTCAATTGCTTAGCACAGGCCTTGAAAAGGAAACTTAAGAAAACTTTAACCCCCTCATCACATACAAGAAACTTAACCCCCTATTCACATAGGTATATGTGTTCTAAGATTTAAAATAATATGATTACTTTTTATATTAATTCAGGTTCTCTATCTATAGATTATAAGTCTCCCTTACGTTAATTACTGCAGTCAAAATGTTCTTCACAAAAGTCAAACCAATCATGTCACTTCCTGGCTTAAAACCCATAAAAATGTCCCCATTGTCTGCAGGATGCAATGCAAACTCCATGGTAAGGTGGACCTGACACTTCAGTGAGGAGCTCTCTAGGTTTCCCTCTGCCTACCCACTGTGCTCTAGGCACACTGAACAATTTGCAGTTCTGTGGATTTCCAATGGCTTCCTTTACTTTCAGGCTTCTGATCCTTGTACTCCTATTCCTGGAATACCCACCCTTTCCCATAGCTGCTGGGCAAAGGGCTGCCATCTTCCAAGACTCAACTCAAGTGTTGCCTCCTTTCTGAAATATTTCCTGACCAGCCTCCCAACCCACATCTCATTGACCAGCCTTATTATTACTTTACTAGAGGCCCAGTGCATGAAATTTGTGCATGGGGAGGGGGGTCCCCTCAGCCCAGCCTGCACCCTCTCCAATCCAGGACCCCTTGGGGGATGTCCTACTGCCAGTTTAGGCCCAATTCCGAGGATCGGGCCTAAACCGGCAGTCAGACATCCCTCTCACAATCCTGGACCACTGGCTCCTAATCGCTCACCTGCCTGCCTGCCTGGTTGCCCCTAACTGCCCCCCCCTGCTGGCCTGGTTGCCCCTAACTGATGCACAACTGCCAACTTAATCATCCTCAACTGCTCCCCCTGCTGGCCTGGTTGCCCCCAACTTCACCCCACCACCGGCCTGGTTGCCCCACCTTTCCTGCTGTCCAGTTGTTTGGTCGTCCCCCACTAACCCTACTGCCAGCCTGGTTGCCCCATGCAGCCTGCTTGTTCAGTCGTTTGGTCGTCCCTCACTAAACCCCTGCTGGCCTGGTCGCCCCACGCAGCCTGCTGTTCAGTCATTTGTTCGTCCCTCACTAACCCCCCTGTAGGCCTGGTCGTACGCAGCCATCCTGTGAGGGCGTGAGGGTTAATTTGCATATTACCTCTTTATTTTATAGGATCAGTACCTTTTGTTGTTGTTGTTCATCCTCACCCAAGGATATTTTTCCATTGATATTTTAGAGAGAGTAGAAGGGAGAGGGGGAGACACAGAGAGAGAAACATCAATGTGAGAGAGATACATCAACTGGTTGCCTCCCACATGCACTCAGAGATTGAGCCTGCAACTGAGGTATGTGCCCTTGACTGGAATCGAACCCATGATTCTTCAGTCTGCAGGCCAACACTCTGTCCACTGAGCCAAACTGGTGAGGACTATCAGTACCTTTTCATAATAGTCTCCCCTTATCCATGGTTTAACTTTTCATTGTTTTGTTACCCACAGTTAACCACGGTTAAAAAATATTAAATGGAAAACTCCAGAAATAAACAATTCATAAGTTTTAAACTGTGCACCATTCTGAGTAGCATGATGAAATATCACACTGTTTTACTCTGTCTCACCCTTTGTTCAGTGTCTCTACACTATATATGCTCCCTGCCTATTAGCCTCAGTTATCAGATTGACCGTCTTGGTGGTGCTTGTATTTAAGTAACCCTTATTATACTTAATTAGAGGCCCGATGCATGAATTCGTGCACAGGTGGGGTCACTCGTCCTCACCGGCATTTGGGGCCAATCGGGGCTGGCCAGCCGGGGGAAGGGACTGCAGGAGGTTGGCCAACCGTGGGAAGTTGGCTGTGGGAGCACACTGACCACTGGCTAGCCGGAGGGAGGGACTGCGGGAGGTTGGCTGGCCATGGGAGGTTGGCTATGGGAGCACACTGACCACCAGGAGGCAGCTTCTGCATCGAGCATCTGCCCCCTGGTGGTCAGTGCAGGTCATAGCGACCAGTTGACCAGTCTCTCGGTCATTCAGTCACTTAGGCTTTTATATATATAGATAATGAATCCAAACCCATTCACATAACTGTTATTACAATACTAGGGGACCCTGTGCACCTTGAAAGGAACTGTGGGCCATGAGGCTGCATTGGGCACAGGGGCGGGTCTCAGCCCATCCTCTGCACCCCCACCCAACACCTCCCACCACGGCCCCTGGTCCCCTGTATGCCATCAGCCCTGCTCCCACCACTGCCGCTTCCATGTGCTGACCGCACTGGCCCTGCTTGCGCCCACTGATGGTGCAGAGCGATTGGGACCAGTGCCAGCAGCGGGTGCAAGCGAGGCCGGCGCCATCAATGGGTGCAAGCAGCAGCTGATGCCCTAATCACCCCTCAGGAGCAGGGGGAGGTAGAGAGGCTCTCAGGGGTGATTGGGGCTGGCAGCCACCACTTCCAGCCGCTGATGGTGCCAAGCAATCAGGATTGGCGCCTGGTGCCAGCTGCGTATGTGAACGAGGCTGATGTCGTCAGTGGGTGCAAGTGGAAGCTCCAGTGCTGGCAGCAGCTGTGAGTGGGGCCAGCGCCAGCAACAGGTGCGAGCACTGGGCAGGACCACGGCGCCCAGGAGCAAAGAATTTTCAGTAACCTCCAGAGACTCACCCCGATGACAGTGACTGGTACCCTGCCTTGGTCTGGTGCTCCCACTCACCTGTTCCACCATCCTGCTGCGGCCAACACCCACCATGTTCTGCACTCTACTGCCTGCTGCCAGTGCCCACCATGTTCTGCGCACGCCCCCTGGTGTTCAGTGCACGTCATAGGGACCGGTTGTTCGGTTGTTGGGTTGTTCCACCGTTTGGTCTATTTGCATATTAGGATTTTTTATATATATAGATATTGTTATAACTGTTCTATTTTATTATTAGTTAATCTTGTTTATCCCTTTGTTTAATTTATTAATTAACCTTTATCATACACATGTATGTATAGGAAAAAAGTGTAAGTATATAGAGATACATATAGATGTATAGAGATATAGATATATGTATATATATAGAGAGATATATTATAGGTAAATATAGACATATATATAATATATACATTGATTTAGAGGTTTTTGTACTATCTGTAGTTTTAGGCATCCACTCAGATTCTTGGATCATAACTTCTACAGATAAGGGTAAATTACTGTGTTCTCTCCAACTATAGAAATTAGGAGGACAGTACAAGGGATTGTTTAAGAGGGATTTTATACTCTTTCAAACTTTTTTTTTAAATAGGAGATTTTAACTGATGAATAATTATTAAAAGCCAGGAGTGTACCAGGCTCAGTTCTTATTCAGTAGGCTAACAAATACAAATGATATAACCAATTCACTTATTAACATATCTGATTAAACAAAATATATTTTATAGAAATGGTTTTAAATGCACCTCAGATAGAAACAGAATATATTTTATACTTATAGATTTTATGTTACCTAAATAATTATTGATTAAAAACCAGCTAACCCATATGGTAAATAGAAGTTAGAAAACCACCAGATATTTATTTTAGTCAGCAAAAAAGAAAAACATGCTATTGTCATGCTGAAATGGGTTTCAGCATTCAATGCAGAAATCCTGTTGCAAAACTAACATAGTCCATCTATAATCTTAAAATTTTTGTGTGTTTTTTTTATCTTATATCAAATCACTATTATACTTTTTTATTTAAAGATTAGTTTCGGTTTCAAAGTAAGTTTAATTTAGTACTTCAGTCCCAAGGCTCACACATTCTTGACCTGGGGTGGGTGAGAATCAGTCCAATTAAGTATTAGAGGAACAAAACAAAACATAAACAGAATAGTTTAATCTGCTTTGCCAGATATTGTTGCCAATACACAATTGGGAAGTTAAGACACACAGTGATTTAAACCAGGACATAAGAGCAGAAAGAAAAAAAAAAGACAAACAAAATGTTGATGTTATTTGCTTGAAGCAAGTCTGTCATTTATTGCCTAAGCCAATCAAAATAAGCACACAATTACAGAAACACAAGGAGCCTGCCTTGCGAATGACAACTCAGCTCAAGATAACTTCCTCACTACCTCCCCCTTCCAACCAATTTCTCTCCCTAAACCCCTTTATACATGTCAGGCATTTAAGCAGGAAATAGATCCTATCCTACATGTACAAATAAGAAATAAATTTATTATAAGGATTGCGTGCTTCTAAAACTGTTGGAAGGGCTTGAGAAGACGTAGCCAGGGATGACTTTGGAACACCTAGATTCAAAAACCCTCCACCTTAGGAATCAAGAAGACTCTGCCATCAACCCACGTGCTGCAGTCTCAACTGTCTTATGACGCCCACAGTGCAGGTGGCAAAGATTGATCTCAGGTGCTGTGCCTGCCTCTCAACATTCACAACTCAGAGCTTTGCTTACCAGCAGTTGTGTCAGAAACACAGCATCTGCCTCTCTTCTGCTTTCCAAGTCTCATGCAAATGCCTCTATTTGGTGGAACCTATTTGACAGTGAGAACATTAGTCTGGGGAAACTGCACTTTTGCTTTCTAGGCCTTTGCAACACAAGACAAGACATAGAAAGAGGTGGAAATGGATGTTTAGAGCCTATTGACAAAATCAAATTGCCCCTCCTGTCTAGTAATTTTAGAACCACCACTGCTCCATACACATCTATTGAAGGACTAAGAATATTTTCCTCTAGTTCTTTAGTGTCTGTTTTCCCTTACAAGACACTAATGGCTTGAAGATGGAGCTGTTTCATGTTTATCTCTGTCTCATAGTGCCTCAAGAATAGTCAGCAAGTTGTGCACAAAAAAATGAATTCGTAAATGTGCGCTGAGAGCCAGGCAATCTTGTGTACCTATCAATTGTTACCTCACTACAAACCCCCATTCCACTTACTTTTAAGATGCATGTACAAAGCAATGGAAGAAATCAACCTAACTCAAGAGCATAGATTTTGGAATTAGGGAGGTCTGTATTCAAGTCTAGGTTCTGTTTGATCTTAAGAAATGTATTGTCTCTAAGCCTCAGTTTCCTTACCTCTCCTTCTTTAGAGAGGCTTGTTAGAATTACCAAATGAGGCAGTACATGAAGAGCACATGGCAGATGCTGAGCAAGGACTAGACTTTGACTCCACCCCACTCCCCACTGAGTCCCACCCTTTCTGTGTCTCTTAGTCTATCTCCTGTGTCTCCAATAGGGAAGATAAGAACTAAGAATACTGCAATATGAAAGACACTACACAGAAAATTGATTTAAATTATTTTTGCTGTAACTAATCATCTTAATTACTTTGTCTATTCAGCCTTTTATCTGAATATTTCAAAGGATTTTATAATCAAGAATTATAATACATAATTGATAACTATAATAGCTGAGGCGAAGGGGCTGAATGATTGGTCAATTTGCTGATGATCTTTATAAAACCAGCAGCCTAATGACTTTTTTATTATAGACTTCACCTTTATCTTTTATTTTTATTATTTTTATTCAATTTATTGAGGTGACATCCTATCTAATAAAGAGGGAATATGCTAATTGACTGTCACACCCTCACAAAGATGGGGACACCCACAGCCACAAGATGGCAGCGCCCAGTCCCCTCAGCCCCGCCGGGGCATGGGCACGCGGCATGGCTGGGCCTGCCCCAAAGCAGGTTCGGCCGCTCTGTGTGCCTGCCTCCGGAGTTCCCTAGTCCCCTTAGCCCCCCAGCCACCCAGGGCTGGCCCAAGGCGCAGGCAAGCCTTGGATGGCGGCTGCCCAGCCGCCCAGAGCCACCCGAGGCTCAGGTAACCAGGGCTGGCTGAGGCTTGTGGGGGTGTCACCTTCCCCTGGTCGCTGGGTCACCTCCCGCCCCTGAGGGTTCCCAGACTGTGAGAGGGGGCAGGCCAGGCTGAGGGACCCTCCACCTCCAGTGCATGAATTTTCATGCACTGGGCCTCTAGTTGGTTAATAAAATTATATAGGTTTCAGGTGTATGATTCTATAATACATTATCTGTATCATGCACTGTGTATTCCCAATGCTAAGTCAAGTCTCCTTCCATCACCATTTATTTCCCCTTTACTCTCTTCTACCTCTGCCCACCCCACCTTCTTTCTTTCTGGTAATCACCATACTGTTTTCTGCGTCTATAAGTTTTGTTCTTTTTAAACTTAATCCTTTCACCTTTTGCACCCAGACCCCCAGCTCTCCTTTCCTCTGACAACTGTCAGTCTGTTCTCTGTATCTATGAGTCTGTTTCTACTATAATTGTTAGTTTATTCTGTTCACTAGATTTCCCAACTTTGTACTTCTTTTTCAAGATTTCTGTGACTATTCAGGATCTTTTGTGGTTTTATATAAATGTTTCTAGTTCTGTGAAATATGTCACTGGTATTTTAATAGGACTGCCTTCTCTGTGTCCCATAGATTTTGAGTTGTTGTGTTCTCATATTCATTTGTTTGAAGGTATCTTTTGATTTCTTCCTTGATTTCATTGTTAACTCACTCACTGTTTAATAACATGTTATTTGGCCTTCATGTTTTTGTGTGCTATTCAGTTTTTGTTGTGATTTATTTCTAGTTTCATACTAGTATGATCAGAAAAGATGCTTGAGCTTGGCCAGTGTGGCTCAGTGGTTGAGCTTCGACCTATGAACCAGGAGGTCATGGTTTGATTCCCCGTCAGGGCACATACCTTTGTTGTGGGCTTGATCCCCATTGTGGGGCATGGAGGAGGCAGCCAATCAATGATTCTCTCTCATCATTAATGTTTCTATCTCCCTTGCCCTCTCCTTTCCTCTCTCTGAAATCAATAAAAAATATATTTTAAAAAAGAAAAGGTTTTTTATATGACTTTAATCTTCTTAAATTTTGGGGGATTTGTTTTCTGTCTTCACATGTTGCCTATCCTAAAAAAGTCCCATGTGCACTTGAAAAGAATGTATACTCTGCTGCTTTGGGTGAAACGCTCTGAATATATCAATTAAATCCATCTGATCTAGTGTCATTTAAGGCCACCATTTCCTTGCTGATTTTTTGCCTGGAAGATCTATTCATTGTTAAAATCCCATACTATGACTGTATTATTGTCAATCTCTTCTTTTATGTTTATCAAGATTTACTTTACATATTTCAGTGCTCCTATGTTTGGTGCATAAATGTTTACAAGAGTTATATTTTCTTGTTGAATAACTCCCTTTATCACTATGTAGTGTCCTTCTTTGTCTCTTGCTGTAGCCTTTGTTTTAAAGTCTATTTTGTCAGATAGAACGATTGCTACACTAGCTTATTTTTCCTTTTTATTCTAATGAAATATCTTTTTCAATTCTTTTGCTTTTAGTCTGTATGTGTCTTTCATTCTGAGGTGGGTCTCTTGTAGACAGCATATACTGTATATGGATCTTGTTTTCTTATTCATTCAGCTACCCTGTATACTTTGATTGAAGCCATTTACATCTAAAGTGATTATTGATAGGTACATAATTATTGCCATTTTAATCTTTTAACTATGTTCCTCTGTTTTTCTCTTCTTAAAGAAGGCCCTTTAATATTACTTGTAATACCTATTGGGTGGTAACAAACTCCATTAGCTTTTTCTTTCCTGGGAAGTTCTTTATTTGTCCTTAAAATTTAAATTATAACCTCGTTGAGTAAAGTAGTCTTGGTTGTAGGTCCTTGCTTTTCATCCCTTTGAATATTTCATGCTAATCCTTCTGGCCTGAAATGTTTTCATTGAAAAATAAGTTGCCAGTCTTGTGGGTGCTCCCTTGTGGGTAACTAACTGTCTTTCCCTTGCTGCTTTTAAGATTCCCTCTTTGTCTTTAACCTTGCTATTTTAATTATGATGTGCCTTGCATATGCCATTTGTGAAGCTAATTGGATCCTGCTCTGATGTTGTCTGAAGCTGACCTCTGGATGTGTTGGTTCTGGGACTTCTTGGGAGGCACTGTGGTGCAGGCCAATGTAAGACACTGCCTGTGACTGGCCTTGGACAACCTGTTTGGAGCTACAAAGCAATTCACAGTTTGTGGCTGCCTCTGCTTGGCCTGGGTATATACGAGAATGATCAAGTTGTACATCAAGGCTGACTTTTACCAGCATCAGGCCCAGGGATAGGTCAGCAGAAGTCCCAAGGCACCCCAACATGTGCCTCTGCCTGCCAGCTGCCTATTAGGCGCAGTCACTGAAAGAGCCCCTGGCAGTACTTGAGTTGCACGAGGTAGGTTCTCAGTGAGTCGCAGGGTAGGAGTGAATGGTAGGTATTCACCAAATTGATATAGGTTCAATCTCAGTTCTAGTGCTGGGTTTGAGGCCCCTCAGCAAATGCCCTAGTGTATACCAAATCTAGCTGCCACCCACTGATTGCTCACACGTCTTTGTCAGGGGATGGGGTCTCAAGGAGTTGTCAGGGTGAGGTCATCAGAATTTATCAGGTCCAAACAGACCCAGATTTGGCTGTGTGAAAGGAGGGCTCTGCACCAGTCAGGCATGCAAGGGAAAAATGTTCCCATCCTATAAGAAATCAAATGAAGGACTTGTATGCATGCATATAAGCATAAACAATGGACGCAAAACTCTGGGGGGTGAGGGCATGTATGGGTGTGGGGTGGGGGGGGTAATGGTAAGATATGTACACATATAATACCTCAATAAAAAAATGGAAAAAAAAAAGTTCCCATCCTAGAGCCACACAACTCAATCTGTCCCAGATTCTGCCCAGAGCCCAATCTCTGCAGGGCAGGGCCATCTGTCAAGCTTGGGGTAAGGTGAGGGGTGTGGCCTCTGCCCCAGAGACACACAACTCAGTTCATCCCTGATTCTGCCCAGCCCTTGGCAGGGCAGAGCCACCAGGAGTCAGAAAGGTGGGGCCACTGGGAGCCCAAAGATTGGGGCTAGTGGATCTCCCATGAGGGAGAGACACCATGAGGGAGAGGCACAGCTCAAGGGAAAGTAGGGGAATGGTCCCCGCTGCAAAGCCACACAACTCAGTTAATGACACCCCCCCCCCCCCCCCGCAAAAAAAAAAATCTGCCCAAACCTCTACATGCTGGCCCAGGCAGCTGACTCTTCAGGGTACAAGCTTCCCAGAGGGCAGGTAGAGAGTCCAAAGGGTGAGACTATTCTATTTCTCCAGGCTGATGACACATGGAGGAGAGTGCTCCACCCAAAAGAGATAGCCTCTGCAGTGTGGGAGAAAAACTCAGCTCAGGAATCTTGCCCCTTCAGCCACAAACTCCTTTGTCCTCACAGACTCTAGTCTGCTCCACCCTCCCTGCGTCAGAACACAGGGTAAGTGGCTGCAAATAAGATCTGTGCATTGGCCCTTTAAGAGAGTGTCTGTGTTTCTAGCAAACTGCCGCCTCTCCCTGGCAGACAGAATCCCCGCTGGTTTTCACAGCCAGAGGTTATGTGGGTGACTCTTCCTGGCTCTGGTGCTCTGGGCTGGAGAGCCCAGCTTGGGATTGAGACCCTCATGCTTCTCAGGTGCACCCCACAGCTGAGATATCCCTCCTAAATCTCAGCTGCTGCACAGGGGAGGAGGGCCTTTTCACATCTCAGGCCTTTCTACCAGTCTCAGTGTGACTTCTCCTGTAAATCCTCGGTCATAATACTTCAGCTAGTCTTCAGTTGGTTATTCAGGTTGGTTGTTCCATAATTTAGTTGTAATTCTACTTTGGTTTTGGGCTGAGATGAGTGTACCTTCTACCTACTCCGCTGCCATCATGGATCTCCAGCCTAGTGATTTTTTTTTTATTCTTATTTTTTGTTAATCCTCACCTGATAATATTTTTGCCATTGATTTTTGGAGAGAATGGAAGGGAGGAATTGGGGGGTGGGGGGAAGAGAGAGAAAAATATCTCTGAGAAAGACATATCAATTGCTTCCCGCACCTGCCTGGACTGGGGCCGGGAATCAAACCTGCAATCCCGGTACATGCCCTTGACTGGGAATCGAAGCTGTGAGCCTTCAGTGTGTGGGCCGACGCTCTAACCACTTAGCAACCAGCCAGGGCACAGCCTAGTGATTTTTTTGGCAGTGCTTTGTTTTCGTGTGTATGTGTGTCTTAGTTGTTGCTATTTAAAATAGGATCATGTACAGAGGCCTTTTTGAGGATGAATTGTTGTCAAGTGGTCTGACCAAAATTACATTTTAAGGGCAGAGAAGGAGCTGAATTGAAGAGACAGGATCTGAACTATCAGATCACTTTTCTGCTTCTAATCTGTGGCAATTTAGGGATCATTTTGCATTTTATTGTGTAGTTTATTTCCCCTCAGATTCCTGAAGCTTCAATCTTTTGTGCATTAGCATGTTGCGGGGATGTCACAGACCGAATTTCTATCCCCAATCCTCCCACTCGTCAGCACTGCTAGGTTACGTCAAAACCTCTGGGTTTTGGTGCCTCATCTCTAAATTGATGGAACTGAGTAATCTCTATCCCAGTTCAATACTTCCGTGAGTCTATGTACATTTCCTAGGTCCCTGAACAGTGAGGGACCAACTGTAGTTTTCATCCATGGCACATGAGAAGCCAAAAATACATTCTCTTTCTGAGTAGAAGCAGCAGCAAGCAGTACAAAAAAAAAAAGGTGAAATGCTATTTGTCCTTGCCAGAATGAGGAAGAGAAACCATAGGCTTGGGAGTTGAGAGTGGCATTCAGGGTTCAAGGAAAGCTGGAGGGGAAGCTGAGAAGGCAGCTTACAAACAAGATGCAGAGATGCTCAGAAAAGCCTGCACACTCCCAGCCTGGCAGGCACTAAATACAGTTGAGCTGTTGATGGTTCTGTTTAGTGATGCAATCTGTAGTTCTTTAATAAAATGCCAAATAATTGAAATGGTATGTTTATGCAGGAGCTTTCTGTATAATGACTTGGCTCATTCTGTGGGTTCATCTAATCTGCACAGGCATGCACAAAAACTAAAGAACAAAATGTAAAAAAGATCAGAAAATAATACCACTAAAAAGGGGACCTTTGAAAATGGGTAATCCAACTCTTATCCACCCTCATTCCCCTTTCTCTTTGAGGATGATAAAAATAAGGATGAGGAAAGAGATTAGCGATTTACTCAAGTTCATCCAGCTTAACAGTATCTGAGTTAACTTAAGCCATCTGATTTCTAGATCAAATCCCACTAAAGTACGAATTGTATTTATATATGCCTTTATGAGTCATACTTGGCTAACCCTGGACTTAATCAGAATCAGAAACCCATTCCAAAGTATATGTTTAGGCTGGGCCTAACCAAATGGTTGTCCATTTGATCTGAATTTGCCCTTGGAGGTCCAGGCTGGAAGCGCCACAGGCCTCAGGGACTCCTACATATGAAATCTGCATTGGTCCCATTGTCTTTGGTCTTTGGTTGACAGCCTTCCATAATACCTCTTACATGTCAAACTCCGCCTGTGGAGTTTCTGACCCTATAGAGCAATTCATCTGGGGAACCAGACATTCTATTAGTCAGATTTTATTAAAGTAACAATTTTAATTTTTTTAAAACCCTGAACATCCCAGTGGCTTACTCAACAATAATCATTTATTTCTCACTTATGGGTCTGCAGATCAGCTTGGATTCTGCTGCTCTTTGCTTTATGTGTCTTCTCGTTCCGGGACATGACATGGGCTGAAAGGGTAGCCCCTATCTAGATACCCTGTTCTCTCGGTAGATAGTGAGCAAAAGATTGAGCTAAACCACACAGCATATGTAAGGTGCTGTCCAAAAGTACACAAATCACTTCCACGCACAGTGTATTGGCCAAAGAAAGTCGGATGGCCCATCCTGACTCTGGACAGTAAAGCATCATCTGTTTGGAGTCATGGCAAGAGTGGGGAGTTATGCTACTCTCACAGGGAAAGGAGCAGATAATTGGAAACAATAATGTAACATACCATGGCATAAAAATTATTGTATGTGAATGATACTTCCTTGAAGCATAAAAAAAGAAACCAACTGCCTGCAGCAAATCAATTAGAGAGATTGAAAGAGACAAAAACATGCTCCAAAGACTTTGCAGGATAAATAGGAGTTTCCTAGTCATAAAGGGATGAAAAAAATAGTATGAGCATTAGCATAAAGGCATTAAATTACATATATTCATAAAACTCTGAATAATCCTGCAGGAATAAATTGTATTTGTTTTACAAACATCTTCTTTCCACCCTAGCCAGGTCACAAGATTTTTTAGAGTATAAACACACACACACACACACACACACACACATATACATATATATATATACATATATATATATATATATATATACACAAAAATATAGCCATAATTCAAGGGTAAAGCTAGGAAATAGTTACGATTTAAGAGATGATTTTATTTACCTATACTTGCTAGACCTTTCTCGAACCTCTGAGATGAACGGAAATGAAAGAGAAACTGTCAGTTACATGACTCACTATGTTTAAAATATTAAAACAAATCAGAAGATGGATTTGGTTGCAGGTAAAATAAAGTAAGTATTCACCATCCTGTCTCTCCCACTGAATGTAGCTATAAAATCTAGAATTTAAGGAGCAGCTAATTGAAGGTTCTGAAAAGTAGTAGGTGTATTAGGAAAGCAGAACAAAATCCAAAGAGTTACCAAACTGGTGGTGAGTTTACCACTGTATTTCTCCAGTAGCTCCAGCCAGGTCTTGGAGGAAATACAGGAGGGGCATCAATGAAGACAGAGATAACTACAGCAGAAGCTCACCAGTTCAGGCTCAAGGAGTGGGAAAGAAATCTATTGGCACCAACAGCAGCAACACCGGGGATAGCAGGCACCTAGAACTCTGTGGAAGAGAAATTTCTTCTCTGATTGGTCCTAAGAGAATGTGTAAACCTCTGTTGCTCTTTCTCCTACCAGTTCTTTCACTTCTTGGCTCTAGACATGGACTCAGTCATGGGGTTCCATGGCAGTGTGTGGTAAGTAAAGTCCTGAAGTTTCTGGCCAAAAGATCAAAGAGTATCTCCAAGGAACCAGAAAGTGCCAGGGAGGTCACTGGAAAGGAAGAACTCAGGAAACTGATTCCATAAAGTAGTTTATGACCACAGAAATTCATCTCAAACTGCATGTGTGTGCATTTAATCCTAAGTAGCATAATAAAGACTTTGAGAACTGAGCCAAGATTTAGACTACTATCCAGATTTTAGAGCTGCCCACTGGGTGATGCACGTATGAGACAGATCTGAAGAGCACTGAAAAGGCTTTGGAGATGAGAAAACATTGAAACCACACACAACTTATGGTTAGTGAAAATACGCAGCCTGAATCCAACTGGACTGACTGACTGCTAAAAAAAATCAACACTTTCCATTGGATTTAAATGGTACCTAGAGTTTCGTAAACTTTCAAATATCCACTGGAAAAGAAGATAAATAGATGTCAATAACAAGGTGACACACATGTTGAAAATATCTGACAAAGACTTTAAAGCAGCTATTATAAAACAGCTGCTGTTCAAACAATTGTGAACACAGTTCACACACATGGAGAACTAGGAAATGTTGACAAAAATAAATAAAAGAATCAAATAGAAATCCTAGGAGTGAAAAAGTACAATAACCAAAAAATTAAAACTTACTGTATGGGCTTACTAGCAACATGGAAATGACAGAGAAAGATTCAATGGACTTGAAAATAGATAAACAGAATTTATCCAATCTGAACAACACAAAGAAAAAATGTTTGTTTGTTTTTTAATGAACAGAATCTCAGGGACCTCTGGACCAATATCAAAAGGTTTAATATTTATGTCATCAGAATCCTAGAATAAAAGAAAAGAGCAACATGCAGAACAAAACATTTGAAAATTACAATGACAAAATCTCCCTACATTTGTTAAAATACATAAAATGTAGTGCTCCTCATACTATGATCAGTCTCCTGAAAACTAAACACAAAAATATCTTGAAGGCATCCAGAGACATGTGCATTACTTATACAAGAACAATGACTTTAATTACTAAGTATTTCTTATTAGAAACCATGGAGGCCAGGTAAAAGTGGAACATTTATAGAACACTCCATGCAGCAACAGCAGAATACACATTGTTTTCATATTCCTGCAGATATACTAAGATAGACCACATCCAGTATCATTTTAAAAATCCTCAACAATTTTTAAATTTAAATATAATTGTTATATAATATTATATTAGTTATATTAATTTCCGGTGTGTAATACACTGGTTGAACATTTTATACCTTATTAATGTGATCACCCCACTAATTCTAATAATCACTGTCACCATGCTAACTTCTCACAATATTGTTGTCTATATTCCTCTTCATCTTTTTCACCCATCCCCTCCCATTTGTGACAACATAGATGGATCTAGAAGGCATTATGCTAAGTGAGATCTTTAACACATTTTTAAAAATAGAATTCATTGTTTAGTCTTCAAAAAAAATAACCTCCAGGTTTATATGGTTGCCTGGTGAATTCTACCAAACATTTAAAAAATAAATAATATCAATGTATACATTCCACTTAACAGAAGGCAAGGGAATACTTTCAAGTCATTTTACTGTACCAGAAACACTTTCATACCAAACACAAAGACTGAACAAGAAAGACAACTACACATCAAACTACAAATGCAAAACTTTTCAACAAAATATCAGCAACTCAAATTCAGCAATATATAAAAAGTGTGACAGATCACAACAAATGCTAGGCTGGTTCAACATTTGAAAATCAGTCAATGTATCTACCATATTTTATCACTCTAAAATTAAAAAACAAACAAACATGATCATAACACTTGATGCCAAGAAAACAGTTGACAAAATTCATTATCCTTGCATGATAAAAACTCCAAGCAACTTAGGAACAGAAAAGAACTTCCGCAGCCTGATAAAAGGCATCTACAAGAAATTTACAGCTAACATCATACTGAATGGCAAAAAAAAAACAACAAAAAACATTCCTTGTAAGACAAGGAACAACACAGGAACCCATCTTATCACTGCTATTCAAACTGTACTGGAATTCTTAGAACAATAAGGCAAGAATGAGAACCCAAATGATAAACATTGAAAACGGGGAAATAAAACTTTCTCTGTTGATAGATGGCATGTTTATCTTCAGAGAAAATCCCAAAGAATCTACAATAAATCTCCTAAGACAAATAAGTGAGTTTAACAAGAATATGGGATATAAAGTGAACACACTTATATACAAAGTGAACATACTTGTATTAGTAATGAAGACTTAGAAACTGAAATCTTTAAATATGCCATTTATAGGGATGTAATGTACAGCATAAAGAATACAGTCAATATTGCAATAACTTTATATGGTGAGACATGGTTTCTAGATTTTTGTGTGTTGATCACTTCATAAGATATATAAATGTCAAATCACTATGTTGTACACCTGATATTAATATAATATTGTATGTCAACTATACTTTAATTAAAAAGAGCTATACTTCCAGAAAAAATAAAATTACTAATTACAATAGCTCCAGAAAGATGAAATATTTAGGTACAAATCTAAATAACATGCAGAATTTGTATTATGAAAATTACAAAATGCTGATGAAAGATATAAAAGAAGACCTTCATAAATATTTATGGGTTTGAAAACACCATATTTTTCAGATACCAATTCTCCCCAAAAACTGATCTATAGATTTAATATAATTTTAATCAAAGTCTTTTCTGGGTATATCATGATACACACAAGCTAATTCTAAAATTTATATAAAAGGCAAAGGAACTAAAATAGTCAATGCAATTTTTAAAACTAAGAGTAAAGTTGAAGTAAATTCACCACCAAATTTTAAGGCTTACTGTAAAGTTATAGTATCAACACAGTGTAATGTTGGGAAAAAGATAGCCATATAGATTAATAGAACAGAATACAAAGTACAGAAATAGACCCACACAAATATGACCAGCTCATTTTTGACACAGATGCCAAAGCTATTCAATTGGGGAATTATTGCCTTTCCAACAACAAATACTACAGAGCAACTGGTCATCAATCCCAAAAAAAGAACCTCAACCTAAAATTTACCCATTATGCAAAAATTAACTCAAAATAGATCTCAGATCTAAATATAGGCGTAAAACTATAAACTTTCCAACAAAAATAGGAAAATAAATTATGACATTTTTATAGCAGAACCAAAAAATAGGCAAAACTTAAATATAATAAGAAAAATTAATAAATTGGACCAACTCAGAATTAAGAATGTTTGCTCTGTGAAAGACACTGTGAAGAAAAGAAAGCTACACCTAGGAGAACATATTTTCAAATCACATATTCAATAAAGAACTTTTATCCAAAATACATAAAATCCCCTCAAAACTCAACAGTAGGAAAATAAACAATCCAATTTTTAAAAAATGAGCAAAAGATTTGATCACTTCACAAAGAAGGATATACTGAAGGCAAATAAGCACTTGAAAAGATATTCAACTTCATTGGCCATTAGGAAAATGCAAATTAAAACAATGATGAGATACTATAACATATCTATTAGAATGTCCAAAACAAAAATTACTGACAATACTAAGGGTTAGCAAGATGCAGAGCAACTAGAATTCTCATACATTACTGGTGGGAATATAAAACAGTACATCTACTCTGGAAAGCAGTTTGGAAATTTATTACAAAGTTAAACATACACTTACCATATGATCTCACATTCTCACTCTTCATTATTTCCTACAAGAAATAAAAACATGTACACACACACACACAAACAGATGAATGATCATAGCATGTTTCCTTCAATAGGTGAAGAGATAAACAGTGTTACATCCATATAATGGAATACTATTCAGAAATAAGAATAGATAAAATAAAAATAAATAAAAATTCATGATGCACAAAACAACTTGGATTATCTCAAAGGCATTATGCTAAATGAAAACAGCCAGTCTTAAGGGTTGTATACGATATAATTCTATTTCTATGACTGTCAAAAAGACAAAACTGTAGTGACTGAGCACAGATCAGTGTTTGGGGGTTGGTGGTAGGAAGCTATGCCTACAAAATGAAAGCACAAGGGAGTTTTGGGTGATGAACTGTTCTGTATCCTAATGTAGTGTGGCACCTGAAAGTTGACATATGTTAAAATTCTACTGTGCACCTACCTACTGTACACCCTACTGACTGTATCCCCCCCCTCCAAAGTAAATTTTACTATACGTTAATCTTATAAATAAAATTTTAAAAATACTGGTGAAATATCTACTTTTAGTTCTGAGTCCTGTGATCAATTTCTCTGATCATTCTAATCAATATAGTGTTTGAATAGTGATGAATACCACATATCCTCAGGGTGAACCCATGTAATCATTTATTCATTTGTGTTTTTATTCATTTTATTCATTCATACAACAAATACTTACTGAGCACTTACTATTTTTCTAGACACTCGGCCCGTCACTGGATTTAGCAATAATTATCAGAAAGCCTGAACTGTCTTCCAGAGCAGGCTAAAGCCACAATGACAAAACACAACTTGTGAAGTCAATCCTACGCCGACTAAAATAATACAATCCAGGTATTCAGTTATCTTCTGCTCTGACTTCAATTTAGGATGGATTTCATTTAAGATAAATTCTATAAAGGAATAAATGGGTCACAATATGTAAATATTAGTTCTCTAAGCTGAGTTTTTAATAAACAGTAAGTGGCAGAGAGTTTGAGTTAATACTCCCCAATAAGTACCTGGAGTGCAATATTCTACCATTTCAGTTAAATGCAGAGCCACTTGCTTTCTAAGTCAGCCCAGCTGGGAGTGGAATTGCCATTCTCTTACAAAAGCCAAGAAGTTTGTTAAGTGCTCCTGTCCTAAGAGAAAGCCACCCTGCCTCAGCCCAGAGAAGATGGAAGATGTAACGTTGGGAAAGACCATAGAAAAATCTCCACTTCAGACTCAGAAAGTATAACCTTGAACCATATACCTTTTGATATATTCCACAGAACCTACTGTATCAGATGATAAACCATAAGCCAGCTCAATGTTGGGAACTAACCAACAAAAATTATTATTTTGGTTTTAAAATGTTAATTTGTAACTCTCTTTTTTTTTCTTTTTTTTTAGTTAAAATATAAAGCCACTCTTGATGGACTGAATTATGTTCCTTCAAAATCCATGTGTTGAAGGCTTCACTCCTGGAGATAGGCAGTAATTAGGTTTAGATGGGGCCATGAGGGTGGGGCTCTCTTGAGAGAGCTTGCACTCATTAGCACTCTCTCTCTCTCTCTCCCTTCTTTCTCTTCCTCCCTCCCTGCCATGTGAGGACAGTGAGAAGGAAGTCAGGAAGAGGGCTTGCACCAGAATCTGACCATGTTGGCACCCTAATCTCAGACTGCCAGTCTCCGGAACAGTGAGAAACTAACATACCACCCATAGGCAATGATAATAATAAAAATCATTATACACGCTAAAATGCATTGAGTACATACAACCTGATATATCATCTTACTCAATCCTCACAAGATTCCTATGAATTAAGTACTACCATCATCCCCATTTCACAAATAAACATTTTTCCCAAGTCACCCAGCTAGTAATAGTAGGTGTCGGATTTAGAAGCTGGATACTAAAAAGAGTTCCAAGGCATAGCTCTAGTTACCCATTGCAAAATGACATAAGAAACATCCCAAATCTTTACTAATGACTCTGTATTAAGGCACAAGTTCTAAATAAGTGTCAATAACTGCTCTTTATGGATATCATATTAATAATCCAGAAACTATTCCTATCAACAGAAAACCACAAATATCTTTCTATTATCCATAGAAGATTTCTCCCAGGCAATAAAATGTATAACTAATAGAGGTTAATACTGTAATACACTATATATACTTAAATATTTCCTCTAGTTAAATAACTAAACTTTGTCGATGCCCTCCAGCCAAAATCGATAAGGAACACATCTGTATTTAAACAACTTACACTTATTGATATTGCAGTAAGGAAGACCCACAGCATGGATAACCATGGGAGGTCTCAGGAAGAGGATGCTAGAGAGAATTTATTGCAGGAATCAAACCTAGGTTAGGTGACTTTGGGGAAATTTCAGGAAGCAAAGCTTTGCTGTGGACTGAATGCTTTCAGGAAGTAGGAGTCATTCTGTAATTCTGGAATCATATCTTATACAGGAGGGAGCTATAGAGTGAGGCTAAAGCTGTAATTGTAAAAAAAAAAACAGCAGTCGCTCATATTAGCCAGATTAGGAGAATGTCTGGCATTCTGTGGTTGCCACACCGACCTTTTGTTTGCATGTAGACAAGATTACAGAGTGGTCTTGTTTTGCCTCTCACTTCATCATGGTCACAGAGCAGCCTGGTCAGATGCTGGTGCTCTGTGAAGGTGTTCTTTGGTGTGGTCAACAGGACAACACCAAAGCCTTGCTGAGGGTTTCAGGCCAGCTCCTAGCAACACCAATGCCTCGCTGACAGTGCCAGGCCAGGTCCTGGCTGTCAGGAGCTGCTTTTCTTTCTCAACTTAAACCTGTCCTTCTCATGAAATATAGGCCTGGGAAAATAAAGTTTGCAATATTTCAGCTGTGTAATTGACATCGAGTTGCCTTTCATATAGGATGTCTAAGAAACTAATTAGTCTGTAATGTTAAGAAAGTGTTGTCCTTTAACAGAAATGAAATATATTACTCCCTGGGTATCCTTTCAAAAACAATAAAATCCCTTTTAGCATTCTTCTTTGGCATTGGGGTTACAAAAATCACTGTTCATTTTCTTCAAATGCAAGTAAATCTAAACATTTTCTTAGTGTCTGTTAATTTTTTCCAAAGCAGAAAGAAGAAGAATTACGTGTGGAGGCTTATGGAAACATTTCAGTTTTAGTAGCAGGGTTTTCTCATTGGTCCGTATAAGTAGTTTGGGCCAATGGAAACGGTGTGGGCTTGGCATTAGATTATCTTTGTACAAGCAGCAGCTCTACCACATTGCATGACCTTGAGCATATTGCTTAAACTTTCTATATAATAGACATAATAATTATACCTGCTATAACATAATGATAATTGAGATAAAACTTTAAAAAACACTTTGTAATATCTAAAAATATCTTAAATACTAGTCATTTTTGTTTTACATATTTAAAATATTGTGCTATGGATTTAAAATGCATTGAAAATCTCTTGTAATAGGTTTTTATTTATTTTAGAAAGAGAGAAACATGGGTCTGTTGCCTCCTGCACACCTCCTACTGGGATCAAGCCCACAACCCAGGCATGTACTCTGACCATGAACCGAACCAATGACATTTTGGTGTATAGGATGATGCTCAACTAACTGAGCCACACCAGCCAGGTCTTAGAAATAAGGATAATCATGTAAGAAATAAACTGATCATATTAGGATATTCCTTTAAATTAGACATAGAATGTTTTTATTTCTAAAAATCTTCTAAAATTTAAAACAAGTTTATATAAGATGTTTACCTCAGGAAAGTTAAAAAGATTCTCCAAGAGTCATCTCATCTAGCTGGCTCAAAGCCATTAATGTAAAATAAATGACCCACGGTACCAGATTGATTTATTGCTTCATCTTATAAAAAATATTTCAGTCCTCAGGGCTCTGAGGGCATGCAATTTTCAAAGAAGAATAAATAGCGAGACTAACTTGAAATTAAAGGCACAGAAAATAGCTACGTTCTGTGAAAGAGGGTTAAATAGTAGTTCAGTCGATATGCATGTATAAACAGAAAGTTGGAAGTAGGAGGCTCTTCCTGACTCTTAAGGTGCAAAACCTTTAAGGAAGGAAACAACTCAAGGAATAAACAATAGATTTGGAGAAACATGTGATGAACAAGGTCTAACGGGATTCATTGAGTTTTGTTGATGAGGCAAAAATAGAACATGAGATTGGGAAACCTTGGGACAAAAGGTCCCACTCTGAAGAGACTGTGCAGATTGCTGCTAAGTCAGGATATAGAAATGGCCCAGCCTCCCCAGCAGTCCAGGTCATTGCTAACACCCAGAAGCAATGTGGGTTCAGAGTCAGAGCCCAAGCTACCCAGTCTTCACTCATATGAGTGGTGTCTGCACCAAAGAGCTATACCAACTATCCTCCTCATTGAGGTTCAGCAAGGACCTCCCTTTGACAGCAGACAGCATTGACCAGCCACATGAGTGATGTCCATCAGAGCACCAAGGCTCTGCTTGGTCTCTGTCATCCTCACTTCTGAATAAAAACCCCTTGTCCCAAGGAACTCACAAGTCCCAGATCTGTATGGGTATGGGGAGCATGCCATCTGGTGAAGTGATCAGGGGGGCAACAGAAACCACATATTAACTGAAACTGAACATATTTATCTTGATATTCCACTCTCCAGGTAAACGTCAATGTAAAACTGAGAGAGAACAGAATTTCTATTCTTTTCCAAACATCCTTGAGGATCCCAGAATTCCACTATCGTAATTAGACCAGAGAGATTTCCATACCATCTTGGTCATTATCCAAATGCTTAATCCTGTTGTTAAGTTGAATGCTATTTGGAAAACATAGGCATACAGAGTAACCTTTCAATCAGCTTTCATCGATAATTAATTTTTATGGGCAGATACACATTTAGTTGAATGTTCAGTGTTAATTCTACTTCTCATTGTGCATCATCAGTTTTAGGGAATTGATCCTATCCAGAGTAGTCACTAAATAATGCATGGTAACAATGAAATTTCTTCATCCACAACAAGAGCCAAGAAGCCAGTCCTAGGCCAATAGCTCATGGCACTTCCCAGGAATAAGCATGTGACTCAAATCATGTCAATGAGACAACAGGGGCCAATTTCCAGAGAGAGATTCATGGGTAGAAATGCTTTCTCTCTTCTGCCAAAATTTTTGAGAAAGCAGGTAGCTTCATTTGCACTGGCAGTACCTTTATGATTGTCAGGAATCCAAATTTAATATGAAGTCTATACTCTGAACAGGAGATGAAATGCAAAGAACCTAGATCCTTTATGACACCCTGAGCTGGTGGATCAACCAATCCTGACTCCTGCCCTGCTTCTACTAAGTGACCTTATATTTTCTTTTTGGAACTATTTATTTTCTTAATGTTTAAGCCAGTTAAGTCAAGTTTCTGCTACTTGTGACCAAAAGCAAACTAACTGATACATATGGCTCTGGTGATAGTTAAGGGAATATTATATTTGTGACTTTAGAGACTCTATCTCCTGTATAGAGAGCCAGTTTTCACCTGAATATGTATCGTGTTCAGGCATTCTCCTAGGATAAGTCAGAAAGAATTAGAGGGCCTCAAAAGAGAATCACAGTTAAAATACCCTTTCTTGACCCTGTAGACAAGGGACCAAAAGTGGGAGAAAAAAGGCATTTTCTGGACACAAGAATTGAAATGCAATCATGAAGCTGGGAAATGAGGAATCCAGCTAAGCCTGTTCTCTTAGGAGCACTGATCAGGTTAGCCACAGTGGGGAAAACCTGAATATTGTATGTGCTGACTGTAATTTCATGCCTATAACTTTGGGGGCAGGAGCTGGGTGGATGGGAGCAAAGGGTGGAATGGGGGGACATCTGTAACACTGTCAACAATAAAAAATATAGTTTTTAATAGTCTTTGAAGCTGTAGTCTATCTCTGCTGTTCTATAAGAAAATCAAAATCCTTTTAAGGGATTGAGTGTATCTCTAACACTCAATCCCTTAAAAGGGAAATAAATAAACAAATAAATGCCGAGAGCACTCTAAAATAAAAGAGAAAAATAAGGGCACTGGATGCTGACTCTCCCCTTTGGAGATTGTCTTCCAAGGCTTGACCCAAGAGGCCTTAGGTTTTACTTTGCTGATGACCATCATGCCCTCCGGCATCATGATGACCTTGTAGCTATATTGGATTATAAATAGGCCAAACTCAGCATCTAGACAACCTGAGTGGTCACACTGGTAACAGATATAGTCCCCATGTAGCATCCCTTTGCCTCAGGAATGCCCAGGTTAACTGAGTGGCTGTACAGGGTGTTCATTAAAGCCTCAGGCACTATCAACCCCCAGTCTGCAGTGGGAGCCAACTTTCTTCCAAGTGGTACGTGCAACTTGAAAACTGAAGTTTCTCTGAATCTGTACCAGCACACCACTTTATACACGTTAAGACCCTGCCCATCAACCTCAGAGCACCTTGTAATTCTCATTTCAACAGAAAATCAATATATGGAAAATAATTCATGCATCAGCACACTCAGCAGTGCACAAAAGCAGAGACTAGTAAAATAAGCATTTTTTTATTTTATTTTTTTACTATTTGGAATAAAAAATAAGTTACAGCATTTTTCCTCCCAATTGCTCAACAAAAGAAAATACAATTTTAGTGTGTTCACCTTTACTGGCTGATTGTAGATCTATTTTATTTTAATCAAAAGGAATATTATGTTATATGAATGCACCGCCTTAAAAAAAAAAAAGCAAAAAAAAAAAAACACACGCAAAAAAACTTTAGAACCACTTCATTGGGAACACAACAAAGTTCCCAAAAGAAAACAAACCTAAGAAACAAAATACCATACAAATTCCTAACAGCATAATTAATGTTTTTTTTAATTTGGTTTGGGTTTTTCTGCATGTCTCCAAACAATTGCACACATATCAGTTGTTCTGTGTGTAATTTTAATTCAGAGTGACAAAAAATGATTTTTGAATTCTATATAGATTTTTTAAAAATATTAATTTACTGTCTTGCTTTTGCAATTTATTTGAATCCCAAGTATGTGCTTTATTTGGGGCTATTTAAAAAATTATGCCATGGTATGAAATATTCATATTTTTTTCCCTCAAGCTGTGGTCCATGGTTATGATTTTTGTTTTTTGTGGGGCTGTTTTTGTTAGAAATCACTCAAGAAAGACACAGCAGCTGCAGGGGCCTGATGCGGCGGGGGCCAAACATGGCGGGGATCTCCCTTTTCCACGTCCCGCGCAGAAAGAGAGATGAACAAACTGGTTCTAAATGGAGGCAGCCAGGGATTGAGAAATATTAGAAATAAAGAAAACAAGGCGCAGAAATAGATTCATAAAACTGGGAGCTGGGTGGATCTTTCTGTGCCTGGCTGAGGCCACAGAACAGATCCAGACTGCAAAGCTGGTGCTTTATTTATAATCAGGGACAAACAAGGTAATCTACAATGTTGTTGTAAGTTTCACTTGTTTTGGCAGCACTTGCTGCCCCTCCCACAGCCCACTAGCTACCCAGGAAAGATCTAGGGAACAGTCACAAGATCAAGCTTAATTATTCTTAGAGGACTGAGCCCTCCAAGCTGGGACTTGTTTGTGACTTTGCCAGCAGGTCAGTCCTAGGCTTAACCCTATAACCGCTTCCTACAAGCAGCACTCTCCTTTGAGTGTCTCTGTTAGGAACTGTATTTGAACATCATCAACATAATCAAATGTTTTTGAGTTCTTTAAAAATAGCAAGTCTAAAATATCAAAAAGAAATATATTTTAGATATGTACCACGTGCCACCCTTTGTTTAAAAATGGAAAGCTAATCTTTGCAGAGGAATTTGTGGTAACACTGTATCTAAGCTCCTGGTTATTGTTATTTTCATTATTGCTCAGTAACTTGGTTCATAGAGCAGTAAAATACAGGATACCATGAGACCCATTTTCATCACAGCAAGCACTTACAGGGTTTCACCATCAACTTACAATAGCCTTACTGTGCAATGAGAAATACATTTCTACCCAACATGCTGAGTTTGATGCCAGTAGGACTGCACTCAGAATATAGTAAAACTGAAACAAGTAGGCGACACCATCTATGGTTGAGAAGGCACAAAAAGAGTTGAGAATCTGGTGGAGATCAGTTAATTTGAACAAGGAGTACCACCTAAGTTAGATCATTTAACCCTAAGGTGTGTACAGTTTCTTATTGGTAAAATTAATCATATAATTATCAGGTATTGTTTCCAATTGTAGGCAGTTCTGTTTGCGTAAGGTGCAAATGAATGTGATTCAGATGCCTGGTTTTCCCCATTTACTAATATTGCTAGGATGGTCTGTGAATAGTGAATAGTTTACTTCCCTAACACTTCTAAGGCCGTTATGTGATAACTAACAAATTCAGCCAACAGAGTCATTGGTCACATAAAAGAAAGGCACAGACTTGCATTCACACATCTATTTATTCTTCCCACAAACATGTAGTGGGACCCTGTGAGTAAGGAACCATGCTGGGAACTGAGAATGATCCCAGGAAGAGGCAGACACAGCCTGCTGACCTGTGGCTGCTCACAGGAGGAGGAATAACATAAATCAGTGGCTATCTATTCTAGTTCCATGGTGATAATAGCACTGCATTCAGAGCCAGACTGGCATGAAGCACAATCCAGGCTCAAATTCCAAAGACTTATCACATGTGTACCTTTGGGTAAGTCACTAATTTCACTGAGCTTGGGTTCTCTTATCAGTAAAAAAAAAAAAAAAAAAGAATAGTAATACCTACTTTGTAGAGATCATTAGGATTCAAGAATCTAGTAAAATGCCAAGGAAACTGCTCAAATAGTTCTTATTTAAAAAAGGACGATGACGACGATGACGACGATGATGATGATGATTATCACAAATCTTAAATGGGCAAGAATGCTATTTATCAGACCTTTAAACAACTATAGTTGATCACTGTCTTCTATGTATATGAAGGATATCAGAAATATCCTAGTACTAACCATCAATGGAAATATACCTCATCTTAAAGCTGGCCCTTTAGAAATTTATGACTTTGGATTAAGACCTTATGCCCTATTAAAATACAAAGAAGAAAGGACATCCATAGATATTTTCAGTCATTAACATTTTTGGATGGACTATTTCATTATATCCTAAATGAAGGGCCCCCAATTGACAAGGTTTTCATTTGTAGATAGGAAAGGCAGGTCCAGAATATGAGACATTGTTATCATGCATATATGGGACCTATGTGCTCAGGAATATGAAGACCCAGCCTATGTGATCAAGGAAGGGGAAGAGGGATGGAGAGATGATGGCAAGGAAGATGGGAATTTTAAAATAATGGCTAACACTTGACAAAGACTATTCTAAAAACCTTGTATGCATGTTTCATATGATGCTTAAAATAATCTTATCAGGTAAATACTATTCATAGTCTCAGTTTACAGCTAAGAAATTTAAAATGGAGAGATGTTAAATAACTTCCCCAAGTTGCACAAGTAATACAGATAGCAAAGCCAAGATTCACACTCTGACAGCCTGAGTCTTCCATTAACCATTCTCCTATACAGGTTCATTCAGCTCTATAATCACATTACTGGTTTGAACTTTGCATTATGACATTTAGCAAATGGATTAGTTAGAGTTCTCCTGAGAAACAGAACCAATGATATATATATATATACTGAGTGGCCAGATTATTAAGACGACCTGACATTTGTAAGCAAATTAGCCGTACACTGCGTCATATGGGATATGGAAGCTGAAGGCCTGTTCGAACACCTTTGCTGTCTGCAGTTACCAAGATAAAATGTCTCCAATTTGCACAGGAACACAAGGATTGGACAGTCGAGCATTGGAAAAAAGTCATGTGGTCTGATGAATCATGTTTCCAGTTGCATCATGCAGATGGCAGAGTGAGAATTTGGCAGAAACAGCATGAAAGCATGCACCCCACATGCATGAGTTCAACCCTTCAAGCTGGTGGGGACAGTGTTATGGTTTGGGGCATGTTTTCCTGGCATGATTTGGGCCCTTTAATTCGTGTGGAACAACGTCTGAATAGCACAACATACCTAAGTATTGTTGCTGATCAAGTTCATCCTATCATGTTGATGGCGTATCCCAATGAAGATGGCTTCTTCCAACAAGACAATGTGCCATGCCACGGTGCTCGTATTGTGCAGGAGTGGTTTCAAGAACATGAGGGAGACTTTACCTTGCTTAGGTGGCCCCCACAATCACCAGATCTCAATCCAATTCAGCATTTGTGGGACAAAGTTAAAAGAGCCATCAGGCAGCTGGTTCCACAACCATTAAATCTCAAAGAACTGGACAGTGCTATTCATTAGGCATGGTGTCAGATTCCTCGCATCACCTTTCAACATCTCGTGGAGTCAATGTCAAGAAGAATTGCCGCAGTATTGAAGGCAAAAGGTGGCCCAACGAAGTACTGATGGGGTGGTCATAATAATCTGGCCACTCAGTGTGTATGTGTGTGTGTGTGTGTGTGTGTGTGTGTGTGTGTGTGTGTACTAATAAAAGGGTAATATGCTAATTAGACTGGACATCTTCCCATCTTCTGGACAAAGCCACAGTGGCAGGCACCAAGGCAGAGGTGGTTAGGGGCGATCAGGACATCAGGGGAGAGCAATTAGGGGGCAATCAGGCTGACAGGGGAGGGCAGTTAGGGGGCGATCAGGCCAGCAGGGGAGGGCAGTTAGGGGTGATCAGGCCAACAGGGAGGGCAGTTGGGGGTGATCAGGCCGGCAGGGGAGCAGTTAGGGGCATCAGGCTGGCAGGCAGAGGTGGTTAGGGGAAATCAGGCAGGCAGGCAGGCAAGCAGTTAAGAGCCAGCGGTCCCGGATTGCAAGAGGAATGTCAGACTGCCGGCAGTCAGACATCCCCCAAGAGGTTCTGGATTGAAGAGGGTGCAGGCCAGTCTGAGGGGGCCCCCTCCCATGCACAAATTTCATACACCGGGCCTCTAGTGTGTGCATGTGTGTGTGTGTGTGTGTGTGTGTGTGTGTGTGTATTTGACTGTCACTCCAACACACAAGATGGCTGCCCCCATGTGGTCAAAGATGGCTGCCCCCATGTGGACACAACATGACCACCCCAAGATGGCCAGCAGGGGAGGGCAGTTGGGAGGGACCAGGCCTGCAAGCAAGGGAAGTTGGGGGTGATCAAGCCTGCAGGGGAGGGCAGTTAGGGGTGACCAGGCCGGCAGAGGAGGGAAGTTGGGGGCCACTGGGCCTGCAGAGAAGGGCAGTTGGGGGGGACTAGGCCTGCAGGGGAGGGTAGTTAGGGGTAATCAGGCCTACAGGGGAGGGCAATTAGGGGCAATCAGGCTGGCAGGGAAGAAGTTAGACATCAATAAGGCTGGCAGAGGAGTGGTTAGTGGGTGATCAGGCTGGCAGGCAGAAGTGGTTAGGGGCAATCAGGAAGGTAGGCAGGCAAGCAGTTGGGAGCCAGCAGTTCTGGATTGTGAGAGGGATGTCCCAGATTGGAGAGGGTTCAGGCTGGGCTGAGGGACACACACCCCCTGTGCACGAATTTTGTGCACCAGGCCTCTAGTATATATATATTAAATTCGTGCACGGGGGGGGGGGGGGGGGGGTGTGTGTCCCTCAGCCCAGCCTGAACCTTCTCCAATATGATGGTATATGATGGTATTTTGTATGTATTAATCCTGTAAATATATATATATATATATATATATATATATATATATATATATACTAGAGGCCTGGTATATATATTTCTCTCCTCTCTCTCTCTCTCTCTCTATATATATATATATATATATATATATATATATATATAGAGAGAGAGAGAGAGAGAAATATATATATATATATATATATATATAGAGAGAGAGAGAGAGAGAGAGAGAGAGAGAAATATATATATATATATATATATATATATATATATATATATATAGAGAGAGAGAGAGAGAGAGAGAGAGAGAGAGAGAGAGGAGAGAAATTTGTTATAAAAAATTGGTTCACACAATTGTTGAGGCTGAAAAGTCCCATGATCTGCAAGCTAGCGGCTCAGAATAGTCAGTGGAATAGTTGCAGTCCAAAGGCCTGAGAACCAGAAGCACCAATGACTAAAAGCAGGTGAAGAGGAATGTCCCAGCTTAAGCAGAGAGCAAATTCACCCTTCCTCTTCATTTTTGTTCTATTCAGGCACTCATTGCATTGGGTGATGCCCACGTGCATTAGTGAGGGCCATCTGCTTTACTCAGTCTACCAATTCAAATGCTAATCTAGTCCTGAAACACCCTCACAGACACATTCAGAAATGTTTTACCTCTTGCAGGACATTTGGTCCTGTCCAAAATGTCCATGGAGACATTTGGTCCATGCCCACTGGTGCTTAAAATTTGGTCTTATCAAAAACATCCACTCTTAGAAAATGTCCCTGGGCTCAAACAGCCCATAATGTTTATTTATATTTTGGGTTTACAGGATTAATAGATACAAAATACCATCATGTTTTATTGGTCCAATAATATGCTGTGGCTATATTGTCAATAATAACCCTCTTTACCTTGGTAACCTAACTGGTCGTGGCACATGGGGTTAGGTAGGTGGGTTGGGTTCAAATCTTGCAGAAGGGTGGAATCTAAATATCAGGGACCTTTTGGTGTAGACCAAAAGATGTCTTGGGCAGGATCAAATGTCTGAAAATCATTTTACCAGCTATCTGTATTTATCTCTTAGCCCAGTCAAGTTGGCACATAAAAGTAATCATCACAGCCAAAATTCAAAAAGTTCTTTGTATGTGTAAGTCTACTCTGTGAGTCCATGAGAAGGCCCATTTAGACACTGGGATCTTCATGAGGGTGAAACACAAAGGGTGGAGAAGTAGAAACAAGATCAAGGGATTCTGGATACTAATACTTTTATGGAGAATGTCTGAAGAGAGTACAATATGTGCTGATGCACAGGTGAGGTGTTTGAAAGCTTTTTATAAGAAAGACAATTGCTTACCTACCTTTGATCACAGCTATTAGAAGGTGGTAAAGAGTGCCTTTTTGAGACAGGGTCAGCCATGGACACATAACAAAACAGGGCTCCTTAATCCATCCACTTGGCTATAAATGGCACAGAGACACCACAACCTAACAATTTGCTTTCTGGCAGCAGGTGCAGCTTGTGTTTGTATTTGACTTTAGAAGCCTAAACCACAGTAGAAATTTCTATGAAGCAAGAATTTGGGGAAGTGGGTGTGGGTGGAGGGAGAGGGACCATGTGAAATTTTCTTGGCTAAAAATCAGGGGAAGTTGAGGAACAACTTGTAGTGTGAGAATTGAATCTTTTATCCCTTATTATGATAGTGCTCAGGGAGCCTGCTCGAGTTAAAAGTAAAATGAATTCCTCACCCTGGAAACCAATATATCCTTTGTAATTTTCTGGCTTTAGCTTAGGACAACTTATAAGGCTTATTATTAATGTCCCCCTTTACCTTATAGGAAGCTCAACTGGCAGAGATAAGATGTTAGCTATCCTATTGAGGAGGATTGGGGAATGAAGGACAGAAATCAAAGAGTCTTTGTATAGACTGAGGTTGCCTTTTTATTTCATCACTGTTATGACTGTAGAGAAGGGGCCAGAATCAAGGCAAAGAATGGGGAAGCTGGTACTTCCAAAATGACTTCCAGACCTATCAAAACATCAAAGCCAAAATAGTCCCCCAGGAATGAACTTCAGATGACAGTTTAAGAGAAGGTGTATTAAGAAATGTTATACTTCATAGTCACAAAATCTAAGCTTCACAAATCCACAGTAGTCTATATTTTTATGTGCTTTAACAGCTTATAATGGCTCAAATAAAAAGTAAAAATATGTGAATATATATATTCTAAAACAGTTCTTATTCATTGTCACTCTAGTCTTAGCCAGCAATGAAATTTAGCAATTGGATTTGTTAGGGTTCCCCTGAGAAACAGAACCAGTAGGATATATATATATATATATATATATATATATATATATATATATGATTTGTTATAAAGGATTGGCTCGCACAATTGTGGAGGCTGAGAAGTCCCATGAAGGCTGAAGCTGTCATGCAAATTAAAACAGAGAAGGAGCACTTTTACAAGACCAGTCTTTATGAAAGTGTTTTTTGTTGTCACAAAATGTTTCCAACCACTGGAACACAAAAAGGCACTCAGAGCTGTGACCAGGTGGCTCAGTTGGTTAGAGCATCTTCCCATACACCAAAAGGTTGGAAGTTTGATTCCTTGACAGGCCACATACCAAAGTGTGGGTTCAGTGCCCAGTTGGGGTGCGTATGGGAGGCAATCGATCAATGTTTCTTTCTCACATAAATGTCTCTCTCTCTCTCTCTCTCTCTCTCTCTCTCTCTCTCTCTCTCTCTCAACATCAATAAAAATATAGCTTCAGTGAGGATTCTTTTAAAAGGCAGATACCAATGAGGTATCACTTCACACCTGTCAGAATGGCTACCATCAACAAATCAACAAATGGTAAGTACTGGCGAGGATGTGGAGAAAAGGGAACCCTAGCACACTGATGTTGGAAATGCAGACTGGTGCAGCAATTATAGAAAATAGTATGGAGTTTCCTCAAAAAAATTAAATATGCAACTGCCATTTGATCCAGTGATCCCACTTCTAGGAATATGTCCTAAGAATCCCAAAACACCAACCAGAAAGAATATATGCACCCCTATGTTCATAGCAGTGCAATTTACCATAGCTAAGATCTGGAAACAGCCCAAGTGCCCATCAATAGATGAGCGGATAAAAAAGCTGTGGTAGATTTATAGTGTGAAATACTGTGTAGTAGTAAAACAGAAGGATTTCTTACCATTTGAGACAGCAAGGAGGGACCTGGACAGTATCATGCTAACTGAAATAAGCCAGTTAGAGGAAGACAAGTATCATATGATCTCACTCTTATATGGAATCTAATGAACAAACTAAATAGTCGAACAAAATTGATCCAGAGACAGAAGCATGGAACAGACTGTGGGATCTCAGAGGGAAAGTGGAGGAGGGTGGGTGGGTGGGAAGAGATCAACCAAAGAACTTGAATGCATATATTCATAACCCATGGACATAGACAAAAGGGCGGTGAAGGCCTTGGGTGGGGACTGGGTGCAGGCTAAGGGGTCAATGAGGGAAAAAGGGGGACTGTGGGAGCCAGATATAAGTTGACCCGGTCCTTGCACCTGTGGGGGCTAGCAAGGCTGGCACCCTACCCACACAGATTTCCCAGGCCTGTTTGGATGGCAACTCATCAGTATAAGGAGAGCAGCCCCTGCCTACAGAGCTTTCCCAGGGTTTGTTTATATGACTGCTATCAGTAGGATGAGCTACTTTCATGGCTTACCAAGAAATATGTATCCAACTAGTGAGATTTATTATAACAAGAAACCTGTCCTTCAACTTAACCCTCCAGTAGTGATTTTAGAGAAACAAAGAATGTTTTCCTTGTGAGTGATTCCCTGCTTAGTGTCTTATGTATAAAAAGCACTGTATTACTAATAAAAGTCACCAGAGCTCCCCGAGAGTTCTGGACCTCCTGACCCCGCTGTTGTTTCTCTTGCTTTTATTTCTCTTATTCTTTCTATTTCTCAATTCCCACCTCCCTACCTCAGCACAGTTCAATCATCAGGCTGGACCTGACAGGGGACATATGTAATACTTCCAACAATAAAGATTTTTTAACCAGTTAACTGCCACGATATTTTGAATTTAATTAAAAAATGTCCGCCGCTTGCATCTATAGACGCTTATGGCGCACAAATGGTTAAAAAAGAAAGGTAATAATAATAATAATAAAGGCCTATAGATTAAAGCATAAAGGGGCTGAGAACCTATATTTAATAGGAAATCTACTCATAGAAAATCCCCCAGCTCTTTTTAAGTGTATATATAGCTCTGCATGAAT
Source organism: Cnephaeus nilssonii (assembly GCF_951640355.1). Classification (NCBI taxonomy): domain Eukaryota; kingdom Metazoa; phylum Chordata; class Mammalia; order Chiroptera; family Vespertilionidae; genus Cnephaeus; species Cnephaeus nilssonii. The sequence continues at coordinate 58,964,419 of NC_137079.1, read as the reverse complement.
CTCTTTCCGAGATCAAGAGCACAGTGATACAGTGAGAATCAAGCCTGGTTTTAATCCTTTTAATGCAGAGTAACATTACTAGTATATGGTGTTAAGCTCTTATAACCTTATGGATGCTTTCTGAAGTTTTTACATTAGAAAAACCAGTCTATCAAACATCTGAACTTTGGTGAGTGACTCTGCTATTGGGAGCCTGCTGCTTTCACGGGAATGGGGGAGTGGATACCCCCTGGAGAGCAAGGGTGGAAGAGTTTAATCCTCTCCTAGGATCCATCAGTGCCCTCTGAAGCTGGCAGTGGGAGCTCCCAAATAGGTTCCTAACTCTAAGGCTAGAGATTATACAAGCTAAGCTGTCAGGAATACTCTGGTCTAATATATTTGGTGTTATTGTCCCCAAATAGACACACACTGGTCAGAGTTTGTGTACTGATTTTTCATTCAGGAAATATGGTCACCATATGTTCTGATTTCTGTTTTATTAGTCCTATTTCTTCCTCCCCCCCACCCCACTGGCCTTTTTCTTTTCTTTTTCTTTTTTTTAACAGTTTATGGTTTCTTTTCATTGACAAATTGCCAACTCTTAATTTATAAAACAGACTAAGTGTAAAGTAACCATAACACAAAGAAAAAAAAATAAAGCAAAGAGAAATAATATATCAAAATATGTCCCATCACAGAGTTATGATCTGTTTTCAACCTCTGAATCCCTAGGACACGCCAAGGGAGTGATAGCTACTCAGAGGTGAGAAAATTACCATGTTCTATGCTCTGTATCTGTTTGGTCTGGCTGGAGTAAATGATACTTGTGCAATTCACAAATAAGTCAACTGCCTAAAAGAAGTGCAAAGGTTATTAAGAACACTTTTTCTTACTCCAGTTCTATCAAAAGAAAACAGAAAAATCTTGAATTTTAAAAACCCAGGAAACTCCCAAACCTGCACTAGCATCTGAGTGTCTAAGCAGAATCTCACAAAGCAAGAACCCTTCCTTTGAGGTTCTTTCCATTCTTCAACTTCCCATGATACTTAGAGCTCTCCCGAGGCTGCCCTTCTGTTAAGTCTAGTATCAGCTAGAGCCCTCACCCCCGCCAAGGCCACTGCCATGACTGAGGATTACAGATTCTCTATTCAAGATAAAGTGCTTGCCTATTCTGACTTGCTAAAATTTTATTTATTTGTCTAAATTTCACGATCACCACCCAAATTGAGGAGAGACTTGATATTTAAAAAGAGCTAGAGTGTTCCCCCTAGCCCAGTGGTCGGCAAACTCATTAGTCAACAGAGCCAAATATCAACAGTACAACGATTGAAGTTTCTTTTGAGAGTCAAATTTTTTAAACTTAAACTTCTTCTAACGCCACTTCTTCGAAATAGACTTGCCCAGGCCGTGGTATTTTGTGGAAGAGCCACACTCAAGGGGCCAAAGAGCCGCATGTGGCTCGCGAGCCGCAGTTTGCAGACCACGGCCCTAGCCTAAGTAATTGTCTCTTTTCCTCTAGCTTTCCAATGATATTAACTTACATAAGACTATGTGCTTGAAAGGAGATGGCCAGAATAAAGATATGGAGTCTAATTTGCAGAAGAAACCTTTGACAGGTGTTCTTGGCATGGTGCAGGACAGCTGGGCGCTGGGCACCAGACCCTGCTGTGGGTGATAGTAATGCATCAACTCTCCGGGTAGAGGGATGGAGGGCAATCCATCCTCCCTACTCTTCCAGACCACTTTCTACCCTCACTGTTTCTCTCCAGGCTCACAAGGTACTTTGATGCCTATAGTTGCTTCCTGGGTGGCTTCATACTGGAGGTGGGGTCCCGAATAGGGACCTAAGCACTGGAATGAATGCTTCCCTCTCGCAGCTTAGTTTCTATTTCTAGTCCCCTTGCTGGTGTCAATCTATCTCTAAGAGTCTCCTGGTTTCAGGAAGTACGGCAAGTCCTCAAATAATGTCATTTTGTTGAAAAATTGCTGTGAAAAAACATTGATTTCCAGCCAGAGCCTCTGTCTGTGTGGAGTTGGTATGTTCTCCTTGTGTCTGCGTGGGCTTTCTTCAGGTACTCCACTTTCCTCCCACAGCCCAAAGATGTGCACGTGAGGTGGATTGGCGTGTCTACGTTGTGCCGTCTGGGTGAGTGTGGGTGGGTGTGAGTGCACCTGCAGTGGAAGTGATAGTGGGGAAGGGCACATAATAAGAATAGAGCCACAGCTGTCTAATAATTATTCACCTTACTAACTATAGATAAGAGGTTTTCTTCCAGACTCGGGGAAACTGGAAGTAAAACAAGGCTGTAAAATGATAAGATGCTTCAATGGGTCCACTACTCAGAAAAGAAATACATTTTGAGAACAAACCAAGGACAGGACATATTTGATTGGGTTGCTGTGCCTGGACCCTGACCCTCTTTGGGAGTTTGCCTCAGAAATACTGACCATGCTCTGGTCCCAGGAACAGGCTGAGCTGTTTGTAACATCATAAATTAGCCACCTTGTTATTGGGCTTTGAGCTTCTGAAGGCCGGACTGCAGACCCTCCCCTCCCCTTTCCCTGTCACAATTGCAGCTCACAGCTGCATGTAGTTATCCTCTCCCTCGTGCCTATATAATCAGCCAACTGGCGAAGGGGGTCAGAGCAAAATTTCCAGGGTAACCGACTGCTCTCCCCATACCACCCTCATTTATTGGATAAACACTCATATATTATTCAACCTTGTCTCTGCTTAATTTGGCTCAAGTAGTGACAGGCGGCCTTGGGCCCATTGTTTCTGGTTTCACAAGGACTTCCTGACAAGGGTGGGTTCCTGCCTTGTGCCCTGAGCTGCCAGGATAGGCTCCAGCCACCCATGACACTGAACTTGAATAAAGTGGGTTGGAAAATAATTATCTTACTTGTTTTCATTAATCTTTCTTAAATGTATGTATAGTTCACATTTATTTCAGTGTTTCATATTACAAGTGTTTTGGGTCTTTATTTAGAAGTTTGGTGATGTTTTTGTGACCAGAAATATGCTGTAGGGACTTAACTCTTGTTTCTATAATTAGCCTATAGTAAAATTGATTTTATTGCACATTGTTTTGCTTAAAGTCACAGTTTCCAAGAACCTATCACAATGTTAAGTGAGGACTTGCTGTACTGGTAACGCCAAGGTCATGGAGCTGCAGGAATGAAGATAAGATCTGACTTCAATATCTCCCCAAGGCCAGGGTACTCTAAAGAAGAGAAGTGTATTGATGAAGAGACACATTTTGACCTCAAGAACACTTCCCTTCGAAGGTCAGCAAACTACTCAATCAACCTCTTCTAATCTCTTCTTTCTTTGCTTTGCTCTTTATTCCTTTGACCCTCTAGGCTACTCACCATTCGCCCAATATGCCAAGAACATACATATTTCTATCCTTTCCTCATACTGTTCTTTCTGTCTAGAATTCCTTATGACTGACTATATCCAGGAAGTAAGGGAAAGAGAGTTTTTGAGGAAAACTTTAATGGTGCCTAGTCCAGATGAATGGAAGAAAAGTAGTGCCAGTAATGAACTGAGGTGCAGACACAGAGTGAGGGTAAAATGTGGGAGGGAGGAATAGAGCTAATAAATGTGGGGGCCTGTTGTTTTTAAAGTACCTATGAAACACTTCGGAAGAGAGCAATATGTAGCAAGTAATTCAGGCAGAAGTTGGGAATGGCATAGATACATGAGAATTATTAAAACACGGCAGATGAAGAGATTTCCAAAAGAATATAGTAGGGTGAAAAAAATAAATAAGAAGAATGAAGACAGTGCCTTGGCAAATATATAAAATTAGGGCTCAAAAATATGTAAGCAGTAAATAAAATACACATACACACACACACACACACACACACACACACACACACACACACACAGAAAGAAAAATAAAAGAAAGCAGACAAGTAGGACAACCAGATGACTTTGTGGTCACAGAAGCCAAGGGAGAATCAACAGTGTCAAGTAATACCAAGATGCTAAGCAATGGGACAACAGGGGAAATCATTACATATGATCATTACAAAGCAAGTAAACCTTGAGTGAGAGGCAGCCTAGTTAACTCTGGAATAGGACTGCCTAGGTCTGCATCGCAGCTGAAATTTTGCCAGCTCTGTGACTGAGGCAGGTTATTTATTCTCTCTCTGCCTCAGCATGTGAATCTGTAAAATGGAAATAATAATAGCACCTACTTTAAAGGGATGATGTGAGAATCACATGAGTGAACATGTTTAAAGTGCTGAGACCACTGCCTGACACAAACTATGTGAATGTTTGGTGCTGCTGTTTATTACTCAATTATAAAATTTCAAGGAATCAGAGAGCAATACATATATGGCACAATATATTAATCTTCTTTGAATAAGTGTGGTAATACATGGAAAGGGAGAAATAGGGCACTACCTTAAGTAGGAAAAAACGTGCAGGTACCTTTCCTTTTGACTTTTCCCTACAACAATAGGTAGGAGAAAAGAATATAAAATTCATGGGTAGTCCCAACATAAATATCACTAACCTGAAAACTGAAGTTTTTATCAAATACAGCAGGTCCTCAAATAACTGTTGCATTCATTATAACATTTTATTTATTATGTCATTTCATTATAACATTGATGAGATACCATAGAAACTTAACTCTTTTTATCAATTAGCCTATGGTAAAATTGGCTTCTTTATAGTCGTTTCACTTAAAGTCACAAAACCTACCAACAATGTTACACAGAACCTATCGACAACGTTAAGTGAGGAGTTACTGTACTAGAAAACCACCAAAGTCCTTATGGGCACCCTTAATTTTAAAAACATGGAGTCAACATTTATCTGTCTGATTAGCTTAAGGCATTTTTTATCTCTGCCAACTCTATCCTACCTAATAAAACAGTAATATGCAAATTGACCGCACCTTCGCTACGCCTATGCCCCACCAGCCAAGCCACGCCCACCATCCAATCAGAGCGAGTATGCAAATAAACCCAACCAAGATGGCGGGTAACTTGCATACATAGGTGCCCAGAGCTGACCCCTGCCATCGGAGGCAGGGAGCTGGGTGTCCGCTCCGGCACCAGGCCAAAAGCCGCTGGTGGTGGCTTTTGGCCTGGTGCACAAGCGGACCCCCTGCCATAGGAGGCGGGAGCTGGGTGTCCGCTTCGGCACCAGGCCAGGCCAAAAGCCGGAGGCAGCAGGTTTTGGCCTGGTGCATGAGCGGACGCCCTGCCATTGGAGGCGGGGAGCTGGGTGTCCAGTCCGGCTCCAGGCCAAAAGCCGCTGGCCGCGGCTTTTGGCCTGGTGCAAGAGCGGGCCCCTGCCATCGGAGGCGGGGAGCTGGGGGTTTCTTCAGCCTGGTGCACAAGCGGACCCCCTGCAATCGATCCCAGGGAGCTAGGTGTTGCTTTGGCCTGGTATACCAGCGGAACCCCTGCGATTGATCACCTGGGCAGGGAGCTGGGGGTCTCCTTTCGGCCTGGGCAGGAGCGAACCCCCTGCGATTAATTGTAGGGAGCTGGGGGTCTGCTCCTGCCCAAGAGGCTTTCGGTCTGGGCAGGCCTGGGCAGGGGCTGAGCTGGTGATCAGAGGGAGCTGGAGGTCCCCTTCCCAGGCCTAAAGCTTCGGCCAGAGGCTTTAGGCCTAGGCAGGGCCCAGCCCTCCATTGGTGTGAACTATAGAGGAAACACCTTTTCTGACTGCACATTGGCTAAGCTTCCTGTATGCCACTGGTAATATTCTTAGTAACTTGGGTAATAAGAATCCAAAAAGGTGATATAGGGTTTTTCCACCACACTTCTGGAGAAAAAAAATAAAGGTCCGCTGCTGGAAGGCTAAGAAATATCATATCCTGCTCTAGCCAGTTTGACTCAGTGGATAGAGCCTCGGCCTGCCCACAGCAGGGTCTGGGTTTGATTCTGATCAAAGGCATGTACCTAGGTTGCATGCTCCTCCCTGGCCGGAGCCCAGATCAGGGCTCATGCAGGAGGCAACCAATCAAAGTGTTTCTCTCTGTCTTTCCCTTTCTCTTCCACATTCTCTAAAAGTCATTGGAAACATACCCTCAGGTGAGGATAAAAAATAAAGAAAGAAATCCATATCCTATGAAAGACACATCTTGAAAATGCCTAAAGAAATTTGTCATTTTTTCTTGGTGAAGGGACTGGAGTTGGTGTTGATGAAAACACCGTGGTGGCTGCGGTAACTGACAGTGGCTGCACCAGTGGGGTGATGGGGCTGGTGCCTTCTCCTGACCAGCCCAGTTGCCTCCCACAAAGGGAGGCCAGATTGAGGCTTAGGTATGCTCCCTGTGGGGCGTGGACCTAAGCCTTCAGTAGGACATCCCCTGAGGGCTCCCAGTATGTGAGAGGGGGCAGGTTGGGCTGTGGGATCCCGGACCCCCAGTGCACGAATTTCGTGCACCGGGCCCCTAGTAATTATATAACTGGGTAAATCAAGTATATATCAAGTTTAATCCTTAGCCTAATTGTCTCAAATATGGTTTTAAAAAGTAAATATTGGATTAAAATAAGTTTATAAATAAAGCAATTCATTCTTTCCAAAGAAACATTACAGAATAACTAATATGAACAATACATGTTTTTACTGTAAGAATAATTTTTCCTTAACTCTGATCATCAATCATCTCCTAATTAGTAAAAAAAAAAAAAAAAAAAATGGTTCTTCTCTTTAATTATGTAAATTCTTACATCTATGAGGAAAAAAGTGGGAAATAAAGTAAAAATTTACTATAAGAAATGTCAGGTACTATTTTAAATTAAAAAATAAAATAAAATGACTCTAGTTTTTCATTTTCCCAGCATTTGGTATTATTCTGCTGATACAGTATTCTATTGTATTCTTATTTCTTACCCTTACAAAGCTGCTATTCACATCAAAAATATGTTCAAGTTCCTGACCATGACCATGAAAGTTCTCTTTGTCTTTATGATCACAGCTGGTAAACCTTAACTGACCACCTGTTATCAATTATTTTATTTAGTATCATAGAATATTTTGGCCTGCTCCATAGAGCCTTTCAAGTAAGGTTTGATTGAATTTTTTGTTTTGTTTCTCTTTTTTCCATATTAAAACAAGAGAAACTACTATGATAACAGGGAAATATTTTTAATTTTCAAGTCAATTAATGAGTCATATTTGGAAAGTGTTAAAAATAACCAAAATTTTTACAATTTACCAATTGACCACATAGTTACCAACATAGGCCCAATAGGTGTGCTAGTTGCTGTAAGTCATGGTTTACCATTTATCTATGTCATATTCCACCAATCATTTTATTGGAGAATCTTAGTACCATGGTGAGCTCTCTTTCAAGGTCATTTTTCAAATTTCAAAGAATTTTCAACATCACCAAATTTAACTTAGTAAGCAAAACTAATAAATATGAAATTATTAAATATCAGCAACATATTAAGGTGTTGGAAACTGTCCATAAGATCAATCAGAGTGGAAAAAAAGAATGTGAATCATGAGGAGCAGAAGGGAACATTCACTTCACTGGAAAGGTATCAAGGATAAGAAGAGTTTCCTGTGGGAAGAAAACTACGTGTGAGAAAAATACCAGCAATCAATTCTTCCCAAGAAGATCAAAAGCAGGAGTCCCAGAGGATCCCCAATAAGTAGCTCAACTATAAAACTTCCTTTAGCCCGGCCAACATAGCTCAGTGGTTGAGCATCGACCTATGAATCAGGAGGTCATGGTTCGATTCTCGGTCAGGGCACATGGCTGGGCTGTGGGCTCAATCCTCTGTGTGGGACATGCAGGATACAGTTGGTCAATGATTCTCTTTCATCATTGATGTTTCTATCTCTTTCTCTCTCTCCCTCTCTGAAAACAATAAAAATATATTTTAAAAAAAACTTTCTTTAGATGGATCATTTTCAGTTCATACATTTCTCTTTTTATCTAGAACAGTAGAGTTTGTTTATAGCTTGATATTCTACATCATTTTTAACTACTAAATTTGTAAATTAAAATAGAAATTTCTCATATAGGCAACCTAATTGCTGAACTAAAAGAAACAGAAATTTAAAAATGTATGTCCTCCTTAGAAAGAAATGATTGTTCTTCTATGGTTCATTATGTATGGCTACAGACTATTTTCCAAAAGTGTTTATGCTTTATGTTTTATTTCTCCAGAATTATACTGCCTGTGACACCAAGCCCTGCTTGGTCTCAAGAAAAACTACCCCATGGTTTTCCTGATGAGGAGTAACCACAGCTGCTGCCTATATAGCCTGGTCCAGGGAGCAGACCTGACTTTGGCTGTGTGTATGTGTCCCAGACCTGAAAGGGGCATCCCCCTTCTAAGAGACTGTTGTGGTTTCCTGTAGGATGTTTAATTCTATTGATAAATTGATTTGAAAATGACATAGCTAATTCCAGGAAATTTTTAAAAATGCGTAGATTGAGTGTCAGTAGGAAGAAAACATGCTGCCCAGCAAACCTCCCCCCGCCCCCCATACTTGCCCATTGATATGGTTTTATTGTAAGGTAAGGGGTAGTTAACCTGACTGCTGCTCACCAGTTGTCTGAATCGCTGACATGGCTATATAGAATCTCCTCCACACTCCTCAAGCCTGTGACTCCTAACTCCAAAACTAAACACACCAAGGACCTTGAAGGACACTTCATAAACTATAGGGTGTCCCAAATAATGTATACACATACTTTGAATAATATAAAGGCAGTGTTTATTAAAATACATTTCATTTTCAAAATTGAGCTACCAGCTGTTAAAGTGTGTATACATTTTTTGGGACACCTTGTATATGCTATTCCCCATCAAGTACCAGGGTTGAACCTAGTTGTTCCTTTTTGGTTATTGCTTATTGCAATTTTCTATTCAGTCTTTTATGGCCCAACTGATGAGTCAGTAGAAATCTTTCAAATAAATACTGTATACTTTGAATGTGTGCTGCCAAATTCAGGAAAAATATTGAACAACAGCTTAATGTGTCCTGTAGTTAGTCATAGCACATGAGTAGTCATTTTAAAAAGGTAAGAGGAAAAAAAGACTGTTGATTGAAATTCTGTTCTTTGATGCAGAACAGACACTAATAACTTACCAGGAAAGTACTCAGTTCTTACACAGACAACTCAAATTCCTTTAAATAAATAGGCATGTCAACCTTGTTACTTTTTAAAAATATGTTTTTATTGATTTTAGAGAGGAAGGGAGAGAGAGAGAAACAGCAATGATGAGAGAGAAATATTGATCAGCTTCCATCTGCATGCCCCACATCAGGGATTGAGCCTGCAACCCAGCATGTGCCCTTACTGGGAATCAAACCATGACTTCCTGGTTCATAGGTTGATGCTCAACCATTGAGCCATGCTGGCCAGGCAACCTTGTTACTTTTTTTTTTTATCTTATCAATCATATGCAGAAAATAACCTTTCTAATAAGGAACACCAGCAATTTGAAGTATGCCAATTAAATCTAGATTTCTGACTAAATTTATAGGACTCATTACCAGACTATAGGAACTAACAATATATGTTTTACATTACTGACTTATTAAGAAAAAATTTTACATGTGCATTACTATGGTGTACTATACTAGTATTCATCAGTAAGAGTAGTGTCAAAATGCCTCATAGTCCATATATAATGTAACAAAAAATTCCATCCCATTATCAAATCTCTAGAAGTTATATTAACTTTTCTAGTTCAAGAATGCCTGTGTTCTCAATGAAAATGAAGCTGATAAAATTAACTAATATGTAATATTTCAGATGTTCCTCCTATATTTTAAAGAAACATATATTTGTTAATGTCATTTCTCTGTCAAAATCATTACCTATATGGAATTTTACTACAGGATTGGTTCCCATTTTACTTACAGAGAAGCTAAAATCTGGACAATTATCTATGTAAAAATCAGTAAATGGAACAATAACTTATTAAATAATGTCAATCCTCACTATATAAATAAAGGTACTTCCTTTTGGTCAACTGAACTGTGGCTTTTACTCCCTCTGAGCAAACTCCAATTATAGATATGGAAAAGGTTCCCAAATTCTTCATCAGGAGCCATCACCAGAAATTGGAAAGGCACCTATGTAATTCCAGTGCCAGGAAGAGTTTAAATAGCTCCAAGGTGCCCCAAGTAGCTTTGCGAATAAAGTTTCAATGATGTTTCTGGGTTACACAAGAGTAACATGTCTACAGCTGGTGCGTTAGGAAATTACTTCCTCCTAAATGGTGTACAAGGTGCACAGCTGCTGCACTTGCAAATGCAACGTTTTAGTCAAAGCAATGTGCTCTTATTAGCCCTCCGTGTTTGGAACACAATACTAACGTCTGAGCATTGTCTCCCAAATTCCCAGCCCTTCTGTCCTACCTATCAAAGAAGGATGAGCTATTTCCCTGAAGCCGCTTAAGTTCCTGGAGTGAATAATGCAGGCTTTTTTTCTGAGAAAACTAGGACTTCCCTTTTCTGAGAAAACTAGGACTTTTGAGGTCCTTCTTGATCTCTAGATACTCTGTCCTGTCATTTCCCATATAATCACAAATTGTGCTCCTTTCTTAGTACTTAACAATACTGCCCTCTCTTTGTTCTACATGACAGTCCTTGCTAAACATTTTCCCAATATGGGCCAATGCATCATACTCTGAGAGCTACACTTCCCATTCATGATGATAAATTACTGTGGGCTCCAGGCCCAGGGATCAGCCTCTGACCCGAAAGCCTTTCTCAATAAGCTAGAGGAAACCTGCCAAACACAACTACTCCATACTGGTGCAAGACCATGGACTCTGAGCAGATCTTTCCAGGGACTCAGAATGCAAAACACACTGAAGGCAGAAGCAGAAACTGAAGGGGTTACCCAGGGAAGAAGTAATAATCAACAGTCACGACACAGAAGTCATGAGTGGGTAGAAGCCACAGGTAATGAAAAAACAAATGAATAAAGGTAGTGTGAGAATAGAAGGGAATGGGAAGCAGAGACAAAGAGAAGCTAACACTCCAGAGTGGTAGACACCAGAAGCGGGAGTGATACATGCCACTTCTGAGGGTATAAGTAACTGGAAATGTTCCTTAGCCTGCAGAGCTATCGTTGTAGCAAGAATGATGAATAATGAGGTACATGATGGGAGTACAAAGGCAGTTTCCTTAAAACCATTCCCATCATCAAAGGTTATGGAACATTTACTTATTTTTTATGTTATTATCTTCCATCCTTTACACCCTGAAACGGACTCCAAATCTATTACATAGTCTCAACTCAAGTATTAAATTTAAGACATATGTCTATATTAAATAACTTGTTCTCTTAATAGAAGCATGACTTTGACTTTATGTGTAAAAGTCAAGTTACCTTTGAACCAGTTTAAAGTGTTTAAGCAAAACTATCTTCCTAATAATCTTTAGATATTTAGAAAATGTATATGACCAAAAGTTCTGGCAGTCACTTTTTTTAAACATTTTTTTTCATCTGGAACATAGCACACTAACAGAAAACTGCACCCCAACAAATATCACAAAGTGAACACCTTCATAACCACTACCAAGTTCAAGAAATAGAACATACTCCTCATAATCTTTCCCAATAACTACTTCCTCTCTTCTCCCTAATGGTACCTGCTATCTGTAATCTAATTCTATTCCATAATTTTCCTTTTGTGGTTTTTTCCTTCATTTTCTATTCTTGCTCAATATAATAATTGTGGAATGATCTGTTATGTGCATATTTTTATTGCTGCCTATCATTTCATTGTATTTATTAATCTACTGTGAAGGTTCATTGTGTTTTGGCTATTACAAATAATATAGGGAGTTTCTAGTTTCAGCTCCTGCAAGTAAAGAACTTAGAAGTTGTCACTCCCATCCTTACATAATAAAAACCAAAGATCAACAACATTTCTTGAAGCCATCAGAAGACTGAGGTTGCGGAGCAAAATACCACCCTAAAATCTGGAGGGACAGGAACACCCAAAAAAGTCAGAGCCAACATGTGCTTATCAGGAACAGAAGCTACTATTACCATAAACTGGGGAACAGTTAAGTAGTAATGTTGACAAGTTGGTGGGGACTGAGTATGTGGATTAGCCTGAGAGTACCAAACTTCTTTTCCTCCCTCCCCCATGTTCCTTCTGGAATATCACCATCATCACTAGCATTTCATGGTGAAGATCCTAGAAAGATCCTCTGGTAGCTCCAGCAGGGAGGAGGAAAAGAGCAATCATTGTGAAATATGCCCAGAGCCTTATCTGTGACAAAGGCATGCTCTCCAGGGGAAAGGACATTACCAGAGCCTTCTCCTGGCTAGGGGAAGAGAATTCATACAAACTCCAGCCCCCTGTAGCTTTCTGTCTCATCCTACTGAGAAAAAAACAACAACAGTCAATATAACTCAGACCTTCATAGGTTGAGAATGTTGCAGCCAGGGAAGAGGGTAGGGGGCTGAGTAGGAAAAAAGTTATACCACTGCAGAAACACTTGTGAAGGTCACAGCCCCAAGTGACAGGTCCACTAAAAAACTAAGATTTATTCAGGAGATTATAAAACACTTCCCCTTTCCCACATCTTACTACCACACCAAAAGCTTTGGGATGATAATGGTAGATTACAGCTGAAAGATTTGCAATACATAGACTCTTTTTAAGAAGGAGTTATCAGAGAAGCCCAGAGTAAAAAGCGGAGACAAAATCAAAGATATTACAGGAAATTGAAGCCTCTATCAACTATAGCTAAGGCAAACATTAAACACAACCCAACTCCTAGCCAGATTAACATAGATTCTCACACTAAGGCCCATTAGGTCCTATTAGCCAATACATGTCTAACTTACTACAAAAAATTACAGGTCATAGAAAAAGACAAGAAAAAATACATCTGGAGATCCAAAGCAATAATCAGAACCAGACTTAGATATGACTTAGATGTTGGAAATAATCAGATAGGGAATATAAATAACTACATGTTAAGGCCTCTAACAGAAAAAAGTATATAATATGCAAAAACAGATGGGTAATGTACGCAGAGGAGTGGAAACTCTAAAAGAATAAAGGGAAATGCTATAAGTCAAAACCACTACAACAAATGAAGGATCCCTTCACTGGGTCCATCAGTGGACTGGACATAGACAGTGAAAGAATCAATGAGTTTCAAGAGACTTCAAAAAAACTTCTCAACTGAAATTTGAAGGGGGAAGAAATAATTTTTTTTAAAAGGACAGAACATGCAGGGACTATGGGACAATATGAAAAGTATAACATATACATAATTGAAAAGAATACCAGAAGACAAATAAATAAAGGAGCAGAAGAAACATTGGAAATAACAAATAATATTGATTATTCTTATATGTGTCTCTTAGCACAGAGGCCCATGCATTTCTTTTGAAGTTGCTTAATTTTAACTCTGTATAATCATGCCAAACTGTGTCTCAAAGTTTATTGTATCAATTTGCAGTCTCACCAAACATATGGGAGTTCCAATTGCTCCACATCCTCACCAACATCTGGTATTTTCAGTCTTCTTAATTATATCTTTTTTGGTTGAGTAATGGTACTCTTTGTGATTTTACTTTATTGCCAATGAAGTTGAACACTGTTTGTGTTATAGGCTATTTGACATCCTTTTTGTGAAGAGTCTTTTGTCTTCTATTTTGTCTGTCTTTAGTTTATTGATTTGAATATAAACACATTTTCACTCTACTTCTGGTTGACCCTTACCTTTTATTCTAGTTTTGTCCCATTGTCAGAGGGGAGGAAATTGCCGTAGCCAAAATCTTTAAAAGTTAAGAAAAATTATGATTCAGAACACACACACAAAAATGAGGAATTTGAATCCTTGGTAAGCACAGGGACACCTTATCCATAAAAACAGAGGACAAATCAAAGAGTTGACTACAAATAAGTGTAGGTTGGTAGAGTTTCTATTTGACTAAATAAATGGATTATATATCATTATGTAGACCTAACCATAGGTCCTTTTTTCTTTTAGCAATTTAAATAACTGAAAAACTTTCCCAAGCAGCATTAGCATGGGCAATATTCAACATTTTGGGGGCCTTGTTTTTCTCTTCTGTGAAGTGAAGGGTTACTCTCATATAATCTCAAAAGGGGTTTCTTATTTTATGATTCTGTCATTATGATTATAGCCAATGATTATAGGCTAAAAATTTTAAGGAAAGAATCCGCAGCTGAAGATAATAGTAAATTCACCTAAATGCCTTATCCTGTATGTCTATGTAATTATCAAGAGAAGTTGTGGGCCTTATTTGCAGGAGGTGGGCTTAATAGAAGGAAATAAAACCATAATGCAAATAACTCTAACAGAATACAATATCAGTGGAGAAAGAAGATGCATATATTAACCTATAACCAATCTAATACAATAAGTATAATGGACAAGTTTCTTACTCAGAGTGAAGATATTTAAACAGCCCTGTGTTGTACACCATGCCTAAGACCAATGAAAGGGCAAGGCCTTGTAGTCTCAGATTTGAGATCTTCCTCCAACTCCTCCTCTTACTATGTGGTCTTGGGCAGACTACTCAACCATGCTGATTTTTAGCACCCATGTCCCTGCAAGGGCAATACTCTTCTAGTTGTTGTAAGAGTTTAATGATGTTGGATACTAGAGGACATAGTATAGTACCTGGAAGTTAGTTGAGATGAATGGATGATAGCTATTATCAGACAATAATAAATAATACCGTGAGCCCTGCCTGCCAAAGTGCTCTGATTTCTGTTAATATTGAATATAAAAAGGTAGTAAAGGAATCATATGAACAGACTGAAAATAGATGCCAACCTTACCAAAAGAGTTGAAGTTTCAACTATTGTTGGTTGTGGCATCCTATACCTAGCAATCCAAACTCCAGGAGGCCCCTAGGAACACTTAATTTGAAGGCTTCTTATATAAAAGGTGAGAAGCTAAAAGGATATCAACACTTTTTTCTCTATCATAATTCTGCTTGCTACACTGGCAGGAGCAGTGACAGCTCAATAACTCAGCATATATAAAACTTGCTCCTAAAATATAAGACTAGGATTTCTAGTAGATGTGGGGGCTATTGGCTCTAAGGAAATGATCTCTTGAATCAAGAAAAGACTATTGAAAGATTTGTCAGAATCTTCTGCAGTTTCAGAGTGCACATTGCAAAACATTCCCATCTGGGAACCAGTAATGTGACAAAATCGTTTTTGTTTTGCTCTTGGTAGACAAAAAATACAATGGCAATGATTTAATATAACTGCATGAGTTTCTTTCTCCTTTAATGACATATGCATCATTTTTCATCTATCATACTGGCTGATACTATACTTGTACTGACTTTGTACTCTTTAAAATAATTCATTTGGAATAATTTGTGTGATGTACCCATGCAGAAAAAATATTGACAGAGAAACCAAATAACCACATATAATTTTCAATTATAAGAGTCCATTTGGAGACTGAAATTTCCAATGAGAAACTTTAATTAATTTACAATCCTGAGATATTGGAACTGGAAGGATCTCAGAGAACATCTAGACCAGCGATTTTCAACTGGTGTGCCATAAGAATTGTTTAAAAGGTGCATTACCTGACTGTTTAGTCAAGCGTTCACCTTTAAATTGTCAAATTAAAAAATGACAACAGCCTTATATGCTGTTACATGTTCACAATTTAAAGGCGAACCCTTGAGTAAATAGTCAGGTAGTGCATGTTTTAAACAATTCTATGCACAGACAACAGGAGGGTGAGGGCATGAGTGGGGCAGTAAGGGGGCAATGGGCAATAAGGACACATATGCAATACCTTAATCAACAAAGAAATAAAATTTTTTAAATGACAACAGCCAACATAACAATAGCTGTCCTATGTGAGTGAATCAAAATTATACCTGTTATTTGTGTCAGATCAGCAAAAAGATATAATGTATTTTTGGTATGCCACAGAATTTTAATAATTAGTTTATGTGTACCATGAGAGGAAAAAGGTTGAAAATTGTTTATCTAGACCAATCTTCTCATCCAACAAATGAGGAAACTGAATCCCAGAAAGGTTAGTATTTTATACAGGATCACACAACTAGTTAGAAGCACAATAGGGATAAAACCCCAGACCTCCTGACTCCAAAAATAGTGTTCAAACAGTGGGCTGGAATCACTTTGAAGTAGACCATCCTAAGAAATAACAGGTACACTGAAAAACATCTTCATGTAAAATATAAGGCAGCTCTGTAAGTAAATAGTCAGAATCTTAATGAAATCAGAATGAGATTAATGAAAATTTAGAAGCCAAACTAATGAAGACAGGCAGAAACTATTAAACAAGTAGTTAACGTGTGTTAATCCTTTGCCCCCACTTACTTTGTGTTGGCTTACTGGGAAATTTAACACTGCATGTGAGCTATATTCACATATCTTATATCTTTCATTCTATGTCTTAGAAGATCTGGAAAGGAACCACAAATGCCAAGAAGCAGAAGGTGAAACAAAAGTAAAATAAATGAGCAACAACAGTAATTTGAGAAAACTGAGGCAAAAGTTCATGCATAAAAAGTGATTTTTAGAAGTAGGTGTTCTACAAACAGAGAGAATTTAAGCATCAAAATCCAATTTCAGCAATCCACTTGTGCAAATCAAAGGAAATTATATGCAAGGCAATTTGCAATAAGGTTGTGTGTCATTGCCAAAAACACTGTTATACGTGTACATGGTTCATAGGCAAAATTATGCCAAGTATTACCATCTTTCAGGATAGTGTTGTTAAAGGATATAGCTGTAAAATAAATAATTTCACCACAACAAAAATTCTGTTTGACTTAAATATTAAGAAACACTTTTAGATGTGAATTCTAGTTACCAAATTTAAAAATCCAATAGCAAAAAGCTGCAATTAAAAACATGAGCGTATAGTCAGGCACCCAAATCCACCAGTGGAGCAAGCCAACCTACAAGTTTCAGTCTCTTAGCAGCCAATAAGAATATCTATGGCTGAATTGATAGTGGGGTGAATGATATATATCCTTAGAGGTCCAAAAAACTGATTTCATCATTGCTATGATCTGTATACATTTTACTGTCAGAGTCACAGCCTACAAAACCAAAGCCATACTAATATCTGAGATTTTAAAACTATACACATACTTTATCTCAGGGAAAAAAACCATAAGATTCTATCTGTTTAAATATTGAAAAACAACATTTTTATCTGTGAATATTAGTTTTAATAGTCAGAGATCAGCATTTCCTTTGTGTGTTTTTTATGGTTCCTTAGATAAGAAATAATGTGCTTGCAATAAAAAATTAGAATGTATATACATAAATAAAAGACAATAAAAATGAATTACAAGTGATACACAGTGAGAACAAGGCAAAGCTATCTGCTCTCTCTATTCCTATATATTATATGAGACCTAGCCAATCTGGCTATAAGTCAAGAAAAAAGAAAAGGCATTCCAACTAGAAAGGAAGAAATAAAACTTCCTTTGTTCATTGATGACATAATTTTGTACATAGGAAATTTTACAGAATTACAAAATAAGTTATGGGAGCTAATAAGTGAATATAACACAGTCACAGTATATAAAGTAAATGTAAAAATATCAACCATATTTTTCTAGACTACTAACAACAATGTTGATGTTCCAATAAACTGGAAAATTTATAAAACTAAATAGCATTTACAATAGTAGTAAAAAGTGAAATACTGAGAATAAATATCAAATACATATACAAGACCTCCTCACTGAAAACCACAAAATGTTGCTGAGAAAACAAAGACCTAAATAAGTGCAGACATATATCATGTCCATGGAATGATTGATTTAAAATTAAGATGTCAATTCTCCTCTAATTGATCTATAGATTCAATGCAATTGCAATAACAATGTCATGAGACTTTTTTTTTTTTTAATCCTCACCGAGGATATTTTGTCCTTTGATTTTTAGCAAGAGTGGAAGGGAGTGGAGGAGAGAGAGAGAGAGAAATATCGATGTGAGAAAGACAGGTCAATTGGTTGCCTACTGCCTATGCCCCAACAGGGACTGGGGATCGAACCTGCAACTCAGATATGTGCCCTTGACTGGGAATCTAACTCACAACCTTTCAGTGCACAGGCCAACATTCTAACCACTGAGTACACTTGCCAGGACCCATGAGACTTTTTTGAATTGACAAATTGATCCTAAAAATTACATGAAAATAGAAAAAACCTAAAATATCTGAAACAATATTGAATTTGAAGAACAAAGTTTGAAGACGTAAATTATCTGATTTTAAGACAATATACAAAGCTACAGTCATCAAAAAATGTTAGTAGCATTATATATATATATATATATATATATATATATATATATATATATATACACTATCATTTATATATACACAAAATAGAGAATCCAAATATAGACCCACATATATCTGTTAAGTTTGGGGCTGGGGGAGGACTCTTTTGGAAGTAGGATTTTGTTATTTTTAATAAAGTCACCAAGATAATTTGGAGAGAAAATTTGTGTTTTCATCTAATGGCACTGAACAACTGGATATTAGAATAAAATAATAACTTTGCCCTTACTTTATATTGCATACAAAAATCAACTCCAAATGGATCATCAACCTAAATATAAACTTTAAAACCATAATACTTCTAGAAAAACATACAGAATAGCAATCCTTTGGAACCCTGAGAGAGGCAAAGATTTCAAAAAGAGAACCATGGCAATAAACAATTTTTAAGGAAGGAATTAATAGCATGTTAGAAAAATTTTAAATGTTTGCTGTAGAAAACCACCACTAAAGTGTGGGGGTCAATGGGGGCGGGGGGAGAGAGGAGAAATCTGTAACACTCTCAACAATAAAGATAAATTAAAAAAAAAAAAACACCACCAAGAAAGTGGAAAAGCCAAGTCAAAAAATGAGAAAAAAATTTTGTAATATGTATGGTACATCTGGTAAAAGACTTACTGTCCATAATATATAAAGAACTCTTACAACTCAATCGAAAGAAGTATAATCCAATTAAAAAACATAGTGAGCACCCCAAGCCAGTGTGGCTCAGTTGGTTAGAGCATCATCCCATGCAGTGAAAGGTCATGGGTTCGATTCCCAGTCAGGGCACATACCTAGACTGCAGGTTCGATCCCTAGTGGGGGTGCATACGGTAAGCAACCAATCAATGAATCTCTCTTATACTGATGGGATGTTTCTCTCTCTCTCTTTCCCCTCTTCCTCCCTCTCTGAAGAAGAAGAAGAAGAAGAAGAAGAAGAAGAAGAAGAAGAAGAAGAAGAGGAGGAGGAGGAGGAGGAGGAGGAGGAGGAGGAGGAGGAGGAGGAGGAGGAGGAGGAGGAGGAGGAGGAGGAGGAAAAAAGAAAAAAATGCTTTGAACAGACACATCACAAAAAAGACATATGTATGGCTAATAATTAACAGAAGGATGCTCATCATTGTTATTCACAATGGAAATACTAATTAAAACAATGAGACCCTACCATAAGCCCACTACAATTGCTAACATTAAAAAGACTGATAGTACCAACTGCTGATATGGATGTCAAGCATGAGGAGCTCTTATACATCACTCATGGCATTTTAAAATGGTACAATCATATTGTAGAATATTTTGACCCAC
Source organism: Cnephaeus nilssonii (assembly GCF_951640355.1). Classification (NCBI taxonomy): domain Eukaryota; kingdom Metazoa; phylum Chordata; class Mammalia; order Chiroptera; family Vespertilionidae; genus Cnephaeus; species Cnephaeus nilssonii. The sequence goes on along the minus strand of NC_137079.1, from coordinate 58,944,841 downwards.
AAATTGCATTCTTAGATATTCACCAAAAAGAAATGAAAATCTATACTAATAAAAGGGTAATATGCAAATTGTCAGGACGCCCTCACTGTAACGACTGAACAGTAGGCTGTGTGGGGCAACCAGGCTGTTGGGGGGGGGGGGGGGTCGTGAGGGGCGACCAGGCCAGCAGGGGAGGGCAGTTGGGGGCAATCAGGCTGGCAGGGGAGCAGTTAGGCATCGATCAGGCTGGCAGGCAGAAGCGGTTAGGGGCAATCAGGCAGGTAGGCAGGCGAGCAGTTGGGAGCCAGCCGTCCTGGATTGTGAGAGGGATGTCTGACTGCCAGTTTAGGCCAGGTAGTCCGACATCTCACAAGGGGTCCCATATTGGAAAGGGTGCAGAATGGGCTGAGGGACAATCCCCGCCCCCTCCCCACCAGTGCACAAATTTTGTGCACTGGGCCTCTAGTGTGTTTATAAAAATCTTTGACATAATTATTCTTAGAAGCTTTATTCATAATAGCCAAAAGATAGAACAACCCAAATATCCATCAAAAGATTAAAGGATAAACAAACATATCCATAAATTGGGATACTACTCTGTAATAAAACAGAATGAATTACTAATACGTGTAACAACATAACTGAATTGAAAATTATTATGATAAACAAAATAAACCAGAATCAAAAGAGTACATACTAGAGGAGTCTATTCATATAAAATTTTAGAATATGCAAAACTAACCCATAGTGACAAAGAGAAAAAATTAGTGGTTGCATGAGGCAAGGAGTCAAGAATTTGAGTTTAAAGACGTGTGAGAAAATTTTCTGGGGTGATAGAAATGTTCTATATTTTTATTGTGGTGCTGGTTACATGGGCTTATACATTTATAAAAACTTAAAAGTATTCTCTAATTTCCAAACTGACAAGCAAATAAAAAGGGAAGGAAGAAAATTTTAGCAAGCCAACAAAAGCAGGGAAATGGAGAAAAATAAATAACAAAAAAAGAAGGTATAAACTTAAAAAAAATTCAGTGGAAAAAAATCCTCTGGTGAGGATTAACTAAAAATAAATATAGGTCATATGTATACATAGCTTATGGACACAGACAATAGTGTGGTGAAGGCTTGGGAGGGGCAGGTGTGGGGTGGAGGTGTTCAATGGGAATAAAAAAAGGGACATCTGTAATACTCTCAACAATATAGATAAATTTTTTAAAAGATTCCAATACAAAAGTGAATAAATAAATAAATAAATAAACAAATTACAGGATTAGAAGGCATTTGTAATACTTACAACCAACAAAGCAGTTATACACAGACTAAAGAGCTACTACAAAGCATCATTAAAGAGACAATGCCATAGACTTGAATAGGCATTTCACAAAAAGAATAATAAGTAAAAGGCTAACTAAATGGTCAATAAATTATGAAAACTGTCCAACCTCAATAGTAATAAAGGAAATACAAACTAAGATCATCAATCAGTATCACTTTCAACTCACCAGAATGAGAGAAATTTAAAAGGCTGATAATAGCATTGTGATAATTCACTGACCTGTGTATTTATGATTTGTATTTAAAGTGCTTTCATAATAAAAGTTAATTGTTAAAAAATAAGTAGTGGAAAAATCAGCATTAGAAAGTCATTTAAGAGAGCAAACAAATATACTCTAATGAATACATGAATATTCAAATAATATTTATAGAAAGTAGATTTTTTTCAAAAATTTATTCAATCAATATTATTTATTCAATGCAATTTCAATCAGAATCCTTATTTTGATGATTCTATTTTTGTTTTTTTATCCTCACCCAAGAATATGTTTATTGATTTTATAAAGAGAGGGGAGGAGGAAGGGAGGGAGGGAGGGAAAGAGAGTGAGAGAGAGAGAGAAGAACATCAATCCTATATAATGAAAGCCTAATATGCTAAGTGTCCAGTCCTCTGGTTGTCTGTTCAACCAATCAAAGTGTAATATGCTAATGATATGCTAAGACTATGATGTGCACTGACCACCAGGGGGCAGATGCTCAATGCAGGAGCTGCCCCCTGGTGGTCAGTGTGCTCCCACAGGGGGAGCGCTGCTCATCCAGAAGCCAGGCTCACAGCTGGCGAGCACAGTGTTGGTGGCGGGAGTCTCTTTTGCCTCCACGGCAGTGCTAAGGATGTCCTGCTGATGGCTTAGATGCACTCCTCATGGGGAGCGGGCCTAAGCCATCAGTAGGATATCCCCCGAGGGCTCCCAGACTGCGAGAGGTTTCAGGCCGGGCTAAGGGACACCCCCCCCCCAGTGCACAAATTTTATGCACTGGGCCTCTAGTATAAGATAATCTTATAATGTCACATACACTTTTTCGTCACCTACAGGGCACTATGTTTTTCTAAACATATGGTGTTTATATTTGAAAAGTTGTTATATAAATACTTTGGGACCTTCTTTTCTAGAACTTGTCAACCTTTTCCAACTACATTTCAATATTCAGTGATTAGACTTCCAAGTTAATCTTAAATAAAAGAGGAATATTCAATTGTGGCTCAAGAGAAGGCTTTATATTTGTAAAGGAAGTTAAGTGAAATCATGATATATTTTGGAGAAGATATGTGAAATACCACAGCATATTATCATTTCTTTCTATCTTTATCCAAGGTCTTGGTTTTCCTTGGTTATATAGTTCAATTTCAACTATACCCTCACACCAATGCAACATTTTATTTCAGCAAATATTTCAGAGCCCAGTTTGTTGCAGGCACTGGAGTATCACAGACAAATGGGACATGGATCATTGCCTAGGAGCACACAGGCCTACATGGGAGAAATGGTCTAGTTACTGAATTACCAGGTGGTAGGTGCTATGTAATAAAGGTATTATCATGTGATGAAATGTTTAAGTTTCTCTTTAAATGAATATATGGAATAAAATACATGAATCATGTTTGAATGAGAAATTATAATCCAAGAGGGAAGATACCTTGCAGAGGAAAACTTTGCCTAGAAGACTCATTGGTTGTTGCTATCTTTGGCCATTGAAACAGAGTATTCTTGAGTTAGGTTGTCCCTCCTTGAACACCCAAGGATGTTTCTAATTTCAACCCACTTCTAGCCCTTCCACTAGTCTCAGTCCACCTCACCTAGAGGGCTCCTTGAAATACATATACAAGTACCTAATTTAGCCTCCAGCTTCTTTGCCTGTCACAAGGATCCCTTTCCCTGGCTGTTCCTACCATAGGGCTTCTCCAGTTCTTACAGGCTATAACCCTTGACTCTCATCTCTAAACATCCATCTGGTGGCGGGAATTACCTTTAGCTTCTGGAATGAGTATCAATCACTGCTTTGGGGGCAACCCCTTTTGCCCCCCTCACTAACAACTGATATCAACATAAGAGATCACCAACTCAGGGATATGAAACCTGCCCAAAAATAGAGATGAGAGAGACAGTAAAAAAGTCAAAGCCGGTCAAGAGGGGGCAAAATGGCAAAGTCTCACTGAGTAGATTTTCACAGGGTTCTCCGAGGTCAGCAGGGTGACTGTTTCCTTTTCTCCTGATTTGGGGTTATTGTTAGAGTTGTGTTTTGCTTTGTTTTGAATGCCTCCAAGAGCTTCTTCCCACATCTTAATTACCCAAAAGGAAAGCAATAGTTTTCTCATCATCCAGATGCCACATGTAGCCACTTCAACCCACACTTAGAGCACCAAGAATGCTGTCTGGAGAATTGAGTGGGGAGCAAAAGGTAAGGGCTCTGGTTCCATCTGGGTCCAATCAGTCCCAATCTTCCAGTGGGAACTTGAAAAAAAAAGAGGCTTTTAACCCTCACAATACTTTGAAGAAATCGCTGCAGCTTCAAAGGAGTTTCAGTGGAAATCTCCCCTCAACACATTTTCCAGCTTCTCTGAGAAGGTGAAGCCCTGAGGTGGAACCTGCTGCCTGACCCATGAAACACCAACCTGGGTTCTTCCTGTGGTTGAACTTGATTCTTTCCTACTTGTGTCAGACTTCTGCCTCACGCCTTTTATAAAACTATAAACATATTTGAGCAAGGAATTTCTACTTGTTTTCTAAGCAAGGGTTTAAAATTAGGTTTTATCTAAAGGCATGTTCTCTAGACCCACTTCTCACACAAGATGTGGTGTTTTCAAACATCATCTGGTCTATTATCTTGTAATATGCCTCCCAACTGAAACCATATTTAGTAATTATTCACCATGATAATATTTCTTGTGTAAATGTGTGCTGTGAAAATATTATTTCATGAATACTAAATAATGAATGCGGAAAGATAAACTTATTCAGCATTTCCTCAGAAAATCTTGCTGTCTTGAATAATTTCGACGTATTTATAACCTGAAAATGCTTATGAGTCCTAGGCAGTTCAGACAAAATACAGACTAATCTTGGTCCCAAAGTTTATTGTAAATTATTTAAGATTCGGTTAATTTCTTCATAGTGACAATGACATAATTGATGCTAAAATGATGGTACCAATCCTCACTTAGCACATTTGATTCCACTTGACACTAATGGTACCATTTTCATTGTAGTAAACCTCCACGTATGCTCAAAAATCCAGAATACATCACCTAATTCATCATGCTTCCTCTTCACACTACCCTTTCACATCTCACCTCCAGGACTGCATTAAGAAGGGGGGAAAAAAACTAAGGTTTATTAAGCAACTACTGAGTTCTAAGATAGGACAGTATGTTAAGTCCTACTTAATTTTCTATTAACAAAACATTCAAAAATCTAGGTATTAAAAGTCTGGTAAAGCTTATAATTATACAATCATATGTTAATATTGTAATCTTTCCAGTTATTGCAGACCTAGAGCATTCCTCTATGCTCCAGGGGACAATGTGTGGTGATAGGTATAATGATGCATAAGACAGTGTTTCTACTCTCAGTGGAGCTTAAAGCAAAATGGACAAAGCAAACACCAAATAGCCTAATGTGCCTACAGCCTAAAACTCCCCCTAACAATACTACATTCATCCTGCACCTTCATAAGCAGCATGGGTCTAATAATACTGACCAAGAGGTTTGGAGTCAGATCCAACTGGGCAAAACAGTTTTGCTAAGTATTAACACACTATGGAACCTAGCTTCCACAACTGTCATGAGGTCTCAGGAGAGAACACATGAAAATCACAACTTGCAGTGCCCTGTGTGAAATAAGAACTTTAAAAAAGGCTTGCTCTCTTTCCCTCCCTGACATTTCACATCATATGTGGAATTTTAAAATACTTTTTTAAAAGATGGAATTCCAGATTTCTAGACCACAGAGGAAAATGTCCAGAGCTGGGAACATAATTGCTACTCTGTTAGGCAGCCTACACAGTAATTGTGTCTTACTGGTATCATCTTTCATCCACAGTAAATAGTTTTCTTTATCCAAAGAGCAGCGGGAATGTGGGTCATCGGTACAGAATGGATCTTACATTATCACTTAACACGGACCACAGCTTGCTTTGGAGTGAAATCCTACATGTAATTGCAAAGTCTGCATTTGCTGCAAAGGAACATATGTCCAAGATGACCCAATAGCATTATTTAGAAATAAATAGCCTTCTCTTATCTTCCGTTATTTTTTGTTTGTTTGTTTAGTAAGTCTCCTTTTATTGAGAGAGACCTGGCAAAGTGTGGTTAATGGGAATTTGCAGCACATTTGCAGAAGTCCATTCAGAAGGCTCAGTTGAGGGAGGGAGGAACTAAACACCTAAGAACGCTTGAGAAAATGCCAGGGGCTTGTTCAGAACTTGCTTATTAAACCTCAGCCCCAGTTAGCAAGTTCTTCTCAGGTGAATAAAATGCCTTCTGGCTCTAAATTTTTATGATTTAAAGCAGTCATTTTCAACCATTTTCATCCCATGGCACACATAAACTAATTACTAAAATTCTGCAGCATATATATGGCCAATCTGACAAAAAAAAGTAGACATCATCTTGATTGGTTCATACCAGATGGCTATTGTCAGTTGGTTGTCACTTTTTATTTCACAATATGAGGGAAAAGAGGTCAGTGCCCCTGATTAAATAGTCAGATATTGCATGTCTTAAAAATTCTTGTGGCAGACCAGTTGAAAATCACTGATTTAAAATGAAAGGAGTTTCCTTTAAAAAGCAAGCTCTTTTAATGATATGAGCAGTGGATCTGAACCCTAAAGCTCTTCTTCAGAAATTCATTTCAAGGGACTGATTTTGGCTTTCAGTATTCATCAAAGACCAAGCCTGTACTTACTCCTTGGAGACGAACTTCTTTTGAGGAGTGTGCCTTTCTGTGGTATACACTGCCAAAGCAGCACTCATTTTTAATCCAGGTTCATAGTATTGGGGCTGAGACAACAGGAAATGTTTCAAGCTGATCAAACATTCTCTAACCTCTTTGCCTCAGCCTAGGGCAAAAAATAAAATGCAATGTTCTATAAATTTTAGTTGTCATTTTCATCAAAAACTCTATTTGTCCTCAATCTAAATTCTTAATCTAGGCTCATCTTAAATTCATACCTATACAGACCCCCAGAGCTGCTTAGGACAGCCCAATACACATAAACCATTCAAGTCTGGACAGTGTTGTCCAAGAGTCCCCATTAAGAGGAAGAAAATGGGCTAAGAGGGTCTCACAAGAAGAGCCAACATGCCCAGCATTCATTTAAGAGCCGTATAAAAACTCATTTACTCTTCATAATTACCCAATGATATAGGGATTAATATTGTCACCATATTATTGTTGGAGAAAATTTGAGTTTCCCATAATTATATAGATATTAAGTGATAGAGACAGGTTACAAATTCGGGGAGCCAAGCATTGCCTCACAAGGGCTCTGTGTGAGACAGATGTCCTTGGATTGATCCTCAGAGATTCTGATTCATTTATGGTGAGGTGGGATGGCGTGAGGGAGGAGGCAGTGAATGCTGGAGCCGCTTCAGGCTAGATCATGAACCAGTCACAGAGCAGGTGCTTAAACATAGCAGCACACCACTGCATGGAAACCAGGTATCAGTATTTTTTAAAACTCCTTTGATAGTTATAACATGCAAATGGGGTTGAAAACTACTCCTGGTAGACAAGTTAACTCTACACTTTTTCAAGGAGTGAAAAGGGGCGACTATTCATATTTTACTATATGATGTGTTTGATATAAACATGCATTTCATAAAATAATATGCCAAATTTAAAGAAATCAATGAAGAAATATCTTTTTTGAGGTTGACTCTGGCTTACACTTATAGCAATAACAGTGGATGACATACTCTAGGTATAGCAATGAGGTGGAGGGAGTAGGTAATGAAGAGAGGTTCTTATTACTATAAGGACAAATCAAGAGCAGCAAAGAGATAGTGCGGTAACCAGCCAAGAGTAAATTCTTAGAAGATGGAGCACAGTTCCAGGAAGGAGACTTCGGGTGGCTCTGGTACCAAGTAGGAAGTGAAGATTGAGAAAATTAGTCACAGAGGTCTAACACCAAAGGACTGGAGTTCAGTCCTGATGCCCGGGGTTAGAGATAAGAGTTTAGAACTGAGAAGATTGGCAAGAACCAGGGAAAACACTTTGGTCATGGGAGAATTAGGGTCTTAGGCAGGATGGTCAAATGTACAAGGATTATGGAAAAGTAATGTTGAGGCCCAGTTCCTGAAAGACCAGTGAACCAGGTCAAGGTTCTGAGAGGACAGCAGCAATGCTGGTCTGACTATGAGGTTCTACCTGAGCTTCCGAAATGCCTGGACCTTGGCCATGTCTCTACCATGTCCACAGGAATAAAGATGATCTGACTCCTGGAACTGAAATTCTGGTAGGGGCAGTGGGCAACAAAGCTTGACACTCTGTGACACTCTGCGAATTATAGTTTTTCTTCTTATGCAACTTCAGTTATATAGACAAAAAAAATAAATAAATTCAGATGCCATTACAATTGATTAACATAATGAGGCTACACCATCCCCATTATAAAATTTCTTATGTAACACAAATTTTTGATGTAGCTTCATGACTTTTAACAGAAACCAACCATGTAGTAAAAATGAATAAGCTAATAAGTAGAAAGAGTAGGTGTTGACAGAACAGCACAGATGTGAAGTATACACATCCTTTATCCTATCTAATAAAAGAGTAATATGCAAACTGACCATCACTCCAACACACAACATGGCTGCCTCCATGTGGTCAAAGATCCTGCCCCCATGTGGACACAAGATGGCCACCACAAGATAGCCAGCAGGGGAGGGCAGTTGGGAGGGACCAGACCTGCAAGGGAGGGCAGTTGTGGGCAATCAGGCCAGCAGGGGAGGGCAGTTAGGGGTGACCAGGCAGGCAGAGGAGGGAAGTTGGAGGTGACCGGGCCTGCAGGGAAGGGCAGTTGGGGGGGACCAGGCCTGCAGGGGAGGACAGTTAGGGGTGACCAGGCCTAAAAGGGTAGGGCAGTTAGGGGCAAACAGGCTGGCAGGGGAGCAGTTAGGCATCAATCAGACTGGCAGGGGAGTGGTTAAGGGGTGATCAGGCTGGCAGGCAGAAGCGGTTAGGAGCAATCAGGAAGGCAGGCAGGCGAGCAGTTGGGAGCCAGCAGTCCTGGATTGTGAGAGGGATGTCTGACTGCCTGTTTACGCCCGATCCCACCGGATATCCCTCGAGGGGTCCCAGATTGGAGAGGGTGCAGGCGGGGCTGAGGGACATCCCCCCTCCCCATGTATGAATTTTGTGCACCGGGCCTCTAGTACTATATGAAAGCCAGAATGTAGAGCAGAGGACATGGACCCATTATGTTCTTATACTTATGAAGTTATCCTTAAATTTTCATTCAATACAACAGAGGAAACTTTTAAGAATAAAAATTACTGCCCTGGCCAGTGTGGCTCAGTTGGTTGAGCATCATCCCATGCACCAAAAGATTGCTGGTTCGATTCCCAGTCAGGACACATGCCCAGGTTGCAGATTCAATCCCTAGTCAGGGTGTTTGTGGGAGGCAACCAATCAATGTTTCTCTCTCACATCAATGTTTCTCTCTATCTCTCTCTCCCTTTTTCTTCCTCTTTCTCTAAAATTAATAAAAGTATATATTTTTTAAAAAATAATGAAAACTCCTAATGCTGCCCACTAGGAAATATGTGAATAGATAAGAAACCTAATATATTGGCAAAATGTTTTCAGCAGCCTAATTCAGATGCAGTTTTTCAAAATAGTCTTATCTTTTCAATCTGATCCATTTGCTTAGATATGATGATTAAAGTTACTAGCCACAAAACATCAAATTCGTGTAGTTCCTTGGGGACAGCAACTCTAGGAGTGTCTAATGTATAGAAAACATTCAGTGAATCTTTGTTGAATTAAGAGGATGGTATACAACAATCTCCGTATTACATGTGACTGGGGCCGATATGAGATTGTAAGGATAGATGTTTCAGAAAAAAATTTAAGTGATGCACAAGAATACATTCTTAATGAAGCCTTTTAGTCACTTATTAGAATAAAATAGAGGTCTTTGGTGGGCTACACTTAGTAGGATGATATCTGTTACAGTCTTTTAAATACTGGAATTACTTCATGTCACACTTGGGAATATGTGGACTCATTTCCTTTGTTACCTAAAATCCATTTTTATCAAAATTTATTTGGTTTATGCTAGATCAGTATAATTCTTTCTGAAATTTTATTTTTTATCGCTTTAGTTTTCTATTTCGACAAACTAAAAACTTAAAAAATGTCTTTAGCCAACTTGAAGATACTTCTGTTTTAGTTTCTTATTTCTAAAAAAGAGGTCAACAAAGTAACAGCATTTCAGATATGTTAGCAGGTTCTCAGCCTCTAACATTTCCGTCATCTTTTCAATTTATTTTTTTTATTTTGTTTATACTCAAGATTTTTTTGTCCAATTTATCTAAGACAAGTTTTATTTTATTTAAATTTTTCTGAGTATTTAATTCTGTGACTGTACCAATAGGCTCAGCCTTAGAGACTTTGAAGGTACATAGCCAAAGAGACATGAATCACTTCTTTTTGCTTGATAACCTTCAGTTAATTGGCAAGTAGATTCCACTTGAAACATATGCTTTGGCAAGGAGAGCAAGCTGTTAGACAGTGAGGCAAAAAACAAACAAAAACAAAACAAAAAAAACAGAGAAGAATAGATATCTAGAGTATCCTGCTTCAGGCTTTCCATTCACCTGGGGTTCCACCCCAGAGAGGGTTTCAGTTTAGGTGGGGGTCTTCAATTCTTTAGGAAGCCAAAGAAAATGCAGACCTCTTTTAAAAACTTCAGCATGTGTATTAGTTTTTTATGACTGTTGTCACAAAGTACCACAAATTTGGTGGCCTAAACCAACAGATTTATTCTCACAATTCTGGAGACCAGAAGTCAGAAACTTGGATGTTCATTAAGAAAGGAAGAGTGTCAGAGAAGGAATAAATGAGTGGTCATGATGGTCAGTTTTATCTGTCAGTTTGGCTGAGTTATAATCTTCAGTTGTTCAATCAAACACTAATCTAGTTATTGCTATGATGAGATCTTGTAGATGTGATTAAAGTCCATAATCAGTTGACTTTAAGTCAGGGAGATTATCCTAGATATTCTAAATGAGCTTGATTCAAACAGTTCAAAGTTCTTAAGGGCAGAGCTTAAGCTGTCCTAAAGAAGAAATCTGTGGACAGTAGCTTCAGCTTCAGCAGCCCAAAAGTTTCAGCCTGCCCATCTGACAGCCTGTCCTATGGTTTTGGACTTGCACACTCAGGCTTCAAAATTGTTTAAGCCAATTCCTTGCAATAAATCTCAATATACATCTCTTACTGGTTCTGTTTTTCTGTTTGAATCCTGACAGATATTTTTTAATTTTTCTAATTCTTAATTAATCTAAAAATTAACTGTTTGTTAAACAATATAGAAAGAATGTATGGGGTGATTATAGCATATGGGTAAATCAAAGAAATTAGAGCAATGTCAGAGGGATGGGAGGGAAGATTGGAAATACTGTGTCATAAGTTACCTGCACTATTTGTTATGTGGTAGTTATTCAAAAATAGATTTAGATTGGTTAAATATGTGTATTTTAAACTCTATGACAACACTAAGCTTTTTTTAAGGAACTACAATTAATACATTGAGAAGATAAAATGGAATTGTATCAAATACTTTAGCTAAAGAGGAATGGAAAGAAAAAAGAGCAAACATAATGAATAGAAAATAGTTACAAATGTAGATATTATTCAAACCATATCAGAGTGTGTTATATACATAAAGCATAGGGGAGTTTTGCAGTGGTGAATCTACTTTTTATACTACTAAAGGCCCGATGCACGAAATTCATGCAAAGGGCTCAGCCCTCACAGCCCTGGCTTATTCCAGAAGGTCATCCAGAAGGACATCCAGAAGGTCATTCAGCTGTCCAGTCTAATTAGCATATTACACGTTTATTATTATAGATAATGGTGGATACATGACACTTTACATTTGTCCAAATCCATAGAGCTTTTCAGCACAAAGAGTAAGCATTATGATATGCAAATTTAAAAAAATTTACAAGCTCAGGGAGTCCCATAATGAAATGTAGTATGTGACAAAAGAATCTAACTATATTACAAATATATGAAACAACCTCACTTGATAAACACTACATCATCCAGATATCTATAATAATAAAAGCATAATATGATAATTAGACCATACATCCTTCCGGGTGACCTTCCAGACGAAACCGGGGCTGCAAGGGAAGCCCAGGTCCTGGGTTTCAGAGGGAAGCTGGTGCCGGCAGCTGGGGGAAGGAAGGCCTACTTTTGCATGAATTTCATGCATTGGGCCTCTAGTGTATATCTAATTGAAATTTTAGTTTAAATGTCTTTAATTGTGAAAGAAATGGATTACCTTTTCATATGTTTCATTCTTTTTGATAAGGATAGGTTTTCTTTGAAAATTAGTTCTTTGTGAAAGAGGGGAAGAGAGGGAGGAAGAAATAAAGGAAGGAAGAAAGGAAGGAGGAAGAAAGATATAGGGATAAGGAACACTGGAACAAAGAGTAGATTTCTCATTTTAACATTTTTAATTCATTTTATTTATATTATTCTTAACTTTAATTTTAAATTTTATTTTAGCCTAATTTTTAAAATTTTTATTTTCATTTACTTTTTTTAATCTTTATAGTTTGACTTTATATAATGTATTAATTGTAAATTTTCAATAACTTCATTTTTTCAATTACCATTCTTAACTTTTTACCCTACCTTTGGAACTCCATTTCAATTTCCTCTCTTTTATACAAACTTAATGTATTGACTTTGTTTATAAAGAAGCATATTCTGGCCCTAGCTGGTTTGGCTCAGTGGATAGAGCGTTGGCCTGTGGACTGAAGGGTCCCAGGTTCTATTCCTGTCATGGGCATATGCCCAGGTTGCTGGCTTAATCCCCAGTAGGGGGCGTGCAGGAGGCAGTCAATCAATGATTCTCTCTCATCATTAATGATTCTATCTCTCCCTCTCCCTTCCTCTCTGAAATCAATAAAAATATGTTATAATATATATGTAGATGTAGATGTAGATGTATACGGCATATTCTGACTACAGTGAGAAAAGTCAGCAAACCTGAGAGTTGGGACAATTATGCTGCTGCTGTATTGCTATCTGCTGAATAATAATAATCACCCCCAAAATGTAGTGGTTTAAATAACAGCAGTCACAATTTCTGTGCATCAGGAATTCATACAGAACACCATGGGGCAGCTTGTCTCTAATCCATTATGTCTGGGGCCTCAGCTGAAAGATTTAAAGGCCGGCACCTGGAATCATTTAAAGATGTGTTCACTCAGAAGTCTGGCATTTCATTTGGCTGTTAGCTGAGACCTGAGCTAGGGCCCTTGGCTGGGGATACATAGACATGGCTGGGCTTCCACACAATATGGCAGCAGTGTTATAAAAGTGGACAGGCTGAGAGTGAGAGACAAAGAGAGAGAGGCGGAATCACACTGCCTAATTATAACTTCTGGCACATCTGTTGGTCAAGGCAGTTGAAAACATCCATCTAGCTTTAATGGGGGAAAAATATTGTCAAGGTCATATTCTCTGAAGAGTATATGGGATGGCATGTATGTTAGTGCAACCATATTTTATAAATGCAATTGACTAAAGTGCCAGTGGATCTGAAACAATCCTTCATGGCTTCCAGGTTTGGCTAAATAAATAAATACATAACTTTACCTGGTTAGCTGAGAATCACTCAGGACAATACATTTCTCTGCCCACCACTTGATTCATTGAAAATTGTTTCTCTCAGATATTGTCAACCACCAACTCATTCCCCAAACATTTTAGAGTATCTGCCATGTCTCAGTCACAGCACTGAGGTCTGGAGAAATACTGCTTAACATTACAGAATTCCTGTCCTTAATGAGCTACAGTGTTGTGGGCAATACAAAGTAAACCAGAAATTATTATGCAGTATGTTTTATGTGGTAAGTACACAGTTCTACAGAAGTACATGGGGTGGACTCATTAAAGAGGCCTGGGAATTGGGAACAACTTCAAAAGAGAAGTGACGTCTGACCTAGAAACCATGAATAAGTAGGAGTGAGCTAGGAATTAAGTATCCGTAATGGAGGGAAGGGAGGGGACAGATGTATTCAAAACAGGCAAGATCAGGTTCACTGTTCCAACAGCAAGAAAGAATTTGGCAAGGTCATAAAAGAGCAAATAGTTCATTATAGCCAGAATGTTCATTTTGAAAACAGGCATGGAAATAGTTGAGGCTAAATTGTTAAGTAAAAGCTAAGTCAAGTGTTATAAATCATGCTAAGGAGATTGAATTTACCCCATCAGTCAAACCTTTTAATCCCAAACTGCTCTGCCAGGGCTTCAGATGTCCTTTGCAAAATAGCTGGGGCCACACTCTCCTGAACAAACACTCTTTCAGGCTCTGCACCCTCCACTGTACCCTTAGATAGCACAAAAGTATATGTGTTAGGTATGCAGGTTTAGTAATGTAGGTTAAATAAACCTAGGCCTATTACACCCTATTGCACATAAGGATGAAATAAATACACTGAGTGGCCAGATTATTATGATCTCTGAACGCATAATAATCTGGCCACTCAGTGTATAATTGAGTGAATAATTATTTTTACTTTATCTTTGTCCAATGGCTTCATACTTGTATCCTCCCACCTCCACCCCTGACTATTTGCAAATAAAAACACCACTGGACAGTCTCCTGTCAGTCAGTTTCCACCTTGCATGCTACCTATGGATACCCCCTGATGTCCTGTGGATACCCCAATCACCACACCCAGCTCTCTTTTCCTATCGTATTCATCAAATTGTCTGGAATTAGAGCATTCTATAACAGCAGGGAATATCAAACTTTAGAGTTTACTTGGGCAGCTTACACAAGTGATTCAATGGGATCATGGGAGCAAGAATCTCCAACTTAGTGACTGATTAGATTTTGATGACCTGAATTCTGGCTATTAGACCTGGCAAAGGGAGAAAACTTGAGAAAATGTTTATTTACGTTAGAAAACGTGATAATATATTTATTTACATTAGGAATATGGTAAATGACATTGTGGAAGCTAAGATCCTGATTTTTTCCAGGATAATTCCTTTCTGGCAGCAGTGTAACCTCTGCTCCAACGTGTGTTGAGTTTTTGCTTCTGTATGCCTCGACCTGGCTGTGCTCTCTCCCACAAGTGACCTTAACTAACATGCTTAAGCTAGATGAAAGATCCACTGATAGTCCCCTGGCTTCGGAATGGTCCTAGGCCCGTGGTCAGCAAACTGCGGCTCGCGAGCCACATGCGGCTCTTTGGTCCCTTGAGTGTGGCTCTTCCACAAAATACCACGGCCTGGGCGAGTCCATTTTGAAGAAGGGGCGTTAGAAGAAGTTTAAGTTTAAAAAATTTGGCTCTCCAAAGAAATTTCAATCGTTGCACTGTTGATATTTGGCTCTGTTGACTAATGAGCTTGCCGGCCACTGGCCATTCTAAATGGCAGGCACACATGCTCATCTTATGGCTTGCCTTTATTAACTCTGGGGATGTGAGGCAGCCCTTATTTTCTGCAAATTTGGAGATGCACAGCTGTTCCATTTCAACCACAAACTTCCCCCAAATTCCCCGTCAGTTTCAGCCTTGGCGTGGCCTTGAGAAGGCTGAACAGCCAAATGCACATTTCAAAAATCATCACCGAATCCCTACACTTGCAGCTAATCGATTTTCTTGAGAATGTTTGGTTATCATCATAACTACTCAGCCAAACAAAATCTAAAAGTTTCTTGTTTGTATTCTCAGTCTGGATCAGAGATGATTTTCATGGATGTTACAATAATTTTGAAGATTTTTCCGCTTCAGGCACAGGTGACCTTCTGCTTTTTTTTTTTTTTTCTTTACAAATGTGGAAAAAAAAATGATTTTTTTTTTTTATTGAAAGACTTGAGCCCTAAGTGAAACTAAATAAATAGAATTTCAATGTAGTTCTTACAAGTTATTTTGTTTACATTTATGAATGCTAATATCCCAAATAATTTCACAGTTTAAAGTTATATCATCTAACGCCTAGTCTGTCTTGCATTCTTTAAATTTCTATAAACCTAAATCTAAATGTATGCACTATTCTTTTTAATGTTGCCCAGTTAAACCAGTCTTAATAGTTTAGTAACAGCCAATCTGTTTCCCCTCTCAATTATTTTAAATTTTATCACTGTTTTTATATAAAACTAACAGCTTAATCATCTGTTATTACTGCACTTTTGACATCAGGCAGCTGATAGAATTTCAACATGTAAAACACATAAGGATGTTATTTTGCTCCAAGATATAACTACCATGCATACCTCTATTTGAAAGTGAAGTTATTAACAATCACTGAAAGACATATCTTGCTCATATCACTGATTTGTTATGTTGATAAGACATGGTGGGAATCTACCATGTTAAAAGCTCAAATGCCAGATGCCAGGAAAAAAAGTAAACCTTCAGTTATTTGGCCTTTTAAGAACTAAGATGGAAGCCTAATTTAGTATTTGAGCCAAACAAGCTGGCTCAAATGCCCTTCACTGCACTTGGGAGTTCTGATGGAAATCCCGGAATTCCCTAGCACCCAGTCAGCAGTCAGTGTAACGAGACATAATGTGGTTGAAACTGCAGCTTTGGGGTTGGTTAGATACTTTCTCCCAAAGATTTCTCTCCACATTCTAGTTCTCATTCAACCCTGCTTTGGCAAATATATAAAATATTATTCATGGAAAGATAATTTCTTCATAGTAGTTGCTATTCTGCATCTTCCACATTTGTAGATATGCTGACTCTCCTCTCATGTTTTTTAATATAAAATGTGCATACTAAAGCTGTACATACAGGAAAACCCTTCCTTAACAGTCTCAGGTTTCCAACTGTCAGTGTCACGGATAATCACTTCAGCTGTGGTCCCAGCTACAGAAATGGAAACAGTCCCAAAAATTTGTGTCCACCTTTAAAATCTCAGCTGGGACTCAGAAAAATAATCAAATCAGCCAAGTATATCCTTACCCACTGCACACCCCTCGCTCCTCAGGAGAAGTGACATTCCACACATCTGGGGCTCAACACTTTCACCAAACCTCTCCCAGCCTCATCCCTACAACTCTTCTATCCTTGTTTATTTTCCCAAACCCCTGACTTACCTCCAGGTAACACAGGAGAGTGGAGTGAGCAGGCTGAATATGTTACCCCACCTTTTAGATGTCTTTGTATTTCATTGAGGTATTGTAGAGAAAGATTTATCCCAAAGAAGTCCTTATCACTGTCACAATTTTAGGCATCTGAACAGTATGTTGTTGAGAGTAATGGTTGATGGTGTAAAGAGACATTGGTTTATTGGTTTAAAAAAAAGAGGAGACATATGGTTCTTAGCTTTTTTTCTGACAGACTTATTTCACTCAGCATAATGTTCTCAAGGTCCATTCATGTTGTCACAAATGGCAGTATTTCATCTTTTCTTGTGACTGAGTAGTACCCCATTGTATATATAAAACTGAAACTCATAGACACAGACAACAGTATGTTACCACAGGGAAGGGGTGGGAGTTGAGGGGGTAAAGGGAGCCAATATTTGGTGATGGAAGGTTATTTGACTTTGGATGGTGGACACACAATGCATTATACTGATCATGTATCATAGAAATGTACACTTAAAACCTATATGATCCTATTAACTTCAATTAATTTAATTTTTGAAAATCTTTTAATAAAAAAAGAAAAGTGTTGGTGAGGATGTGAAGAAAAGGGAACCCTATTGCACAGTTGGTGGGAATATAAATTGGTACAGCTCTTATGGAAAATAGTATGGAGATTCTTAAAAATTCCACAATCTCACTTTTGGGTATACAGAGGGTGTCCTCCCAAAAAATGCACACACAATTTAACAGCTTAATTTAACTCACTTAATTTTCACTCCTTTTCAGGTTTAACTGATTTGAAATAATGGGGGAAGCCAGACTAAGCTTTGAACAAAGAAAATTTATCCACTAGATTTTTTGATGGGGATACATAAAAGATAAAGTTTATGTACAAAACCAGCAACAGTTGATGAATTGAGGGCACACAAATACTGAATAAAATGATTCTTGATGTTTGCGATTCCATCGCTTCTTGTTATCAGCAGTGCCTGGACCAGAACAGTCATCAGTTTGAAAAC
Source organism: Cnephaeus nilssonii (assembly GCF_951640355.1). Taxonomy (NCBI): domain Eukaryota; kingdom Metazoa; phylum Chordata; class Mammalia; order Chiroptera; family Vespertilionidae; genus Cnephaeus; species Cnephaeus nilssonii. Next base: position 58,927,222 of record NC_137079.1, on the reverse strand, counting down.
AGGCACTGACAAAAAAAAAAAATTCATTTCTGTAGATTCTTTTAAATTTTGAAAATGAACTGTATTTTAATAAACACTGACTTTATAATCATTCAAACTGATAACTGGAACAGTGAGCCCAGTTGTTTTTCCCAGGGTCGTGTCTTGCAACGCCGAAGAATGAGCTCCGCAGACCAGAAGATTTAAGCAAAGGTGTGGGAAATTTATTACGAGCAGATTCAGCCTCCCCGCAAGGGGAGGGGGACCCAAGAATGGGTTGTCCGTTGAAGCCTTGTGGTCCAGGCCTGCTCTGTGTCTGCCTGTGTCATCACCTGATTGATTCCCTCAATTGTTTTTGCCCAGCAACGGACCTGAACTTTCCCTGTTTCTGTGTGTTCTTCCCCTGTTCCTATGCTGAACTTTCCCTGTTTCTGTGTGTTCTTTCTCTGTTCCTATGCTGAACTTTCCCTGTTTCTGTGTGTTCTTCCCCTGTTCCTATGCTGAACTTTCCCTGTTTCTGTGTGTTCTTCCTCTGTTCCTATGCTGAACTTTCCCTGTTTCTGTGTGTTCTTTCTCTGTTCCTATGCTGAACTTTCCCTGTTTCTATGTGTTCTTCCTCTGTTCCTATGCTGAACTTTCCCTGTTTCTATGTGCTCTGTCTCTGTTCCTATGCTGAACTTTCCCTGTTTCTATGTGTTCTTCCTCTGTTCCTAAGCTGAACTTTCCCTGTTTCTATGTGTTCTTCCTCTGTTCCTATGCTGAACTTTCCCTGTTTCTATGTGTTCTTCCTCTGTTCCTATGCTGAACTTTCCCTGTTTCTGTGTGTTCTTCCTCTGTTCCTATGCTGAACTTTCCCTGTTTCTATGTGCTCTGTCTCTGTTCCTATGCTGAACTTTCCCTGTTTCTGTGTGTTCTTCCTCTGTTCCTATGCTGAACTTTCCCTGTTTCTATGTGTTCTGTCTCTGTTCCTATGCTGAACTTTCCCTGTTTCTATGTGTTCTTCCCCTGTTCCTATGCTGAACTTTCCCTGTTTCTATGTGTTCTGTCTCTGTTCCTATGCTGAACTTTCCCTGTTTCTATGTGTTCTGTCTCTGTTCCTATGATGAACTATTTCTGTTTCTATGTGTTCGTACATTTTGTTTACTGCAGGCCCTCCCTTGATTTCCAATGCCTCCTTCTTTGAGTCCAGAAGCATTTTATTATTTCTGCTTGGTTGGCTCCTGTGGTTAGGCTGCTCAAACTGCCGTGTCTGCCCTGCCTGTGTTCCACCTGCCTTTGTTTTCCACTGGACCCCTGTCCTATCTGCCTGTGTTTCAAGTTAACACTCTCAAAAGTGTGTACACATTTTGGGGGACACCCTATATTTAAAGGAAATGAAATCAGGATCTCAAAGAGATATCTGTACCCTCATGTTCATTGTAGCACTGTTCACAATGATAAAGACATGGAAACCACCTAAGTGCCCATCAACAAATGAGTGGGTAAAGAAAATTATATACATATAATTATTATATATAATTATCCTACCTAATAATAGACAAATATGCAAATTGACCATACCTCAGACACACCCACAAGCCACGCCCACAAGCCAAGCCCACCATCCAATCAGAGCGAGTATGCAAATTAACCCAAACCAAGATGGCTACAGCCACAGAGAGCAAGGTTTCCTAGGCAACAGAGGAAGCCAAGCTTTCCGCCTGCCCTTGCCAGGCCTAAGCCTCCACTCAAGCTACAAAGTTTCAATTATAGAAAGTAAACAAATTCAAACAAATGGCAGCAGGATGGAGCTTGAGAGAGCAGGCCAGGGTTGCCGCCGGCAACAGGGGAAGCAAAGCTTTCCACACACCCTGGCCGGGCCCACCCGCTTAAGGCAACAAAGTTTCAATTATAACCCCAACAGAAATGGCTGCCGGCCTCGGAGGGAGCCCCAGGCTTGGCTCCGCTCCAGGCTACAAAGTTTCAATTGTAGAAGGAAAATAAATTCCAGATACCAGAGCCTCCGCTTGGGTTGCCAGGAGGCATGGCTGGCCTGCAAACCACCACACTCAGGACGCCCCACGCCCCAAGGGAACCCCCACCTGATCCGGGACACCCTTCAGGGCAAACCAGCTGGCCCCCACCCCTGTACCAGGCCTCTGTCCTATCTAATAAAAGAGTAATATGCAGATTGATCATCACTGCAACACACAATATAGCTGCCCCCATGTGGTAAAGATCCTGCCTCCATGTGGACACAAGATGGCCACCACAAGATGGCCAGCAGGAGAGGGCAGTTGGGAGGCACCCGGCCTGCAAGGGAGGGCAGTTGGAGGTGATCAACCCTGCAGGAGAGGGCAGTTAGGGATGACCAGGCCAGCAGAGGAGGGAAGTTGGGGGCAAACAGGCTGGCAGCAGAGTGGTTAAGGGGTGATCAGGCTGGCAGGCAGAAGTGGTTAGGGGCAATCAGGAAGGCAGGCAGGCAAGCAGTTGGGAGCCAGCAGTCCTGGATTGTGAGAGGGATGTCCGACTGCCCGTTTAGGCCAGATCGGGCCTAAACGGGCAGTCGGACATCCCTCGAGGGGTCCCATATTGGAGAGGGTACAGGTTGGGCTGAGGGACAACCCTCCTTCATGCACAAATTTCATGCACCGGGCCTCTAGTCCTAATATATAAAAACCCTGGGTCCATCACATCCACAATGACCAACCGGAGGCTCAACCAACTGGAAGTCAGTCCTACAGTCAGTGCTGGGTTGCCGTGGCATCCCAGTACTGATTGCTACAGTTGCAGGTGCAGTGATCTCGCACTGACTGCTGAGGGGGCTGCAAATCAGGCCCAGAGAGAGGCCTGAAGAGAGAAGCAGGGTCTTATCCATAGCCTCTGTGGCAGCTGTTGATCAGCACTTGCTTCTCTCTTTCTCTCGCAGCCTGGCCAGCAGCCTCACCACCATTTCTCTCCAGGCCTCCACCGGGGGTGCTAATCAGCCCGCCTTTCTGATCAGGCCCCATTGATAGGACCAGAAACACTGACTGGCATAGAAACTGGCCAATCAGAACCAAATCTGGGTGAAGTGTGAGGAGCCAATGGCTACCTAGGAGTCGGAGCTTTTGACACTGACTAGCATAGAAACTGACCCATCAGAACCAAATCTGGGTCAACTATGAGGAGCCAATGGCTGCCTAGGAGGTGGAGCTTTTGACACTGACTAGCATAGAAACCGACCAATCAGAACCAAATTGGCCGGCAGAGGAGGGCAGTTGGGGGCAACCAGGCTGGCAGAGGCAGTTAGGGGCAATCAGGCCAGCAGGGAAGTGTAATTGGGGGTGAGATCAGGCCAGCAGGGGAGGGAAGTTGGGGGTGACCAGGCTGGCAGGGGAGAAGTTAGGTGTTAATCAGGCCAGTAGGGGAGTGTTTAGGGGGTGATCAGGCTGGCAGGCAGAAGCGGTTAGGGGCAATCAGTCAGACAGGCAGGCGAGTGGTTAGGAGCCAGCAGTCCCAGATTATGAGAGGGATGTCCATGGGATCGGGCCTAAACGGGCAGTCGGACATCCCCAAGGGGTCCCAGATTGGAGAGAGTGCAGGCTGGGCTGAGGGACATCCCTCCCCCAGTGTACGAATTTTGTTCATCGGGCCTCTAGGTATATATAATAATTATTATATATACCTAGAGGCCCGATGCATGAAGACTCATGCAGGAATAGGCCTTCCTTCCCCTGGCTGCTGGCACCAGCTTCTCTCCGGGACCCAGGACCTGGGCCTTCACTCTGGCTGCCACCTTCCACCTTCACTCTGGCCAGAGCTGCCTTCCACCTTCACTTCAGCCTTGTCATACTCCTGTAGTAGCTCCCTCCACCGCCCGTTCCCCCCTCATAGCAGGCGTCCTGCCCTACCCCGGCCACTCCGCGCCTGTGCGCACACGCTGCTCAGAGGCCCGGAGTGGCCGGGGAAGGGTGGAACGCTTGCGTCATCACCATGGTGATGTCCCGGCCCGGCTGCCGCCATCTTTGTCATGTCAATTTGCATATTCCCCCTTATTGGCTGTGGGTACCGCCATCTTTGTTGCGGAGTGATGGTCAATTTGCATATTCTGTCTTTATTAGATAGGATAATTATTATATATAATTACATTGTGTACCTAAAATTGTACTCAATGTTACATGTCAATTATATCTCAATAATGCTAAAAACATTTTAGTTTAAAAAAATCCCCTATACAATTTTGGCTTCAAGTAGGTGCTCAATAAATGTGGAAAGATTTCTGGATGAGAGGCAGAAGGTTCTACTCTAAAAATAACACAGCTTTACCATTAATTTAGATAAATCACTTTTCTTCTATGAGTCTCAGCTCTTCTGCTATAAAATGAGGGGATTGGTCCTATTATTTGGAAGCCCTCAAGTTGAATAACTTGCTGCTGATCCTGCAACTCCAAATCAGGCACTTACATTGTTTTTCCTCAGAAAGGGACACATTTCTTTGTAATAATTCAATTGCAGAACTACAGGAAGAGAGAAATTACTTACTCAACATCTTGGTTTATACAAAAATAGAAGAGCCTCAAAAAACACTAAAACTTAATAAGGTATTTCAAATGCTTAAGTGAAAATAATATGTATATGTAAAAACGCTGAAAGCAAAGGATTAGCTTTCTTTGATATCTGGCATCCCCAGATAATAGATTATGCATTTGCTTGCTTGGAATGTCATTTAAATTCTATTCAATCCTATAAGATATAAAACTTCATGAAAATGTTGCAGCTCTGAGGGAAGAAAAAACAGAGAGATAATAAAGTTAATCCTTGGATTAAATGAAAAAAAATAACAAAGTAAGATGAAACAAATCTCAGAATACAATGAAAACAGAGACCTTCCAAGGGAAAAAGGCAGTGTATCATGCAGGTAAATGCAAGCTTAATGAACAGAAATACAAATGTATAGTTGACTTGCCATATTGCTGAAGCATACAACTAAAGAAACACCAGCAGTTCACTCTATGGATCTGAATACATAATTGCTTCACAGTCCTAACTAAATTTAAATCTATAATTGCTAAAGTCATATTGTAAGCAAAGTTTTTGCAAACTCTCAAATACGTTGGGAAAAAATATTGCTATATTCAGCTGGGGTGAGGAAAACAACCAGAAGACATTCAATAGCATTTCTCAAGTTATAAGAAAATATCAACTATGATTTACTCTAATTTAGATCAGCATCCAATTAAACCTAAATCTTACACACTTCTTCATTTGAGTATTAAAACTTATTTTTATTAAAAACTTCAAAAAGCATTCATTTGAATTTTCTCATGTTAATGTAAAAACATTCAAACCTGTAAAGTATTTTTGTGAGTTTATCTGAGCCAAACTGTTGACAATTGCTGGGGAAACAGAATCTCAACGAATTGGGATAATGCTCTAGAGAATTTCGGTTTTCATCTATTTTTATACATTGTAATCTAAGGAGGAGATGTAGGTGAGTTACACAAAATCCATTAGTGATAGATTAGAGAGGCAGGAGAAAGCAAAGCAGGGAAACCTCTGGGATTGGATAAAGAGTAAAATGATAGATATATACTTCTTTTTCTTAGGCGGGTACAGGATAATTAACAGTCAACAACACGGTAACAATAACAATGAAGGAATTTTTGGTATCTGTCCTGGTTCCCAGGGCATTTGGTTATGCCCTGAGAGGTCCAGAAAAAAGGGAAGTTACAGTTACCTGGACATTTTAATGATATGTTATTATAGATGCAAAAAGACAATAAACTCAGTTAAGGTAAAGGTTGACCTTGTCAGGGAAGAAACAGGCCTAGGAGTTAACTACCCACCATAACTGCTTTTATAAAGTTTAATTTCAGGCCATCCTTTGTGGTTACTTTAGGTCTTTGAGTTTGCAAGACTGCCATGCAGGTCTTCCCTGAGCTTGTCAGGTTAGCATGTGACCCCTTTCGTCCACGCTCAGTATCTTTTCTGTATTTATCATTCAATGCAGCAGTACCAGGTTGACTCATAGGCTCAATGAGGTTTTGATTATAAGTGTTAAAAAAAAAAGTGCCATGGAAAACATCTTTATTCCTGACATCTATCTTTCTAACTTAACTTGAAAGGCTACCTTTTAGCTCAAGTTACATCTTTATCCCTAACAGAGATGAGGTGAAATAGCTGACTTATTAACATCAAATAGGCAGCCCGATGTTGGAATTTTACTTTGGCCCCACCTTCCAGACCATACCTGACATAAGTGGAGAAGTTACAGAGATTATGCCCAGAGATGATGTTGCTAATAAGCAGGCAGACTATTTAAACAGTTCCAGATGGATCGCTGCGTGGTGGAGTAAGGTTTTTAAGAAAAGCTTAAAGGGAGAGAGGCTATGAAAGGAAAGAGGAAGGGATTATTTTGCAGCTGATATTTGCAGGAGAGCTAACATAGTCTCTTGTTCTGGGCCAGCACAGCCAAGGGTTCGGTGACCCTGAGTGGGGGTGGCGAAGGATTGAAGAAAAGACAGACAAAGAGAATAAGCTGGGTCTAGGTGGATCTCCTGTGCCTGGCTGAGGCCACAGAGAAAGATCCAGATGGCAAGCTGATACTTTATTTTATAGTCAGAGGTAAACAAGGTAGTGGTCACCATAGTTACAATGTTCTTGTGAGTTTCACTTGTTTTGGCAGCACTTGCTGCACCTCCCACAGCCCATTAGCTACCCAGGAAGGATCTAAGAGTAGTCATAAGGTCAAGCTTAATTATGCTAAGAGGGCTGTGCCCTCTAAGCTGGGACTTGTTTGTGGCTTTGCCAACAGGTCAGTCTGAGGATTAACCCTATAGCTGCTTCCTACATCTCACCCTTCTTTTATTTTTAAGCTACTATAATAAAAGTAAAATTTAAACATCAAGGACAAAGCTCTGACTATTAAAACAATAACAAAACAATGTCAATGCAAAACCCAAACTACAGACATGTTAACATTTTAAAACTTGAACATCAAGAACAAAACTCTGGCTATTAAAACAGTAACAAAACAATGCCAATGCAAAACCCAGACATGGCTATTAACAAAACAATGCCAATGCAACACAGCAGTGAGAGAAATCAAACTACAGTACCATTTTTCTACTAAATGAAAGTTTCTTTTGCTGATTTTCTCAGAGTCCTCGGACTTGGCTTCGCCAGACTTCACAGAAGACTGGCAGCTAACCAATGCTAGCATGGCCAGAAACATGGTCGAGGGAGTAGCTTCCACTTCTTGCTTTTCTACCATCTGCTGGGCCTCAGTTGTTAACTTCTTCACCTGACCCCATGTTGGCACCTCAGTCCCTTGTGTAGCCTTCATTTCTACTTTTTCCACTTAGTTGTCATTGGGGCAACTCTCAGTGTTTTGAACTATGGGACAAAAAACTTATCTGGGTCCATTGTGGTGACGTACGTAACTCTCTGGCACCCAAATTGTCTGCACTGCTCCTTCTGGAAAGATACAAAACACAACCTCTTCCCCACATAATTACTGGATCTGGTAAAACTCTTGTCTGGTTTGTGCATCCTTCTACCTGATGCCTTTCAGCTGCTGTACAACTCTCTGCATTGTAATTCAAAAAATGTAACACATAACATCCTTCTCCCCCTTTTTTTGTTTTTCTAGTTGCTTTTTAAGAGTAGAATTGGTTCTTTCCACTATTGCCTGAGTCCTGATCTATCACCCCAGGGAGAGCTTGCCAATCCTGAGCTTCCTGGGGTGGCATGATAAAGGTTTACTGAGCTGGCTGGAAAGGCTGCAGTGGGGTCAAGGATAAGGACCCTACTGTCTGGAGGGACCGGGGCTGCTTGAAGTTTCCCTGCCTAGGGGGCATTGGATTATCATCAACATCAGTCTTGTAGGGGCATTCATTTACCCAATGCTTTCCTCTCCTGCATCTTGGACATAGTCTGGGCTACTTGTTTCCACTCCCTGTAGCCTGTTGACTTCCATTTCTAGCATTACAGTTTTTAGCAAAATGCCCTAGTTTGCCACAGTTAAAGCATCCCCCTTTCCTTTTCTGCTGACCAGCGAGTAACATCTCCTTTAATGCAGCAGCTAATACTATTCCCTGAATGTAGACTGGTCCAATGTCAGCACAAACACGAATAAAATACTTCCATAATAAGTATTCTCCAGGTGAGAGACAAGACTTTGTGACAATAATAAGCCTCTGGTAAACTTCCACTATCCCTCTTAGTTCCCCTGCCACATTCATCCATTCCCTTTCAGGAGTGGGCTCTAGGCAGTCCCGAATCAGGGACCACAGACCGAAAGTAGAAAGAGGAATTCTCCCTGGACCTTCAGCTATATAATGATCTCTAAGTTGCTTTCCTACCTTCTCCCATTCCTCTACATTTACCTTTCCTTCCTCAGGAAACCATGGGCAGGTTTTACTTACAAAATCCAACAAATCGAAACGCTGTTGATACCTCACACAACAGCCCGTGCTTGGAGCATAGCATGGATATGTATAAATTCTTTTCCTGCAATCCTGAATTTCCCATGTTTTACATCTAGTTATCACTAAACTTCGCTCCTTACCTTCCTTTTTAGTTTCTGCACGTGCTTCACTGAGTGTCCTTTCACCTGACAATTGCAGTTCCCCTGAACTGAGGCCCCGAGTTGGGCGCCACATGTGCCAGGCCAGCACAGCCAAGGGTTTGGTGAGCGTGAAAGGGTGGGTGGTGAAGAATTGAAGAAAAAACAGACAAAGAGAATAAGCTGGGTCTAAGTGGATCTCCTGTGCCTGGCTAAAGCCACAGAGAAAGATCCAGATGGCAAGCTGATGCTTTATTTTATAGTCAGAGGTAAACAAGGTAGTGGTCACCATAGTTACAATGTTCTTGTGAGTTTCACTTGTTTTGGCAGCACTTGCTGCACCTCCCACAGCCATTAGCTACCCAGATAGGATCTAGGGAGTGTCATAAGGTCAAGCTTAATTATGCTAAGAGGGTTGTGCCCTCTAAGCTGGTACTTGTTTGTGGCTTTGCCAACAGGTCAGTCTGAGGCTTAACCCTATAGCTGCTCCCTACAGTCACTGTCTTGCCAGTGACTAGTTACTCTAGGTCCTAGTGGTCGGCAAACTCATTAGTCAACAGAGCCAAATATCAACAGTACAACGATTGAAATTTCTTTTGAGAGCCAAATTTTTTAAGCTTAAACTTCTTCTAGCGCCACTTCTTCAAAATAGATTCACCCAGGCCATGGTATTTTGTGGAAGAGCCACACTCAAGGGGCCAAAGAGCCGCATGTGGCTCGCGAGCCACAGTTTGCTGACCACGGCCTTAGGGGGTAATCCTCTCTGAATTAGACGAGAAAAACATTTGACCAGCTTTTATCACTTAAATCAATTTTGACAAATAAAATATGAAGAGAGAAACGTTGATAGCCCAGTGACCTTCAATTCTTTTCTATTCTCTCTATTCCTGTGTATATTTATCTTTCATGCTGTGATCCCCAACTGTTACTCAAGGAAATGAATATTTTAAAAACCTCCTTTGTTCATCTGACTACTTTTATGAGTGTAACTATGCAAGTTCATGGGGGGAAGGAGCGGGAGGTGAAAATTACTTTTGAAAAAGCAGAATAATAATATTGAACTCTGGGATTGATGTGAGCTAAAAGAGAAACAAAAAAGACCATATGAGTAAATGCGTCTGGGAAATTAACGAAAATCATGAGCCAAGCTTTAGACTCAAAACCATGATTTTAGCAAGGGTCTTAGAAAACAATATTTAGATATGCGGAGCATGAGAGGCTTTATTTCATATCTAGGTTGCATAACGTACATAAGCAATGGAGCATATAGGGGTCTGAATATAGAGATTGAAACTGCTGATACTACTTACTGAACAATCAGGTCAATTAGAGATAATTATGGGAAAAGGTTATGGAGTCTTTGGGTTAGAAGAAATCTCTGAAATCATTTAGCTCATTTCCCTGATTGCAGCCTGGACACATTCAAACCATCACAAGTAAATAGCATTCTTTCACACCTTCCCTCGTGTAAGAAGAATCCAGTGCCTTCCCCAGCAAAATCTCCAAGGTTTTACAATTTAGGGCAATATTTACCGAGGAACCACATAAACTGAATGACTCCCTAGTGCTCAGAGATCTACTTACCACTTAAAATCAATAGAACTTGTCAGATTGAATGAACTAATCCATTTTCCTAAGAAATATTTTAATAATTTAGCAATAAGGTTAATATTCAAAAGTATTGCTGAAACTACAGCTAATATGGTTTCCAGAAGGAAACAGCAATTATATCAAGACCTTCAAAAGCCTTTTCTCTTTACCTTAAGTATGATTTCAAATTTGATTTCTCTAGGAGAAATCAGGGTTGGAAGTAGCCTTAACAAATGAGGAGACAAGGCCAGACTGGATGACTAAAATGTGTTTCAGACCATGTAATTTCACTTAGTTCATTTTCTTAAATCTTTAATTTGTATTTTCTCTAGAGAAGTGACTGAAATGAAGGCAGAAAAAGGAGGAAAAAATAAAGGAAATAGATAATCTGCGAACTCAATATGTACCTATGAATAATGCAACATTTACCATAATAGAAATAGTCCACTTTTCTATTTTAAAATGCTTTTTTAAAATAAATTAGAACTAGTGGTATATGTCCTACAACAGAAGCAATACACTTTCTAGCACCAAATTTCACACAAAGAAAACATTACACTACCAGTAAACTTTGTTTTTTTGCATACAAATAGCATTCATAAAAATATACATCATACTACATTTATTTTTTTATTTTGGGGGGTTTTTATGAGTATATTGTTATTTTTTAATTTTATTGTTTAAGGTATTACAAATAGTAGTACATATGTCTCTTTTTTTTTTTTTTTCCCCTACTGACCTCCCCCTGGCCTCCCCTACCCCCCGGCACTTGCCCTCATACCCCCACCCCCAGTGTCTTGAGTCTATTGATTGTGCTTATATGCATGCATACAAGTCCTTAAATAATAATCTATTTTAATTAATAGTTTAAAAGAAACATTTTTTATTCTTATATTATTATTCATATACTAATGGAAAGTGTCATATTCTAATTGAAATGCTAATATATATTTTTTATGTCCGTATTTTTTTTCCTGTGAATGTGTGCAGACCACGCATCATAGAATAAAGACATTTAATTACTAGAGGCCGGGTGCATGGATTCGTGCACCAGTGGTGTCCCTCAGCCTGGCCTGTGGGGATCAGTGGATCTCCACACCACCGCAGCCCAGCCTTACTCGCCAGCTCATTGGGCTCCAGCTCACTGTCCACATCAATTCTGCATAGCACAAAGTAGTGCATGAAGCAGTAGGCAGCCGGGGAGGAGCCTGAGCCCAGGCTGGGCACCACTCCTGCTCATCCCAGCCCCGCTGCGCCTACTGCCGCCGCTTGGGCACACAGGGGGTGTGTCCGCAGGAGAGGCTCGCATCGCCACAGTTGCGCTCATCAGCTGTGAGCCGGGCATCAGACACCTGTCAGTCAGCTGAGCGGCACACCCACTGTGGGAGCGTACTGACCACCAGGGGGCAGCTCCTGCATTAAGCATCTGTCCCCTGGTGGTCACTGTGCATCATAGCAACTGGCCGGTCAGCCAGTCATCTGGTCACCCAGTCACTTAGGCTTTTATATATATAGACTAGAGGCCTGGTGCACGGATTCGTGGACCAGTGGGATCCCTTGGCCTGGCCTGCGCCCCCTTGCAATCTGGAACCCCTCAAGGGATGTCAGATAGCTGGTTTCGGCCCGATCCCCACAGGCCCAATCCAGACAGGAGGGAGCCTGATCTGGTGCATTGAGCGTCTGTCCCCTGGTGGTCAGTGCACATCATAATGACCAGTCAACCAGTCATTCGGTCACTTAGGCTTTTATATATATAGATAAACACTTTTGCAGTAACTGTCTATACAGATGGCCTTGTTGGCTTTGGTTGTAATCAAAACATTGATAAAACCAAAACAATTTTGTAATGAGAGTTCAAGGTGAACATAGAAAAAAAAAAAAACCTTACTTTTCAAGTTACTCTAAGCAGGTAAATGTTGGTACAATGCCACATTTTTATCCAACCAGGTTTAGATTCTAGCCTTTGCCTCATCAACCTGGGATACTCAAGGAGGAATCCTCCCAATGAAGCCTGTGGATGGAGAAGGACTCACACAGGTGTTTTCAATGAAATCAATAGCATACCAGTCACATATGGGAGCTCCAGGAACTCTTAGCACTGTATGATTTAATTCATTTAGAAAGTTATTCTTAGATTACAGCAATGTAATTTGATTGATTTATGACAGAAAGGGTTTGGTCTCAGATATCTTATACTTAACCAGAGGCCTGGTGCACGAATTCATGCAAGGATAGGGTCCCTCAGCCTGGCTGGTGATTGGGGCTGTCTTGCCCAGTCTGGGGGGAGGAACCACGCGAGGTTGGCCGGCCGCGGGAGGTTGGCTTTGGGAGCACACTGACCACCAGGGGGCAGCTCCTGTGTTGAACGTCTGCCCTCTGGTGGTCAGTGCGCATCATAGCAACCAGTCGACATAACGGTTGCTTAGGCTTTTATATATATAGATTATGGTAGATTTTGTTGATGCTGATGCTGTTAACTTATCATGAACTACATATATGAGGTTGATCCATTTCCAGTTGTTTGTGTGCTTCTACTCTGGGAAAGCTCAATTTTGAGGCTGGTGATATTATTTGCTTCTGTGGAATGGTTTTTGTTTTTCTTTTCTGTTTGTTTTGTTTGGATTGGATTTGGGCTGTCCTTCTGTTTATAATCTTTGTAATATTTGGGTTTTTCTGGTATGTTAATGGCTTCATGCCTTTAAAATACAGTGTAATTTGTGAGAAATTCTATGAAGTAGCCACAAAAACCTCAAGAAGAAGCAATTAAGTACCAAACTGCCTTTTTGTGGGGGGCGAATGGATTTACTTTCATAAATGCCCTCTATGAGTGACCCAGGAGGAGATTAATTACTTTGTCTAGAGGTGTATCACTCTCAAGAAGACAGTCAAACTCAAGATTTTGTTTTAATTTTGCCTTAGTTCAGGAGATCATTTAAAATCAACAAAGAAATCCTGAATCCTAAAATACTGGACACTAGAATAAATAGAAGATATAACCCTTATCTTAAAGAGTATGTGCTCTAATTGAGGATACAGAACATCTGGGGAAAAGGACAGATACGTAGTAAGATATAATGAATAGGCTTGCAGTAAGTGTCAAAAGCACAATGCTAAGTATAATCACTTTACCTTTCTATTCCTGGTTACAACTGTGAAAATAAAGACATTTGTATACTATACAGATATATTAAGTATCAGGTTTTTAAAAATGTGAAATTCTCAGGCAAATAAAATTATTTAATTTAAAAATTAATAATAAAGAATCAATAGTTTACAAGTGCCAAAATTCTATATTAAACTTCTTTATTCTGAAGAAATTAGGATTTTGAACATCATCCCAAGGGCTAGCAAAGAAGACCTATTCCTTGGTGCTTTTCCATCAGTGATGTCAATAGGACACATTTTCAAAGGTACAGACAACTCTTTGTTACTCTTAACAGCATACTCTGAAGTTCTTATGTCATTGTGATTATTTGCACCTCTTCCCTCAGAGAAAGCAGACCCCATTTTGATATGTAGAAGGTGTATTTAGTCTAAGAGGGATCTCACTTCCTTTGTTAGTGATTGGTTCAGTAACAAGCTTGTGACTCAACTCAGACCAAAGAAAAGTATGAAGATGTCATCTTGGGAGCTTCTGGGAAACGCATCCTGATAAAGAGAGCTGCAAATTAGAAGAGTTTCCTTTATTCTGGAATTTTTTATGTCCAGGAACCTCCTATGGCCATGTTACTGTCTATGCATGAAGTCAACACTAAGAATTGCATATCACAGATGGAAAAACTATAAATCTCTATATAACACCACACTGAGCCACAGACTCAACCACCCTTTAGGGCAGTAACCAGAGTCCTACCACTGGTCTTCCTGTTACATGAGAAAGTAAATTTTCTTAGCCAGTTTGAGTCATGATGTTTGTTACTTTTAGATGAAAGCACTCTAACTGATATACATATCAAAATAACATTTATTTAGTTCTTATTAGGCATAAGACTCCATGCTAAACACTTTATATGTGATATCTCATTTTATACTCAAAACTGGTGGCCCGGTGCACAAAATTCGTGCACGCAGGGTGTCCTGGCCTGCACCCTCTCCAATCTGGGACCCCTCGAGGGATCTCCAACTGCTGGTTTAGGCCAGATCCTGCAGGGATCAGGCCTAAACCAGCAGTCGAACATTACTCTCACAATGGCTCCTAACTGCTCGCCTGCCAGCCTGCCTGATTGCTTCTAACCGCTTCTGCCTGCCAGCCTGATTGATGCCTAACTAATCCCCTGCCAGCCCGATCACCCACAACTGCCCTCCCCTGCTGCAACCTGCCTCCTCCACCGGGACCCGCCTCCTCCGCGCCGCGTGGAGCCGCAGGACCCCCAGGCCTCACCACGTGGAGCGGATGCTGGGCCCCACCTCCACTGTGCGTGTGGCCATCTTGTGGTGGCCATGTTGTGGTGGCCATCTTGTGATGACGTTGTGCGCGAGGGCCACCTAGGCTTTTATCAGTATAGATGTTATCATTTAGAGATGAGGACATGAAGGCCCAAAATTAAGTGGCTTTTCTCATGTTACACAGAGTTGCAATTAGAACCCAGGCAATCTGCCTCCATGGCCCATGTATTTTTTAACAACACATTATTTTGCGGAGTATTTTAACAATCCCTTACTGGAACCAAGCAAAAATACACTTTCTTTAAAAATCCACTGATGAATTAAGTATATAATAGAGTATTACACTATTCTCCAACTTTCTGTCTATTTCACAAGTGTTACCAGCCAAAAATTTGTTTAGATGCCCTATTTCTGTCAGACACTCATGAACTTCCTGAAAGATGAGAGAAATAACAGAACTCATTTTGTAGAGAAGCCAGTGGAACGTGTAATTTTTAATGAATAAGCTATAATTAATACTAATTCACAATTTTAAAAATGAAAGTAGAAACACTGCTATAATAGCACAGAACAGCTGAAGGACATAGACATGGTCAAACAACATATGATGTTTTTTCCTCCTGAAGGGGCTGCTGATCTAACTCAACCAATTAATGGTCCAGTATTTGGTTGGGATCAGGATTGGATTGCCTAGGCCTGAATGGAAACAGTAGAGGCCACGAATACTCAGAGCCAGGAGGACAGTCACCAAAAACCACGACGGGAAAAATGAGGTTCAAAGCCCAAGAGACAGGGTAAAAGGCAGGAATCAACAAAGGGGCAAAAAGCCAAATGATCCTTAGGTCAAAATGCAGGCTGAGCAGAGTCAGCCGCAAAGGACAAGGGGTTTCCAGGAGAACTGTCTCTGCTACTCCTGGTTATCTATGGCCCCGTGAAGGAGCCAGCAGGTGTGTGATGGCTGGGAAGATGAGAACAGCTTCCAAGTCTAAGGCTGGATCTCAAAATAAAATCCAAGGTTTAAATACTTAACTGTAAAAAAAAAAAAAAGTAAGTAATTATAATGGTGTGGTATGAAGCAAAGTATTTGTCATCGTGGAAAAAAAAATCAGAAAGCAGAATCTTTCCCTTGGTGCAACAAAGGATCCCTAGTAAGAATAGCACGAGAAGACACAACTGTTATGGTAATTATAAAGGTCACTAATTCTCAGGTACACTGGAGGATGTTAACGTTTTAATAACATACAATTGGCAAGGAGTCGAGATTGAGTGTCATTTACAAAAACCTTCCACCAAAGGACATCAAGATGAACTGAAATTCAAATCTGGACGGTAGGACAGTCACCTGAAGAATAATGCTGCAAAGGTAGACCTGGCAAGTGAGTCAAGCTACAAAGATGAACTGAACTGTAACCTGCTGGAGACTGTGTACTGCAGGCCACACCGATCTGTGTGTGCCCGTGGCTGTCAATATCCAAATTTGAAATAATTTCAGTGATGAGAATAAACATTAAATATTTAACCAGGTGGTGCACCGCTGGATCAATGGATTCATCTCCCTCCCTTGGGTACACACAATAATAAATGAATAGACTTGGGGCTCCCACCAGCAAGGAGAGTTTGCCTGAAATTGGAAATCAATGATACCACTGTGGTTACAATACTAGGTTAAGCGATAAATGGAGACTGCTGTCATTTTTAAAAAACTATTATTATAACAAGAAAAAACTAAAGTAAAAGGAAATTTTTCTTATGTTTGCTTTATTTACTTTCAAATATATAAAATAAATTCTTACCAAAGTCCCACGCAATGTGTGTACTTTTTAAAAGAAAATATTGTCCCAAACTAATAATGTCTCTTAATACTAAATCCAGTTCTTGTCAATATATCCCTAAAAATGTTTTAGGTTCAGATTTTCAGTTTGTATCTGTACAAAGAAAAAGTGCAATAACTAAACTTCTTGCGAAGGAAGGGGAGATGGAGCTGCAATCAATAGTCAGGAGAACCTGTAAAAGAAAGGAAAAGTTTTTCTTTTGGTCTCTATTTTATTATATTAAATTATCACACCTTATAAATATGCTAAACCAAAAAAGTTCCCAAGTCATGACTTCTTATGGAAAATTCTGGTGTCAATGTTGTCTCTCAGAAACAGTGATACCATGCTCTCCGAGTAGATTTAACTACAGTCTCATAAGCTCATTTAAGGCAATGGTTGATAGGAAGATCACCACTAAGACCAGGAGGGGCAAAAGTAGGCTTACAGTTGTGAGGACATAAAACATAGAAGTTGTTCTTGTATTATTATTTATTAACTATTGTATTATTTTTCATACACGCAACTGTAAACCTACTTTTGCCCCACCTTGTATACTGAGTTGTTCCATTTACACATCCATTCAACAGACCCGGTGACATCTTCCAACATATGATAAACATCTTCTTGGCCTTCATTCTCTTCATCCCAATCAAGTGGCGCTGTGACTAAACCTGCTCTAAGACATGGCTGCGAGAATCCCAGGCATGCCAGCCGGAAGCTATATCTCTGACCAGTGCTTTCTTGCTAACCTGAATCAAAATGTTGGCCCCAGTCAACTCAAAGGATGAGAAAACAATGAGACAATGAGTTGACAATGACAGATGATACCAAGGGGACAGGTTAGTGGAACAAAAAATATGTCTCATTTTTGAAAACAGAATTGGCACTAATTAAAGAGAAATACAAGTTACAATTTATTACAAGCCAGGAGCCCTACAAAGTAGAAAGGCAAATCAGGAAACTAAAAATATGTGTTTCTTCAGTTGCTATTTTGAAAATCATTTTCCCCTGTATGATAATCCTCAGTAGGATTCAGAACATATGAGATGAACAAAACCCTTGTTAGCTCTTTTCTTTATTACAAAATCTATTCTTCACCATTTTGCACATTTTCTCTCTGTATCTTCCTATGGCTAATATTAAAAAGCCACATAAAACTTGGATTAATTTTCTATAGACTGTATTTTTTGTGAAAATTCCTAAGCCTATAAAGCAATGTTTATAAAATGATTTGAAAGCATGCATATATCAATAGTAGGAGTTGGTTAGTTCAAAATGGTCCTTTTATTAACCACTTAATTTGTAAATAGATACCTGAGTTTAGTTTGGTTTTCTTTTCTTTTTCTTTCTTTGTTCTTCCAATCCATACAGATTCTGTGAACCCTGTGCGGGGCTGGGGCAGGGTGGGGCGGGGGAGAAGCCCAGTCACTGTGTGTTTCCTGTAGCTTCTGTATCAAGACAAATTAAAAATGTGGACACCAATATGCCATCTCTTATAATGATGGTAATTTCATTCATAAACATTCAACCATTGTTTATTGAGCCTCTATTATGTGCTGTTACTACTAGGCACAGAAATAAAGAGACAAAACTGTAATCTGGCAGCAGGTCATGTGATTCCCACCTCCCTTTTTTTCTTTCAATTAAATACAGTTGGAAAGTGAAAATATGCATGTAAAAAGCTGGAGATAGAGAATGTTTCCGTTACCAAAATTCCTCTTGGTACAAGCATGGTACATTTTGGAAAACAAAATACTTAGAAGAGTCATTTTAGTGAGATTCCAGACAAACCAGAAGACAAACTCAAGTAAAATATTTTCATTAAAGTGTTGCTAAGGATCAGAGGTCAGTTCAATGTGGCCCTTTGTTTGCTAGGTCCTGGGACAGATGAGCAAGCCCACCAGGAGTAGTAGTGAGAGAGCCCATGGCACTGCCCAGTAGAGGGCAAGGGAGCTTGAAGACCTTTGGAAAATTCAAAATAAGAAAGAGGCCGTAGAAAACAGTATGGAGTTTCCTCAAAAAATTAAAAATGGAACTCCTATTTGACCCAGTGATCCCACTTTTAGGAATATATCTTAAGAAACCCTAAACACCAATCAGAGAGAATGTATGCACCCCTATGTTCATAGCAGTGCAATTTACCATAGCTAAGATCTGGGAACAGCCCAAGTGCCCATCAGCACATGAGTGGATGAAAAAGCTGTGGTACATCTTTACAATGGAATACTACACAGCTGTAAAAAAGAAAGAACTCTTACCATTTGCAACAGCATGGATGGACCTGGAGAGTATTATGCTAAGCGAAATAAGCCAGTCGAAGATAAATATCACATGATCTCACTCATATGTGGAATCTAATGCACAAAATAAAATGATGAACAAAATAGATCCAGATACATAGAAGCATGGAACAGACTGATGAATTTCAGAGGGAAGGTGGGGGTGGGAGATTAGGGGGGGAGTGATCAACCAGGAAACTTATATTCATATATGCATAGCCCATAGACACATACACAATAGTGTGGTGAAGGCCTGGGAGGAACAGGTGTGGGGTGGAGGGGGTCAATTGGGAAAAAAGAGTGGGGGGGGGGAACATTGGTAATATTTTCAACAATAAATATAAATTTTAAAAAACAGAATGAAGAAGAAAGAGGATTCAGAGAAGGGGAAACAAAGAAAGAGCAGCTGAGGCTCTGTAAAGGCTAGACCAAGGAAGAAGTCCAGTGAACCTGTATATGTACCTAGTATAATATATGCTTATGCTCCTTAGTACTCAGTTCCTCTCCTACTCAATTCCCCACCCCCACCCCTCACATTCTCTTTCATATCTTCAGTAAACACTACAAAATATATACACACACACAAATCCTTGGTGTGTATTGGATTTGTTGGCAAAACCAGAATGTACAATGTTCCAAATCTGGGTTGAGGCAGCCTGAAACAGATCAAGGTGTGGCTGAGGGGACAACTGACATTGGGTTAGTTACAAACTCAAAATCTATAAGTAAAGCAGATCCAGCTTTACAGGAGCCTAAAGTAATGCAATTTAAGGAATAATCCACAAAAATACAAAGTTAGCTTCAGGGTCTTGGAAGGAGCTCATGTAAGTGATAGGTACCAAAACTAAAGCTTCATTTTCCTCAGAGTAAGTCCACTTCTGCCTGAAAGTCAATCAAATTGTGGGGACTTTTCCTAAAATAACTGCAAATATTGTTTAAGACCTCTTCACAAAAGACAGGAACCTCAGAACTCTGGATATAGTGGAGAAAGGATGGGAATATATGAGAATAAATTTGTTTGTAAAGTTAATATTTATCATTAGTTATCTTAATCATTGCTTATATACCCGTCATTGACACATTCTTTTAATTAAATGCATGTCTGATTATGTTACTATAATCAGATAGGAACAGTTTATGTCATTACATTTAAATGCATGGTAATTCCTAGTGTCAAGGTAAGTATATATATAGAATGTTGATTGCACTGGTTTCTAGTTATTCTTGTTAAGATTTGCAGGTAATCTGCATTAATTATAGTGCATGCTATTATTATAATATGGCTGTAAAATAAGAATGTAAATTGGGTGGTTTTTCTTAAATTCTCTGAATAATGAGAGACAGTGTCTGAGAAACAAAATGTCATTATTGTCAGCTTGCTATGTCTTCCCTTCAGCTCACTGCTTTTCCTGTCAGAACTTTTACTGAGAATCCATACAAAAGCATCAGAAAAAGAACATAATAGCAAATCAGAAGAAGTAGATTTTTAATCTACATATGTTCTTTCTACTGCATTCATGTTGACTTTGTGTCAGATGATAAGGCTCAAGGGGTAGCAGGAAATACAACTCCATTTGATGGTACAGGGGATGCTGTCCCAGTCTCCCACCCCCTTCTCTTGGCAACAACCTTGTTCTCTGAAGGACCATACCCTTTCCTGCTCTTCTAGTCCCAGGGGGGGCAGTCTCAAGGGTATTGAAAGGGGGGCATGTGACCCAGGTCAAACCAACTGGACTTGCTTTCCTGGGAGGCTGCATCTATCTATAACACTGGAAAACAGATGGAAACCATTGAGGCTGAGATTTTTTAAGGTCACTGTCAAGAGAACACACTGTGAGTGAGTTTCTGACAGTTCCCTGGAGCTGTTCCAGCTCCTGTCCTTCCAGAGACTTGAGGATTCAGTAATTCCTTGGAATCTGTGAGCTATCCAGAATCCTTCCTACAAAGTCCTTATATGTTTAAATCAGAAAGCTGGTCTCTGTTGCTGGCAACCAATATGCCCTAACATGGGGAGAGAGGTGTTGACCTTCATGTAGAAGGCAGTCTAGCACAAAGTTCATGGAGTCTCATTTTCTGATTTTCTAGTTGTGAATATCTCTATAAATCTTGGGGCTACATTGGAATTAAATCTGTAAACAGTCTTAAAGTAAAAATCCACCCCGCCAAAAAAAAAAAAAAAAAAAAAAAAAAAAAAAAAAAAGTACCTTTCACACAAAATTTAAAAACATTTAGCTCCTTTCATACACCCAAATCTACCATAATAGCTCATAAAAATATAAGAAAGATGCAACATGAAAATAATAGAATCTTATATGGAAATTCCCAAAAGGATATTGTTATTTCAAATGTTATAAGGCTAGATGAATATTGGGGTTGAGAAAATATCTCTTATGGTTTGAGATATCACGGAGATTTTTCTTTTAATCTTCTTTTTTTTTTAATATATTTCATTGATTTTTCACAGAGAGGATCCCGCAACAAAGGTACATGCCCTTGACAGGAATCGAACCTGGGACCCTTCAGTCCACAGGCCGACGCTCTATCCACTGAGCCAAACCGGTTATGGCTAATCTTCTTTTAAAGAAACTAATTTGCAAGTTTGCATTCACTCCTGGGGGACTTTGAGTTTTAAAACATTCGTTAAAAATAATTAATTTCTTAAATTAGTTAAAAATTATTTGGGCAGGTTTGCATCTGTGTTTTTGTATAACTCCAAAGAGATTAATTTTGACACATTGAAATTAGAAAACCAGTTACCTCTGATAGTAGCCTAAGTGTTTTCTCTACTTAAACAACAAAACAAGAGGATACTAGATACAGAGAATTGTCCAAGTGCAGCATTTTCCTAATGTTTTCATTGCCCGCCTAAGAGGTTACAATAAGATACTCACATAGGCACAGAGGGAGGGAGCCCTCCGTGGAATCACTCTGAAGAGATCCCTTCTATATTAGCTCATGATGGAGGAAGGCCTTTCTCTCCCCTGACCAAGACAGGACTTTAATTCAACAACTGCAGGGCATCTGCTCTACTGTGTTCAGTGTAAAATTTTCAGAGTTGGGCCAAATGTATTTCTAGACTTGCTTATGAAAACACTCTTAAAACAGCAATGTAAATCTATGTGCAATGTAGAATTATATGAAACTAGAGGCCCAGTGCATGAAATTCGTGCACAGAGGGGCGGGAAGTGGTCCCTTAGCCCAGCCTGCACCCTCTCACAATCCAGAACCACTGGCTCCTAACCACTAGCCTGTCTGCCTGCCTGATCGCCCCTAACCACTCTGCCTGACTAACTGCCCCTAACCACTCTGCCTGTCTGTCTCATTGCCCCTAACCACTCACCTGCCTGCCTGATCGCCCATAACTGCCTCTGCCTCGGCCCCTGCTGCCGCGGCTTTGTCCAGAAGGACATCCGGAATGATGTCTGGAAGGTTGTTCAGTTGTCTGGTCTAATTAGCATATTATGCTTTTATTATTATAGATATTCCTAAATTGATAATAATTACAAAATAATCTTTGACTTTTTCTGCTTGTACTTCTGTAATTCAAATTAGGAACAAGCTCTGTCAATAAGCAGTTTATCTGATCTTTTAGAGATTACTTATCAACCATATTTCAAGCCAGGGTGAGGGAGCAGAAAGCATATGGTTTTAGCAAGATCGATAAATGTCCAGATAACATTTACTGATACAAAGATTATGGAGATAATGAGTACTGCGGTGTCAAAGAGAACTGCACATGATAAAAGCCTTGGTGATACCGACTTTTAAATCAAAGGTGAAGAGGAAAATTAATTGGGTTTTATTAAGATAGCAATGTGAGTTATGAGCTAGGGAGATGACCTCAGAAAATACCATTTGTTGTTCACATCACAGATGGTTCACCTGGCCATGTTTCCACATGGCCCAACTCTGGGAAAGAATCTCAAGTTGTTTCTCTTCCGTCAGGTGTTAGGGTTTGTTCTCCCATGTCCCGCATACCCATGGGGGTCAAGGACCTAAATTCCTGCTTTTGATTGTACAGCATTCTATAGATGGGGTTGGGAGTGTCATTGGAACTTGTAAATGTTTTGGTTCATTACAAAGCGAGATCCATATTGAGGGGTCCAGACAGAGCTAAACAGAAATCACTTTTTGCCCATCACATCAGCTCTTGATGGCAGTCCTCACCAGATATTCTCTAGGACAGCTGCTCTGGCTCTTGTGCACAGGGTGTAGGAACAGTTCCCACAGATGTGGATGGTAGGCATGACTGGCCACCATGCCCTCAATGGTGCTCACATGGTAGAAGTCGACAAATTCTCCAGGCTCCTCTGCTCTTCTTCATGCATCCCTCCAGGCCTATTCCCACCAACCTCCACAAGTACTAAACTTCATGCATTCTCCTCTTGTACCACCCACCAATGCTGACCACACTAATCTAGTCTGCCGAGGTCCTTTATTCCTTTTCTTCGTGTGTGTGTGTGTGTGTGTGTGTGTGTGTGTGTGTGTGTGTGTGAGCCTGCTTCATTTCTCCCCTAATAAAGCTTTGCCTTCCTATAAATGAAATGTGCTGGGATCATAGTGCACCCCAAGCAATCTGCCATTACCAGCAGGTGGGAACAAGTTAACATCTGGAATCTGTGTCTTCAGAGTTCTAGGTGACTCCGGAGCATGTAGTTTGGGCCAAATCCTAGTGATGTGCTCACCAGAGAATCTGTACTTGTTATTTCAGGATACTCTTTGTTCTCCCAGCATCACTGACCTCACCCACTCTATCTAACCTAGACGGCTTGGTCCCAGTGTAAGCATGGCTTTTCTTGACAGTGGAGATGCTTTGGGTAGTTTTTGTTCAATACGCGTGAGAAGCTGTCCTTGCCTAAAGACAGAGAGAAGTATTGGTGAATCACAAACTCAGTCTCCTGGCTTTCCATCTTCTTCCCCAAAGTCACTGAGTCTCTGAGATGTGGACAACTAGTTTGAGAAGTAGTCTTTGGCTCCATATTCTGGACCCTCTCTTGTCCATACCCCCAGCCCCTCCCACAGATCTCCCTGCTTTGACATCTTAATTCCTATCTTTAAGATCTCTTCCTTGCCTCATTATGAAATACAGTCTCTTCCTTCAAAGCATAGATCTTCCTAATAAGCCTCCATTCTTCTCATGTGAGATCATACAGCATTCCCTCTTCAAGAAGGGATTCAATACATCCAGCCCCTCTGTGTCTGCATTCGGTGTCTTTCCATGTTCATCTCTTTCTGTGATATACGTTCAATCATGGTCTTATGATAGTCTTTGTTCCAAAATCAGCAGGGAGTTCTGAGAATTTGCTTCCTTGCCGCACATCATTTTTCTCATAGGGTCACAGCTCTGATTTCGAGCAGACTTGTTCCAATTCTCATCTGGGATTACATTAGTTTGCAGAGCAGATGTGCCTTATACAACGATTTTTCAGAATTCTAGACAAGTGTCCATGTGGAAGGGATATGAATTTCAACAATCTCAAAAGGTGTATGTGCAGAGGTAGAGCTTCCTCTATATCTCCTTAACTAATCCATCTTATATACTCTGTATCTTCTGCTCATGCAGAAAAGAATGTTAGAAGGAATGTTTCAGTCTGAGTTGTGGCTGAAGCCCCAAAATAATAGATGTCAACCATTCCGACATTTCCCTTCCCACAGTAATGGAGGTAGTGCGAAAACAAACAAACAAATAAACAAGCAAACAAACAAAACTTGGTTATGAGAATATTGGCCCCTAGGGAGGAGTGTGGATTCTTTCTTGTCATCTCTAATCAAGCGAGAAGAGCTTCAGTGGAGCAGTCAAAAGCTTCCCCTGCACAGTTGGAATTAGAAAGGTTAAACTAAATTGTGTTCTCTCGTAACTTTCTTTGCACTACTGTCCAGCACAGAGAGAGAATGCTTATTCATGCTCACTGCCTTAGATGGACTCCAAGGCAGGCCCCACAGGTTATCTGACATTTCTCAGCTAATGTCCTCCAGGCATGTCAGAGCTACCTAAAATAAGCTTATTCTAGTCACTCATGTGTGGTCCACTATCATGACTAAAACTCCAAATTTCACTGAGAGTGAAAGGTTCTGTCTCCCCTCCCTCTAGCCCATGGAGGGTGGGAGACCAGCAATGAAAAAAGAGGGAGATAGCTGATTCTTGCTTCTTTGTATCTGTCATCACCTTCAGGAATACACCCTACATGCTGGCTTTAGCTTTTTTACCCCTTAGGACTTATAGCATTGAGAGGGAGAGGAGCTAAAGACAGGAAAAAGTGTTACTCAGTCTGGAATTGGTTTCCACAGAGATTGGCAGGTGTTTAAAACGGATTCTTTCTCCTGTGGGTGTTGCTTCATAGGCCCCTTGGCAGCGTACTGTATGCCAGTCCTACGTCTTTTTGCTCTCAGATCCATCCCTTACACTTGCCCTGCTGTGTATTTCAGCAGAGCTGGTTTCTTTGGGTTTGCCCCATTGGAGGCACTGAATGGGAACTAAAGATGGAAGGAAAGGAGAAGCCAAGGTACTCCTCGTGTCACTTCACCTGCGGTGGCCTCTCTGGCAGTGGCTGTGCTTCCTCGGCAGCCCAGCTCCTACTGAAGAGCCCACTCTGATTCTACCTTCTTTCCAGTGGTCCCAAGCCATGGGCTCCAGCAACGCCACCTCTCACTTTATCCTCTAACCTCAAGGTGCAGTGACTTCCTTTCTCACCCTCCTCTGAATTATCTCTCTATCCCCCATCTGGTTCTCAGCTCTTCGGTCATCTCTATAAAAAAAATCCCCTCTAATAGCCCTGGCCAGGCGGCTCAGTTGGTTGGAGCATGGTCCCCTACACCAAAAGGTTGTGGGTTTGATTCCAGGTCAGGGCACATATCTAGGTAACAGGTTTGATCCCCTGATCTGGGTTGTACAGGAGGCAATGGATAGATGTTTCTCTCACCTCTCTCTCTCTCTCTCTCTCTCAAAATCAATTAAAAACACACACACACATCCTCAGGTGAGAATTTTAAAAATTCCCTACAATAAATTTCCCTCACTGTAAAGACTTTCAGGTGTTTCTGTTTTCCTAGTTAGACCCTGATGATTCACCCCAAACATGTACACAATGCATCCCCCGCTACTGGGGACCTCATCTTCACTTTCCTGACATGGGAGTGTCCTCTGGCTAATCACTTGAAGTTCCTCTCTCCATCCCTGGTCACTGAGGACACCTGAGCATCCTTCATTTGAGGCTTTCTTTCCCTGAAAATGCATCTTGGATGGAATCTAGGATCAATCGCATGCACATGTTCCAGATCTGGTCCTCAGGAAAAAGACACCATAGAAACTGTCAGGATAAGTCTAGTTATTTCCTGTCTAAGCCCGGCATGCCACCCCTCCCCGACACAAGCTCTGAGACAAGGGCTTCTGTTTGAGCACTTAATGTAGAAATGTGATCCCAAGGTATGTAGGCGAGTGATGAGGGGATGAAACATCAGTTTCCTACTACTGCTGTGTTATAAAACAACACAAGTTATTATTTTATAATCCTGAGGTCCGAAGCCTGTAATCAGTCATATGGGCTAAAATCTAATGTTTATAGAGCTCTTTTGGGGGGAGCCTCTGAAAGTACAATCCACACCCTTGTTTTCTGAGGGTTTGTTTGTTTGTTAAATTCTAGAGGCTGCCAGTATTCCTTGGCTCATGACCCCTGTCTCGCATCACTCCAGCCTCTTGCTTCTATCCTCACACCTTGTACTCTCTCTAACTGTACTACCCCCTCCTTATAAAGACCCTTGTGATTATATTTGGCCCATCCAAATAACCCAGGATAACCTATCCATTTCAAAATCCTTAACTTTTATCACATCCGAAAAGTCCCTTTCACCCTGTAAGAAAACATATTTACAGATCCAGAGATAAGAACGTGGCCATCCTTGGGATGTCATTATTCAGCTGGTTTGTTTCTTTTTCTCAGGCATGAGGCAGGCATTACTGCATGATCTCTTCCTTAGGACCCTTCCCACTGGGCTTCAATTGAAAAGGAAGAGCCCCATGGCCACATCTCACGGGGGAAGAAAGGGGAAGAGAGTGCAAACCTTTCAAAAGCCTAAAAAGGAAGAATCAGAAAATATCTCCAGTGACTGCCACGCGGAACTGATACAGAAAGAAGCTCCCAAACATTGGACTAAAACAACAAGAAAGGCAGCTCATGAAAGTAGTCTCTGTCTAGCTAGAGATGAGTATTACTGAGAGTCCAAACTCTTCTCAGAGATCTCTAAGGAGAGAGGCACCAGGGAGAGAGCAGTTGAGCCCTGACCTGGCATATTTCTTTTTTTTTTTTAAATTAATATTCCTGGGGTGACATTGGTTAATAAAATTATAGCAGTTTACATTTATATTATTTATGATACATGATCTGTATATTGCATTGTGTGCCCACCCCCCAAATTCAAATCATCTTCTGTTACCGTATATTTGGCCCCCTTTACTCTTTACTGCCCCCCCCCCTTCCCTCCGGGAACCACATGGCCTGGCATATTTCTAAGACGCTACCTAAGGGACAGAATCAAGGGGTAGATAAGATAAGCTGTTCAGGTCACTCATGTCCTCAAGAACAACCACCCATTAACGAACAAGCATCTGGATTTGTTGAAAACCTTAGAGAGACTTCATTCTTCTACCACTTATGAGAAATAGCAGAGAAGCGTCTGCTTGTTAATGAGGACTGAAAGTAGAGCAAAGGGCAGCAAGTCGGGCTGATAATCAAGACTGTACGCTAAGACAGCACCGTCTCACTTATCAGATATGCAAAGATTACAAGGAGAAAAGAAGTACAGTTTGGGAGCTGGAATGAAAAAAATGGACATTCTGAAAATTGCTTGGAAAGTATAAATTGATAGTTTTTCACAAGGTGAGTTGGCCTGATCTATCAAAATGTAAAGGGTACAGGCTCTTTGACCCAGAATTCTACTTACAAAAATATATATCTTATAGAAATACATAAACAAATGAGCAAGAAAGTATATTAAAGCATGTTTATTATAGCATTGCTTCAAATTAAAAACCACCTGAGAAGTATTTTTGGGGGAAAAAGACATTAATTGATTCTTTATGTTTTGACACGGAAAGGACTCACAATATAGAAAAATAAATGAGCAAGTTGCAAAAAATGGGTGTGTTATGATACAGTCTATATATTTTTAATATATTTTTATTGATTTCAGAGAAAAAGGGAGAGGGAGAAAGAGATAGAAACATCAATGATGAGAGAGAATCATTGGTTGGCTGCCTCCTGCATGCCCCACACTGGGGATCAAGGGCATATGGCTTGACTGGGAATCGAACCATGATCTCCTGGTTCATAGGTTGACACTCAACCACTGAACCATTCTGGCCAGGTCCAACTTATATTTTAAAAGATATTTGTATGTGTGAAAGCTTATGTATGATGTGACTATAATGTCATATCCTTGATAGGATATGGAACAGACTTGACATAATGCTGTCGCTGTTACAGCCATCACATCATCAGCTTCACAGTTAGAAGATGTGACACCAAAACTACTCCCATTATGTGATCACCTCCTGGTGAAAAGAGTGATTAGATGATAGGGATGAATAAGAGCTTGATATTAATGAGAGTGCTATTCGTGATAAGAACGGAAAATCTTTGTCTTGAACAAAAGCTGTATATAATTAAATGCTAAATATGCCCAGTGATGCTTAGGCATTGTTGCTGTTTTTTTAACTACAGAGTTCTTAAAATCCCTATAGATAAAAAAAAACTATCAACATATACTTTCCAAGCAATTTTCAGAATGTCCATTTTTTCATTCCAGCTCCCAAAATTTTGCTTTAAAATCCTAAACTCTCTAGTTCCAAGTCCTTTTTCTATTAATATAATTTATTATGTGATTTTTAAAGCAAAACAAGATTCTTGAAAATAATTATTAAGCTATAGCAAGACAAATGTGTATCCTATATAATAAAGAGGTGATATGTAAATTGACCCTCACGCCCTCACAAGATGACTGCCTATGACCAGGCTTGCAGGGGGGTTAGTGAAAGACGACCAAATAACTGGACAGCAGGCTGCGTGGGGCGACCAGGCCGGCAGGGGGGTTAGTGAGAGACAACCAAATGATTGAACAAGCAGGCTGCATGGGGGGACCGGGCCAGCAGGCGGGTTAGTGAGGGACGACCAAATGACTGAACAGCAGGCTGCATGGGGTGACCAGGCTGGTGGGGGTGGGGGGAGAGAGGGCGATGAGGAGTGACCAGGGTGGCAGGGGGGGCAGTTGGGGGTGACCAGGCCAGCAGGGAGGGAAGTTGGGGGTGATTAGGCTGGCAGGGGGGGCAGTGAGGGGCGAATAGGCTGCAGGGAGGGCAGTTGGGGATGACCAGGCCGGCAGGGGGTGGCAGTAAGGGGTGACCAGGCTGGTGGGGGGGAGCAGTTAGGAGCGACCAGGCCAGCAGGGAGGAGACAGTTGGGGGCGACCAGGCAGGCAGGGAGGTGAGTGATTAGGAGACAGAGGTCCAGGATTGTGAGAGGGATGTCCGACTGCTGGTTTAAGCCTAATCTCCAGGATTGGGCTTAAACAAGCAGTCAGACATCCCCCGAGGGGTCATGGATTGGAGAGGGTGCAGGCTGGGCTGAGGGCCCCTCCTCCCCCGTGTATGTATTTCATGCACCGGGCCTCTAGTATGCTTATAAAAAAACTAAAAAGTCTAAAGATTCTGGCAAAACATGGCAGATGGAAGATGGATGTTGCTTTCTTGCAAAACCTCACTAAAACAAAACTGGAGGAATAAAATCAAGATATAAACCCACAAGGACCAAGAGAATGTAAGAAGACACAACAGTGAAAAAGAGGTGTCAACATATTATTGAAAGATGGAAATATGATTTTAAAAAAAAAGCACAAGAAATCTGAACAACAGATTGGTAGGGGGAGAGGGAGGAAGCTAACATGAAACATGTCACTTCATCCCACAAAACCGGTAAAGTCTCAGGCAATGGGGCACAGTTGCCTCAGGAAGTGGGGCAGGCCACTGCAAACAGAAGGTAGGAAAGCCTGCAACAGGGAGTTAGACCTCTAGGTCCGCTTCCTCACCTCACACACCCAGGCAGATGCTGCTGATCAGAGACCAGAAACAGGCTGCAGCTCCCTCTATTGCTTTCCTGGTCACAAGATACCAAAGCTCCCTCTACAAGGGAGTTAGGGATAGGCTGTTCTGTGGAGGGAGAATGGCAAAAAGCTTGGGGCTGCAACCTGCATCTTTATAATCCTGGGAAAACCACCACTAAGAGAGTAGAAAGGGCAGAGAAAAGGCTTGAGCCCTATGAAAGGAGAGGACCCGAGCCTTCTCTTGGGCAACCAGGATTGAGCTCCAGTACTGAGAAGTAAAGCTGTTTAACGGGCATTATTCTAGATGATATAATGTCCTTTTGTAACTGGTTTTGCCCCACAGGAAAAATGACACTGGCCACCCTGGGAGAGGAAAAAAAAAATTTTTTTAATCTACAATGGCTAAAAACATCAAATTTAAATTCTAGACTTGTACCCACTGCAGTCAGCAGAAAACCCTGCCAAACACAGACAGCTTACTTGGGAAATACCCAAAGCAGCAAAATCCTAGCATAAATATGCATAGATTTCTTGTCTTTGGAAGTAAATGGAAAAAAAACCTGGGGATATATTGTGGTGACCCCAACGTCAGGATGCATAAACCAATGACACCACAAGTTACAAAAGTACCCAGAAGTACCCAGAATGACAGGAGAAATACTTTTCCGCATATGAATTTTCCATTCAAATCCACTCAGATCAAAAGACGTGGATCCCATAAAAAGTGCCTACTAAAACTGGTTACAAAAGTCTAAGACCAGTCCCGAGAAGACCTACAATTTGAAAATCTCAACAACTTTTACCCAGCCAGTTGGTGACAGTGAAACCTGAACTGCCAGATGGCCTATATCAGAATCTATCCTGACTTCACCTTATAGGGCATCTATTGTCACAATGCAGTTACATAAATACAAACACAAACCCTCAGCGGCTCACAATCATAAATGTATTTTGCTCATGAGTTTACAGGCCATCTGGGTAGTCCTGCTGCTCTGGGAAAGGCTTAGCTGCTCTTGGCTGGACTCACTCACGGATCTGCAGTCAGCTGGGGCCTGGCTGTCTAATGTGGCCTTGGTATTCGGTTGGGATATTTCCTGTCTGATTCATGTAGACCCTCAATCCAGCAAGCCAGCCCAGCATTGTTCCTATAAAGGAGGCTGGGGTGCGAGAGAGAGAGAGAGAACAGCAGCACCCAAAGTCTCTTGGGGCCCAGACTCAGAATAGGCACATCTTAATATCTGCTGCATTTTGCTGGCCAAAGCAAATCATGGCCAGCTCAGATTCAACAGAGGGGTTGTAGACTCCATTTTTTTTTTTTTTCAATTCTCACCTGAGAGTATGTTTTTAATGGTTTTAGAGAGGGAGGGAGGGAGAGAGAAACGTCGACATGAGAGAGAAATACACCATTGGTTGCCTCCTGTACGCACCCCAACCAGGGATCAAACCCTCAACTTAGGTATGTTCCCTGACTGGGAATTGAACCCTCAACCTTTTGGTGTAGGGCAGTGGTCGGCAAACTGCAGCTCGCGAGCCACATGCGGCTCTTTGGCCCCTTGAGTGTGGCTCTTCCACAAAATACCACATGCGGGCGCGCATGTATAGTGCAATTGAAACTTCGTGGCCCATGCGCAGAAGTCGATTTTCGGCTCTCAAAAGAAATTTCAATCATTGTACTGTTGATATTTGGCTCTGTTGACTAATGAGTTTGCCGACCACTGGTGTAGGGGATGACGCTCCAACCAACTGAGCCACCCAGTCAGGGCTGCAAACTCCACCTTTTTATAGGAGGTGATAAATTTCATTTGCAAGAAGCATGCTTATAGGGAAGGGTGATAAATGGATGCCATTAGGGCAATTAATCTACCCCACCAGCCTCTTGACATAAGAGAATTAGTTCTGGGAGTAAATCAAAAGAATTTGGTTAAAGGCAATGTAATATCCTGAAAGAAAAAAAAAATGAGGTGAGAAAACTGCTGAAATTTGAATAAAGTCTATATTTTAGTTAATAGCAATACCAATTTCCTAGTCCTGACAAATTCATCATGGTTATAAGATGTTAACAAGAGGAGAAGCTAGGTAAAGCACATATGGAAACTATACCGTCTTTGCAACTGCTCTGTAAAACTAAAATTAATTCAAAAATAAGAAGTGTATTTCTAAAGGAACATGACAAAAAAGAATGTGGAATACAGGCCATTTTGACGTGCAGCACCCTTAACTGAATCACGCGAATGCTCCGTCCTATATTCAGAAACCCCTGTGGCCTGGGAAAATCTGGCAGCATGTGGTGCTCTGCAGAGCCAGAGCAGGTGGCTTGGCCAACGCCGGTCTCTGCAGACCTCCCAGGTCACAGCTACCCTGAGCCTCAGCTTCAGCAGGGAGGTGCCCGCTCAGCAGGGCAAGTGGCTGTGCCAGCACCCTTTCTCAGTGGGACTGAAGGGTGTTGACCTAGCTGGCTGTGGCGCTTAGAGCAAATGCCACATGGCCACAAGGCCGCGGTGCTTGGGGATTCTCTTTTCTTCCCTTTTTAAGGGAGTGAAATCCAGGCTTAGCCATCTCCTGCTGACATTGTGAGAGTAACAAATGTGACCTTCTTCGCTGTGCAGTAGTTCCGAGTCTAATATAAGGACTAAATGAGACACAATCATGGTACAATGCAATGAGGTCCATGGAGAGGGCATGTGTTTCTTGTCTGTTCTGTTCTTGTCCTTCAGGAAATCCAGCCTTCCTCCCAGGGTGGTTAAGATAAGGGTATCTCTCCCAGCCCCACACCTCTGTGCCCCAGAGGTAGACATATGACGCATCCCTGACCTGGTCGCTCAGAGCAACACACCCCTCTGGGCACTGCAGTTGGTCAAATGAGAGGCACGTGGGGTAATCATATTTAAGAGAAGGTCTCTGGGAAAAGAAGGGTCTTTCTGTCTCTGGTACTAGAAGCAGTTATAAAATACACTGTCTTGAACTCTCATACTTCTGGCCATAATCTAGTTTGACTTGCATTTCTCTCGCATGCACCACAAGAATCCTGCCTAATGCAGACATCAGTACCCGAGAGTGGGGTGTTGGAATCGGCACGCATTACAATGTGGGGGTTGGTTGAGAACAGGTGGGATGCTGGGAAGTGGACATGCCTCTCCTTACCTAGGAGGAGGTCAGTGCCTGGTAAGTGGTAACAGAGCATCTGGACAGATTTTCCTATCTGTGTCCTTGAACTCAATCTGGTTCGCTTCCTCGTGTCTGCGGAACCAATTGTGACAAAGTTAAAATGGGTTGACGGTGTTTCACTGTCTTCAGTACGTTCCTAAAAGCGTCAGCCCAAGCTGGCCCTCCAAGAGAGGAAAGGGAAGGGTCCACATAGCCTCACCAGAAAGATCATTTCTTCCTCCAGAAATCCTTGTGAAGGCACAAAGACTGGTTTTCCTGATTCTCAGGGAGATAATACTGGGATGCAGGAAGAGTTAGAGCGCTGGGGAAACTTAATATCCCAGATCTTCATCAAACACTTCTGGCTATCTGGTCCACACTTCAAAAAAGCAGAAATTTCCCCATTTTAAGAGTCGTGCACGAGGATGAACCCACTTCATTATCCCATCCCACTATTCCAAGGGCAGGGACAAAGAGGCAACAGGTAAAAATTTATTGTTGAGAGACAGAAACTCCGAAACCAGTTGGGCTTCAAGGACCATGGCATGATTGCTGGTCTTAGTTGCCAGCCCATTGGATTTCCAGAAACTGAATAGGCTGGCCTCCCTCTAAGATCTTCAGAGAGTGTCATCCCAGAGACTCCACAAGCCCTCCAAGCAGGATCATGATTCATTGCTCAACCTCTAAGGCAGTCCATGGCCCCCACACCTGCACCAGAAGAAGATGGCTACAGTTCTCCAGCAGGTCTTTCTGAACTGTATGGTAAATCCAAGGAAAGGATTGCAGGAAGCCGTATTTTGTCCTGCCTCTGGTCCCATCCCCAGTGTAGCATGATAGGCAATAAGTTGAATACCTCATTTCAACTCATCTGGCTTGTGTGTCTAGCCCACAATTAGTTCAGAATCTGGAAAGGAAGAAGGGTAAGTAATTAAGTTCTACCAATTCCAGGAAGTTGGTACTTTCTCTTGTAGACTTTAGGGAGCAGTAGGGACCTACCACCAGGTTTAAGGCCGATAAAACCTGTGGTGTGTTTTGTAAAGCTAATGTAGCAACACGGTGGATCAGTAGGAAAAGGGTAAGGCTGGAACAATGAACAAAAAAATTGAGTGATAGCAATAGGAAAACAAATACAGGCTTAAACAAACAGAGTCGATGAATAAGAGAGGTGCAGAGAGACACTGAGATCGTGAAGAAAATGAAGAGCTTACCAACACAGACAATACGGCAAAAGGAGCACTCTCTGTAGGAGAGCAAGACCAAACCTTGTGAATTGTATATGGATACGCATCACTTGTTTTGTTTTTGTTGGAGGGAAGGAAGAAGCAGACAGCTGGAATTCTGTCTGAAACAGAAGGAAATATTTTTAAATCCCTGTTTATTTAACTCTCAAAAAGGATTTGTCCTGAAAATTGCCAAGCTGTATAGATGCTCTAAAGGGATTTGGGCAAGATATTCCCAAAATAATGCATGGTTAGCTACTGAAGAACAATCCGTGGGACCTTAAACCACAGCAGGCGCTAGGAGCTTCTAGGTCCACTGCACAAGGTTTCAGGTTAGCTAATGAGGCTAATTACATTCTTGCTGGATTCCCTTTCACCTGGATGAGAGCATGGTGCTAAGTGGTCCTAAAGGACTCAGCAAACTATGGAAGCATGCAGACCAGAAACACTTCTAACACATTTTCATGATTTATAAAAGCTAGAAGAGCTGATTACCTGCCCAAGGGAGTTGAGCATCAGTCTGTTCCTTCAGCACCCCTTGCCTCACTGGGATTCTGTTAAACACCCCATTCCTCTCAGTGCCATACCTTTCCTCCTCTCTCACTGATTCATTTTAGTCCCTAAATAGTTCTACCGGGGTGATGAATAAATACCCACTCGTCCCTGAGGCAAATGCAAATTCAGTTGGCAGTTACAGTGTGCTATCATGTAGGGCCTATGCGAGGGTTAAATGAAATTTTGCAGAGTAAGCTTAGATCCTGCCATAAAATGAGCAATCACATATGGTGGCTATCCCCAATTACATACAGCATGGAACATTCTGGCTTTGGCTACAAAAGAGTACATATAGCAAAAAGACAATTTACTATTACAAATATCTGGTAACCGACACCGATTTTCACTCCAGCCTGTACTTCCTCTTTCTTTGATGCTTCTCCAGAATTTATCATAAGGATTCAGGACCTTAGATGCTTCATTAAAAAAACTTAATGGTAATCCAAACCACCCAAGCATTCTTTGGCTAGGTCCAAGATTGTCATTCACTAGCATGCTTATGCTTCCAACCCTTGCAAAAAGCAAAATTTGTTTCTCATCATCAGTAGGAAGACTTGAAGTTCTTTCCCAGAAACAGCTTAAAGTTTTCTCCCCAACTTGGCCAGCTACACTTGAATTCAGGGTTTCCACCCTAGAAAGAATGTGGTTTGTCCAAGTGGAATGAGTCACTGAATTCTAAGCAGAAAAGTTTTCATCAATTTAAGAGGAAGAGTGGAGACTTCATTTCTGTGGTGAAAGAGTGCTTAAAGTGGAGCAGGACGAGAGCCATTCCATCTCACATCCATTGCCACGCCTGGCTGCGGAGAGGAAGGGAAGAATTGGCAAAAGAGAAGGAATATTTTAATTCAGGCAACTGGCCATTTGGCTTTGTGGATTTACCAAGCAAACTGGGCCAAGAAAAAAAAAAAGGTCCTTGAGTATTGGTATGGAACATTAAGCCCCTCTATGGTGCTCATTAAATGCTTGGCTGTCTGTAGGGAGCCCTAGACCTCATCAAGTCCTGCTGCCCTGCTTGTTGCTGAGCTCTGGAAACTGCATCCCATCTCTACCATCTTTGAACTCTATCCATAAAGCTATGTCATTATTTTTAAGATTTGCAACAGTTCATCATCTCTCCAACATAAATCATGTGAAGATGAGGTTTTTTTGAGTAGTTTGTTGAAATAATGAATTTTTCAGATGGACTTATGAATATGTGAAAATCTAGGCTTTTTAAAATATATATATACTAGTGACCCGGTGCACAAAATTCATGCATGGAGGGGGGTTCCCTCAGCCCAGCCTGCCCCCTCTCACAGACTGGGAGCCCTCAAGGGATGTCCTACTGATGGCTTAAGCCCGCTCCCCATGGAGTCTGGCCTCCCTCTGCAAGAGGAGACTAGGCTGATCAAGGGAAAGCTCCAGCCCCATTACCCCACTGCTGCAGCCACTGCCAGCCACCTCAGCTGCCAAGGTGCTTTCATCAAAATGGACTCCAGTCCCTTCACCATGAAAAAAATGACAATTTTTTTTTTTGACAACTTTCGTTAGGCATTTTCAAGATGTGTCTTTCATAGGATATGACATTTCTTTCTTTTTTTTAATCCTCACCTGAGGATATCTTTTCATTGATTTTTTATCCTCACCTGAGGATATGTTTCCAGAGAGAGAGAGAGGGAGAAACAGAAAGAAACATCAATGTGAAAGGGATACTTCGATTGGTTGCCTCCTGCATGAGCCCTGACCTGGGCCCCGACCAGGGAGGAGTCTGCAACCTAGGTACATGCCCTTGATCAGAATCCAACCCAGACCCTGCAGTCGCAGGCCAAGGCTCTATCCACTGAGCCAAACTGGCTAGTGCAGGATATGACATTTCTTAGCCCTCCAGCAGTGGACCTCCGTTTTTTCCTCCAGGAGTGAGGTGGAAAAACCCTAGGTCACCTTCTTGGATTCTTATCACCCAAGTTACCAAGAACAATGCAAGTGGCGGCATACAGGGAGCTTAGCCAATGAGCGGTCAGAAAAGGTGTTTACACTCCAACTGGTTTGGCTCAGTGGATAGAGCATCGGCCTGCAGACTGAAGGGTCCCAGGTTTGATTCCTGTTAAGGGCATGTACCTTGGTTGGGGGCACATCTCCAGTGGGGAGTGTGCAGGAGCCAGCTGATCGATGTTTCTCTCTCATTGATGTTTCTGTCTATCCCTCTCCCCTCTTCTCTGTAAGAAAATCAATAAAATATATTTTAAAAAAATAAAAGCTGTTTCCTCTGCAGCTCATGTGGCAGAGGACCCCCTGCGTTGTGTCTACTTGGCTAGGGGCATGTCCCCGCCACCCAGGGGGGCACGCCTCTGAGGCCAGCAGCCAGCCCTGCATCACAGGCGCCGGGCTGGGGGTGTGCGAGGACCCCCGGGCCATGCACAACGGCAGCTGCCGGGGTCTCTGCACGCCCCCAAGGCCGGCAGCCAGCCCCGCATCATGGGAGCCAGGCTGGGGGCGTGCAGAGACCCCGGGCTGCGCGGCAGCAGCCTCTGGGATCTCTGCACGCCCCCGAGGCCGGCAGCCAGCCCCACGGCTGGGGGTGTGGACCCGGACTGCTGTTTGGCGCCTGTGCACGCGCAAGCAGCTGTGGGGCGGGAACATCTGCCACATCGCCATGGCCTGGAGTGGCCAGGGGCCTTCTGGGACCCCAGCCACTCAGGACCTAAGCTTGGGCCTACAGACTAGGAACAGCCTGGGTCCCAAGGATGTTCCCCAGGACCCAGGCCACTCGGCACCTGCATATGAAAATTAACCCTACATCTTTGTCTGGTTAATTTGCATACTCACTCCTGGTTGGCTAGTGAGTATAGTGGAGGTACAGTCAATTTACATGTTTCTCTTTTATTATATAGAATACATATACATATATATATATGTATATATGTGTGTGTGTGTGTGTGTGTGTGTGTGTGTGTATATATATATATATATATATATATATATATATATATATATCATTGCTGAGGATGGGCCAATTTAATTTTGTCAATGCTCTTCTATATAACACTTCACTGAGTCATCACATCTATTTTGAGAAAGGTGAGGTCAATAATATGTGTATATTTTGATAGAATCATGTAACAGGAATGTGGTGAACACCTATTAGAATGAAAGCTGCTTTGGGAGGTGCTTTGGGAAATATGAAGCTGAGTAACACAGTCCTACTCTAGTAGATTTTAATCAAGAAGAAGGACAAAGCAAAAGCACCTGTGACTACAGTACCAAGTGGGCTATGAAAAGCTTTTGGGTTGCTTCCCATCAACTAATGGAAACACACTGAAGAGTTACATGCAGGAGAGTGACATGATTGTAACTGCATTTTAGAAAGATCAACTGCTGACGGGATGTAGACTAGATCAATAAAAAGGGAGCAAACACAGCAAAAAGCATTAGGAGGCTAGTGCAATAATCTAGGCAACATAAGAAGGAGGCCCAACCTGAAGCACTGAATACAGGATGGATGTAGAGAATGTATAAAAAGGTCAGGGAAAATTCATAGGACTGGTGGCAAATGATTGATTGATGAGGGACACTGAGGGAATATGAAAAGGAGCATCGAGGTCTCTGCTTTTGGCAGTGGGTGGGGAGCAGTAGCACTCATCTTAGGAGAGTATGGCAGAGACAGCCATGGAGAGGCTTGTAAGCAGAAGAACAACAGGATTTAGGCAGAAACCTGACAAAGAAACAAAGATTACAAAAGGTTAAGTGGCAAGACATCGCGTTAGTGTCAGAGCTGGAAGTAAATGCAGGTCTTTGGAGCCATGGTCCAGTCCGTGCAAGGAGGAGGAACCTTGCTGCTTCTCAGCATTCTAAATATGCACTCCTCTTTCCAAGAAGTCTTCTGAATCCCCAGCCTTCGCATTTAGCTTGAGTCAGATATTTAGCGCATTAAGAGAATGGATGGCTACTTTACTATGTGTTTAGTAATAACCAAAGAGCCCAGCCCAATGTTGTTCTAATCATAAATGCTCAAAAAATACCCTAATTGCTAAATGTAGATCATGCCAGTGCTCTTTAAGCCTTCTTCAAAGGACGTGGAATACTTTAAAAATGATAAAATGGCTTGGAAACACAAGTTTATAATAAGAGATGCATTTACTGAAGTTATATTCCGTGACAGCAATTACATTGTCTTCACAAATAACTATTTGATAGATGAGGAAACTGAAACTTAGAAAGGTTAGTTGACTCACTGGCACATGGTGGCATCAGAATTTAAGCACAGATCTAACTCCAGAAACTCAGTTCTTAAATAGTCTGCTATTCCGCCTTCAGAATAGCTTGCTAGAGAAAGTTCAAAAGAAGCTGGAATGAGCAGCAGGGTTTTTTTAGTGTAAAGGCTATGAACAGTAATTTCTCATGGCTCTAAAGGACTTTATAGCAAACAGTTGTCTTTCACTCAGAGTCACAGTGAAAACCTAGCAACTCAAATCATATTCCCAGTTGCAACCTACTGCTTGGGAAGAACAACAAGTTCCTATTACACTGGAAGTAAAGATTGGAAAGGACAGAATGAGAGGGGAATGAACTGCCATTAACCTCACTTATTTTAAACTAGAGGCCTGGCCCTAGGCCTGGACTGTACTCAGAGCCATCTTCCCTGGCTGCCCACAGCCGGCCCCGCCCCCTGCTGCCACCCACCCCCAGTTCCCCATTTGCCATCGGGC
The DNA here is from genome assembly GCF_951640355.1 of Cnephaeus nilssonii. Taxonomy (NCBI): domain Eukaryota; kingdom Metazoa; phylum Chordata; class Mammalia; order Chiroptera; family Vespertilionidae; genus Cnephaeus; species Cnephaeus nilssonii. Next base: position 58,887,952 of record NC_137079.1, on the reverse strand, counting down.
AATCGAAACCTGCCAGCCAGGGGGAGGGACCGAGAGGTCAGCCGTTCCCACCCGCTCGCCAGCCCCGCCCCCACCGTGGGTCGCCCTCTGTGTGTGTGGCAACTGGCAGGTGAGGGCCTTGGCGTGGTGCCGCCAGCGTCCCCCCCCCCCACCCACCCCCAGTTCTCTATTCACCATCAGGTGATGGGAGCCTGCCTGCCAGGGAAACGGACCAAGAGGGTCAGTGTGCCTCATAGTGACTGGTCGAGTGGTCATTCTGGTCGTTCTGCCATTAGGGTCAATTTGCATATTACCCTTTTATTATACAGGATAAGCACTTTGATGAACAAAAACAATCAGAAAATTCAAATAAATCACATTTTAACCAGCCTGTGTGTTTTATGCACACGCGTGCTTGTGTGCGTGTATGTACTCACACAGAATTTGAGGGGAAGCACTGGAAAACTAAACACTCAATGTCAACATGAAGCATTGGGCTTCCTCGTTAACTTCTCGGAGCTACTATTTTCATGGTATAAAATATTATGTGTTGGCTCTTCCTTTTTATTAAGGCCCTTGGGTAGATTGTCTTATGAATGCCATTATTTGCTAAAGTAAATTTTAATAGAGAAATTCCCATAGAAGCAATATGATGACTTTTTTAAACACACAGTTATATGATGTGACTTTACCTCAACATCTCCCTTTAACATGTTTATTTTGACCAGGCAGTGAAGTTTAAATCTGCTCCTTTTATAATCCATTCCTTGAGAAGAAGGAAAATTGAGCTTAATGAGAGGTAAGGCTCAAAGGAGAGTAACTCCTATGAGGGGCTAAGCATTCATGTCAGTTAACAAGGAATTATGGGAAAGAAGAACCATGGAAAAAAAAAATACCGTGATCAAAGCAATACCATGATTAGAGCAAACAATTTTTTTTTACTAGTGCTGATTCTTTAATTTTTGCCAATAGTATTGACCTAATGTTCTTGGTTTCCTAGCACTGTCTGGATTATATCAAATTATTAGCCCATTATAATATAAAATTAGGGAGTCATATGGTCACTCTCATCAGTTGAAAAGCAATCCTATATAATAAAGAGATAATATGCAAATTGACCCTCATGCCCTCACAAGATGGCTGCCTATGACCAGGCTGGCAGGGGGTTAGTGAGGGATGACCAAGTGACTGAACAAGCAGGGTGGGTGGGACAACCAGGCCAGCAGGAGAATTAGTGAGGGAAGACCAAACGACTGAACAGCATGCTGTGTGGGGAGACCAGGCTGGCGGTGGAGCCATGAGGGGCGACCAGGCTGGCAGGGGGAGCAGTTGGGGGCAACCAGGCCAGCAGGAGGGGCAGTTGGGGGTGACCAGGCTGGCAGAGGGGGACAGTTGGGGGCAACCAGGCCGGCAGGGGGGTCAGTAAGGGGTGACCAGGCAGGCAGGCAGGTGAGTGATTAGGATTGAGTAGTCCAGGATTGTGAGAGGGATGTCCAACTGCCGGTTTAGGCCCAATCCCAAGGATCAGGTTGTCAGACATCCCCCAAGGGGTCCCGGATTGGAGAAGGTGCAGACTGGGCTGAGGGGACCCCCCCTCTCATGCACGAATTTCATGCACCAGGCCTCTAGTCTATAATAATAAAAGCGTAATATGCAAATCGACCAAATGGCCGAATAGCAGAACGACTGTCCGGAGAATCTTCTGGATGAAGCCAGAGCTGCGAGGGCCTACTCTTGCACAAATTTCATACATTGGGCCTCTAGTTAATTATATATGACTATTCTAAAATGAAAATGTGTTGATTCGGAGGAGGAAGTAAAAGAAGAGAATGAAAGAAAAAGGACAAGGAACAGGGCAAGGGAACAACTTACAGGCTTATGGAACAAGATTCAGGGTAAAATTTTGTGTTTAAGTTGCTAAACACACAAGACAATTGAAGTAGATTAAGAAAGCAAAAATGAATAGTAAATCTCAAAGATGTCATCACTATAGCTATTTAAAACTATAAGTTAAATCGATATGATACTTAGTGAAATTAAAGGCACTCCAAAGAAAGAAAATAAAAAATATTAAATAAAGCAACATGATCATCTCAATTATATGCCAACCCTTAAAATATTATAAGTCAAGTTGATGCCTTAAGAGCAGCTTATTCCAGAATACCCAAACCTAAAAGAAAAATTACTTATTGACATGATAGAATTATCTGAGATGCTATGAGCTTGTTCATCACATGTCTTATAAGTAAGACAAAGGTCTTTAATAGAAAAATAATTTTTAAAAAACTCTCAGTGTGGCAAATGAAGTGTTAAAGAAAATAAAGAAGGATTCAGTATAGAATCACCGAAGATATTACAAGAACTTATTTACAACTAGAGGCCCGGTGCATGAATTTTGTGCACTGGAGGGGGTCCCTCAGCCTGCCTGCACCCTCTCCAATCCAGGACCCCTCTGGGGATGTTCAACTGCTGGTTTAGGCCCAATCCCTGTGGGCCCAAACCGGCAGTCGGACATCCCTCTCGCAATCTGGGACTGCTGGCTCCTAACCGCTCACCTGCCTGCCTGCCTGATTGCCCCTAACCACTCTGACTACCTGCCTGATCGCCCCTAAACCCTCTGCCTGCTGGCCTGATTGCCCCTAACCACCCTCCCCTGCTGACCTGATCGCCCCTAACCGCCTCTGTCTCGGCCCCTGCCACCGTGGCTTTGTCCGGAAGGAAGACTGGACGACCGGAAGATGTCTGGTCAACCTGGTCTAATTAGCATATTACCCTTTTATTTCTTCTGTAACTAGTAGTTTCAGATTGGAAAACTTGCTATAACTTACCATAGAATCATAGACTAGTAAAAAACCTGTCTAAAAATTCACATTCTTCCCAACAGTAATGATTTTGAACCAGGCAAGATTTATCCCTCTTTAACCTTTTCTTTCAAGGCTCAGAAAAGGAGATGCTACAATAAGTCTTGAAAATGCCTATCCATTAGTCCCAACAACCTTGAAAGATCATTTTTAACTCTAACACAGGACCAATAAAAACACAATAACCTCAGGAAAGACATTTTTTCCTAAATACTGTCTTATGAAATTGGATTCATTTGTTGCCATCTTCTTCTGATTACAAAATACAAATTAAGGTATTTATAGCCTGTTTTGCTAAAACAAAAAATTATTCAGATAAAGTAAAGTAAAGAGCCTGGGAAAGACCCAGACAAGCACCAGTCTGGCTCCAAGGAGACTCAATGTCTCCTGTAAGCAAATTATGAAGAGACTAACTTGCCTGATGAATCAACAAAGCTAATCTCCGTCTGGAAATGGCAATGCAGGAGTGCTTAACACTCCTGTGCATTATCTGTAGTTGCAATTTTCAGCCCTAGGCTTGGAAAAGGCCCTCCACAGCCCAGCTTGTTTGCAACAAAGAAGATGAAAAACAAAGAGAAATTTTCTTTATTTTAAATCAATACCTCAATGTGTAGTGATGGATGTAAATTAAACTTATTGTGGTAATCATTTCACAATATCTACATATATCAAATAATTATGTTGTACACCTAAACCAAATACAATGTTATATGTCAATTATACCTCAATTTATAAATAGTCAATATAACACATCTAAGCTTAAAATATATATTTCAAAAATCTTGACAATAGAAACATTATAATGTGAATAATAAAAAACTGAAGGAGAGGTGAAAGCTGAAGGGAGGATGTGTGCTAATTTTCTAATCTATAGAGCCAGGAGTCAATCAATACTGTTCAAAATTTAAATCTGTAGTTTTGAAAAATGACTACATTCTATTTCCTTAGCAAGGTTCCTTGAGAGCCAATGTGTCTTAGAGTAGAAATTTATCTGAAGTTCAGCAATACTTCGTTTTAATTCTGTTTCTTCTTTTTTTTTGTTAAATTAAAATAAAATAAAACTTAATGCATATTATTTTCAAATAGCATACATAGAATCCCATATTTCTAAAAGTGTTTATATTTCCACATATGGATCTTTCTAATATACATAGGGAGGTATAGGAAAAAACATTGGTTATTTTCAGGTGGCAAAATTTAGGAAGATACTTAATTTCAAGTTTGTATTTTTCAGTATTGCTTGCTGTTTTTTGATGAGCACGAATAACTTTAAAAGATATTGTCAGTATTCTTCATATGATTTAGATTCTGAGAGAAGGAAAAACAGGAGGAGGAGAAAGAAAAGGAGAGGGGGATGTGTGATAAGAGAAAGAAAGATTCAGTGCATACTTACAGTCCTGGAGAGAGACATGAGGTAAGAACACATGCCCTGGCCAGTGTGGCTCAGGTGATTGAGCATCATTCTATATACCAAAAGGTCACCGGTTCGATTCCCGAACAGGGCACATGTCAGAGGTGTAGGCTTGATCCCCAGTAGGGAGCCTGCAGGAGTGAGAAAGTATGGAACATGCTTTCACCAGTAAGAACTGTCATGGAAATTCACTAAAGGAAAACTTCATTTCAGGACGGAATCCTCAGCAGAACAGCAATCATAAATACGAAGGAAGTGAAATTTGCCCAGGGTCCTGCTATAGCTTATGCTCTAGATCTCTCTGCCCCCCAATAGAATACAACCAATTCTACCTCTACTTCCTTTGTCCTGGTAATGGGTGATAATAGGTACTAATGGGAAACAATACGCACATATGCTGTTCATTCTTTCCCTTGAAATTTTTATTTGGTCAGCCTTTTGCCAGACATCATGTCTTAATATAAAGGACAGATTCTAGAAGTGAGAATTTCTAGTACAAATGCCAGGCAGTGGTGGGAATGTTTTTAAAAGGGGAAATTTAGACTTTTCAGTACTTGTCAACTGTTTGTCAAGACCATCCTGCTATAAAACAAAGCTCTTCATTTCTATGTGAGGATTTTTGACTACATGGTTCTGACATGCAGACAATTGTGATTTTTTCCTCCAACCTTATGTATTACCCTACACATGAGAGGGGGAATCACAGAATACAGAGCAATCAGGAGAAGATGAGTTGCAGGGATGGCATAAAGCCCATGCTCGGATAAGGATCCAGGATAAGGTATAACATAGAGATGGAGTGTATCTATTGCATACATTATACAGTGATTTCTTTTTATGATAAAAGTTTAACATTGGTTTTTAAGGTCATGAAATTGGAATGAATGTCAAATTGTCCACAGCAGCAAACTATAATATCAAGGTAACAGGTACCCATTATAATGCATTGTGGGAAAGCTAGCATGTCAAAAGAAGTAAGGTAATAGTCAGGAATCTTTGACTGTAATTGAAAGCAGCCCAACTCAAACTTGCTAGACAAAAAAAAAAAAAAGATGGGCTATACAACTAGGAAGTTTAAAGGGTACAACTAGCCTCAGGCATGGTTGCAGCCCAGCAGGTAAAGACATTCTCAAGATCCTGTCTCTTCTATCTGTGTTGGTCTCATTCCCAGGGGACTACTACCCACCAGTGTGGCAAGGATGGCCACCTGCATTCTCTAGGAGTACATAACCCTTTCAGCTAGTGACCCCAGCAAAAGAACCCTGCTTCACTCCAGACAGTTCCCAGAAATGACTTTGTTTAGTATATCCGTTTACTAAGGCTGCCATAACAAAGGATGGCTTAGACAACAGAAATTTATTTTCTCACAGTTACGGAGACTAGCCTCACACAAACACATGCTGGTAGGAAGGAGAGAGCAAGAGAAAAATGGCTTCGTATGCTTCCAGAAATTTGTTGTAGACCTGTCCTCAGTTCTGTGCTGACCTCACAGGAAAAGAGAAGTGAGGAGTGCCCCATCCCTCTTACCAATGAGTGCAGCAGTCAGAGAAAAGGGCAATACAACAAAACACAGGGACCTTACCACATGGACCAGCCTATTCAAGTGATAGCAGGCTTTCCACCGATCATGACAGCTCCTTTTCATCTGTTGGGGTAGCTTAGGTAAGGAGTAGAAAGAACAAGTTTCCTTCCCAAGCCTTCCCCAAGTGGAAACAAGTGTTAGAAGGCAGAAATATAGGTATATGTCTGGTTTTTTTTTTTCTCTGTGGGCTGAGCCAGGAGCATGGGATGGGGAACAGAAGTATCTTCAATAGTGGTAAGAAGCATGCCAGTGGGCAATTTTAGAGGCCACTGAATGGGGGCTGAGAAGACCTTAGTGATGCCCCCACCATATCCCCTCTGCCCATCCAGGAGGTAACTAATAGGCCATTCATGCTCAGATGGCTCTTTGTATCTCTCTGCCTGTGCCAGCAGTCTCTGACAGTGGGAAAAACTTGGCAGGCTGGAAATTGCCCCAGGAGGAACCCTTAATGAATGAGGGGTAGGAGTAGGTCGATAAATGCTCTGCAGTAGAAGAATTCTGAGATATTTTCCACTGTCTCAGAAATTTCCCAGAAGAACTGAGTCCCAATTCCTCATAGCAGCAGTCCACTCAATACCACAATTTTCTTCCTTTCCTACCCTAGCCAGTTTTGCTCAGTGGTTAGAGCATCAGCCTGTGGACTGAAAGGTTCCACGTTCAACTCTGATTAAGGGCACATGCCCAGGTAGCAGGATCGATCCCCAGTGGGGGGTGTACAGGAGACAGCTGATTGATGATTCTCTCTCATCATTGATGTTTCTATCTCTCTCTCCCTCTTCCTTCCTCTCTGAAATCAATCTATACTAAAAAAGGGGTAATATACAAATTGGTCAGGAGGCCCTCTCGGTAACGACTGGACAGCAGGCTGCATGGAGCAACCAGGCCAGCAGAGTGGTTAGTGAGGGACGACCAAACGACTGAATAGCAGGCTGCGTGTGGCGACCAGGTTGGCAGGGGGGTTAGTGAGGGATGACCAAATGACTGAACAAGCAGGCTGTGTGGGATGACCAGGCTGGCAGGGGGAGTAGTTGGGGGTGGCCAGGCCGGCAGGGAGGCCATGAGGGGCAACCAGGCTGGCAGAGGGGGGTCAGTGAGGGGCAACCAGGCCAGCGGGGGGGGGGGGGGAGTTGGGGGTGACCAGGCCAGCAGGGGGGCAGTTGGGGGTGACCAGGTTGGCTGGGGGGGCAGTTGGGGGCAACCAAGCTGGCTGGGGGGGGGGGGGGCAGTTGGGATCAACCAGGCCAGCAGGGTGTCAGTTAGGGGCGATCAGGCCCACAGGCAGAGGAAGGTGTGGTTATCAGGCTGGCAGGGGGGCAGTTAGGGGCAATCAGGCTGGCAGGCAGGTGAGCAGTTAGGAGCCAGCAGTCCCAGATTGTGAGAGGGATGTCCTGGATTGGAGAGGGTGAAGGCTGGGCTGAGGGGACCACCCTCCTCCCCCTTGCCCCCTTATGCACGAATTTTGTGCACCGGGCCTCTAGTAAAAATATATTTTTTAAAAAATGTTCTTCCTTTTCTTATATCACTTCTCCACCATCTCACAGTGTTTTCTGGGATCATACCCCAAGGAAACTCTTTGCACTCAAACCCTTCTCCTGGGTTTAGATTTTGGGAGAAGCCACCTATATTCGTCTTCTTGGGCTGCCATAACAAAATACCACAAACTAGGCAGCTTAAACAACAGAAATATATTTCTTACCATTCTGGAAGCTAAATGTCCAAAGTCATGGTGCTATGAACATTGGTTCTGATGAAGCCTCTCTTCTTAGCTTGTAGACAGCCACCTTCTTGATATTTTCTCACATGGTCTCTTATCTGTGCACACCCAGAGAGAGAGATCTCTAATACTCTTTCTTTTGTTGTAAGGACCCAGTTCTATTGGAATAAAGCTCCATCCTTATGACCTCATTTAACCTTATTACATCTTCACAAGCTCTGTCCTCAAATAAAGCCACACTGGAGATTTAGCATGTGAATTGGGGTAGGGGGAGAACACAATACAGTCCACAACAACATCCAAAAACAAACAAATAAAAAAAAATCCTAAGATAGGACTTTCCAAGGACTCTTCATCATAAGTGTGGAGCTGCTTAACATGAGTCAATAGAAGGTCAGGTGAGTAGTCCCACTGGGTAGCCTCAGGCTTAACAAAGTTTCAATAGGTGTAACCATTAGGAACTACAGGTGAAGGTTCAGGATGGTGGGGCATTATAGCTTGAAGGTCTCCAGAACTTCCTACCATCTTAGTGAGATGAGTTGTATTCAGGTAGTGGGAATGGTGGGATATTTAAGGTTTCAGTATACCCTCACAGAAGAGAAGAGGTGTCAGTTTCTCAAAAGAAATCTCATGGACTTGAAAGTCAAGCTATAGAAACCTTATGTTTGAATCCCAGCCCCAGAGACCCAATGCATGAAGGATATAGTTCAGAAATTATTTTCCATATTTTCTTTCCTAAGTGATGGGACCATAGTTTCCTCTTTTGTATAACAATAATAATACTTAATTTCAGGGTTTAGAAGAATAAATGAGGTCATAGATTTAAAGTGCTTAGCCCAGTGCCAGATCAAAGTTGGCATTCAACAAGCATGACTCCTCTTTCCCCTTCCACAGGAAACTGGGTCTTATACTGGTCTTTGGCTTAGCCTGAATGTGACATTCACAGGCATTTTATTATTGTCACTAGCAGTTTTTAGAACTATCTCTAGGTTTGTGTGTTTCACATCAAATTTTGTCTGATTAAGTTTTCTGATCTCTACCAACATGAAATTTTGAGTGCAAAGCTATCTTTAACTGATTTATTTAAAAATAAAGTCTACTTTAAGTATGTATCACTATGATTTATCCATCTAGGTCCTAGATTAAAACAAGAAATATTACAAGTGCCTACTTCTAGAGCTTGGAGGTCGGGGGTAGGCCAGATAATACATTTTTCACCAAAGGAGAATCCTATTTCACAGGAAAGATGAGGCTCAGCAAGAAGAAGACTCCTATTTTAGATGAGATAGAAATGTTTCCATTGCTTCTCCTCTTTCTTGGTCAGTATGGATTTGTGTTTCTATAAGTCAAACTCATTTCCTAGTTGTTTGATCTGTTAGCACCTGAAGAATATCTATTTTTTTCTTTTCTATTTCAAATTTTCGTTCTAAAATTATTTATCTCATCTCCTCTCAATACATCCATGTATTTCTCATACCATTTCTCTCCTTGCCCCAGGCATACCTTTGTCTTTTTTTTTTTTTCCTATTAGCTTGCTATATCAAAGCCACTACAGAAACAAACTGTTTCTTTGATGCCTTAGTGACAATACAGTAAAAACCTCCATGACAGCCAAGTCCCCGGTTGACACATAGGTCTCAACTGATGTTTTCTATTTAGTTCACACTGTGCTCAGGACCTCAACTGAGAGGGTCAGTAGCCTTCCTAAGAGTGTTTTTTGACAACCTCCTCAAATACTTTTAACTTTACCCTCATAACTTCTCTAAAATTAACAAACAGCAAAACTCATGACCCCGGTGGGAAAATAATGTAGCCATGGTAACAATAAACAAATCCCCTCGTCAGTTGACCAAACAAAATATGCAACCCTGGCTTACTGAGCCCCAGCCTGGGTGCTCCTCCCAGACTCCCTGCAGCCCGCTCTTCCTTCCGGTGTGGGCGTGCAGACTTCCCTGACAACCAACAGGGACCACAACCTCACAACTCACAGCAAACAGGAAGAAGGGGCACCCACTACATGAAATGGGGTCAGAGCCCCAAGACACCGAAAAAGCTCAATGCCTGACTTCTAACGTTTGCCCCAATAACATCCTGTAACTTCGTCAACTAAGCAAATTGGAATTATCCCCATTTCTAATAGATACCATGTGCTGCCCACTCTTACCCAGTGAAAGAATGCTGTTTGTAATATACCTGAAGTTTAGTCACCCAACCTCTGCTAGACTATTTCTAGAAGTCAGCAAACCCAACCTCTGGGAGACTATCTCTAGAAAGCCTTGGAGGACAATGTGGACAGAGTCTGCTCCCTCTCTCACATTTCATTTTTATCTCTTCTGCAAGCTAAACCGTCCTGGGTCCTTCCCTTATTCCCAGTTGGACATATTCAGTGGGTCGTTCACTCTCTTAGCTGTTCTATTCTTATTACACTTGGGTTTCAAAGCTAGTTTCAAAACCAAGTGTACTTACAACTCCAGCTAATATTATTGATAATATTATTGATACCATATTACAGATACATTATTATTTGTCACTGGTCTCCATCATAGTAGGCAAATTTCAAAGGCTTTAAGAAAGATTATTTTGTGTCCCTGATTATACACTGGAACATGTATTGGCCACTGTTTAACTTCCACTTTCTGACTTTTCTCAAGTAGTTGAGAAGGGAATGATAAAAATAATTCACATCTAGTTTCTTACAAAATCAAAATATATCTTATAAATGTCAAATTACTTCCCAGGCATTTTTTAAAATTTAATGTGACACCATTCGTGGAAAGAATTATTAGCAAGAACTAAACAGCAATGAAATTTAACTCAACAGGACTGTAGGGAAATGCATATGAAAATGTGTGGAAAATCTATGTGACACAATGAGCCAGACATTAAAGAGGATCATAATGAGTGGAGCTAAGCATGGAAGCCAAACTTAAAATTTATTATGTGTCCATGAGCTAAAATGCAGCTATGTAAGTAGATACTAAAGAAAGCAGAAAAACCGGGCCAGTGCCCTGCTTTCTATATAAGTAGACAAATACTACAAGGTCATTATTCTTTAGAATCACTGCATACCAGGCTGAGAATGGGGAAAGAGAAATGGAAGGCAAGGAGAGAAAGAAGAAGAAAAAGGAAGGATTAAATCAGGAACAGAAGAAACCAAGCATACTTTTCTTATACAAATGCTATTTCTGCCAAAAGAATAGAAAATAACAGTAGAGTGTTTTATTTGTAATAATCCAGCTATAAACAACTTCATTTGTGTAGCCACTGTAATGATCTATTATCCAATATGAATTAACAAAACAAAAAAAAAGAAAGAAAGAACAACAGAATATAAATATCCTGAAATAAGAAAACTCTAGGAGACATAAGCACACACTCGAAGCTTTCACTGGACCTGGAGAAATAAAAAGAAAGAAGAATTGCTCTTTCCTGACTTTAGAGTATGCCTGCTGTGGTATGTGGAGGGAGAACTATCCGTAGGTTTGTGCTTTTTGTTTTGTTTTGTTTTGCTTTGTTTTCCAGATGATAGCATCTGCTGAGAGACTTTTAAAAATGGAAAGAAAAGCTGGTGTAGCAGAGATAGCATGAAGAGCTGTCTTTCCTGAATCACAAACAGCAGCCGATAAAAAAGGAGAAAGTGACTAAAAGGTCATCACACACTCCTGGCCCTCTGCGTTTGGGTTTTCCTTTTCCCTCTGGCCAGGACACGGCAACCCATTTCCATGTTATTTTCTTTGTTGCATCAAGAAAAACAGGCAAGCCAAAAGTGATTATTTTCCAGAAGTTCTGTGTGTTTAGTGCCATGGGAACTGGAGGCCATTATCTAGTACATTTGGGATGATTCTTCAGGGTAACCACATTTCTACGATGCTTATGAATTATTTTCTGATTTGATGTTCCTGATAATTTTACTCTTCCAGGTGAATTTCAATTACATCTTTCTACCTTCCCTGTTCACTATCTGAGGCTGTCCTGCCTTGATTGACATGAGAATACTCTGAGCAGGGAAATTTTAAAACAGAAGCAGGTTTTTTTCTCAAAATCTTATCCGTTATATTTTGAAAGCGATAAAAGACTTGGCAATGTTTTCTTATTTTCTGGGCAAGTAAAAGGAAGGTCTTCAACCCATCAGATAAAATGTATTCAATTTACATCTACTATGTGCTCAGAACTATAAGCAGGTACATGACATTTTTAAAGTACAAGACATGGTCCTTGCTCCTACACAGTTTAAAATGTAACTGGAACGATTTAGAGAGCAATGGAAAGGCAGGCAGAAGGAAGGGAGGCCTCAGGAGGAACAGAAATGCCAGCAAGACCTTGAACTATTAGGATTCTTGAAGAAGTAGGGAGGGGACTCCAGCCAGGGAGCTGGGCGCGCAGTCGGGGACAGAGGATTTTCAGGAACACCGAGGAAACCCAGGAAGAAGTAAGCAGAGGATGGCAATTAACATGTTTAAAAGAGCATCCGTTTATTTTCATTCTGGGAAGGGGTCTTTTTTTCTGCTCACTAGAGCAACAAATGCTTTGAATAAATGTTTCTCTCTCTCTCTTTTTTTTTCCCCTCATTTATCTCAAGATCTGTTTCCTTTAATGCACAATTTCCTTTTTTTTTTTTTTCCTTCTTCTTTTCTTAGTAAACTACATTGCAGGACCTGAAGTAGTGCTTCCTCATAACCAAAGTAGGACCTCTTTCACCGCAGAAGACATGTGTCAGCAGCACGTGGCCCTCACCACCTGCCCACCCTCACTGCCCAGCCAACTAATTGTTGGAGGGCCGGGGACTAAGATAGCATAGTAGCTAGATGGACTGGGTTTGGTTTTTTGGTTTGTTTGTTTGTTTTAGGGGGTTGATAGGGATTTGCTTGTTAATATTTTATATACAGATAACGTTCTAGTTTATTGTTTAACTTCAACTCCAGTGGAAATGGGAATAGTGCCGAAACAAAAACTCATACCTGGAGAGGACAATAGTTCAGTAAGGTTCGGTAACATCCACGAAAGAATTCCCTTCTTTCTTAAGGCAGAATATCTCTAAGGAGGCACAGTCTTCTTCTGTGTTCAAATAACATCCTGCAACTTATTGTAAAACCGTTGGTTCGGCTGTTTAAGCTTTGAAATCCCCCTTCAGTTGTCCTCCTTCAGTTGAGCCGATGTTCAAGTAAAGCTGTGAAACAAACTGCAGACAAATAAAAGGTGCGGATGAAAGAGGGCCACATACTCAACCCAGCAAGCTCAGGGGTGGTCTGTGTGGCAGGCCCTACAAACTCAGAAACCGTAAGCTACCACACAGAATGGTCTGAATGTAAAATTCCTAACCAAAAGCAGGTCCTAAGCCTGTAGCTCCCTTGACAAAGGTCAGTCTGTACCTTAAGGGAGCCTGTCTATTGTCTTTTTGCACCTAAAGTAACATGCTTTTGAAATGTATAGTAATTTTCTTCTCCAGACCCCCCAGGGCACACCCTCCACACCAGAGTAAGAATCCACATAACCCATCATTGTTATCTTGTTCCCCAAATACCACCCCTCTGTGCTGTAAATGTTAGTTATTAACTATCCTGCACCCACCAATGTAAAAGAAGTACATGTGTCTTTATTTTGCTTTCTATCCAATCCCAGGGATTTCCTGCTTTGTTTTTTCCCACCTCCCTAACCTATCACCAGTGGATTTCATGTAACTGACAAGTCTCCTTTCATTTTAATGTATAAAATAAGTTGCAAAACTGCCATTCTCCAGAACATTTTTCTCAATCCATTGAGATTTTGCTTCCCAGCAATTGTGGTCAGTTTGGCTCAAATAAACTCATAAAAATTCTCTGAGGTTTAGACATTTCTTACATGGACAAAGGGAAGATTAATAATAATAGACACCATTTGCTGTTATCTTTCATGTCAGATCTCTGCCAAGTACTTTACCTGCATTATCTAGTCCTTCCTACCATCCTGTGAGGTTACGTGTTATAATCCCCACTTTACAAATGAGGAAACTGACAGAGAGGTTGGGTAATTTAGCCTGGTGGAGCTAGGATTTAAGACCTGCCCTTAACCACCATGCAACTCTCAATGAGGAAGGTGGAGAAAATGAAAGGGAGGGTGGGCTATAGGAGGGTGTGAAATTAGCATGTAAGGAGGAACTGAAAAGATGGGACTGGTGTCAAAACAACTGGTCTATCATTCTGAGCCAAGTGGGTTAAAGAACTAGGATTAAAGAATTTAGAACTAAGGAGAGATGTAGAATGGATGGGCAGTGTCTAGAAAGTCAAATGCTTGGTCTCGGCTATAAATATTCTGAGTCCCTAAATTCTCTACTTTTATCATAAATTATCTGTTTGGGCTCTGCTAGGCATGACTATAAACAAGCTGGGAAGTGACCTTGGTGTTGACCAAGGAGAATCAGTCTCTATTTTTACACCTGGGTGGTGACAACCTTGTATGAGGAAGTGATAGCAATAGCAGAACCAAAAACTAGAGCAATTAAGTTCTCTCAACAATACTGTGCTTGTCTTCAAAGGACTTAAACTAAATACCTGGAAGATGTTGTCATTGTTCAGACCACCAGTATTTAGAAGAGATTATTTATAGGCTAGAATAGAGATTGTGTTGGAACAGCATATGGATTTAAGCAGCGGTCCTGAAAGAATTTAGGATCTTTCCTAAGGCCCTAAGAAAAAGTGTCCTTCACTGTTAACAGGATATTCAGGGACACGCATAAAAGTTCTAGCCACATGTCCATTGGAAAGGACTTGAACTGTAACTGTGTCTTCGAGATAATCTGAGAGGAAACCAGATGTCAGAGAGGGACACCAAGTCTCTCAGAGAAGAGTCTTGTAAATAGAAGAGAATACGGCAGGGTGGTGAGAAGTAGTCCGAATATCCTAAAGGAGAGCTCTCGCTGACAGGTACAGTGGGAGGCATGCACTGACACCCACCCTTTAAAATCAGTCTCAGTGGTGCCTAAGCCCTTACACCTAAGCAAAAGGAATTTACTAAAGAATACTTGGGCCCTGGCCAGTGTGCCTCAGTTGGTTGGGTATCGTCCTGTGCCCTGAAAAAGTTCCAATTTGATTCCCGATGATCCCCTGTAGGGGGCGTATAGGAGACAGCTGATCAATGTTTCACTCTCACATTAATGTTTCTCTCCCTTCCCCTTCTTATCTCTCTAAAAAAAAATCAATAAAAAATATTTTATTTTTTTATTTATTAAATTTTTGGGGGTGACATTAGCAACATGAACATATAAGTTTCAGGTGTGGGTTTCTATGTTATAAGATCTGTATATTGCACCATATGCCCACCACCCAAAGTCAAATCTTCTCCTGTCACCTCATATTAGGACACCTTCTCCCCCACCCCCTTCCCCCTGACAATCACGAGTTTCAGTTTTATATCCCACCTATGAGTGAAATCATATGGTTCTTAGCTTTTTCTGTCTGACTTATTTCACTTAGCATACTATTCTCAAGGCCATCCATGTTGTTGCAAATGGTGCTATTTCATCCTTTTTATGGCTGAGTAGTATTCCATTGTGTATATGTACCAGATCTTCTTTATCCAGTACTCTACTGCAGTACACTTTTATTGTAAACAATCTTAAAAAAAAGGCTTGGGCATCTCTGTCTTTTCAGATACAAGACTCAGAATTTTAGCACAATCTATAATCCTAAATAGCCGCTCTCATTACTAATGCTGTTCAAGTCCCAGGGAAGCTCTTCACGTCTTTTACCCTGTCTTTGAAAGAAATGACAACTGTACCTAAATACCATGAAGGTTTGTGGGCTATGACAATGCCCACCTCAGAGACTGACAGAGTACAGGGAGAATTCCAGCAGCTAAAAGTGGTTAGGTAAGAGAGGACGAATTAACTCATGCGCCAAAATCTCCAATGCTATGAATATAATGGATTCTTGCATGAAGTATCATTTCCCGTGATTACTGAGCATCCATTGTCTTTCTTTTCAATCCTCACCTGAAGATATGTTTTTTTATTGATTTATTATTTTTTTTTAGAAAAAGAGAGAAACATCAATGTGAGAAACATCTATTGGTTGCCTCCCATATGTGTCCTGACCAGGGATTGAACCTGAAATCTAGGTATGTGTCCTGACCAGAATCGATACCACAACCTTTTAGTGTACACAGTGATGCTCCAACCAGCTGAACCAACTGGCCATGGCTCATTGTCTTTCCTTTCTTCATGTTCCAAATTGGGGTTCTGGAGGTGCTCACAAATTAGTTCACCATTCACAACAGGTGCATGGGAAAGATGAAGAACTTTCTTCAATATTTAATAATTCATGTTACCCTTAAATTATACATATGTGAGGTTATACTTTTAATCTAATCTAATAATAGACAAATATGCAAATTGACAGCACCTTCGCTACACCAAGCCATGCCCACCAGCCAATCAGGACGAGTATGCAAATTACCCCAACAAAGATGGCGGCTAATTTGCATATCAAAACAGCGTAGAAAGAAGTCAAGAGCTGCTGAAGGGAGCAAAGCTGCGGAGAAGCAAGCAAGCCAGGGGGAGGAGAAGGGAGGAGCGGAGGCGGGGCCGGGGGAGAAGGGAGGAGTGGAGGCGGGGCCAAGGAAGAAGGAAGGAGAGTGGGCTGGTGGAGAAGGGAGAAAAGCAGGGAGGGTGGCGGAGAAGGCGGGCGGGGGACAGGGGAGGAGAGCAGGCGGGGTCGGGTAGAGTGCAGCAGGAAACCCTATTGCAGGATTTTTCCTGCAACGGGAACGCTAGTTATATATAAAGATCTAAACCTAATAAGATGAAGCAAAATATCATTTCTTTATATTGGCTACTAGATGGATACTGAACACTAGAAGTAGCAATAGTATTTTTTTATAAATATAGTTTAATGGCTTATTTAGAAAATGTAAATGGCAGTTCAGTTATCAACACTAATTGAAATTTATAATATTCATTAATTCCAATTTGAATTTTATTTCTTAATTTCAATAGATCTTTTTTTAATATTGCAGAACAAATGAAAATATTTTATTTTTCAATGTTTATGTTTATTTTAATTTATATTTTTAAATGTATTCAAATTTTGTATACTGTAAATAAAATTACATTTTATTTTTTCATACTTGAGATCATTGTAGTTGAAAACAAGTTAAAATAATGATAGCAAATATAAATAGTCAAAAGGATAAGTACAGCATAGGGAATATAGTCAATATTATTGTAATAACTATGTATGGTGTTAGGCGGGTACCAGACTTAGCGGGGTGATCACTTTGTATCTAATCACTATGTTGTACACCTGAAACTAATATAATATTGTGTTTGTATTAGTTTCAACTGTAACTAATTAGTCAATTGTACTTTAAAAAAATATTTTTTTTAAATTTTTTAAAGAGAAAATGCAAAATAGAGGTCAAAAAATTAAAAAGGCTCATTTTTTTTTAAATAGAAATTTTGTTGTAATGAAGGGATATTTGTCAAGATAGGAAGATATATTTTACATAAGGGTATATGCTCTTAAGCATTTAGACTTTTATACATGAGCTTCCATTTTCACTCTTCCCCTGGGCCTCAAAAATGTTGGAAGCAGGACCACCAATGCACCCTAAAAAGGACAGAAATATGTAGGAATAAACTTCGAGTGTGCAAAGCTGTATCTCTAAGACCCTAAGCCACTCTGCTGTGTGAATTTTGCCACTTCAGTGCTGGAGAGCTTGGTAATGTAACTGAAACAGCTGTATCTCTTGAAGTCTGTTTATGAGACACTTCCCAGCCCCACATGCCCAAGAGAAAGTTGGGTTCTAGAAAGAGAGAGCATTTTCCTATTGACCAAAGAGTTAGAATAACTGCAGCTCGCGAGCCACATGCAGCTCTTTGGCCCCTTGAGTGTGGCTCTTCCACAAAATACCACAGCCTGGGCGAGTCTATTTTTGAAGAAGTGGCGTTAGAAGTTTAAGTTTAAAAAAATTGGCTCTCAAAAGAAATTTCAATCGTTGTGCTGTTGATATTTGGCTCTGTTGACTAATGAGTTTGCCGACCACTGGGTTAGATGAACACTGTGGGTCAGAGGGCAGAATTCCAGGCCATGGCAACTCAAAAGACAAACAGTCCAGGTCTTTAGAGGTCAAGTGTGAGTCATGCATGCCAAGCAGAGAAACAGCAGCCACTCGGCAGGACAGAGGCCCTGACACCAGCTTCCGTGAGGGCACCAGCAGCAGCCAGAGCACAGGGAGACAGGTCCTCCAGGCAGTGTCTGCATGATAAGGGCCCCTCTCCACCGCTATCTTCTGAAGGATCCCCTGAGTAACACAGTAACCAAGACAAATCAGGGCCCCCCTCTCACAAAAAGTGGCTGTTGCTCCATGGGATGATGGGACGACTACAGTGAAAGACACCCTACCCCAGTGATTTGCATGAGCTTGTGGAATCTAAGAAATAGTCAGGTTCTCTCAATACAAATGAAAATATTGTGTATGAATGTGATTTATAAGTAATAATATCCCAAAGCCAGTCTTTGAGCACTATAAAACTTAGAAATAAAGACATTATTAAGCAAGGCTATTTTTCCCTGAATTTTCCCTGACTATAAGAAAACACTATATTGAGATATATATTTTAAAATCTGGGATTTTCAAGTTTTTTGTCTCAAACTTAAACTTTCGAGATACTTTAAGAAACCAAAGAGTCTCGGGAGATAATTTGGTGAGCTTTTGTTTGGTTTGTTTAAGACATAATAGATAGGTTTCACTCTTCTAGGCCATAAATGTCAGAGGCGCCACTTAACCAAAAGGAATAAACACTTGAGATAAACACTCTCTGCTTTAGTCAAACAGAGCAAAGAAAAAGTGTTAGGAAAGGATTCTTTCTCAAAGAACCATAAAATTTATTACGATTAGCTTTTTCTCTGGAGAAATGATTCCATTTCTTTGCAATAGTCAACATCCCCTTGAAAACGAATGGGAGTTTCTCTCTTTGCAGGAGATAGTTGAATCCAAGAAACAATTTTACTTGGGAACTTGTCTGCCCAGACATGGGTGAACATGTGAGAACTTCCTAGAAGAATATGTTCTGTAAGCCTCTGATCAAGAAGAACCTCTAACACCCTCAGACACACACAGGTATTTCCAATGATTGAAATTCCATGCAGGAGGCAGCTTTCCCCGAAGGGTCCATTCTAGACAGTTAAGGGAAACAGAGACATAATGGAGTTGTCTCATGGTTAATATTGCTCCTCTGCTACTAGGGAGATTCTTCTCAGACCATTTAAATAGGCATAGTATTTATCACACACGTTTGTTATCCTGGAACTATTTTTAAAGGATTCTTTCAGCTTTCCTTTTTAAACAAATCATTCCTCTCCATGTAGTTGGAGAAGCAGCCCACCACATCCAAACACCAGTTTCACATGGTCTGGGGAATTTTCCCACTCATCTCCCCATTTTGTTGGCTCTTATGTTAGCTGGGTCTCCCATTACACTGCTTTAAGAGCAGAAAGGTTACTTAAAATCACTAAAAGACAGCATTTAATGAGCAGTTACTACATGTTTGAAATTGAACTATGCGCTTCCTATGAATTACCTCATTAAAACCTTTCATAATGCTATGAGTTAGAAACTATTATTATGCTGATTTTACAGATGAGGGTGCTGAGGCTTAGGGAGATTAAACCACTCCAAAAATCTGACACCAGAATCTGTATGCACTCCGAAATCATTAATTGCATTAATTCTAAGAGGCATTTTTTTTCACATTTAACATCTCTGAAATTGTTAGTGTATCTAATGACGAAAAGTTTATTACAGTTAAAACTGGCAGTGGTTTTCTACCTAATGGTACATAAAATAACACCGTGTCTCACAACCTATGGCACCTTCCTTTTTATGACCCTGTGCAGCCTCCTGTCTGAGTCATATTTAATTCCCTCATGTGACCTGACCACATCCCAGTACAGACTCGACAGGCAATAATTCCTTTTCCCCACTCATTTGTTCTTTCCCTGCCCCAGCTTTATTGAGATATAATTAACATATAGCATTGTATTAACTTAAGGTATACAGCATAATGATTTCATATGTGTTTATATTGAGAAATGATCATCAGAATAAACTTAATGAACAACTATCACTTCACATAGTTACCATTTTTTTCTCGTGCTAAAAACTGTTAAGATTTACTCTCGTAGTAACTTTCAGATATACAATGGAGTACTGTTAACTATAGTCACCATGCTGAGCATTCCATGCTCTACAGGACTTTTATCTTAAACTGGAAGTTTGAACCTTAGGACCACCTTCACCCACTTTACCCACCTCCTACACCTCACCTCTGGCAACTGCCAATCTGTTCTCTGTTTCCATGAGTTCAGTTTTTTAAAGATTCCTCATATAGATGAGATGATTTAGTATTTAACTTTCTGACTTATTGGACTTAGCATAATGCCCTCAATGTCCATGCGTGTTGTTGCTAATGGTCAAGTTTTCTTCTTTTTTATGGCAGAATAATATTCCAGTGTGTGTGTGGAGGCGGGGGGTCAGGCACAGGCTCATGTTCTATACACTGAGTGGCCAGATTGTTATGATCTCTGAATGCATAATAATATGGCCACTCAGTGTGTGTGTGTGTGTGTGTGTGTGTGTGTGTGTGTGTGTGTGTAGATAGATAGATAGATAGATAGATAGATAGATAGATAGATAGACAGATAGATAAATTAGAGGCCCGGTGCATGAATTCATGCATGGGTGGGGTCCAGCCAGCCTGGCCAGGGGGAGGGGACATGGGTGGTTGGCTGGCCTGCCTGCTGGTTGAACTCCTGGTTGAGGGGACAATTTGCATATTAGCCTTTTATTATATAGGATATTATATAAGATATATACTGAGTGGCCAGATTATTATGCATTCAGAGATCATAATAATCTGGCCACTCATTGTAAGTTTCTTATCAAGAGGAACATATATATTTACATGTTTATTACCCATTCATCTGTCAATGGACATCTAGATGTTCCCATTGGTTAGAAGCCTACTTACAATAGGTTGGCTATTGTAAATAATGCTGCAATGAACATGGGATGCAGGAATCTTTTGGAGATAGTGACTTCCTTTCCTTTAGATACATACCCAGAGGTGAAATTGCTGGGTCACATAGTAGTTCTATTTTAATTTTTTTGAGGAAACGTCATACTGTTTTCCATAGTGGCTTCATCCATTTATATTCCCACCAACAGTGCAAAGGATTCCTTTTCCTCCATATTCAATTATTCTTACACTTAAAAATGTGTAAATTTAAATATTACCAAGTGACATGTGGTGTAAGGGAGGAAGGGACTGCTAGCTGTCTAAAATATCTCCTCTCCCCTGCTTCCTTAGTGACTAAGCACTGGTGTTTAGCTGGGCCCCTGGCCATGGGGAAGAAAGAGTGTATTTTCCAGCTTCCTTGCAACTCCATGTGTTCAGGTGATTAAGTCCTGGCGAATGGGGATAAGCAGGGGTGCTGTGTCTCTTGAGAAATGTCCTCTGAAGGAGGGAGCATATCTTTCTTTACCTTCCTTCATTCCACTGCCTAAAACTAGAAGCAGTGACAGCTCTCTGGGACCATGTGGATAAAGGAATTTTGGAGCAGAGAGCAGGGAGTGATTCAGACCCCTAATGACTTGAGGATACAGGGTACCAGCCATGGAATTCTTCCCTTTTAACTTCTTTTAAAAATATGTGTTTTTATTGATTTTAGAGAGTAAGGGAGAGGGAAAGGGAGAGAGAGAGAAATATCCATGTGAGAAAGAGACAGTTATCAGCTACCTCCTGCATGCCCCCTACTGGGGATCAAGCCCACTACTCTCTCTTCCCTCACTCTCCACCACCCACATGTGCCCTGATCAAGAATGTAGCTGAGCCCTAGCTGGTTTGGCTCAATGGATAGAGCATCAGCCTGTGGACTGAAGGGTCCCAGGTTCGATTCCGGCCAAGGGCACATGCCTGGGTTGCGGGCTCGGTCCCCAGTAGGGGGCGTGCAGGAGGCAGCCAATCAGTGATTCTCTCTCATCATTGATGTTTCTATCTCTCTCTCCCTCTTCTTTCCCCTCTAAAATCAATAAAATATATTTTTTTAAAAAAAGGGAAAAAAAGAATGTAGCTAGAACCTCTCAGTGCAGGGGATGACACTCAAACAACTGAGCCACACCAGCCAGGGCCCTTTTAACTTTTTACATGAGAGAAAATACCATGTGCATTTAAACTTTTAATGTAGGTGTTCTGTCATATACAGATAGACGTAATCCTTCCTGATACAGAATGCGGTACCTAAAGAGTGGGTGTTTCTGAGCCTTCCCAGGAAATTTGCAATTGGCTCCGGGTAACCTAGGAGAATGTGGCTTCCGGATCCCCTTCTGGATCCTGGGGCCAATGTTAACTGTGTGAACCAATCTGAGTCCCAGCCTGAGGCTGAATTCATGGCCACAACAGGGCTCCTCTATGGCTGCCCTTTCAGGGTGACAGCAGGTCTCTGTTTCCACTGACCAAGTTGCCCTGTGATTTGGGTGCAAAAACTGGGGATATCCTTAGTAGCTGATTACACTACCTTGTTATCTGGCACAAGAGTCAGTAGTGTATAGTCATGTTTATAATTCAGATCCCAGAACATCTAGTATACACGATACAGCTCAGACAAGAAAGACAAAATAACTGGGAAACGTGTTGTATGATAGATCAAATGGACTTGTCACATTTGCATCTGCTCTTCTCACGAAGCAACAGAGACCACATCATGCACAGGCCTTTTCATCCCCAGTTACTCAGCGCCCCCATGCATCTCCCAAGTGGGCAAAGATCCCACACCAATCAACACTGGCAGCTCCTTAGCACCATCCTTTCAAAAAGACTTGAGCAGATGGATTCATCTATTCCAGCATCTTTTCTGGACCCACAAGAACTTCCCAGATGCCCCACCATCCTTCTGTTATATGCCACTGATGAGAGCTTTGATACAATCCACCTAACTTTGCTCTCGTGAAGAAAGCTAGACTAAAAATTCAAGTGTAAATATAATGAAAATGACCTGGAATGCCCCTCATTTACATATTATAAACGCACAAGATTCTAACTAATCTTTAAAATTATACTGCAATATCTATTTAAAGGTAGCGATTGCAGTCAACTGAGTTGAAGCCAGGACATAAATTTCCCATGATGCCACAAAGTACACCTGCCGTGTCTGTGGGAAGTTCACTTTCCAGCTCTGGGTTTATGAGATGTCATAAGTATGCAATGCACACATGCCCCAGCACCTCCAAATTACCTGGCTAACTTCGCATTTATGGAGGTTGTTGTCAGGTAAACGTAAAGACCAGCAAACAAGTTGACTAAATAAAAAACTGTAAAAGGCAAGGAGAAAACAGCTCCTGAGGGGAATATAAATGAAAAGGATTCAATCCCATTTAGATAAACTTCCATCACCTGCTGGGCCCCTACAGGCCCAGTGGGCAAACCTCAGTGCCTATGGCAGATAAAATGTGCCAGACCCGGCCTTTATTTGACCTCTGTGCCTTATTTCACCTCCTGCCTCATTGTTTGGAGCTCTCCCCAAATTCTTCCTGGCTTAGTTGTTCAGACTTGCAGTCTTCACCTCTGTCCTTACTGGCCCTTCTTTGCCCTAATTTCATTAGTTAACTTATTACAACTCACATTTTCTATGTTCAACAATAGCCCCCCATCCCTTTCTGTCCCTCAAAAAGTAAATTATGCCTTTAGGTCTTGAAATCTGCTATGTTTCCTGCTACATCTTACCTACTACCTACCAAATAGACTCTCCACCTTTGTCACAACAGCCACTGAGCCTTCAGAGACAGAGCAAAGGTGCAGAGAAGTTGCCATACACTCAGAGTAAGCTAACAAATGCCAGTCTGCAAACGTAAACCAGCCATCCGCCACCCATGAGACTTGGAAGCCAAAGGGGAATGAGCCACCATATCCACTGACATTGAAGTCTAACTCACAAGATGGTATGAGTAAATTAGGAACTTGAGGTCACCTTGAAGGGCAGCTACACTTGGAATCCCCATGGCTGCCCTCAGCTCCAGGTGGGATTTCCTACAACATTCCCAACAACACATGCTGACGCCTCAACTGAGCATTCAGTAGGGTTCTGCATGAGTCAGAGCTCTCCAGAGAAATAGGACCAATAGGACATCTATAATAATAAGAGTAATATGCTAATTAGACTGGACGTCCTTCCAGACGTCATTCTGGATGACCTTCCGGACGAAGCCAGGGCTGCAAGGGAAGCTGGGGTCCCGGGTGACTGCCAGCGGCCAGAGGGAAGCCTGGGTTCCAGGTGCCAGAGGGAAGCCGGTGCCGGCAGCCAGGGGAAAGAAGGCCTACTCTTGCATGAATTTCGTGCATCGGGCCTCTAGTACATACCTAGAAAAAGATGTAAGTAATTGGCTCAAGTGATTGTAGGAGATGCAAGGCTAAAGTCCAAAGGTCAGACTGGCAGGCCAGCAATTCCAGCGGAACTTGATGTTGCAGTGGGGAGTCCATAGGCAAGCTAGAAACAGAATTCCTTCCTCTTCTGGGGACCTTGGTCTCTTCTCTGAAGACCTTCAACTGATTGTATGAGGCCCACCCACCTTATAGAGGATAGTCTGCTTTACTCAAAGTGTAATGATTTAGATGTTAATCACATCTGGAAAAAAAATACTTTCACAGTATTATTTAGACTTGTGGAAGGCAGTTAGACAGACATGAGCAGAGCAAGGACAATGGCCAGGTACAGAAGGTCACCAGGGTGGAAAGCCCCAGGTGCCAAGCAATGGACAATCAGTTATAGGGTGAGACCTCACCCCCCAGTCCTTCCCTAGCCTACCCCTAGTCATGTGGTTTGGATCCCTTGGCCTTTCCTCCCTAGAGATAATGTCTAGGCCTCAGTTGTTTTCAGCTCCAGGCCTCAATAAGCAACAAAACCAGGCCAGGCTGACCTCAGGACCAGCTGCATTGAATAATGACCCCCAGCCCTGGTACTGGCCAATCAATCAGTGGAGACCACAAGCCTGAAAGGGCCCACCCGGAAAGCTGCTGAATAACCTATTTATCTTCCCTGGGAGTTCCCCTAAGATCTCTGCCCTTAAAACCCTGAGGATGGAGGACCCCGTGTGCTCTCCCTCCTGGGAGCAGCCCCTGCCTTTCCCTCTCCCCTCCCTGCCTCAGGCTTCCTC
Organism: Cnephaeus nilssonii; assembly: GCF_951640355.1. Taxonomy (NCBI): domain Eukaryota; kingdom Metazoa; phylum Chordata; class Mammalia; order Chiroptera; family Vespertilionidae; genus Cnephaeus; species Cnephaeus nilssonii. The sequence continues at coordinate 58,863,224 of NC_137079.1, read as the reverse complement.
ACTCCCACGCTCCAGGGCCCTTCCTTTGCCTCCATAACTTGTTTCCTAAGCCCATTTCTTCTAGGAATTTCTTCTAGGAATTCCTTCTCCTACCTCTGTGATTTACCAAACAAATGTTCTCTTACCGTTTGGTTCTTGGCTCTGACCTCTTTCCTAGCCAGAACCCAAGTACTGAGGTTGCTGAAGCCAGGTTTGGTCTGACCCCACTGGTCAGACCCCTGGTGCAGTTTCCGCCACCTACAACAGACTTGTGTTTGACCAAACAACTGGGAGCCACGGCCTAGCCACATAAATGTAACCACCACATGTTCCAAGAAGCCTGAACTCCCTGCAGGATACTCCAGGCTCTATCCCCCATCCTCCAGGTCACATAGAGACTGAGTGCTGATCCATGCTCCACAAGTTCAAAGTCAACTCTGATGGTCACCCCAAACATTGCTGAAGGACCCCAAAGCCCCAGAGACATGTTAGCCACCCCAGATCCCAGAGGCAGGTCTCTCCTCTCCAGAGCACAATCCCCTGTCTGGAGATGGAAAGCAGAGTTCTTGTTTTCTGTGCCTTTGCACAGATCATAACAGAACCCCTCACCTCACCGCTGCCCCCAGCTGAAGGGTTGAGCTGAATGATTGAAACAGTCACAAAAGTCACCTCTCAAAGACTTTTAGGCTGTGTCTCTTGAACATCCAAACAAAACATTCTTAGATATTTATGAATTACTCAGAGATTCCTAGATTTGTATCATTTTACTGAAAAATTAAACATTTTTAGTATATCATACCGGCATCAGGAAATACGTGTACTTTCTCTCTAAGCTTACTCTTAATTTCAGAAATAAAGCCTTTCCCTTTTCCTGCTTTTGATAGCAGAAATTATAGCATTGAGAAAACAGAGATATAAGGAGATACATTCCAGGCTCAGGAGCCCCGTGAAATGGGCCCCTAGAGCCACAGGGCAAGTCAGGAAGGAGAAGGCACCAAGAACACAACAAGAGAAAAAGCACACAGAGCACGCACTTCCCTACCGTTGGCATCACTTTTATACACAGAGGGTTCATCAAGAGCTTGGAGGCTGAGGGAGAGGAATTTCATTCAGCAGAGTTAAAAACAAACTAGGAACAACAGCATCACCATAAGGGATTTAATTTTCCAAATACTTATTTATTCTGTAGCAATACAATTGCCAGCAACTGTAGCATCATAAAATGGGTTATGCAGCATCTCGTAGTGCTGTAGAAATTAAATTAGTTCCTCTATTCTAAGTACAACAGATTATTCAAATGGTGATGGACAGCTGCAGCACAGCACCCAAGGAGCCTGGAGTCAAATAAGGAAGTGGCCACCATTTTTGGCTTTATGCTGCTCTGTTCCCTCCCCTAAGAAGGAAGCTGGGTAGAATGAACAACTGATGTTATCTGCCCTGTTATCATTGTTGGTAATTAGCATTTACTGAACATCAAGGATACACTAGGGACTTCGCAGAGGCCAAAGCTGCCCAGGGGACCCTTGGCCTAATTTCAGCCCCAATATGTCAACAAATACCAGCCACCAAAAATCTATAGCAAGAGGGTACAGACTTGCCTCATCAGACTGAACATTGCCTGATTACACAACAGGAAAAAGAAGTGGCCAGAAAAGAACTTGAAAGAGGAAAACAGATTGTTGGAAATGTGTCATTTTCTTTCTTCACCCATTGACCTCTTTTGTAGGACTTTTGCAATGAAGGGATAATTATTTACAGAAATGATTCACAGTATGCTAGAGAGAAGATCCAAAAATTATTAAAGATTTCTTGCTGAATAGAGGAGGTTTTCATTTCTGGGGGTGAAAAAGCTGTAGTTAGTCCCTGGTAAAATCGAAAACTAACAACATCCCTGTTGCCACACCTTGAATTTGGCATACAAAGGAAATTTCCTTATAACAAATAGGAAATCTGCATCCTGCTTTAGGGTGGGGGGGGGGGCGTAATTCCCTGGTGTACTAGCCATGTGACTTTAAATCACTCATTTAACTTTTGTGTCTCAATCTCCTCATTTGTAAAATGGAGATAACAATGAAACCAACCCAAAGGGGTTGTGAGGATTAAGTGAAATAACACAAGTAAAGCTGCCCAGCACTGTACTTGGCACATAGTAGGTGCTCAGTAAATATCAATTATAATGTGAGAGCACTTTGCAAGTAATACACAAATGCAGGTTACCTTGTATGACAAGAATGGTTACAGAATCAGTTTATAATTGCTTCCAAATAACACGTTTCCTCTCTGCAAACAGACCCACATGACAAAAGATGTCCTGTCACTAGGAGTTCCCTGTCTGACTAGAGGAGGCTGAGGTAACAGGGAGGTGCCCTCCAGAGCTGGGGAGGAAGGGGAGGGAAGAGGTGCAGGTTCCAAGCTCCCTCCATTTAACTGAGCTGAAGAGTCTTATCCTTTAGATAGTCATTCTCTTGCAAATACAGCCACCATTTTCATCTTGCATTGCATATTAACCTTTACAAAATCTGACAGAAAGGATCGCTCCGGGCAATATTAGATATTTGGGAGCCTACCAGGGAACTGCACGCATTATGTACTCCCCACTGTCACCTTTCTTGCCCCTTTTCATTCTTGACTCACACCCCCACGTGGAGTTCTATGTCTCCAGACAGAACTAGACACAGTAGCGGCCTCCTGTGAGGCTGAAGTGTAGGCCTATGATTAGACTACATGGATTCAAATGCTGTGTGACTCAGAGAAAGTTGCCTTACCTCTCTATACTTCAATGTCCTCATCTGTTAAATGCAAAAAATAGAAATGCTTACATCAAAGATTTGCTGTGAAGATTAAATATGGCCATGTATCTAAAACATATAGGTGATCAATAATGATTAGCTATTAGAATCACCATCATCATCATCACTATCTTCGTTACAATCCCCATTATTGTTACACACATTCCTCTTTCCCCGAAGAGCATCCACCCATAAATGTGACAGGTCATCATCCTCTCTGTGAAACTGTCAAAGCTTCTCCTATGGCAACCAGTGACACTAAGTGACAGGAGAATTAGAGGACAGACAGATGGGTCACAAAGGCGCTACACCAGAGGCTGGATTAGAAAACTCACATGCGTGAAAGAGTCTAGCACTCATGTTGAGTGAGGCATGAAAGATGATATCCTTGACGTCACTAACATCTAATATTTAGTACAAGAGAACATTCTTTAGGATTGACTCATCTGAGTTTCAGGCCCAACTGCCTCGTTTCACAGGAGAATTAAGTAGGGCCCAGTGGTAAATACTTGTACAGTGAGTTCACATCAGAGATGAGAACCCAAGTCTCCTAATGTCTAGTCCAGAGCTCTCCCACAAGTCCCTGGATGACTGACAAGTCTAATTCCGGGTGAGAAGGCAGAGAAAGGCGGGCTCAGCACGGGGTCTCATTGGGGACTACCCCAGCTGCATCCATCAGTAAGCTGACATTTTCCCCTTCCCCTCCTCATTTCCTTCTTGGTCAGTTCCTCTTCCCCTCCTAAGTCCCAGCCAGTCTTGCAAGAACATGCAGTACTAACGTGGCTTTAGCAATAAAATGCAGGTCCTGAGGTCAAAGCCCTTTTCCTTCCTGTCTCCTCTCTTCCTGTTACACACCCATGGGTTCTCTCTGTCCTGGTCCTTTCCATCTAGGCCCTTTGACCACTAGCCACACGGATGTCCCTCAGAGCTCTTATTTTACTGCTTGTCTTCCTGTCTCCCCTTCACCTTTGCTCTTACCCTCTGCATGAAATGACTGTCTGCCCCCACCCCATTCTTGTCACCTGGCTATTGCTCCCTCCTCTCTCATAAATCTCAGTTCCAGCATCTCTAGCTCATCATCTTATTGAATCACTCCCCCTCACTGCCCAGATGAGATTCAAGTTCACTTCCCAGTTGGAATTCCATTCCTGGTTCCCAAATGTGTATTTCTATCCTTGCACTTAACACACTTTTTACATTTCTGCATCCACAGTACTAGAGCTCTTAGAAGTCAAAGACATCTGCTTTCACATCCCTGGGACATAGTACAGTACCTGGCCCCATATTAGGTGGCCAATACATATTTATTTAATAAACTAGAGGCCCAGTGCACAAAATTCATGCATGGGTGCAGTCCCTAGGCCTGGCTGGTGACAAAGCGCCAGCATCTGGCGTGGAAGGGCAAGTCCCAGTTGACCTCTGGGCCCTGGGCAGCACCTGGGCCCCCGGGCCCTTACGCATCCCCCTCCATTGAGTCATCAGGCCCCCACCCGGTTCCCTCAGCACCTTGGAGCCAGGCGGCAGCCCCGCCCCCCGCTGCCGCTGCTGGTCACTATCTCCGGGGCTATCTGCAGGGCGATTGGGCCCACTCGCACCCGCCTTGGCCTGGCACTGCCCGCTCATCTACTCCATCATCCCGCCACAGTCCCGCTCTCGTCAGGGCCCATCGGGGTTGGCAGCACCTCCACTGCTGCCCACTGCCAGCACTGCATCACCAACACCTGCCATGGAGATAACAATGAAACCAGCCCCCTGGTGGTCTGCGCACATCATAGCGAGCAGGTGAACTCCCAGTCGAACTCCCAGTTGAGGGGACAATTTGCATATTAGGCTTTTATTATATAGGATGAAACACAAGTGAAAAATGTCCCAACTATTCCATTTAGGCAAACCTGTCATTGTTTTCTTGTCAGTAACTTAAAATCCTTTCACAAGTTTCTTAACTGATGAAACAAGCAGCTCATCTTTTCTGTTCTCCTGACTCTGATTTCCATACCTCCTCTCATGAGGCATCCTCTCTCTTCTTTCTCTCTCTTCCAAAATCTATAATTTCAAAATGAAACTCTCAACTTAAAGAGTTAAGAGACTTGAGGTCACAATGCAGAATCATTGCCTAAATAGAAAGTACAATTCTGGCTGCGATAAATACACCGACCTGATGGTAGAGAGCCTCATTGCATACAGCAACCTGCCACAGCGGAGTGGAGGTGCACTTGAAAAGCACACCTGCACACTCAGGACCACTCACTCAGCTGGACACTTGTGCTGCCCAAGAAATAAACTAGGTTTCCTGGTGGTGCCCTCCTTCCAGCTCTCCTGCTGCCTTTCCCCTCTAAACTCCAGCCCCGCCTACTCATTCCCACCCTCAGCTGCTGTGAGGTTACCTGCTGTTTTATTGGAAAGACTGAATCCACCCAAAGAGAATTCCCATGAGTTTGAACCTCCACACACAGGCCCCACACATCCACATCTGCACCCTTAGGCTGTGCTTCTCTCCTGTGAAAGGCTACCTCTCCCACCTGTGCACCAGGTCCAAGCCCTTTTGGCGTCCTCTAGAACATTTCCTCAGCTATTCTCTTCTCTCCCTGAATCATCAACTTTTCCTTCTCATACTGGACTAGAGGCCCGGTGCACGAAAATTCGTGCATGGGGGGGGGGGGGTGTCCCTCAGCCCAGCCTGCGCCCTCTGGCAGTCTGGTATCCCTCAGGGGATGTCCAACTAACAGCTTAGGCCCTCTCCCCATGGAGAGTGGGCCTAAGCCATTAGTCGGACATTTTTAGCGCTGCCGGGGAGGTGGGAGAGGCTCCCGCCACCGCCACTGCGCTGGCTAGCCATGAGCCAGATTCTGGCTGAGCGGCACTCCCCCTGTGGAAGCACACTGACCACCAGGGGGCAGCTCCTGCATTGAGCGTCTGCCCCCTGGTGGTCAGTGCATGTCATAGCGACCAGTTGTTCCCTGTTAGGGTCAATTTGCATATTACCCTTTTATTATATAGGATAGTCCATCAGAATCAACATGCTCTTTTCCTCCCATCTTAAAAAAGAGAAAGTAATCATCTCCCCTGTTACCTCCACATTTTGTCTTTTCTTTTATAGCAAGATTCCCCAGAAGTTATCATGAGCTATATTTTCTTTTTTTATATGATTTTTTTTATTTCTCAATTACAATTGACCTACAATACTATATTAATTTTAGATATACAACCCAGTGATTAGACATTTATATAACTTACTAAGTGATTATCTTGATTAATTTAATAGCCATCTGACACTATACATAGTTATTACAATATTATTGACTATATTCCCTATGCCATACTTTACATCCCATGACTATTCTGTGACTACCAATTTCTGGTTCTTAATCCTTTCACCTTTTTACCCAGTTCCCCAAACCCCTCCGTTTGTTCTCTGTATTTATGAGTCTGTTTCTGTTCTGCTTGTTCATTCATTTTGTTTTTCTGATTCCACATATAAGTGAAATCATATGTCATTTGTTTTTCTCTGTCTGACATTTCACAGTACCCTCTAGGTCCATCCATGTTTTTGCAGATGGCAAGATTTCATTCTTTTCTTATGACTAAGTCATATTCCACTGTATATTGTGCCACTTCTCCATTATCCATTCATCTATTAATGATCACTTAGGTTGCTTCCATATCTTAGCTATAATAAATAATGCTTCAGTGGACATATGGAGATATATATATATATATATATATATATATATATATATATATATAATCTTTTTTATTTAGTGTTTTGGGTTTCTTCAGATAAATACCCAGAAGTGAAATTGCTGTGTCCTTCTTTGTCTCTTGTTATAGCCTTTGTTTTAAAGTCTATTTTGTCTGGTATAAATATTGCTATCCCATGAGCAGTGTTTCCAACTTAATTCTTTCTGTTGTGTCTTGAATTCACTCCAGTCATACTTTTGCCCTTAACACTCCATTGAGGCCCCCAATGCCCTCCACATTGCTAAAGTCGTGGTCCAATCTCTGCCTTTGTCGCCTTGCCATTTCAGCAGCATTTGAGACAGGTGATATCTATCTTCTTCTAACACCTCCCTCAGTGGCTTTGAGGATATCTCACTCTCCTGGATTTTCTCCTATCTGTCTAGACACTCCATCCTGATATTTTCTGCTTCCTTTTCATCTCTTAAGTCTCTAAAGTTGGAGCAGCCCAAGCTCAACCTGAATTATCTTCTTTCTCTATACTCACTCCCTTAGTAGTCGCATCCAGATTTATAGCTTAAAATATCATTTTTTCATATTGATGACTTCCAAAGATGTCTAACAAGCATCTTAAACTTGTCACGCCTAAAACTGAACTATCGGTGTATGTACCGCAAGGTTAGCTCCTTGCTAGTTAATTGGAACTCGATGCATTCCATTGCTCAGGCCAAAAGTCTTGGAATCATCTTTAGCTCCTTTTCCTCTTACAACCCACATCAACTCTATATGCAAATCCTATTGACTATTTTTGCCTTCATCAGCATCTTCTATTATTATTAAAGGGCTCTAAGCCTCCCACAACTACAGAAATTCAAAAAGGAGCCACAAATGCTATTAAGAATGTCAAAGAAACCAGAAGACCCCAAGAAAGAGCCACAGTGCTCCCTGACCCTCAGAGCCCTGCTCATTCCCTGCCTCCCCTGATGCTTCTGCCCTACCCCAACCCAGCTAAAGATATTATTTAACTTTTCGTTTTGAAATAATAGCATAGTCACAGGAAGTGGCAAAGATAGTACAGAGATCTCATGTACCCTTCACCCAGGTTCCATGGATGTTACATCTTACATAACTATAGCACAACACCAAAACCAAGAAATTATCGGTGTGTGTGTGTGTGTGTGTGTGTGTGTGTGTGTGTGTGTGTGAGTGTGTGTAGCTCCATGCCATTTAATCATATTCAGTAGTCCCCCTTATCCACGGGGAATACACTCCAAGAATCCCAACATGTTCTTGAACTGTGAAAAGTACCTAACCCTTTATATACTCTTTCTTCCAATAAGCATATATCTATGATAAATTTTAACTTATAAATTAGGCACAGTAAGGGATTAACAACAACTAATAATAAAACAATTGCAATAATATACTGTAATTAAAGTTATGTGAATGTAGTCTTTCTCCCCCCGCTCTCTCTGACAACCAATCTGATAACCAAATGGCTACTAAGTGACCAACGGTTGGGTAGTGTGTACATCGTGGATACACTGGACAAAGAGATGATTCACATCCCCGACCAGATGAATCAGGATGGCCCAAGGTTTCATCACCCTACTCAGAATGGCATGCAATTTAAAACTTAGGAATTATTTATTTCTGGAATTTTTCATTTAACATTTTCAGACAGCTGTTGACTTTAGGTAACTGAAATTGCAGAAAAGTCACAGATGGAGGAGGGGGCTACTGCCATAGGTAATCTTTTGACATTGAGTGTCTTTCACTCAGCATGATACTCTTGAGGCCCATAGAAGTTATTGTATATCAATAACCAGTTTCTTGTTTATTGTTGTGTAGTAAGTATTCCATGGTATGCATATTCCTCAGCTGTTTAACCATTCACCGACTGGAGGACATTTTGGTTGTTTCGTTTTTGACTATTGCTTTATGAATAATCCTGTACAGGTTTCTGTGTGGAGATAACTCTTCATTTCTCTGAGGTAACTGCTCAGAAGTGCAATTACTAGGTCACATGGTTAAGTGTATGTTTAAGGGTTTTTGTTTGTTTTTGTTTTAGATTTGTTCTAGGAACTTCCAAACTACTTTCCAGAGTGGCTGTGGCATTTTACATTCCAGAATGTTTCCAGAACCCAACCACTTCTCACCACCAGGTCAGCACTCTGATCCAAGTCGCTGTCCTTTACTTATTATCTCCACTTCGACCCATGTCCTCTCCCTACCCCTTCAGCCTATTTTCATTCCCAGTAATCCTGGTGAAATAACAATCAGATGGCAGCTTGTGGTACTCCTCTGTCTGAGACCACACAGTAGCTTCCCATGCCACCCTGAGTAAAGCCAAACTTTTTACTACGACCAATACAGGCAGTCCTCGATTACATCGGACTCGACGTACATCGCTTCATTGTTACATCGCCATCTCCCATCCTATATAATAAAGAGCTAATATACTAATTAGACCGAACAACAGAATGACCGTCCAGACGAAGCCAGGGCTGTGAGGGACGAGCCCCTTACATGAATTTCATGCATTGGGCCTCTAGTTTATTTATGAAAATAAAAAATAAAAAAAAGTTCTGTCATTTCAACGTATGTACATATGTGCTTTATGTTTTTTATTATTTATTTGCCACAAGTAAAGGTCAGGAATTGTTATCTTTCTTTTAAGTTTTTTTTTTTTTACTGTGTCACTTCATTACTGCTGTGTGTGCTCCTTGTGAGTGAGTAGGTGCTTATGTAGGTGGGTTCCGACTTACGGCGAAAATCGCATTACACGCACCCTAGGAACAGATCTCCGACGTAAACGAGGACCTACTGTATAATGAGGCTCTTCCCTACTCTCTGACTAATTTTCCAGGTATTGTCCCCTCACTCACTCCTCTCCAGCTATGACAATGGCCTCAATGCTCTGCCCTACATGTGCCAAGAACCCTCATGTCTTCGTTGCATTTGCTGTTGCCTCCGCTTGCGATGCCTTCCCACACAGATCATTCCCACACTCCGCTAGGTCTTTACCCAAACATCCCTCTCAGTGAGGCTTGCCTAGCCACCCACCTCCTTACCAACCTTCCCTGCTTTGTTTTCCTCCTTAATACATTATCAGCACCTAACGAGCCACATACTCTACTTATCTCTCACCCTTCACTAGTATGCAAGCACCTTGAAGACAGGAACTTGTGTCTGTTTTGTTCAATGCTGAATCCCCAGTGTCTGCAATAATTTCTGGCACATAATAGGTGCTCAACAAATATGTTCTAAGTGAATGAATGAGTAGATGTGGAAACAATCACTAGAAAAATTCGATTGCCAGCATTTCATATTTGTTGACAAAGTCCCTGTGAAGAATGCCATTCAGAGCAAATTTAAATGGAGGCCCAAACAAAGCACCAAAAGCAAAAGGTTCCTGGAAAACAATGACAAATACGTATTTGTAAATGGGCACGTCAAGAACTCAGAGGGCAGAGCCCTTGCATTTCTGCGTCACCAGAACAAACCACTGGAGCTGCCCCAGTTCTAAAGTGTCACATTGGAACACACAGCTCAGGAAGCTAAACGGGAAGCTGCAAACTCATTCCCCGGTGACCTGGAGAACAAGGCCACGTACAGTGTACTAGTACATGTACCCTTTGGTTGTCAACCCAAACACAAGGGCAGAATCCCTCAGCCCTACAATGATTGTCTCTCAAAGCCTAAAAGAAAACATCTCACGTCATTACCCACTGCATTACGCTTTGGAACCAACCTCAGGCTTGGTAAGAAATAGAAATTAACCCAAGACAATAGGCAAATCGTTCATAGCAGGTATAAGAAAGTTCAAAGCCAATGAGGAGAGCTTGTTTACAGGCTGACAGGTACCAATGCATGATAACAACTGCTGTTTGTTGAGTGCTTGCTATAAAAATACACAACACTGGGAGTCAGATACTATAATGGGCCCCAGATTATGAGTTTTAGTAATATGTCTAAGACACACAGCCATGAATGAGGCCCTCGGGTTTGAACTCAGGCCACCTTGCTCTACGGATTGTGTTCTTCACTTTGCCTCTTCACTTGTGCTAGCATCTGCTAAAATATGACACGCCCATTCTCTCACTAAATGTTTAAAACCACCCTAAGGGGATAACAGAAGAGGAAACTGAAGCTTAGCGAGGTGAAGTAAGTAGCCTGGGAAATGGTGGAGAGGGTCTCATACACAGGCTGGCCTAACTCTGGCAGCCCATCTGCGTGGCCTCTTCTGGCTTCTGCTCCCTTTTCCTGTACCAGTCCCCCCTGGCAGGAGGGGAGGCTGCTCTCCATTCGCTGCCCACCCTCACCACCCTCTCCCCAGCCTGCGCGGCTACACACACGAATTAACCTCTCCTCCCCTCTCCTTCAAAACACCTTTCCCTCAATTATGCTGGAAAGGAAATGTTATTCCTCTTTTACTGGGACATTTAATGAAATCTACTACTCAACTCAAATTAAGTTTTTCTTATTCGGGCTCTAGACACTAAGACACGGATCTCAGAGAGCATTATGGAATACTTTGAATGGGTAGGGGTAGTATCTCATCTCTTTCTGGTAGATCACAGATCACACCCCCCTGAGCAGTTGTCTTTGTCTACAAGCAGAGCTGGCTAAAGCCACAGTCTGTCACATACTGCCTGTCTGATCTCTGACAAGTCATACCATCTCTCAGTACCCCAGTTTCGCATGTGCAAAAAGGGGTAGAAACATAGCTACCTCGTGGGATGGGAGAGGATTGGTTAAGCTATGTACAGAAAGCGAGGCTTAGAAAGGTTCCTTGCACAAGGTACGTACTATGTAAACGTCTGTTTTTATTATCACTAGGATTACTAAATGCTCTGCTCACTGCCCTGGCATGGCGTGAGGAGGCGGGCTTTCTCCCACCTGCACTCCCCAAATCCTCTCAATCTAGAAACACCACCCCCGGTTTTCAGGAGAGCTTGCTTTCTGTCTCCTGGAGTGGAGAATTGGGTTGATTTAATAATATTGCTATTTATATAGTGTTTTTCTTCCCCATTTTTTTTGCATTTTTTTTCAATTACAGTTTACATTCAATGGTATTTTGCATTAGCGTCAGATGTGCAGCAAAGCGGTTAGACAACCATGTACTTTGCAAAGCGTTCCCTCCGATATTTCCAGTAGTGTTTTCTTCTTCCTCAAAAGACTTCTGTGCAACCAACATTTCTATCCAGGAGACAAAACAAAGAAAGATTGTATAAAAGGGAAATTTTTTAAAGAAATGTCATGGGGCTCATTTTCAGGAATGGCCTAGCAGCTGGGCCGCCCTAGCTGATTGAAGCGTGTTTAATGTTAGAAAAGGGACACAAAGTACCACAGAACAAGAGCTTCCACAGTACAAGAAAATGCACTTTATTCAAATACGGGGGCGGGGGAGGGCTGTTTTACATGTATCAAGATTTTAGAGTAAATTGCATTATCCTGAATGCCTTACATGCTGATTCTTAGGCTTTTTAAAAAAATAAATGTAAGAGAGAAAAAAGAACAGTGTGCTTTAAAAAATGCATCCTTTGCTTACGTAACTCTTGCTGTGGAGAGTTAGCAGAGACTGCACGCTAGCTCATCTCATTGCACAACCCACTCACAATTCTCAACTCACTTGATGGAAACTTCTATGTTTCCTCCTGCTTTTTCAGGTGACGGTTTCTCTTCCTCATTCAGAATCTACTGACCAAGCCATGAGTCTGAAGTTGCTCACATTTAACTCTTGCCTCACTGTGCGCGCTGAGGAAAGTTCTGGAACTTCCAGGCAGGAAGGGAATTCTGCCTCCCTGCCACTTCAGCAATACCTGAACATGCATCCACAATAATTCACTACAGTAACTGGAAACACTGAGACACATGCTGCAGCTTCAAATGAAAGGATGTGTTCAGGCAATTATGAGAGAAACCCACTAAGTGGTTAAATACCTGCATGGTCAGAGATGAAAGGGTAGCATCAGACTCTGCTCCCCCAAGCTGAGGACAGGAGCTGCCGCCCTCTGAGCTGAGGGATCTCTATCTGGCCAATTATGACTCTCCTCAACCCATCAGTCTGAGTAAGAGATCAGCTTTTGTGCCTACACGCCTTTCCTTTCCAGACGTCTGACCTGTTTTTGACATAAAAGACATTGGGCTACTTACTGTTGGGGGCCCTGGGATGCTGCTCCACAAATAAGACATGTTTAGTTGATGGCCCATCTCAGAGACAAGTCGATGGCTCTGTCTGGAGCCGCAGCCGCTGTGCTGTCACTGGCTCTCACCATGCCCCTGATTGTAGGGGTAGACTGCCCTTCTGCAAACAGTGCAGCAATTGCTCTGACATGTTTTATCACACGTCTTGTTCACAGGCACGGATAAAAAGAACTGTGTCCAAAAAAGCAGAGGTCTGTTGCATTTTCTTTATTAGATTGAGTGATTACCCAATTCAGGGTGTCCTTAGGCCCATGGTGGCCAGACTTATATAGTTGAGCAGGATTTGTGCTGCTGGTTGAATTCAGAGAAATTTGAGTGTTTTCATTTGCCAGTTAATGTCACTCACTTCCATGATCACAAACTACACTAGCCCTAGTCAAATGTCTCAGAAATGACTACACATTACTAAGAACACCAGCTTAAGAAAATGTGGCTGGGTCAGCATAAGTCTACCATCTCGAGAGATAAAACAATGCAAAGGCACCCATCCTACAACAAATTTTTAAAAATGGGTTATTTTTCTTGTGTAAACAGCTGTATTGAATATGAAAGAGCTCCTTTAAGAGTGCCATTCCCCCAGTGTTTATGTACCACTCCAAACCAGCACCTGTACTAATACCTGATGTTTGCAATTGATATCTACAGCGTTAAAAGTTCAGAGTCTAATGTTCACACAAGTAATGACAACAGCATAACCCAAGTTTTCATGGATTTTCTCTGTGGTCTTGAAGCATAAAGTGCAATGACATCGGCTCTGCCCCCAGAGTAGTTGTGACAAAGTTTAGCATGCCATCAGATCATTTTTAACATGAAAACTTAAAGTCTGAAGTCGGTATTTCACATATCAAAACAGCCAGAAGGATGGATGTCCAGGCCCAAGGGCATGGCCCATCTGTCCCAGGGGTAGATATATCCCCATGATGAAGATGAATTAATAAAGCTACCTTTGCCAAATGCCGTGGATTATTCAAGTCATGCCACGATCTCTCTGGGTTCTAAGAATGTCTGTGGCTTTTCTACAGGAATAAGATGCACTTACCTGCTGATACCAGTGCTCATTTATTAACTGAATTCAACAGATACGCATTAACTGCCTATTTCAGGCTTAGAAATAAAGTATCATTTTGGAGCTTGAATTCTAGACAGACATTGATCAAAGAATTACATAAATATACATAAAACCCCAGTTAGGATAAATGTTATGAATGAAAGGTAGCTAGTCCTAGAAGAGCAGAAAATAATTTGAACACATAAGTATTGTTATTTATATGGATCAAGTAGAAATAAATATAATATTTACCTCTCAGAGTTCTTGTGTAGATTAAATTTGACATATATAAACGTATTTTTAAACTCTACATACTTAGATAAAAATAAGGATCATTTTACAAGAGTGGATAGGCTAAGCTATGATACGGAATAAGTAATAAATAAAAGCTGGGTAACTGAAATCATCAGGTTTATTTCTCACTTCAGGCAAAATCACCAGTAAGTCTGGCAGCTCTGTGGGGCAGCTCCCTCCAAGCAGTTAATCAGGAACCCAGTGCACTTGCACCTTGAGGCTCCAACATCCCGATTTGTGGCTTTTAGATCACAGTGGCAACAAAGGCCCATAGAGTGAGGGACCACAGAGTCACGCACTGGCGCTTACATGCTCCATCTTATCGCAAAGGCCCTAGTCACCATGGGGGAGACCATAGATATTCTGCCACAGGTGGGAAGAGCATGGTTCTTGAATAAGTCATCTAATTTTCTGAGACCATTTTCTCATTATTCAAGTGGGAAGGGGGATATAAGCTATCTCACAAGCTTAAGAGGAATAATGTGAAGGCCTTATATGCTGCAAGGAGCCCTAGGAAAGGGTATTACTGCGATTTCTACCACAACCCTCCATGGCACCAGCATAAGGGGAAGAATAAACTTGAGCTGAAACATAAGTCTGGACTGTTTCTCTCAATGGAACAGGCCAGCTAGTCAGGCCGGGCACCTCGAAATGGCAGCATCCTGCATCATGTCACTTGGAGGCAGAGTAGGGGGACTGGAAACAGCACTGAAGCAAACCAGACCCCGGCCCTCTCCTAACCTCCTGAAAAGCACAGTTTGACTTCTGGGTCAGTGCACATTTACCTCATTTTCCTACCGGGCTAGTGTAAAATTGTCTAATTAGGTTAACAGACCCAGTTGTGTGTGTGTGTGTGTGTGTGTGTGTGTGTGCGCGCGCGCGTGCGTGTTTTAAAGCTAAATATACCTAGTTACCCAAGTGCTTTCTCATTCCAAATAATATTATCCTGGGTCGGAGACAAGGTATATTACTTGTTTAACTGGTATTATTAGTCTCTGTTTGACCATTATAGAGCCAATGACCTTGATCTAAATTACAGAGCCTTCTTTATCTAACTAAAAACCACAAAACCCATAAAGATGCAGAATCTCTGGTTAACATTATGGCTCCCAACTGTCATTGTGAAGTTGGAAACTCTGATAGTGTTTATCTATTTGAGAAATATTATATTTATTTATACCCTCTTAAGCTACCATCCTCAGCACCAATATATCTGCTTAATATGCCCCTTTATTGCGTTGGTGATAGATACAACCATTAGGTGCACAGCATGACAAATGTATATTTGGGACCTTGTGCAAATGATCCCAGGCTCTTATCATAGGTCTTAATGTTCTAGCTGCCTGTGCAAAGAAGCATAGCAAAGAAGCAGGGTGCAGTGATATTAAAGACAATACAAAATAAGGAAAAGGATGTTTCTATAAAAACAAGTAGAGGTTAGAAAACAATCAAGTGAAAGTAATTGATTGCAAGAAAAAAGTCTCAGAGATTCCAAAGATCAAAGACAGAAAATCCAAAGGCTTAGGAGATTAATTTCACCACCGCCAAAAGATGATTCTGAGAGGGGGGAAAAAAACACCTCTAACACTAATTGAAAAATAAAGGCTGTTTCAGAAACTAGAAAAACATTTAAAATGCTGAGAAGACAGAAAGGATATGGTTTCCAAAACTTTACTTATTTATTTTCAGAAGGTTCATTGCCAGAATGTATGTCATTATTAAAAGAGATGACAGTGACCCAAAGGAAATAAAAAAACACAGAAACACTATTCTTTTTGTTGTTTATTAGGAGAAGTTATAGAATCTTGGACAATTTCCTATAAAAATAAAGCTTGAGAAATTACAAAAAGAAAAGTGACTCACTCTATGACCTTTATATTATTTTTTAAAATATATTTTTATTGATTTCAGAGAAGGGAGAGGGAGTGAGAGATAGAAACATCAGTGATGAGAGAGAATCATTCATCAGCTGCCTCTTGCATGCCTCACACTGGGGATTGAGCCCACAACCCAGGCATATGCCTTGACTGGGAATTGAACCTTGACCTCTAAGTTCATAGGTTGACACCCAATCACTGAGCAACACTGGCCAGACTATGACCTTTTTATTATTATTGGTAGGAATTCATTCTTAACCAATATGAGATTATCTAACCATTTTAGCTTAATTTATAAAAATTGTCTACATATTACTATTATGTCACATAAAAATAAATATGTTGGAATATTTTAAAAGGTTCATGTTGTGTTTATGCATCTATGTATTGTGATGGGTAGAAGTATGTGTGTCACTGCTTGTATGTGTATAATGTGTTTATGTGTCTTCATGACATGAGAGTGTTTATGTCTGTGGCTGTGCATGACCTGTGTGGTTGTGCATATGAGTGTATGTGTGTCATGTGTGCATGAATGTGTGTGAATGTGTGAAAGTATGTGACTACATGTCTGTGATGTATGGGATTGTGAATGTGTGCAAGTCTATGCAAGCACATATGTGAGTGTGAATGTATGTGAGTGGATATGTGAGTGTGTATGTAAGTGTACATGTGAAAATGTGTGAAAGTGTGTATGAGTGTACGTGTGAGGTCATGTGTGCATGTGGGCACATGTGAACATATGCAGGAGCTGTTGCTAAAAGCAGAACACTTCCAGTAAACCTAGAAGAAGACAAGGAGTGGAAATGTTGAAGGGGTAATTAGCATAGCAAGTTCTTCTTATGAGACCTCTTGGGCCAGAACCACATTCTGTGCCAAAGTCATTTCCTAAATGGTCCCTGGAGGCTGAGGCCTGCTTTCCTGTATATCAGCTCTCTGCTATTTTTATCCTTGTTAGTCAAAGAAGGCAAAGAGAATCCTAGTATATCACTTCTTAGCTCCTGAGCAGGTCTTCCTCATTTCTAGGTGCTCTGCCCATAACGTCTTCCCTTCCCCGATTAAATACTTGCTTCAAGAAACCTTCCCTACCCTGCCTCCCCTCACACCGGTCTCTTCCCCAGCTCTTAAAAATAGCATTTACCATTTTGAATTATATAGTCTAGCTCTTTGCTAACTGTACATCTACAAAGTCCCTACCAGCTCTAAAAGTCTGTGATTCAATGCTGTAACCTTTTCACTTAGAGTACAAATTTGTCAAAAGAAGGAAGCCTAGCTTCTCTTTCTTTTAAACTTATAAACTACTACTTCGCCATGCTCAAAATAGTTGCTTAAATGGTCTTCCATTAAATGGAAGTTTTATGAGTGTTTCTGCACTATCCTTGCAACTTTTCTGTATGTTTAAAATGTACAATAACAAGTTGGGCAAGCCCCGGTCAGTGTTGCTAAGTGGTTAGAGCATCATGGATCTCGGAGCACATGTGGGAGGCAACCAGTCAATGTTTCTCCCTCTCTTTCTCCGCCTTCCCTCCCTCCCTTCCACTCGCTCTGAAAAAGCAATGAAAAAAAATATCCTCATATGAGAAATAACAACAACAACGAAGTTTGGCAAAATAGTCTTAGATGAAATCTAAAATTAATGGAACTAACATTTTTACCCTCTGCTGTGTACCAGATGCCCATTTAATCCTTCCAAAAAAATGTAACCCTTTTTTTACAATTTACTTTCTGTTTATTTTGTCTATTGTAAGATACTAACTTCTTTTTTTAAACTTCTCTTTCTTGTTGAAAGTATTACAGATATCCCCTTTTTTCCCCATTGACACCCCCTCCACCCGTCTCCCCTTCCCCCTCCCCAGCCTTAACCGCACTACTGCCTGTGTCCAGCGGTTGTACATATAAGCATGTAAATTCTTTGGTTAATCTCTTCCACCCCCTCTCCCCCGCCACACACACACACAGATTCATCAGTCTGTGTATCCCTTTTAGATGGTTGCTTTGATCTCCATCTTATAGACTCCATTTTGAGAAATCTGAGTCTCAAAATCATGTCCAAAACCACCCACCTAGAAGGTGGCAAGTTCTGGATATGAATCTAGTGCTTTTGAGTTTGAAAACTTAGGCCCTTTTCCCCAGACCATGAAACCTAAACGGTATTTCTTACTGGTACCCAGTTGATTAATAAATGCTCATTGAATTTAATTGAATTAACTGTACAAAGAAATGAAAACACATGGCTGTCTACACGGAGAGCCCTTTTTATAACTTCTGTTTTCTTAGCTGAGATAGCCTAATTTTTCATTTGTTTCAAGAAAATCCATAACTACTTGTAAAACATTTTTATGAGGCTACTTTAAAACTGTTGTCAGATCATTTCAAAATCTGGTTCATCTCGGTGTTGGCATCTGTTAATTGTCTCTTCTCATTCATGTTCTGATGTTTCCAGTGTTTGGTAGGACACGTGGCTTTCTATTGTAGGCTGGGCATTTTGGAGATCCTACTATGAGATTCTGGATCCTATTTAATTTTCCGATTTTAGCAGATTGTCCCTCTGGTGAGGTATATTGAAGGGTGGGGAGGGTGTGTATGTCCAACTTCCCTCTGGGCCCTGACACAACCACCTTGGCAAGAGCAGGGCACTGACTCACATTGTCGTATCACAGAAAGAGGGGTTTCTAATCAGCTCCCCCGTCTGCCCTATTGACGCCTTCTGGGTAAAAGTCGGGTATCAGCTCCCACCCCACTGGGCTGTGCTGCCGAGAGGGGAGGGAAGGAGGGGGAGAGGAGGAGAGCTAACAAGCCATGCTTCCAATCACCTCAGTCTATCTTGTTGCTACTTGATATCTTGATTCCAGGGGTCAGTTGCGGTACTGGCTACCCCAGAATGTGTCACCTCTTTAAGTCTCATTGCTGCTGGGTGAAGGTGGAGACTCGGGCCACCGCTGGGCCCTACTGACACTACCTTGGCAGAAGAATTGCACTGTCTGGTTCCCCTGGGCAGGGCACAGATCAGTTGCCCATGTGGTCCTGCCAACATCGTGGGGTGAGGGAGTGGAAGCACTGCCAGCTTCTGCCATGCACAGGACAGATCAGCTTCCCACTCAGCCCTGCTGATACCACCCTGTGGGGTCCTGGGACCATGCTGCCTGCTTCCACCCAGGTAGACGATAAAGGAGGCATTTTTCCATTGGTGGTTAGCATTTGGCTAGAGTAGGTATTTTCAAATGCTTTCTGCTCCTTTTCCTAGGGGAACAGACTTTTTTTTTAATTTCTTTATTAATTAAGGTGTTACATGTGTGTCCTTATTCCCCCATTACTCCCTATCCCCCCCCCCACTCGTGCCCTCACTCCCCTGTTGTCTGTGTCCATTGGTTAGGCGTATATGCATTGCATACAAGTCCTTTGGTTGATCTCTCCCCCTTACCCCCACCCTCCCCTGCCTTCCTCCCGAGGTTTGATGGTCTGATCGATGTTTCTCTGTCTCTGGAACTGTTTTTTATGAACAAAAACAGACTTTTCTCTTGAAGGTTTTTATGTCTATGCCTGTTGGTGGTTCAGGTTTGGAGGCGTGTGCGATGACTGTGGAAATATACAGGTGTCCGTAGATAACGCAGGAACTCGCCACCATGTCACTGCCCGATTTCCGAGGTCCCAGCCCATTCTTCTCTGCCTTTCAGAGGCTTCCTATGCTTGTTTGTTGAATTATGTCCAGAGGCGTTTAATTGTAAAGGGGGACCTGGGAGGAAACCCAGCCAGGAAGGAATGCTGTGGAGATGATGGCTACTGTTAACTAGTTCTCTCAGCATGTATCGAGTGCCCTGGATGCTAGGATTGTTAGGCCCTAACACCCAGAGAGGAAGAAACTACTGCTCTCACCCTGTCAAGGAGAAAGAGTTGGTATTCAGCCACTGGCTCAACTCACCGCAACGCTGACCTTCCTCAGAATCCCCCTTTGTTTCTGGTATGGACACTCCCAACACCCCTGGAACCACACTTTCTGACCTCAGGATTAACATTTATTCATTAAAAGAGAGAAGTGCAGGGTTCTATGTATTTGAAGGCATTCTCTCAAGTAGGCAAAATGGAAAGAGGACTGAACCCTCTTCTTATCTCATTGTAGGAAATTCATATTCTCAAGCATTAGAATACAGACTATCTCCTTAATATCGGACTTTCAGAGAATACATTACTGAAACACATATCAGGTCACTCGGTAGCTTGGCCTATTTTTACCTCTAATCTGCACATTCAGGGAGCATGCGTCCTTATTCTTAAACTATGAATTTCATGAAGCAATGAGAATTCTGAGCACATTTTAAATATCTGAAATAAATGAGTTCATTATTTGTTCTGTGACCAATGCAAGAATTTTGCATAGCTACCAACCTGGGTTTCCCAGATAACATTGTAGCTGTTGTCCCAAGCCACACTGTAGCCATAAAGAAATATTCCCACTTACTTTGCGCTGAATCTACAAAGCACACATTTTGCCTGCCAAGCCTTCAAGCCTTGGAAAGGCTCCCCCAGTGTCAGAGTGTCAGAGCCATGAATTCTGTGGTCCCGGTGGTATTTTACCGCACAAAACAAACAGTTAATTGTGGTAAATAGTTAGCAAAGGAATAGTGCAGGTCCGGAGACAAACTAGAACAACAAAAAGTCAAAAACTGGTCTCTTGGACACTCCCAGGTCTCTCCCTGTGGACTAATTAAACAACACATTCAGATGTTGGCAGTACTTCTCATTTTTAGAACCACAGGGCTAATTACTGGGCTCCAAAAAAACCACATTTTATAGCTGAAATGATTTACAGCCAATGTTTTCACTGCACAGTACGTGTGCCTCTTTGTTAAACAAAAGTTCCCAGAGAAGAATGGCAGCAAGAAGGGAAGGGGGGGTGGGGGGGGCATGCATGCAAAAGATGGAAAGCAAAAGCCACATGCAAATTCAAGAAAAAAAAATAGCAGTCTTTGGATGTCAGCCCTTATTCTTCCGGATTCAATGCCAAATGTGTATTTAAAGACACAGAAATACCATCAATTTAGAATTTATTTCTTGCCTCTGTTGGAAGTGCCGCTCTGCCATCCGATTTGTTGAACAATAAACCTAATTCAGTGACCCAAGGACACAAAGCTAGCAGTCGATCTATTTTGCTTTATTTATGAAAAAGTCAGACTCTCTGAGACCCCTTTTCATTGTTTAGTCCCCAGCGGTTACAAATATTTGGAGGGGCCAAAACCGGTTTGGCTCAGTGGATAGAGCGTCGGCCTGCGGACTCAAGGGTCCCAGGTTCGATTCCGGTCAAGGGCATGTACATTGGTTGCGGCACATCCCCGGTAGGGGGTGTGCAGGAGGCAGCTGGTCGATGTTTCTCTCTCATCGATGTTTCTAGCTCTCTGTCCCTCTCCTTTCCTCTCTGTAAAAAGTCAATAAAATATATTTTAAAAAAAAATATTTGGAGGTAAGGATGGGAAATGGGCTTGGGCACTTCATGCACACGCAGGCGAAGTCTCCCACCTACAGGCAAGCCATCCCGGAGCGGGCGGGGGCAGTTCGCTCTCACTGACAGGTTTGGCCTCTTCGGTTTAAATAAAGGAGGCATCCATCTCCTCGATGCGATTGTACAAAGCCATCCTTCCCTGTCGTGTGTCTTATAAATGAATTTTTCTGTCCAAAGTTCAGTCTTTGGTAATTAAGAAATTACATATGATAAAAAGGGACACTAACTCACAGAGTGGTACGGTTTTAACTGCTGTGAAACATCTACCCTCCGTGGTTTCCAGTGCAGGGAGGGAGAGATTTCACCTCCAGAGATCACTTGGCAATGTCTGAGGCATGGTTTTTTGTCACCGAGAGTGAAGAGTGCCATTGGCATCCAGCGGGCAGAGGGCCAAAGACTTGGTTAAACATCCTACAATGCACAGGATAGCCCCACCCCTCCGCGCCCCCCACAGTAACGAATCACCCAGTCCGAGCTGTCAGTGCAGAGGCTGAGAAACCCTGCTTTATACTTTCCCGTGAATTAATGATCAGACCCCTTCAAAAGTATAGCTAAGTTCAGGGCTCCATAAGGTGTTATCTGAGCAGGGTGCCTAGGGTGAGAAGGAATTACGGAAAGGACAGGAGGGGTTCTTTCTCCCCATAGCACACGCAGTACCTTGCCATTTTCCTTCCCCGTCCCCCTCCCTGCCCCTAAAAAAGTAAGTAAATAAATAAATGGATAGGAGGTACCTCAGAGGAAGTAAAGAAAACTAAGAAGGGCAGTTCGTTATTGGAGTTGAACACAACCCTTTCCTACATTTCACTTGGGCTGAAAAACCAATTACCTACCTAGAGCCTTATTGATTGATAATCAGCCTTGTCACCTCGTCTCAGTTCTAAAGGACAGCTTGGCTCCAATCCTGCTCCCATAGGTGCTCAAATTCTTCATTAACGTCTTCACATGAGAAAACAGATTTTCCTTCTTTCTCACTCACCCTCTTGGAGCTTCTTTCTGGACATGTGCATCCTGGAGCTGCGCTTTTGGTATTCAAAACAGAAAATCGGCCTTGTTTATAACAACTTTTGTGTATTAGATTTCAGAGTCAACTTCATTATTCACCAAAAGTTCTGCACATTTTGCCTATGAAACACTGGGAGAGAAGTATCAGCTAACTCAATAGAGAATTCACATGACATACTCGGTATTGGCCCAGGTCTTTAAAAGTTTTGATACGTGTCTCAATCTACCAGATCCCACGTTTCCCATCAGGTTTCCTTAGAAGAGGAGTTTCTTGTATGTTGCCCCCAGAGTCATACAGTCAAATGAGATTAGAATATTTTACTAAAAGTGAGTAACTGAGTGCTGACTGTGATCCTGACACTCTGCCAAATGTTTTTCATGCATGATATTATGTGCTCTCCACCATAAGCCAGGGGGTGGGACTCATTAATCCCATCATACACATGGCAAACAGGGGATTCCCACTGTACAAGGAAGTAACTTGTCTAACTGTTGTAGATAATAATGAACCCGAGTTTTGAGTCCAGGTTTACCTGTTGTCAAAGTTAGTACCCTTAGTTACTGTGCTCTACTGCTGGGTTAAACAGAGTTAAGTAGGAATTTTTTTTGTATTGATTTGAGAGAAAGAGAGAGACATCAATTTGTTGTTTCGCTTATTTATGCATTCATTGGTTGATTCTTCTCTGTGCCCTGATCAAACCGCAACATAACCTTGGCGTATCAGGAGGATGCTCTAACAAACTGAGCCACCCAGCCAGGGCAGTAGGAATTCTTTCCTGCAGAATTTCTCAGACACTTTAACATGCTATCTCTAATTATGAGCTCTAAATTGGTTTCCCAAACTGATTTGTCCCGTGCACCCTTTGACCATGAAGCATGCTGCATGTTCGATGTTCCACGGGACCTGTTTACATGTTCTCTACACCATGTTCTCCAGTTGGAAAAACAGGGTCAGGGAAAGATCAGGAGAGAAGCTCACACAGTTACTGGTCACTAAGGAACCTGACCGATGGCCACAGAATCACCGCTGAAACGCAGTGAAGCAGTAGAAGTGCCGAGGGGCTGAGGAGAGAAGACACTTCCTGAGAGCAGAGCTAAAGAGAGGCAGGCCTTTTCCAGAGTCTCTCATAGAATTTAAACCAAGTACAATTTTCCCCCAGTGAGCCTCATGTCCAGTTCTTTACCAATGGACAGCTGGAGAGTATTAAAGGCTGCGTGAATATTTCCTTACCTTCTGGAACAAAGATGTTAAACTAAACTGCCAAGGGAAGTTTGGTGACTTATGATGTGTCCTGTGTTATGAGCAGTTTGGTTGGCTGCAAGATTGGTTCATTCAAGCCAAAAATTAAGTGTTACTATTGAATGAATTTCCACATTCCCCATGATAACGTTGTTAGCTTCTTTCACTTTTCAGACGTTCCTTACTTTATAGTCAATATTTAACTGGGGTCATAAGTCTGGAAATATTCAGATTCTGAGAAACAAGGGAAAGTCAGGTAAAGCACATCATGTTTCATAGGTCACGTAAACGTTAGGGAAGCCAAGAGAAGAGACAGTTAGCAAATTAAAACCAGATGTGAATTTGATATGATTACAACATCCCTTCCAATAGGAAGAGTACTTTCAAATCCACTTTTTTTAGTTGGCATGAGTTGCATCACTGAATTCTTTCAAATACGTAAAACACTGAGCAGCTCTTGCCCAAAATGAATTACATGAAGCCCACACAGGGCTTCTGAAAATTCATTTGCATTTGAATGATGCAAATTGTAATTTAGTATAATAAAGTCTATGTAACTGAGAAGGAGAAGTTATATGAACAACCCAAATTCCAGTCAAGTCTATTCCTAGTTCTAATCTGTATGTCCCATCAGAGGTGCTTTTCTGTCAAATAAGTCATATCCTTCCTAACTCTGTCAACCTGCCTGACTATAATAGGATCCAATGTGTCCAACACATTTGGTTGCTTCCATGGACTATATTCTCAAGAGTTCCCTAAGAACAATGGACGCTCCTGGCTCATTCTTTGGTACAGCAGCTACAGTATTATGGAGCCACAGTAAGAGTGAACCCCTCTAAGATCTGTTCGGGTTCTGATGTGGAGTTAACACAATAACAAATTGTATTGTGAAAGATTATATCTTTGCTAGAAAAAACAATATTGATCATTTGACTATCAGACTACATATATAACTATGAACATACCTCCTTATTTTCAAATGCAAATAGGATAACAGTGCAAGAAAAGTTGTCTGATCTTTCCTCAGATGATTCATTCATGTAATTTCTAAGCCTGGCTATTACAACATGGGGAAAGGAAGACTAAGGTCACAATCTAGGGAGAACATAAAGGGGAAATACTATTCCCTTTACTGTGCAGGTGTGATCTGTCACGATAGCATGGTACTGTAGTCCCCTTGAAGCTGAACTAAACTTTTACAAAACACTTTCATAAGAAGTCTGACTTTTCAGACTTAGAAATCATCTAGTGTGCTCACCCAGCCCGCCCCCCCACCCCAATCAGGACTTACTTCTTAACTGACAGTCAGTAAGGCTGTTTTTAATGGGGAGGCAGCTAAAAACACATTGAGATAATTACATCTTATTTGTGTGTCTTTGTCCTTTGAAAAGGATTCCATAAACAAAAGCAGAATTGACTTCCACAAAGTTCCTCAGTGCTCTCAGGAGCAACACAGACTAACTCTAGTCTCTCTTTTAAAAAGCTGAAAGATCCCTGCCAGCATTGCTCAGTGGATGAGCATTGACCTATCAACCAGGAGGTGATGGTTTGATTTCATACCTGGGTTATGGGCTCCATCCCCAGTGTGGGGTGTGTAGCAGGCAGCCGATCAATGATTCTCTCTCATCATTGATGTTGCTATCTCTCTCTCCCTCTCCCTTCCTCTCTGAGATCAATAAAAATAAATTTTAAATAAATAAATATTTAAAAAGCTGAAAGACACACTATCCCATCCTCGAAAGGATCTCTTCTCCCTAGAGCCAACCATGGCCCATTCACCCAACCATTCCTCGAGGGATGGGTATGGAAACTCAAGCCCATACCGGGTTTGGGTTTTCTCCTTTTCTTACATCCCCTTCCTTCTCTTCTCAAACCACACCCTCTCAACAGTCATATAGATGATCTCCAATGTAGATTTCTCTCTCCAACTCAGCTCCTGACTGAACCACACGCATGTACCAAAGGCATCTTAATGTCAAAATGTCACGGCAGCATCTTTTCTCTGATTTCCCTCTCAGTTAATTTTATTTACCATCATCTAAGGAAGACACTCTTCAGTCATAATAGTCCTCATTCCCCTTCAATATACCCTTCCAATAAAACATCCTTGAATTCTGCTTCCTCTTCTCCATGCTCCTTAATTTAGGTCATTACTATTTCCTCCAGGGACTGTTGTGGTACTCTCAATCTGGTCTCCCTGGCTCCAGTCTTATCTCACTTCCCTCGCTGTGGCAGAGTGATCTTCCCAAAGCACAAGAATGTTTGTGTCACATCCATTTTCATCACAATAAAAGATTGTTTCTAACTATATCCCCTTTTATGTCACATAAAAGGTACCCTTACTGGTCATGTTTTGTAGAGAAAAAATGTGCAAAGAATTACATGCTCTTTTAGAAGAAGTTTTGAGTTAAACAAAAGAAGCAGTTGTCAGAATGGAAGAACTGCAGCTTTACAAAACATTTCTACACACTTCATCAGTTCTAAGCTGTTCGTTGACACTATACATATGGAGGAAACTACAGTATAAGACAAAGATTTAAGAGTCCCGTAAAAACACCTGTATATTTAAATAAGACATTTTCCAGACCTTCAGACCTGGATAAAATCAAAGAACATGTTCTGAGACGCCTCTCAGTTTTGAAGAAAAAGTTAGTCTTTCATTTCCCCCATCATTAATAACTCCATGGTATTTTGACGCCTATCTACCCACACAGATAATAGGGAATTTCTGATAGAGTTCTCTAGTAGGGATAAATGCACTGGGAAAAGAGATTGAAAGGATTGTGACTGAGTAACAGGAAAAGAAACCTTTACTGCTTTTTCCCTATGAGGCAGGCTAACTTCTATGTCACATGAATTGTCTCTATCACAAGCATCGTCACAGTGGAGATGAAACTGTATCTGTTAGTCTTCAGTCACTTTTATGGAACAAAGCAGAGTGATTTAATTATATGCCCTTTGGTCCCAATTGACTCTCCATTTCTTGGCTCTTACAGTTGTCAACAAATACTAAGAGTCACAACTTTGAAGTTTCTTGAAAATCCTCCCCCCCAAAAAAAAAATATTTTTTTCCCAATTTGTTCATTTGTCTAAATTTATTTAGGGGAAAAAAAAATTCAAGGATGATGATGGGCTGAACTCAGCCACATTCCAGAGGAGCAGGATTTGTCTTCAACAAATTTCTAAATTCACTTACTTCTCTTTGACAAAATCCATAGTATGTTCTCATTTATAGTGATATAATACTAAAAGCAAAGTTCTTTGTTATGGTTGTTGATTAAGCTTGAAGAGTAATGAACTCTGGGGGGAAAAAAAACCCGAATCATGAATAATAAATGCTTCCAATTACATCCCAAGCCTTAAGTCTGACTTTTCTCATCTCAAAAGAAGTGACATATACTCTACAAACAAAGTTGGTTTTCTTGAATGTTTATAAGTGTTTGTGTAAGTATGAAGCCATGAGTCTCATTCTTCTCTTCCTTAAAAAACAAAAACAAAAAACAACAACAACATTTTGTCCTGGCTGGTGTGGCTCAGTTTGTTGAGCATTGTTCCATGTCCCAAAAGGTCACTGGTTCGATTCCCAGTTTGAGCACATGCCAGGGTTGTGGGCTCATTCCCCCAATAGGGGCATGCAGGAGGCAGCTGATGGATGTTGTTCTTTCACATCAATATTTCTCTCTCTCTCTCTTTCTTTCTCTCTCTTTCTCTCTCTCTCTCTCTCTCTCTCTCTCTCTCTCTCTCTCTCTCTCTCTCCTCTCTCTCTCTCTCTCTCTCTCGCTCCCTTCCCCTCTCTCTAAAATCAATTTTTAAAAAAATTTTTCAAAAAATAAATACTTTGGCCCTAACCAGTTTGGCTCAGTGGATGGAGCGTCGGCCTGTGGACTGAAGGGTCCCAGGTTCGATTCCGGTCAACCTTGGTTGCGGGCACATCCCCAGTAGGGGGTGTGCAGGAGGCAGCTGATGGATGTTTCTCTTTCATTGATGTTTCTACCTCTCTATCCCTCTCCCTTCCTCTCTGTAAAAAAATCAATAAAATATATTTAAAAAATAACTTTGGTTCATATTTTCATTGTCCTTCCATGCTTTGGAATTGTGTCAAGATGCTGGTGCAAATCTGTAAAACCACAGTTAAGTGTTACCAACAGACCCTGAACACATTTATCTTTACTTGTTGTCAATTTTAAAAATCGATTTTTAAGTGGACCCATTATCAGATATTATTTTAATTGAATTTTCACAGATCTGTGGAAAATTAACAGAACACACATTTTTGTGGTCATATCACAAATTCTTCACCCTTCCCAGGGACATTTGAGGGTGGATATGTTCATAGACCAGTTACTGCTCTGCTTGTCTACCCAAAAAAATATGGTTTGGATCAAAATTATGTAGAGGTTTGATTCTCTGTTCCTAAAAAGAAAAAAATCATTACAATTCTAACTTTTGTCATAAAATAATTTTTTTAATCCTCTCCAGGAACTTGGAAACTTGGAGACAATTTTAGATGCAAAAGAAAAAAACTTGGTGTGGGACAGGGGGGGCGGGGAGGTCGGAATGGGAAAGAAAGAAGGCATTCTTAAACATGGTATGATATTTGAACAGTACCAATCCCCTACCTAAATGCAATAACAAATGAGGACAATATCTCTCTATGGTGGATTAAAAAAATTAAACTTGTTTGTGAAAAATCAGAGCACTCTGAGAAGATGTGTTGACAGAGGATTAACCCCTGAAATGCAAATAAAATAGGAGGGGACATGATAAGAAAATTAAACTGCATTTCTCCATGCTGACCCAAAGAGATTAAAGTGCATCATTAGCCAACCAAAATTTTTTATAATGTTGCCATATATGAAAATATATATATACCAATTTTTAAGCATAAAGAATACAAACAGTTTTAAACACCTCAAAGTAGCACTAATGTGATTTTTTTTTCCCTTTAACTTTTTAACAGGACCCATAATTCATTAAGGACTCATCTTTATATTTCAGCTCTTGGTTGAGGGCCTCTAGTATCACATATGTCAATCCAGGGCTATTTAGAGCATTAACTTAAAATGTCAAAAGTGTAATTCTTCATTACAGCAGAAATAGAATTATAGAAATTAGATCTTTCAATTATACATGACATTTACCACTCTAATCAAGGTTAGCCGTCCATGTGGTTGGGGTCAGAGGTAGAAAGAGAATGATTCTCTACTTCAAAATAATTCTAGCACAGGTCTACCATTGAGGTTTTGTTTCCACCTTTAGTAAATACTTCCATTATCTTGGTTCAGAGTCACAGCAGCCATAAAATAGCTATAATTTATTGCAAGTTTTCTATGTACCAAATACAATGTTCAGCTCTTGATGGTTGGCATAAAGGCGTCCTGAAGTACAAATGCTCAAGTCAGGCTTCATATACTTGAACTCTGTCTCTTGCAGAAACCTACTAAACTTCTGTTTGCTCATGTGTGAAATGGGCTTCATATTATCTATGTCAAAAGATAGTTGTGAAAACAATGCAAAAGATGATGAACAAGAAAAATTAAGCAATTTTTCTAAGATCACACACAACTAGGAAGCAGAAGGGCCTG
Organism: Cnephaeus nilssonii; assembly: GCF_951640355.1. NCBI lineage: Eukaryota > Metazoa > Chordata > Mammalia > Chiroptera > Vespertilionidae > Cnephaeus > Cnephaeus nilssonii. Next base: position 58,834,034 of record NC_137079.1, on the reverse strand, counting down.
ATTCAAACCTAGTCCTTGTCATTCCAAATTTCTGAATTCCCCTAACTTTCCACTATATCACACCACCTCTGAGGATGACCAGGATGACATGCAGATAGAAGGTAACAAAGAGGATGAAGACACTAACACAAACAGTATTTCTATTCCTGGAAATAGAAAGGAGTGAAATGAACAGACCTTTGGGGTTCCTGCCATTACCTAAAGCAGACAGGTCCTGTTTGACTCTCAGAGTCTCAGGAAATTATAGCAGTGACATAATTGTTCTGCTGGATATCATGGCAGCTAATAAGGAGTTTCCAACCAAAAGGGCTGGACAAACTATAGAAGGTAAAAAATAAAGCCACCCCCAACAAGGAGCCACCTGGATTTGCATTCCCCAAACCTGTGCACCACAGCCAAGCGCAGGCCCACAGAGGGAAGGAAGTGCAAGCCGGAACTGGGACGTTTGGAGCCGCCCCCCTCGGAGACCTTCCCCAGGGCCTCTGGCAGTGAGTGAGCTGCCGGAATAGAGGCCACAAGCTCTCCCTACCCACAAGAGCTGGAGCCACCCTCAGCGGAGGGGGCCGCCTTGACCTATTACTCCAAGCCCCACCTACACCGTCCTGCAGGCGCAGCCTCACTGGGTAAAGGGGTGACAAATTAGAACGGTGAAATCTGGTGCAACCCCCTAGGAGCCTCTTTCCAATAGCTCTGGTGGGGCATCGCTGAGCTGTCGGGCAAGTGCCTAGCCCCCTTCTTGAAGGCCCAGGACCTGTGCCACCCCTAACAAGGGGCCGCCTGGATTTGCATTACCAAAACCTGCCAGCGCCACCAGCCAAGCACAGAACCAAATGGGGGAGGAATTGCAGGTCAGAACTGGGTCATCTGGAGCCACCCCCTTGGAGGTCTACATCAGGGTCTCTGGAAGTGAGCTGCAGAGACAGAAGGGGCCCACACGCACTCTCTCCTCCCAAGAGCCAGCGCTACCCCAAGCAGAGGGGGCAGCCTGGAGCTATTGCTCCAAGCCCCCGCTGCACCGTCCTGCAGGTGCAGTCTCACAGGGTAAAGGGCTCACAGATCAGAACTGTCAAACTGGTGCAACCCTTTGGAGTCTCCCTTCCAGAGCTCTGACATGGAGCTAAAAGGAGACCGGCCACCTCCCTTCTCCAGGGCTAAAGACCCACACCACCTCAATCAAAGGGCAAATTAGATTTGCAACCCCAGATTCTCCTGGCCCCACCCCGCTAATCTCATATCTACTGGGGGAAGGGATACAAATCAGAGCTTGCACATTGGACCTGGCTTACTCGGAGCACCCCAACAGGGCCTCTGGCAGAGCACCGCAGACATAGAAGGAGGGGTGTCACCCTGAGCGGAGGGGGCTACCTGATTTTGTTCCTCCAAGCCTTGCTGGCACATCTGTGCCCATACGACCTCACAGGGGAAAGGGACACAACTCAGAGCTCGGTCATCTGGTGTGGCCCCCTTGGAGTGTCCCCTCGGAGTCTCTGACGGAGCGTGGCTGAGCTGGAAAGCAAGCAGCTACCTCCCCTCTTGAGGTCTGAGGGCCTGTATTCCCCCCAATCACAGGGCAGATTGGATTTGCACTCCCATTTTCAGCTGGCAACCGATCGACGTCTCTCTCTCACATCAGTGTTTCTCTCTCTCCCTTCTTCTCTCTAAAATCAATTTAAAAATTTTAAAAACTTTTACGTGTATTCATTGATGCTAACATTCACCTTTTCCCACGTTTTAACATCTCTGAAATTGGAATGTGTCATAGTAGCTGGCATCTTATTATCCCCTCAGCCACACAGTAGGCACAAAGTCCCTGTCATTGCAAGGCACACATGAACTTGGTAACAGATATTCATCCTGTCATTATCTCAATTGAATTAATGTACATTGTTGGTATTACACATGTTCATTTCACTGCTATTTAAAATGTCTTCAAAAGTAACACTGTGATTTGGCATAGAGATGAAAAGTCATCGTATATACAAAAAGGCATGTAAACAGAGCAGCAGCTGGGAAATGCTATATTGGTGCAACAAATATTCATTATAGGGAGAATGATCACTACTACTTCAAAGCAACAAATCATGGAAGCGCTTTATGGAACCTAAGCAGATGAAGCTATGTTGCATTTTGCTCTCTGGGGCATATGCAAAAGAAACATCTTCTACTGGCCAAGTAATGCAACTAAAGGCAAAAGAATTGCCAGATCCCTGGATAGATGAAAGAAATGTCAAAGCATTGAAAGACTGGTGTCACCAACAAATGTGATATGCAAGGTGATCATTAAGGCTTTGTGTCACAGCTTAATTGGAAACATTTTTGTCTTTCATAACAGTATGTAAAATTATAATGTGCCCTAGCCGGTTTGGCTCAGTTGATAGAGCGTCAGCCTGTGGACTGAAGGGTCCTGGGTTCAATTCCAGTGAAGGGCATATGCCTGGGTTGTGGGCTCGATCCCCAGTAGGAGGCGTGCAAAAGGCTGCTGATCAATGAATTCTTTCTCATCAATGATGTTTCTATCTCTCCCTCTTCCTTCCTCTCTGAAATCAATAAAAATATATTTAAAAATAAATAAATAATAAAATAAAATTATAATGTGTCCTAAAGTCAATGGTATCTTAACACATTTAGAATAAAAACCGCCTGGTAACTTAGGAAACACTTTGGACTTAAATAAAAATAAAAAAGCAGAATACAAAATGGCAAACAGTCACGACTATGTAGGATAATTTTAAAATAGTGTGGAAAAACTGAAAGGAAACACATCAAAATGTTAAAAGTCTGTAAAATATGATTATAGTTAATTTTCTTCTTCCATTTTATGTTTTCCAAATTATTAAAAGAATTTTGTTTTTAATTAATTAAAAATAATTTTAAAACATTAAAAACAGAGATGAAAATGCACCCTCTAGGCACCCATAACTTCCTTTATAACCCATTATTGTTATTTATCTAAGCCTTTTTAAAATCTTTTTATATTTCATACCCTTATTCTTCTGTGAGAAGTAGTCTACTTCTCATACCTCCTACCTGGTATTCCTGGATTGAGCCAATGAATGTTACCCAATCTATATTCCTCACACTTTCATAACACTCAATAAAATTTTCTTGGCCTTTGCCATTCCAACCACAAATGCTAACTTATTAATTTTTTCTCTAAATATTGAAGCTCTTTCAGAAAAATTAAGAACCTTTCCAAGCTGTCTTTCTTAGTACTTATAATTATTCAAAGTTTGCTACTTTAAGCTCTTCTGAAATCCAGTCTATTGCAGACCAAGCATATTTTCAAGTTATTCAATTGTGGCATCTTTCTATTTCTTTCCTATATGACAGAAACTAAGAGGGTCAAAGAGGAAACACAACTTTGCCTGGGTATATTAGTGATCGAAAGTCCTTTTAGCTGGCTTATTTTGCAGCCAGGAACTTTTGGGTAGTAACTTAATATCAAACCCTAGAGTTTCTGAGGTCACTGGGAAGATGAATGAGGAGAGTCGAAGGAGGAGCTGGCACAGAAAGGAGACTTCAGAACCAGGGGGTCCTGAACAAGCTGGATTCATGCTGGGGAATGCATCCCCAGGCCCATCTCTCCCTCTGCCCTGGATCTAAGTTTCATTTCATTTACAAAATCCATCTCTTATCCCTCTCGCTCTTCTATGATCGAAATAAAGAGTGTCCAACTGCCACAGACAGCAGTATGTTGCAAATAGAAAGCAAGATGAACCCTAACTTCACATATTTGGGCTCCTCATCAGTCAGTGGCTGAGAGAAGATTCTCCCCAAAGTGGTATCTCTATTTGTCTCTGCAGTTAGCAAGGTCCCATCCATCCTTGAGAATCATGAACTCTTCTGTCATTCACAGAATCTGCGGGTGACCTTCCTGTAGATGAGGTGAGGGTATCAGACAGCCACCAATCAATTCCACAAATGAAGGTTGCCATGCCCCCAATTTAACCTTCCCCACTGGCACCATCAATAAGCCAAGTCCTTAGATCAAAATTTGATTATCAGAAGCTCTGTTTTCATTTCAAGTCTCTCCTATAAAGTAATCTTATTTGATGATGCAATTATAAAATCCTTTAGGCATTTAACCTGTAGCCCATTAGCGTGTTCAACTGCCAATTCATGCCCTATCCCACCCCTAATTTGTTAAAATAATAAATAAATAAAAGCTGACTTTAATGCTACTCATTTAAGACTAATAATAAAAGTCAGGATTAATCTAAGATTGAAGTCAAGGCTTATTTTACTGAAGACAGACTTTCCCAGAGACTTGGACACAGAAGCATGATGGAATAACAGGGGGTGCAGGGATGCCATAGCCATACATACAGAGCTTATTTCAAATCAGAGCCACAACACATCAACTCAGCACAAAGAGAGGGACATCCTGGGTACAAATTTGAAGAAGGAGCGGGAAGGGCCTGCTAGAAGTGTCTTGACACTGTTCCAGAAAAACCTAGACTTTTGTAGAGTCAGAATCTGCCCAAAATAGTAAAATAAGGATACATCTGATTGCTGTCATGTGAGATGTTCATTAGCATTTCACGCAGGCAGACAGAAAATTACTGGAGAAAGGAAGAAATCACATTCCTAGCTCATCCCCCACCAAGAGCTACAAATTTGGCATTTCTGCACAGGAGGAAACCATACCCTGCTGGCAACAGACTCATCATCAGCCCAACCCACAGGGAAAGCACAAAGAAAGCAAAGTACCCCTGCGTGGTTATTGCTCTCCGTACTTGGTATTTATCAGACTTAGGAACATTTTCTGGAATCATTACATACACTCTCTTTTCACCCAAAGTACTTTGCTCCCTACCTGAATTCTGCTTACTTCATTAGAACAGAGGTATAATTAGCTTCTTTAATGATCAATATACTAGAAATCTGCGGGAATGGGGAGAGCGGAAAGGAGAGGCATCATTGTGCCCAGAGCCCTAGAGACAAGCTGGTTTCATCTATGTCCCAGTCCCATTCTCCCAATGAGCACTTTTCAGAAGTGGGGCCTCTCTAATCATTTACGCTGTTTTCCAGCCCCAAATGATAAACCAGCCCTGATGCTGGGTTTGACTTTCACCTTTGAGGCTATGTTGGTGCTTGCTACTCTGCAAGTTCCCGATCATCAGCAACAGGCGACCTAAGAAGTAAATGAAGGCAAGCACTTCCGCTACTTTACCTCATTCTTCATTGCACTGTGCCGCGCCAGCACGGCCAAGGGTGAACCTGAGTGGGGGCGGTGAAGGATTGAGAAAAGACAGACAAGAGAATGAAAGCTGGGTCTCGGTGGGACGCTATCTTCTCTGATGGAGAGCTAGCGACAGCGCCACAAACTACAAGCCGTGTCTTTATTTTATAGCCAGATGCCACGAGGCAAAGTAAGGGCATGGTCAAGATGTTTACAACATTCTCATGGGTTTCGATCCTACTCAATTACATGCACCTGAACTCTATCAAGCCCACATCACTCAGGCACGCGGGACCACGTGTTCGAACCATAGGTTCAAGCTTACAACTATAGCTCTTGGCTATAATTGTGCTGGGAGGGCTCTGCCCGCCAAGCTGGGACTTGCACGTGGCAATGAGAGGACTGTGCCCTCTCTTTAGTCCAAGGCTTGAACCTGTCCAAACACTGTAGCCACTCTCCACCTGGCACCTTTTGGCAAAACTGATTAACGTGGAGCAAAGTGGGCTGTTTTGAATTTTACCCCTTCCTGCTTTAACTGCCCTGCTTCTAGTGGGAAGGTAGTAAGCAGTGACATGGTCTAAAGGCCATGTGCTAAAGGGAGACAAAGGAGGCTGGGTAATCAATGCCTGAGTTCTGGAGTCAGTTAGGCATCTGAGTCACTTCCCCCGGAAGATGAGGCCTTCATAGTATGGCAGCCTACAGTGACCAGCCTGTGGTGGGGGAAATGCTTTGTAGTATAAGTTGATGCTGATGAGAGGACAAAGTCAGAAATGATTGCATTGTCTTAGTGTGTGTCTTTGAATTGACTGTCTGTCACCTGCCTCTAAAGGCCCTCGTGTGGCTGCTTGCAGAGGACTGGCAGCTCTCAGCTGCTGCTGTCCCTCTTCATTCCAGGCTCACATCTCAGACCACAGCACCAAACCTTAGCACCCGCTTTCTTTTCCTTCTGCGTTTATTCCACGTCATGCAGTTCTAACGGTTCGTCACTTAAAACGATAAAAATCAAAAAGAACAACCTGAGAATATTATTTAAACTTTTAGAAATTGTATGTTTTCAGAACATTCAATGACATGGGAAAGTGCTCATCATATAATATTAAATGAAAAAAGGATAAAAAATTATGTATGCAATATGATCTGAATTGAATTTATATGTGTCTCTGTATGTGTGTAATTTCAAAATATGAATCTTGATCATTTCTTGACAATGCAATTAATAATTTTAATTTTCTTCTTTATGGACTCAAAAACATATGAAATTGAACATTTATCATTTTTGTTAACAAAAAATAATAATCTTTGCAAACTGCTACACAGATGTAAAATATTCCTCAGTTTAAACCCGAGTTTTATTGTTTATTTAGACGACATTCTATTCCGCTAACTCCATTTCCTATCCTCTGGATTCCCCAAGTCCCACATGGTTCAAATTTGTTTCCAGTGTCCAGAATGCAAATAAAGTGAGCAGGCTAACTTCTGGGTGACTCCTCAGCTCCCCATGTGTCAGGAAGAGGAATGAGCCAGAAGAACTGGCTTCTAGTCTCCATCCTGCCCCTGGCAGCAATACAGGGACCTTGGGAAATCCCTGTGAGCATCCTGGGCCAACTTCTCCCCATATACGAACTGAAAGGTTGGGCTGGATGACCCCAAAGGCCCATCTTGCTTGAAATTTCTACTTTTCATGAGCTGTGGGATCCAACTACAGCAGAAAGTTTCAATCACCGTGAGTGTGAGGTGACCGCAAAACTCCATTCACAAGGCAAACGATTCTCATTCATCAGGAAGTGGTGAAAGCCAAGAGTCATAAATATCCAGGAGATCCAACAGGCTGTTTTATCTCAGAACAAATCTCTCAGGAAAAATACTCACTAAAGATGTAAACAACATAATTTGATGAACAAGAATAGATCCAGAGACAAATGTTAGGGGAGTTGGGTGGGGTTAGAGAGCAACCAAAGGACTTGTATGCATGCATATTAGCATATCCAATGGACACAGGCACTGGGGCGGTGGGGGCTTGCCCAGGATGGGAATGGCTGGGGAGGGGGGGTCAATTGGGGAAAAAGAAGACATATGTAACACTTTAGACAATAATAAAAGAAAAAAGAAAAGAAAAGGAAAAAATATTCACTAAAGATGTAAACACAGCCCAATATCCACAGTGTTGAAAGGGGGGAGGGGAGGACTCAAAAAGCCACAGGCAAGATGGCCTTTCAGAAATACTAAATTATGTAATATGTCAAACATTAAAGAAGAGTTAGCTATATACCTAAAAATTAAATTTAATAGAGTCTAAATTCACCTGAATTATCAGATAACTCAAGTATAAACACCTGAAATGATTACAATAATCTAATCTGAACAATTAGCTATAGGAAATATCATTCTTAACTTAGATGAAATTATTGACATTTTTAAAATTTTCATTCTTTTACATTTATTAAATTTAGTGGCCTGGTGCACATAATTTGTGCACATTAAAAGGGATTTAATTAGAGGAATTATTTTAATATTGCTATTTGACCTTTCTCTATAATAGAAGTGTCAGAGATGAAAGAAAATTAGTAAAATGTATATGAAAATCTTCCTTCTGTCAGAGTCTGGGACACGCTGAGGGACCCAGAGTCAAGTCCCTGCCCACCCGCATGTGCCTTGAAATCGCACGAGACCCAGACCCAGCCAGCCCCACCCCTGTCAAACCCCACCGGGTGGGGAGCACAGCCTTAGGTCTCCTGTCAAGCCCCGCCGGGTGGGGAGTACAGCCTGAGGCCCCCCATCAAGCCCCACCAGGTGGGGGGCGCGGCCTCAGGTCCCTGCTTATCGCTCATTAGGGCTCCTTATGGGAATCCTGCCTCCGCTGTGGGTGCAGCCATCTTGTGACAGTGTGATGGCATGAGAACCACCTAGGCTTTTATTAGTAAGATTGGGGTAACATTGGTCAACATGAACATATAGGTTTCAGGTGTGAATTTCTATGTTACAAGATCTGTATATTACACTGTGTGCCCACCACCCAAAGTCAAATCTTCTCCTGTCACCTTATATTAGGACTCCTTTCCCTCTGGCAATCACCACACTGCTGTTTGTGTTCCCCCAAGTTTCAGTTTTATATCCCACCTATGAGTGAAATCATATAGTTCTTAGCTTTTTCTGACTGACTTATTTCACTTAGCATAGTGTTCTCAAGGTCCATCCATGTTGTTGCAAATGGCGCTATTTCATCCTTTCTGTGGCTGAGTAGTATCCCATTGTATACTGTATATGTACCACATCTTCTTTACCCAGCCCTCTGTCTCAGGGCACTTTGGTTGTTTCCATGTCTTGCACTGTGAATAATGCTGCAATGAACATGGGGGTGCATGTATCTTTGTGATTACATGGTTCTGCATTTTTCAGGTATGTACTCAGGAGAGGGATTGCTGGGTGGTATGGTAGCTCTATTCTTAATTTTTTTTTAGGAATCCCCAGACTGCTTTCCATAAATAATTGACATTTTTAAATTTACTTCTTAAAATGATACAAGTAATACATAAATGCACTGTAAAGTAAAATTCAAGCTATACAGAGGTACATAGAGTAAACAAGTGGAAGTTCCCCTTCAAATGTTCCCCCTCTAGCCACAGGCAACCTATGCTTTAGACCCTTTTTCATTTAAATGGACCTACCTTTCCATGGTTCCTATGATCTCTCCCAAAACATTACAAAAATATCTGTAAATATCACATGTCTTTGTTCTGTCAGATTTAACCAAAAACTTGGCAAATTTCTTACTAAGATGGAATGGTTGTTTTCAAAGAAAAATACAGCATTTATATCTTCTAGAATTGATTCTAACCATTATTCTCTAGCTCTGCTGATCTTTAAAGTAATAAGCAAATAGCCCAGATATTTAAGGAAGAAATGTTCCTAGGACAGCAAGAACAGCACAGAAGCCTTGGCGAGTGCAGTTTCTGGCCTCACAGATACAGGCACATGCAGATCTTCATTAGCTCTTAACTGAGCTCAACAGATGCCCCCAGGTTAGTTACCATTTGACAACATCCCTTCTGTGGGCGCTGCTAGGAAACAGCATCACCGCTCCTCCCTCTCACTCTTCTTCTCACTCTCAGCTCTGCCTTCTCTGCAAAACTATTCTCAAGCAGAGCTGCAGGTCGGAGAGGAAGAATCGTGTATTTTGGAGGTACTACAAGTCTAGAGATGGCTCTTAGAGATCTGCCCCTAAGGCTTCATTATTTAAATGCTGACATGGACAACGTAATACTGGCAAGACCAATTCTGTGGAAAGACTAAAAATCAATGAAGATTTTGCAGAGATCAATGAAGTGTAGAGCCTTTAGGAGAGAAAAGAAATAATTGAAGGAATTAAATACAATTAACCAAACAGCTCAAGTCTCAAAAATTATATTGGGTTCAGAGGTGGGAGGGGGAGGAAGGGGAAATGATGATGCTTTTTTGTTAATCTAGAAGGAATATACTATATCTACTAATAAAAACTATTATTTATTGACTGCTTACTATTCTAAGCATCTTACATAAGTTGAACGATTTAGTTTCACAACAAACCTAGAATAAGACACTTACCATCTCCATTTTTAAAATATATTTTTATTGATTTCAGAGAGGAAGGGAGAGGGAGAGAGAGATAGAAACATCAATGATGAGAGAGAAGCATTGATTGGCTATCTCCTGCATGCCCCCCCACTGAGGATCGAGCCCACAATCCAGGCATGTGCTCTGACCAGGAATCGAACCATGACTTCCTGGTTCATAGGTCAACACTCAACCACTGAACCATGCCATTAGGGCTATCATCTCCATTTTAAAGATGAGGAAACTAAAGCACAGAGAGGCAGTCAGCTTCATCCTCAAAGGATCTGGGCTCCCCCTCATAGTAGCAAAATGTCTGTAGCAGTGTCGGCCTTCGCATCTACTTACCACATCATCCAGAGGAAAAGAAGGTCTCCTCTGGAATTCACATTCTCATTGGCCTCATGTTCTTCCCATGTGATCCAGGACACTGGGATATGCTAAGACTAAACCAATTAGGACCACCTCATTATACAGGGGTGGACAAAAGTAGTTTTATAGTTGTGTTGTACATAAAACATACATTTATTCTTGTATTATTATCTATTAACTAGAGGCCCAGTGCATGAAATTTGTGCATGGTGGGAGGAATCCCCTCAGCCCAGCCTGCACCCTCTTCAATCCAGGACCCCTTGGGGGATATCCCAGGGATCAGTCCTAAACCAGCAGTCGGACATCCCTCTCACAATCCTGGACCGCTGGCTCCTAATCACTCACCTGCCTGCTGGCTGGTCACCCCCAACTGCCCCTCCTGCTGGCCTGGTTGCCCCCAACTGCCCCCCTTGACAACCTAGTCACCCCTCACTGCCCCCCCCGCCAGCCTAATCACCCTCAACTGCCCCCCCCCCCTGCCAGCCTAGTCACTCCTAACTGCACCCCCCGCAGGCCTGGTTGCCTCTTACTGCCCCCCCCTGCCAGCATGGTCGCCCTTAATTGCCCCTCCTGCCAGCCTGGTCACCCCCAACTGCCCCACCCTGCCGGCTGTGTCACTCCACACAGCCTGCTGTTCAGTAGTTTGGTCGTCCCTCCCTAACCCCCCTGCTGGCCTAGTCGTAGGCAGCCATCTTTGTGAGGGCGTGAGGGTCAATTTGCATATTACCTCTTTATTATATAGGATTATTGTATTATTTTCCAGATGAACAACTGTAAACATACTTTTTCCCACTCCTGTATACATGGAAATATAAGTAGGGTTAGTGTCCTTTAAACTTCCTGGCTGAGAATGGAAGTGGCAGGAAAAGGGGAATAATGCATGCTGGAGAGGGGACTGCCAAATGTGTACCATATTACTTATCAGCCAGAATGAGAACAGAAAGTTTCTCCAACAGTACAATTATAATCATATTCCAGCTTGAAATTATTAATTCCATTTGGCACTATTTGTTCTGGAACAATATGCTCTCCATGCAATTACATTTTCAATAAACGTCAAAATTTTATTCTATCCCTTCTTCCCCAAGATAAAATTCTCCCAGGGACTATAGTAAGTTTGCAATACATGTTGGGGAAGCATGTGATCATTTTTATCAGGAAATTTGATAGTGCTGAACTACACTATCATATATTTTGTGATCAGAGGAAAACCAAGGTTTCAAATGAGAAGATTCTCTTTTACCCAGTCATCTTGTATGTAAGTGTTATTTCACCCCTGAGTTATGGATTTAGTGATTTGCTTACACACAAGCAAAGCACACAAGTGAAATCAAGAGCTGTATGAGTCCTTATGAGGTACTCAGAATTATTCCTCTACTTTTATTCTAAACAGATAATTAGCTATCCAATTCAAAAAATGTTCTCAAATGAAGATGCCACAGTGTTCCTAGGAAACAAATTTTAAAGTTTAATAAGCATGTTGCTTATATTAAAAGTAATGTTGAATTCAATTTAATCCAATGAATATTTGTTAAATATAGAATATCTACTATGTGACCGTCTTGAAGCTCAGGCCCATGTCTCAATAGAAAATGCCCTCTCCGTTAGCCTTCATGAACTTGATGACTAGAGTTGGTTAGATATAAGTTGATCAACATATATGTATTTAAGCGGGTGTGTGGGGAAAAGTGGCATGCAAACACATGTAACCATCACACCCAACCTTACTTCTCCAGGATACATGTTACCACTTCATTTTCCTAGTCTTTCATCATTTCTGTGGCTTTCCTCTGAACCTTCTGCTAGCTTTCCACAGCTATGATAAACTGATGTCTCACAATTGAACTCCAGAAATAGAAACAACCAAATGGATCCTAGGGAAAAAAATGGTGGGTTATTTTGGGAACCCAGATTCCCAACCACACACTATTACATTAAATTGTGCTTGAATGGAAAAGAAAAATAAGTATAAAACTGAAAGAGTAAACAAAACAGATATCAACTAATAATCCAGGGAGAAACACATTGTTACTAGGCATGACTAATTCAATAAATCCCTTAGCTAACACCAGCTGTCCATATCGAACAGACCAGCAACCATTCCCAGGCCTACACGCACTACATGCTGCTTCTATCAAGGCTTAGCAGCTCCAAAGTTCACTCAATTCTGCTCCTGAAGAAGCTTCAATGCCATTTCAGACCTCTCCAAGGTAATTCAAAGCTCCAGAGTGGGCATATCAGGGGGTGACTGAGGTCATCTTGTTTAATGCAAGAATCCCTCTACAACCGTGGTTTCGTTGACTCAGCAATGGAAAGCTAGGCAAGTTGTCAAGTTCCAAATATTGGGAAGCCATTTCTTACACTAAGTCAAAAAGTTCATATGCCCTTCCTCTCTGTCATTCCCACCACAATATGTCTAATTTTTCCTTCCATGACAAGCCTTTAAAAAGAGGAAGACAGCTATCATTTCCCCTTCTTAGTCACATCTCCTACGGTCTTCTTCATAGAATATCTTCCAGCCTGCATATATTTTGCATCTATCTTTCTCCCTGTCATTTTTATTAAGCAAATGATACAAAATCTAAGTTTGTTAAAAAAAAAAAAAAACACTTATCTGCTTCCTTTTCTACTATACTTCTTTTCATAAAGATGTTTATATTCATTTTGAGGTCACTCAGAAACGAGCCAAGTGAATGAGTATACATCATAATTAACGTGTCGTGAGAATGTTCTTTTTTGTCACGTGTCAACATTTAGACTGCCAGTGTCTATTGAAATAGACGCTGCTGATTTCCTCTGCCTTTGAGTCTCTCTGTATTCTATCTCTCCATTCAGTCAGTCTTGCCCTGTGGATTAAGGCCAGGTAGCCAGTGTTTCTATTCTGCATCATCTAATTGATCATGCTGGTGTGACATTTCAATCTCTGCTTCATCTGAAGCAGCAGCCTCCTGTTAGAAGGTAATGCTGTGGAGGAAAAAAACAGATCTAGAAAAAGCCTATTAACCTTCAGCAAATGATAGTACGTTTTGTGCTTCTTTTGACACCTGATTATTTTCTAAGCACTGAAACTTTCAATGTATTAAGCCCTAGCTGGGTAAATGATGCTTTTACAAACAGAGGGCATGAGATACCACTTTTGAGTAATTTTGTGGCAATCACACAAACTGGGAGAGACTGAAGTCAATGACCAGCTATGAAAACCACAGGCCTGGGTTCCAAACATCGAGGCGCTCTTTCTACACATTTCCACGTTGTTATTTAGAAAACTCTAATGTGTAACTCCAAAAGACAGAATTCAGGCTTTGTCTGAAAGATCTGGGTTATAATCACAGGTTAGACCAAAGTATTCATTATCCATCCAGCTTCTACTGTGTATGGCACTCAGTTATTCTTTAAGACAACCCACCAAGACCAGGACGCTGAGTTCTGTCTTACTGATGAGGTCACTGAGGCTTGGAGACTTGTGACTTGACGAGGCTCGCCTAAGTGCCAAATGGAGTTAAAATAGGAAGTATAGCAATCATTCATTTGATATAACTCATGATGTGTTTATACTACTATTATTCTTTAGTGTCTATTGTAGTCCTTCCTCTCTAAAATCGAATATTACAAAATTAATTTCTGCCCTTAAATTACAAAATTAATTTCTGTCCTGGATTTTGACAAGTGACACAGACAAAAGAAACAGTCAGAGGGGAAGAGGGATCCTAAAAAGACTGAAAACATGAGACCAGGGCAGCCAACCCTAATCGCGGCCTCAGTGACTTGAGGGAGAGAAGGAAGCCATCGTATGTTACGGATTATGCATGAACACTGCAAGGCTCTCTTGTTACCTGCTGGTGGCCACTCCTCCTTCTGCTCCTTTTTGCAGTAACCTGATTCCAGACTATTTCCAGTAAGTATATAGGACCTTGTGACGTTCTGGCTCTCAAGACAGTACCCAGTTTTTCACTCTCTGGGTTGAGGTATGAAAACCTATTTTTAAAAATGTTTGGGGCAGGAGGGCACCATTTTTTTCTTGCTTATTTTCTGAGATCATTGAGGAATTTTCCAGTGAAATTTTTTTTATAAAAATAAGAGAAAGAAATCCTTGGTGGTGGATCCAATTTTTCTTCTAAAATTTTCCAGATATTTCTGAATCTTCACACCACTTACTCTGGGATTAATCATATGAAGATGGTGAAACTATTTTAGGTCACTAAGCACAGAACAATTTTCTAATCTCTGCTTTGCCATTTTCTTTATAATTGTGTGCTACTGACATATGTTCCTTCGTCTGTAAAATAGTGATAATATTAGCTTACTCCAGGGAGATTTTGTAAGAATAATAGAAGAAAAGCCTTTTAAACCCAGCTATGGTAACCACCCCCATAGACAAAGGTTTCTAAGGGATTTGGGAGGAGTGGGAGAGAGCACCGAGGGGGTGGGATGATAGAGGAAAATTCAGAGAAAAAAGCTCAGCCCACCTATGCCTAAGGCACAGCATCCCACCTTTTCTTTCTCTCATACAGCTTTCTCTTGTGATCTGCTTCTGTCCTTCAGTTTCTCCATCCGATCTCCTCCAGGTCCCAGGAAACTATTATCCCCAGATTAAGGACGCTTGCTTAAAATTTTGCTTGAGATTCTCACATTTCTATATATGCATTGCTGCTTAATATGCAACATACTTTGATGCCATGGATAAAGATTCTTTCATTCAGAAAATTATAGTAATGTGGAATCTGTTGACTTTACCTTGGAGACCAAATACATTACCATTCACTTCCAGTTTTAGTTCTTAAACGGTTGACAAGTTCTACAGCACCGTGTCAATAAAACAAAAGATGGTCTACAACAAGCATGTCAAACTCAAAGGCTAACACGGGCCAAATAAACGAGGCATGCAGCCCGTGGGCCATGAGTTTGACATGCTTGTTCTACGAGGTAAATCACGCTGTAATTCTTATACAGGGGTGGGCAAAAGTAGGCTTATAGTTGTAATACAAATAAATACAATAGTTAATAAATAATAATACAAGAATAAATGCTGTTTTACATACCCAAACTGTAAACCTACTTTTGCCAACCCCAAAAAATGTATACATACGTTTTGAATAATTATAAAGGCAGTGTTTATTAAAATAGATCTCATTTTCAAAATTGAGCTATCAGCTGTTAAAGTGTACATACATTTTTGGGGCATCCGATATAGTCATCCTTAGAGATAATAAATTAATACTCACCATTGGAGAGCTATGGGGAGGTAGGGGGGGAGGGTGAGAGACCAACCTCAACTGAATACCATCATGGAAGAATACTGATAAAAACCCACAACTGGATTGGTTTTAAAGGGAAATTACATTTTTTGAAATTACGTATGGTGACAAATGTTAACTAGACTTATTGTGGTGTTTCACAATGCATACAAATATCAAATTATCATGTTGTATACTTGAAACTAGTATAATGTTATATGTTAATCAGACCTCAATTTTACAAAAAGAAATTACATAGAGAAAAGCACATTTCTTTTGGTCCATCCAATTAAATAACACTGAGCTCCATCAGTAGCTTGGAAATGCCCCCTCTTTGAGTAAAAGCACTTAGTTTGCAGAGAATATGTATCAGTAATTACAGATCAAGGCACTAACACAAAATCAGAATTCAAAATAACTTAGAATTGGTTTTTGTGATTACAGTTGTCACAGCATTTTTAGATTACTATAACTTACTTTAATAGTAAGCACTAAAAAGTTAGCCTCTTAATTATATTTGTACATAAATCTAAAATAATGTGATCACTTCACTTTTAATTAAACAACATTTTAGTATCTCTATTGAACTTGATTAAAATGTTTATCCATATATTTATATACATATATACATATACACATATATATACATATATATATATATATATATATATATATATATATATATATATATATAACAACTAACTCCTTCTATAGGTACAATCAAGACAAAAGATATAGTTACTAACTATCCTGATTCCACCATATCCCCAGGCAATGAGGAGATTTCTTTGCTTTGTGGATGCAGAGCATTAATGTAATGTTGCAGATTTTAAGGTCTTCTCTTTTACAAACTTATAATATCCTTTTCTCTTTCTGTGCAGCAAGTCTGCTATAATTACCTCCCAGAAATCAGTAAAGATACTATTTTTGTCTTTGATTGCCCTTCATCTTTATTTGATTAAAGTACCACATGCTTAATTGGACTGGGTTTACCTCAACCTCCTCAATTCTAAATATCAAAGGTGGCAGTGAGACTGCTGGGGTGGTTTAACAGTCTCTTTGGATTCAGCAGACTGCTCTGGGATAATCAGTAAATCAGCATCACCCATAACATGCAGTTCATCTTCTCCTTCTTGCTGCCCTGCACTGCCACGCCCCCCACATCTCTTCTGAGCACAGGGCCCTTCTCTTTCACAAGACATTTATGGGAATGAGGAGGGTGTGTGAAATCTATTATTACCCATTCTAACCGGCTGAAATCTCTTTTAATCTTGTAAGTCTTTGAAAACATTTCAAGAGCTATTTGAGGCCCTGCAGCATTGACAAGAAAGGGCTCACGGAAAACTTCCACATATGAAAAGGAAAGAGAAAAACTTCCACATGTTTTTAAAGGAAGTATAGATTTCATTGTGATGCTTTTATCAGTGAGTGAGCTTTTAAGATACCAGGACAGAGATGGAGGGAAGGAGGAGGGGGCAGGGGGCATTTCTCTTGGCTCCAAGTGGAGCAATAGTACATCAAAGTCATTTTCCCACCAGGAGACATTTCAGGGGTCTCCATGGCACAAGGCACAACAATAACACAGGCAGCATTAATGGAGGAAAAGACTGATTTCAACATTACCCTCAGTGTTAGTTTCCATAGGGCTGCCATAGCAGAGCACCACCAACTGGGTGGCTCAAAGCAGTAGAAATTTTTTTGTGTCACAGCTCTGAGGCTAGAAGTCTGAAGTCAAGGTGCTGTCAGGGTGGGTTCCTTGTGGAGGCTCTCAGTGCCCCTCTCCTAGCTTCTAATGCTTGCCAATTCTCGGTGTTCCTCGACTTGCCGCTGTATCGCCCCAAGCAGAGACTCCATCGTGACATGGCATTCTCCTTGTGTGTGTCTGTGTCCCTCTGCACAAATTTACCTCTTCTTATTAGAATACCAGTCATTGAATTAGGACCACAATCCAGAATCTCTCTCTCCCAAACTCACCTTTACGTCTCTCTCCTTCAGAAACCTCCTCCCTACTTTTCTCCGTGAAATACTCCAGCCAGAACTTCCAAGCCACTATGCTGATGCACTGACCAAAATAATATGTACCATTTCACAGGACACCCTGGTGCTACTGAGTTAATTATGCCTGTTGGTGTTGAGGTGGCAGAGACTGGTAACTACTTACCTCTTCTTTCCTGGGCACACAGCTGGACCACGCTTCCCTTTGTAGTTAGGAATAGCCACAAGACTGACCTCTAACAAGTGGATTGTGAGGGCTGTGCACCACTCACAGGTCTGGCTTATGAAAGTCCCAAGCACAGTGATCTGTGCTCTTCCCCTATCTACTAGCCTGATGCAACAAACACTTTGGAGGCTGTATGAAGAGGATGATAGAGCCACAAGATAGAAAGAGCCTGGGTCTCTGACTAGGAGCCTACAGTCAAAAAATACCCTTTAGGATATAACATAAGTGAAAAATAAACTTTTATTCTCTTTGAACCATTATGCATTCTGACTCGAGTTTGTTTGTTACAGTAATGAATTAATTAAAATGCACCTTCTTTCTGAGGTGTCCCCATGCAGACTATATGCTTTCCTACACTGTTTTTCACAGGAGCATTTCATGGGGCAATTGTGCTTCTGAAAACACAATAGATGGTATAGGAGAACCTCCCCTATTATTGATAAAATAAAATAATATTATTAAAGCAAATATTTTTATATTGCATATTACATGAAGAAAAATATATTACATAAAGACAAATACTTTTATTATTAAACAGACTTCTTGAAAACACACCCTGAAATTATTAATGTCTTAGAAAACCCTATCTAATAAAAGAGTAATATGCAAATTAATCATCACTCCTCTACACCCACAAGCCACGCCCACAAGCCAATCGGGAGCAGGTATGCAAATTAACCCCAACCAAGATGGCTGCAGCCACGGAGCGAGCAGGAGGGAGGCTTGGGTTTTGCCGGCGATGGAGGAAGCCAAGCTTTCTGCACACCCTGGCCAGCTGAGGCCTCCACTCAAGGCTACAAAGTTTTAATTATAGAAGATAAATCAATCTCAACAGAAATGGGGGCAGCCACAGAGCTGGAGAGAGCAGGCGGCTAGCACACCCTGGCTGGCCCAGGCCTCTGCTTAAGGTTACAAAGTTTCAATTATAGAAGATGCATAAATCCCAACAGAAATGGCTGCCACCATAGAGCAAGCAGGAGGCTTGGCTTCACTCCAGGCTACAAAGTTTCAATTGTAGAAGATAAATCCAGATACCAGGGCCTCCTCTTGGGTCACCAGGGGATGTGGCCAGCCTGCAAACCACCACAGGCCCCTCGCCCAGGCTGCTCCACGCCCCAAGGGAACCCCCACCCTGATCTGGGACACCCTTCAGGGCAAACCAGCCAGCCCCCACCCATGCACCAGGCCTCTATCCTATCTAATAAAAGAGTAATATGCAAGTTGACCATCACTCTAACACACAAGATGGCTGCCCCCATGTGGTCAAAGATCCTGCCCCCATGTGGACACAAGATAGCTACCACAAGATGGCCAGCAGGGGAGGGCAATTGGGAGGCACCTGGCCTGCAAGGGAGGGCAGTTGAGAGGGACCAAGCCTGCAAGGGAGGGCAGTTGGAGGTGATCAAATCTGCAGGGGAGGGCAGTTAGGGGTGACCAGGCCGGCAGAGGAGGGAAGTTGGGGGTGACCGGGCCTGCAGGGAAGGGCAGTTGGGGGGGACCCAGGCCTGCAAGGAAGAGCATTTGGGGGGGGCCAGGTCTGCAGGGGAGGGCAGTTAGGGGTGACCAGGCCTGCAGGGGAGGACAGTTAGGGGTGACCAGGCCAGCAGAGGAGGGCAGTTAGGGGCAAACAGGCTGGCAGGGGAGCAGTTAGGAATCAATCAGGCTAGTAGGAGAGTAGTTAGGGAGTGATCAGGCTGGCAGGCAGAAGTGTTTAGGGGCAATCAGGAAGGCAGGCAGGCGAGCATTTGGGAGCCAGCAGTCCTGGATTGTGAGAGGGATGTCCGACTGACCGTTTAGGCCCGATCCCGGTCAGTCGGACATCCCTCAAGGGGTCCCAGATTGGAGAGGGTGAAGGCTGGGCTGAGGGACACCCCCACTCCCCACCCCCCACCCCGTGCATGAATTTTGTGCACCAGGCCTCCAGTAGAGTAATAAAGCACTTTGTTCCATCCAAGACAAGACTGTATCACACGCAAGAAGGGCTAGCAGGTGATAAGGTAATAATTTCACTTTCTGGAGATTGTTTCAACAAGGAGAAGACTCATAAGCTGCCTTTGAAATGGAAAACAGGACTTGGGAGAAGTCAAAGCAAGGGCTAAGATAAGAAAAATAGGTTGAAATTAAGCTTTGATATACCTGGAGGAAATGTAGTTCAATTACACTGTATATAAATAATTGCCCTGATTACATCCAAAGAACACTGAAAGAAGATGTGGTCAGGTTCAAAGTGCCACCAGGAAGGCTGCCAGGTTAAGGCCACATGACCCCACAAAGTTACATTACTTCCAGGGCATTCTTCCCTGGGCAAGGCCAAGTTGTCTCCTTCGTAGGTAACGATAGCTCATGTTGTCCACACACATGAATGAATGCAGATCGTGAGGACTCTAAGCTCATGGGAGATTGAGGGATAAACAAGAAAGCCAACATATCCATCATGTACATGGAGTCATGCAGTATTCTGGATATTCATGTATGTCCTTCTGGCCAGCCCAACCTCTCTGATTATGAATACAATGTGGAAATACAGACCGAAAATAGAAGTCCACTTAGTGAATCTGGCCTCAGAGCTACTTGGACCATTCTGCTTAGTATATGACTACGGTTCATTCATCACCACACCAGGAAGACATCTGCCTCTAGGAGGCAATGCATCAAGTCGGGGAAGATCGGGGCCCTCCAACTTCCTAGGAGAGAGCTTGAATGGACAGTGCCAACTTTAGCCTCTCTCTGTCTTATTTTCCTGCATCCCACACTCACCCGCCCCTCACTCTCACCTATGCCTGGATGGCATATTCTTTCTCATTCTTTGCAACAAGGTTCTTGAGCTTCCTGTTGATTGCATGTGAAGTGCTTTATTTTTTTGTTTTTATTAATTTTTAGAGAGAGAGGATGGGAAAGGGATAGAGAGAGAGAAACATGGATAGAGAGACAGAAACATAGAAGCCACCTGTGCAAAAGTGTTACACTGGCCCAGGAGAAGCAAGCTGGGCACCTGCTAAGCCACCATTCAAGAGTCGATTCTTCTGGAACAAGACTGCTCCTTCCTGAGGCTCTCTTTCAAACTGCATATTCCACTGAGTTGGGAGGCAGACACTCATTTCCTGAGCTGGTCCATCAGATGCAGCTGCCAAGGCAAGAGTTCTCCAGGTGTCTCGAGAAATTGGGAAAAGAGAACTGATGAGAAGGCGAAAGGAGAAGGAGGAGGAGGGCACTCAAGGGCAACCACCTACTTCTCCCTTTGCTGGGACCAATCCCAGAGTGAAGAATTTTGTTCCTGTCTTGAGCTGGGATGCTAAAGCCATTATTTATAACCTACAGTCCCCCAAATCAGGTGTGACTACTCACATAGGATGGGAGCCAGAAGAGGCATGTCATAGTGGGGATATTACTACAGCAGATGGTGGCCATGTGAGCTACAGTGGCAGCTTGTTCAGCGTGGATTCTATTCTGCTTTAGTGGCATCTGTTTCCAAGCTAAGGCTGAGCCTCCAAATCTGCTGACACGGCTCCTCCAGTATCCAAGTCAGTCGTCGGCTCAGCATCCGGACTCCTCAGGCTGCGGACAGGCTGCATTGAGCTCAGGCAGAAAATGGAATTTCCCTTTCCTGCCTCATTAAAGGAACCATCTGAGTTCACTTCTCTAACAGGAGCAACCCTGGCTGAATTTAGTCCTACACAGTGATAAGCAAAGGCATCAAATTCCATCATCCTTCCTCTGTCTTGGTAAGAGATGCACTGGAGTAAGAAAGAAATCTCTGCATACGTCCTCACTCCCATGGGGAATATACGGCTCCATCTGCCATTGCACGTGCTAAGTGCTATGGATGGCAGTCAATTCTAAGAAACCATAAAAAATCTTCACGGGCCACACTCTGCATTTTTACCTTCATTGAGCATGTCACTGGGCACCAGACAGAGAAATGCTATGGGTCACAGAATCTCATTGTCTATATTCAAGAAAGAAAGCCATTCTGAAGTTTCATCTGGAATATTCAGATAATGAAGATACCACATTGATAAGATTTTTCTTATAATATCTCTCAACCCATTACTCCATTGCCCATGTGTTGACCCAGCTTTCCTTTCAGCTTCTTCACCCCATCTTAGGCCTGAGATTTGTTGTTCCAGTGTGAGAATGAGAACATGGACTTCATTAAACCTGCTTCCCCAAAACACAATGAGCCACTTTTGGCAGCCTAGCCAGTTGGACAGGAAGGCCAGGGGCTGGGAAACAGTGCTGAACGTTAGCTAAGCACTCAGTGTTGAAAGGTTTCATGTGAAAATCCTGAAGCAGAGCAGTGAAACTTTCAGGGAGTGGAGCCCCTGATTCCTGTTCTAGAAATAATGTCCTTTGGATGGTCTCTAGCTCCCAGCAACCTGGTCTCAATTTCCACCAGGCAAATAGAAATAAATGCAAACTTTCTGCTGCCCAGCCTCCCCACCCTCCCAAAGCAACCAAGCGTTTGCAACAGGCTCTGACTTCTCTCACTTCCTTCCTGAGCACAAGCTCGCAGCACCCTCAAGCCCCACACAGAAGGTGGGTGGCAAACAGCCAGGCTGTGGAGCAGTCAGGGGAGCAGAGACACAAAAATCAGAGGCCTGAGCATGTGCACTGGGCATGTGAGGGGGAATGTGAACGAGGTTCTAAGTACCCTTAGAGTTTAAGGTCCAGGCATTTCAATGTAGGAGGACCTCTGTCCACCTTCATCATTTACTGATTTAAAAAAACACACACAAAAAAAACCAAAACAAACAAAAAAACAAAAAACAGCTTAGTAAGAACACATGATTACACAGGGCCAGAGCCAGGCCCAGAATTCAGGTCTCTTGATGACTGTATCTACCACTCCTCACTGTCTCCTTGTGCACAGGATGAGAAGAGACAGGAAGTAAATTGGATCTTGGAGTTTGAGTTGGAGAACATCTAGCCCATGGGTTTTCTGAATCAGAGCTCGTGCAGCTTTCACCTGCTCTGCCCACACTCTGCACAAGGCACCTGGTAACCTGCTTCAGAGCATGTCCGAATCGCAATATGCCAGCTCTGAATGCCCTGGGGCAGAACAGAACTCAGCTCCTCCCTGGGCACACAGAAGGAGCCCTGTGGGTCCAGGCCTCTCTCTTGCAGCCAGGGCAGCCTGCAGCTACAGTGGAAACATGTGGAAACTTACAAAGGGAAGCTGTGGTCCCGCAGAGCAGACAATATGCAGAGATAGAGTGTCGAGGGCTTTAAGCTAACCCACAGCTGCAGAGGGCTCCGGCCTCCACAGGCATTGCTCAAAAGCTAGTGTGAAACAAGGTGGATTTTTCTGCCTGTGACAGTAACTGTCTCATTAACTCATTTTAAAACAGGGTTTTGAGAGTTTAAAAATAAAAAGCACAGTTTCATCTTCTTTAGGTTGTGGATCTATTTATAGAGGGGGAAAAACCCATATTTTAACCCGGGACCATGCCATCCTTAGGAAATGCTGAAATCCAAGCCTCCAGAATTTTTCATGTGGGTCCTCCAGATGTTGTTACTTACTTGCTTATGTGCTCAGATAACAGGAATCATTTCTTGTGGTACATGCCAGAGATCTCAAATATATCAGGCAAAATAGATGTCATTCTTCCCATTTTATAGATGAATAAGCTGAGGTTAAGAATTTCTGTTGTTCCAGATGTCACCTGGGCTTGAACAGGTAACAGTTGAAGTCCAGGCCTGAGTCTCAAACCTGGGATCTTTCCATGGTACTGCTCTTTCCACCCATCTCAGGTACAGCTGGTCAAAGCACACCTATCAACTCATTCCTCCTCTCCTTAAAGCTGAGCACATAGGGAACCCAGTACCCCCACCCCCACCACTCTCCTTGACCACCAGGACTCAGCAAAGGTGAGCTTTACTATCACGGTCCCCTGGAATACTGAGAGAAACGCAATCTGCCTCCTGTTCCTCGAGGTACCTTCTCACACCTACATATCTCCTTCAGATATGCCAATCATAGACCCTACTTTTCAAATGAGCTCCCCATGCTGGCTGATATCAAGTTGGTTTCAACTTTCTGTAATTTCTGTAAGTTTGTGCCTGTTCCTGAGCTTATAGTGTCTACTGTAGGTTATAATCATAGACAGAGGAATTTAGACTGTTTAGCATTAACCATATTACCCAGAATTGGGTTCTTAATGAATGTTTGAGCTCTACAATGAAGATAAAGAAGAAAAAGGAGAAGGAAAAGGAGGAAGAAGGAGGAAGAGGAGGAAGAGGAGGAGGAGGAGGAGGAGGAGGAGGAGGAGGAGGAGGAGAAAAAAGCCTTGAGACTCTGTCCTGTAAAAGCATCCAGAACACTTCGCTAAAATTTTCCATAGAAATTTCACAAAGAGCTGCAGCAGAGGACTCAGTCAACATGGAAAGCAGAGCCTTTGAGAGCTGGTTTTCTCTGGTAGCACCAGATAAGAGTTTACTATGTCCTCTCTCCCAGGGCATTGAGTGAGGGGCAGAAGGGGGCATTTGCTTTAGGAAGAGCACCTTTTGGCAAACAGGAGCATCACCTGTTCTGCACAACAGAGAACCAGCCACTCTCAGTCATAATTCACCAAGCTCAGAGCCATATGGACAGGTTGGAGAAAGAAGCCAACAAAACCTTCATGTCCAGTGTGTGGACTCGTGGTTTCCCTGCTGACATGCTGAGCATAACACTAAGTGAGGGAAGCTGGAGCAGAGAGCCCAGCCCCCCTGGAAATCCAGCTACATGTCTCTGCCTTCTCAGAGAAGGCTCTGTGTGCCGTTGTCAAGCACACTGACACTACAGGGCCTCACTCACTAAACAGCAACAGCCATAGATGAGGTCTGAGTATGAAACGGGCCAGAAATAATAAAGAACTGTGGAGACACCTTCAAACCCAGATGGGACTGTTCCCAGAAGGCACTCAGACCCTGGCTTTTAAAATGAAACTTACCCCCCAGGTTTCCTACAAGAGTCTAAAATTATCTTTAGCTTCTAAAGCAATCAGACTTACGTGAATGTAAATAAAGAAAACACATAGTTTATGTTTTGTACTGGATCAATATATCACACATCCCGGACCAATAGCTGTTGTTCTGAATCCATCTTACATTTAGAATAGTTCTTTTTATTTCATTCATGGTTTGCTAAGTACTTTCAGGCAAAAGGAATAAGGCTTTAAAGGAATAGCTTAGGAAATTTATAAATTGGAACTATTTTCTTTTACTTTTAAAATAATTTTACACTTTAAGTAATTGTATGTCAATAGCCTACAATCTTCTAAGAAGCTTGTTTCTGAAAAGGAAAATCTACTTTAATAGGAACATTTTCTAGCTTGCTTTAGAAACAGGACACAGAAATCAATCCACAGACTCCTATTTCAACCATCTCTCGTCATTTTCGGTATTTTATTCCACAGCTCAGAGAGATGAGAAGTGGAAAAGAATAAGAATGAGCTGTTTTGACTCATATACCTTTATTCTGTTTTTAATTGCAGGAAAAGATGATGCCCTTTAGTGAAGACATTTCATTACAATTCACGGCGGGGGGGGGGGGGAGGCTGAGTCAGTTATGAGCTGTATGGGATGGGGGCATTGAGAACTGCATGACAGTTAAATGCAGAAATGCCCATCATTTCCCTGTGTATGGTAGTGCAACAGATAAATAACACATGTCATTGATAGCATCTGCTAAAATAAATGATGCTGGCTTTCCACAAATATTGAATGTTCTCTTTCACATTACAGTAATGATGTTACTATATCTGCATTTTAGGTTAAATGAGAAGATTAGTGGGCCAGTTGCTAAGATGAGGAACTCTGACCATTCCTTCTCTCTAATACCCACATCCAAACAGTTACCAGTCCTGCCACGTGGTCCTAGCGCTTCAGGGGAGAGTTGTGGGGAGGGCACACCCTCTGGAGCCAGCCTAAGTCCAAACCTTGACTCTTACTCCCACTACAACCTTGACAAGCTTCTTGGTCACTCTGTGCCTCATTCTCCTCATCTGGAAAGTGAGGCTAGTTCCCCTCCTGTTGTTCAGATTCACTGAGTTATATGGAAAATAGAATGGTGTCTGGCACATAATAAATACTACCGAAGCATCATCTCTCATGATTACAATGATTTTTCATATTGCTGCCTTCCTTAGTACTTCCACTTCCATTCTTCTCCAGCCCCTACTGCCCACCCCATTGCTCCCCACTTTCTGCCTCAGTCAACTGCAACAAGTAGGATCCCAGCTGGGATTTCTGCTTCTAGTATATCCCACTACCCACCTCCAGTTGAAGTCTAACATGCCCTCCTTTGTGGCTCACACTATCCAGTAGGCATTTCTATCATAGCACCTATTGCACTTTTGATTTTTTTCTATCTATCTACCTATCTATCTATCTGGTAATGGGGTTTGAAACACATATTCTAACAGCTGATATTAGAAGCCCACTCAGATAGGAATTTTTCTTTCTTTAAGAAATACCTAGGTAGGTAAATGTCGGCAAGTCTGATTCTAAGGAGAAGGAGAAAGAGAGGTCAAACTCCTCTGCATGAGAGGTACACATACATTTCGGGATTGGGGTGAACATTGAACAGTAAGTTGGGTGAAGGGGGAAAGGCAGTCAAACAGCATAAGAAAGATGTCTGCTTGCAGAAAAGATGGTCAGTAAGACATTCCTGGTGGTGTGGGCTGAAGGAGATTTAAGGCAGGGATGGGTCATCTTGAAATTCAAACTGTTTGCCTTTCTTTTAAAAAATTTTTTTAAATATATTTTTATTGGTTTCAGAAAGGAAGGGAGAGGGAGAGAGAGATAGAAACATCAATGATGAGAGACAATCATTGATCAGCTGCCCACTCCCCGCCCCACCGGGGTTCGAACCTGCAATCCGGGCACATGCCCTGACCGGGAATCGAACCATGACCTCCTGCTTCACAGGTCGATGCTCAACCACTGAGCTACACCACCCAGGCTGCTTGCATTTCTGAGATGTGAAAAGTCTCACAATTGAAGTAATGCCTGATACACACACAAAGGAGTTATGGTCAGTTTGGGGACCAAATGGTTTGGGACCAGATCAAGGAAAAGAAGCTGAACCTGACCGATGAGGTTGGCCTTCCCGGGACGTTTTCAATAAAGGGCTCAAGACTGTGGCCCAGGTTTGTTGGCGTAGGTTCTCCAAGAAGCAGACAGGATTGGGCGTGTGAGGGAGTTACTGGGGAAATATCTGCCGGAGAGCAAGGCGAGGGAGCTAGAGAGGTGCGATTTCAGAGAGAGATGCAAGTCTGACTCCTGTGAACGGAGAGGGAGAAGGAAGGAAAATTGGGTAGAAAGAGCCTCAGATCACAGCGCAGTTCTAAGAAAGACCCAGCCAGGGTAATGAAAAGCCCTTGAAGTCAAAGTCACTGTTGGACGAGCCTTGCACCTCACAGACAGCAATAGCACCCCCACAATGCTGGTAACAGCCCACCAAAAGTGTGCACTCAGCACAAAGCCTATGGTAGCCCAGAGAGTCAGCAGCGGGGGCTGCCATTCAGCCACGCTCCCAGAGTACCGATTAGAGCTGCACGTTTTCATCAGCACCACCCAGGGTTGCCTCGGTTGCTAGGATCGTGTCTGACTCATCATTTGACACTCTACTGCTCAATCAAGGTTTGCTGAATTAATACATTAACCCACACCGCACACCACATAATCATCCTAAACAACCACTGAAACCAAATGGGCATACAAAAACTCAGTAGCCTATTCTTTCTATTTTGTTGAGTTTTACATTTTCCTTAATGAGAAGCTGTATTAAAAATATTACTTGGGAACACCAGTGGTTACTCAAAAAATTAAATATAAAAGTTGTTTCAGCAACTCCACTTCAAAGCACACACCCAAAAGTAATGAAAGCAAGGACTCAGATATCTACACTCTTATGTTCATAGCAGCACTATTTATAATAGCAAAAAAAGGTGAAAATAACTGAAATGTCTATTAAAAGAATAATAGATAAACAAATGTAGTATACCCAGAAAATGAAATATTTTTGGCATTAAAAGGAAAAAAAATCTGACACATGCTACTACATAGATGAACCCTGAGGACATTTGCTGAGTGAAATAAACTAGTCACAAAAAGGACAAATACTGTATAATTCCACTTACATGTGGTAACTAGAGTAGTCAGAAAGAAAGGATGGTGGTTATCAGAGGCTGGGAGGAGAGGAGAATGAGGAAACAGGGTTTAATGGACACAGAGTTTCATTTCTGGTGATGGATGGTGGCAATGTTTGCACAATAATGTAAATGTACTTAATTCCACCAAAGTGTACACCTACAAATGGTTAAAATGGTAAATTGTATCTTATGCATATTTTACCACAATAAAAATTAGATCATTGAGAACATATACCTAATAGGGAAAAAAACTAAATAAGGATAGTACTCCATGCGACCATGTGTTCTTACGCCTCACATCCACCTCTCTGCCTCCAGATCTTTAATGAAGGCGGTAGGCTGCCAGCTTCTCCCAGTCCAGTCATTTGGCTGGTGGGCTGGTTAGAGGGCTTTCTCTAATTGTCTTCTTCCCAAAGTCTGCTTAGGGCAATTTTTCAGACTCCACTAAAGAGCTCCCTCTCAGAGCAGCCATTCCCACAAAAGGCCATAAAGCCCAGAATGCATAGCTTCTTAGACCCCAGCCGATGGCCCTGAAATTGGCCCTCTTGACTGAGATTTCTCTGTTTAAAAATAAAAGTAGACTTGTTTTGATAAAAGTAGCCAGATGGCATTTCTTTCCCTCAAAGACTTCTGCCAGGACAGTGGAGTGACAAAGAAAACCAGAGTGAGAAGCTGAGTCCTTGGCACAAGGGCTCATAGTGGGCTGGCCCCTTGCTGGGGCATGGATTCTGTGCTCACAATAAAGAGGATACCCGAAGGAGCAGGGCAGGAGGCACACCTGGGCCTGCCTTTGGTACCAAATTCCTTCTCGTCTATTTTGCTCATGCTTCCACCTCACATGAGATCCTTCTTTTTTTAACCCTCACCTGAGGATATGTTTATTGGTTTGAAATAGAGAGAGAGAGAGAGAGAGAGAGAGAGAGAGAGAGAGAGAGAGAGAGAAACATCAATTGTGGTTGCCCCCCATAAGCACCCAGACCAGGGATCAAACCTGCAATCCCAGGGCACAGGTAGACACTCCAACCAATTGAGTCATGCGGCCAGAACCCAGCATGAGACCCTTAATCATGAGACTCTTCTCACTTTCCACTCTACTTCAGGCACTGACTGCAGATGCTTTGTCGTTCTCTCCATTTCGATCTTCCTTCCTGAACATCTGTCCACTCACTCTATTACTTTTACACACTAGAAGTTCCAAATCATCAAGAGCCCTGAGTTCAGAGTTTGAGAGCCACACACTATGTGTTCAAGACAGTGCATCAAGTGCGTCTAATAATATGACACATTAATGTGGAGACACTGGTCACTCATGCTATAAAGGTGGCAAGACAGCTGACCCAAGGCACCAAAAGGTCTAGAAACACCTAAGTTGATTTATTTGTCAAGGCACCTAGATCTATAAATTGTTCAGAAGGTCAGGGAAAGGGGGACAGAGAGGGCATGGGGTGTTTAAAAAGTGTGGGTTAGGGTTAGGGTTAGGGTTAGGGTTAGGGTTAGGGTTAGGGTTAGGGTTAGGGTTAGAGGCAGCCAAAAAGAATGGAGCACGATCCTTGGGGGACGCTGCTGTCACCAAAATGCTCTACCACTTCTGCTGCCCAAAGCAATGCTTCAGATAAAGCTGTGCTGCCTAGAAACTGGGTTCTATCTTTGCTACGAGAATAAGAAAGGCCAATTATGTAGACTCAAATATCCCCAATGGTAACAAAAATACCTCCCTGCCTTCAGGAAAAAGAGCAAACTATACCATTCAGTTTTTCATAACAGAACCCAATATGCCTTTTTAGCACTTCTCCACTTCACTCCCAAAACTCTCTGCATTACTACAACCACACTGGTTGGCTCCTGCTTCCCGTTCTGAGATCCACCATATGCTTTCACATTGGACATTGTTGCTCATACCACATTCCTGCAGGGCCACTCGCCATGCACTCTGCCTACCCAAATCCTGCCTCCTTAAACACAGCTCTGATCCCACATCTATTGCCCTTCATAACCCCAGTAGGAAAAAATTGTTCTCTTCTTCAAACTCCAGTGATAGCCACTATCTTCATAATCCATTTATCAGATGATTATGTACCATGTGACATACCTTCTATCATTGTCTCAAACTCTTATTTGTGTCTTTTGTTATTTATTTACTTATTTATTTATGCATAAATACGTCTTATTGTGATTAGAGAAAGTGGAGTATCCACCACTGGAAGTTGGGGATCCTTTTCCACACTGATATCTCAAAAAGTCCTATTTCCCTTAATCCATCCTGGAAAGTGTGCAGCTGGGAATTCAGTAGAACTAGAAGCAAAACCAGTGTCCAGAATTTCTGTTCCATGGTGAGCTGGGTCCAGTAGGGCATTAGGCTAGTTGCAGTCCATCAGTCCATTGTGTGGAGTCCACACAGCTCTGGGCCATGTGGGCAGATGCAGGAGCATCAGAGTCCCACAGCCAGGAGTGCAAGAGGCAAGAGAGAGAACTCCTTTGTTTAGGAGCTTAAATATCTCAAATCTTCCTGCCCTTGCAGTGGCCACACCAACTCTGGCCAATGACCTGTTCCCAGGTGTGACCGACAGACAAGTGCCTTCCCTATTTCACCCAGATCTTAATGGGTATACGTCTATTCTCCCTCTGTCCAGTCCGGTGGCTTCCTGGGGAGTGTTAAACTGCAGCTTCCTGGGAAAGGTGTGCAAATGAATGTCTATAACATTTGGCCTTCCCTTTTCTTATTCCCAGTTATTAGTAACTGGGTTTATTACAATGATATCATTATCTCCCAGTTAACCACTAAAGTCCTTGATGGCCTAGATGCTTTGTTAGACTTCTTGGAGTCCACATAGAATCTCACATAAGGCTTTGCACACTACAGGCAAGTCAATGAAGATATGTGGCTTTATATTTACTCCACAGAGTTTGTATCTATCTAAGTGACTATGGGTGCCCTTGCTTATTAGCATGGCCCTGCTCCACATGCTGACATTTGTGCATTTTCTCAAGTAGGACTTCTTTCTTAGAGGAGCCAGGGAGGAAGAAGGCAGCAGGTGATTCTTCCCCAGCTCGCACGCTGGCAGGAACAGAGCTAAAAACCTCAGCAGCTCTCCTTAATCTGGGAACATTGGTCTGATATTTATCTGGCTAGTGCTGATTAAGTGTTAGGTACATCCCAAGAGTTCACAAATCCTTATGGCAACTGCATCAAGTAAATGCCGTTATCCCCACTTTACAGATGGGCAGCCTGTGTACCTCAGCCAGGGTCACACAGCAAGGAAGGGACAGACCCAGGTTCAAGCCCCGCCAAGCTGGCGGCAGAGACACTGCTCCTAACCACGGGCTAGTGAGCAGAGGCTCCATTTCATATTGTGAGCTTAATCGTGCTCTCTACAGAAGGAATATGTTCTAACATTTTTAATTTTCACAAAGCATCTCTAGATCATTCTCACAGCACAGCATTTCAGTGATTTCTCTGCTATCCAGTCAGCTGCCTCTGCACCCTCCCCAAGGAGGTCTGGATCTCAGCTCTAGGGGGTCCTTTCTGCTCCAGCTCAGCCCTCACTGTGGTGCCTGCTCCTGTTTTTTCTCGGCTATTCTGATATTCTGTAGAGTTCTCTTTACTTCTTCCCAAGCAACCCCTTATTGCTTCAACCCCCTGTTATCTTTAATAATTCTTTATAGTAACCTTTCCAATGTTCAAATGACTGTGGTTTCTCTCTTCTGATCAGATCCACTTAGCATGTGAGCATTTTGTATTTTCTTCCTATCCTGATATCTACTAGAATAGTTTTTACCCCTTGTTTTCATTATTTTTAAAATTCATATAGCATTAGTTGATTGTGTATTTACTTTCTTTAGTCGACTTTAAACTATTTGTGGAATTAAAGCCTATTAAATAATTGAAATACATACACAAAGGAAGGCCACGCCTGTTTAACTTGCTTCGAACCATTTCCAGAAAGGAACAAGGCTCAATGCAATAAACAACTGATTTTTTATGAACATAATGAGGCTGATGCCCCTATGTTCTTCCATTCCAGGTTAGACTTTCCTACAACTATAATAGGACCCCTAAAAGTTTGGGTGTTAGTACAAAGAATGACAAAGCTACTAGACCCATGATAATAATAGTTCATCATTGTGTTTCTCAAATCAAAACTTTCTTTTCCTAGACATTTCCTGAAATATGTGTCCTGCCCCAGGCTAGGAACTGATTCAGGAGGTACTAAAACCCAGAGAGATGGGTGGAAATAGATGTGGAAAATTGTAATGAGGCAGAATAGAGATTTTTCAATCTAGTGTAACAGAGCAGAGGATGACAATTTCAGATGCGCAGAGGAGAGGCTAGTGAGCACTGTAATTATTAAGAAGTGAAGTCTCAAACTAAATTCCCATGGTGACCTCAAATTGAAAACTTCCCAGGTTCACCATCAATTCCATTACCACCACCCAGGGGATTGAGAGCTGTGTTGTGGTGAGAGGAGCTGGCTTTGGTTTGAAACCCCAGGCTCTGCTGCCTACTAATTACACGTCCTTGAGCAATTCCTTAACCTCAGTTATCATAACAATGCCTACCTCCCAGGAGGATAAAAAGAAGCATGGACTATGAATGCCCTTATCCCAGTGCCTGGCACATTGGAAGTCTTAGCAAATGTAATTACCTTCTCCCCTGAGGTTAGTTTCCTAGGGCTGCCCTAACAAAGTACCTCAAACTGGGTGACTTACAACAACAAACATTTATTCTCTCACGGTTCTATAGGCAAGAAGCCCAAAACCAAGGTGTTGGTTTGGCCATGCTTCTTCTGAAACCCAGAGAGGAAGGCTCCTTTCTTGCCTTCCCCAGCTCGGTAGGCCCAGACATTCCTTGATTTGTAGCAGCATAATTCTAGTCTCCGCCTCCATCTTCACGTGGCATTATCCCTGTGTCTCTTCACACAGTCTTCCCTCTGAGCACGTTTGTCCTTGCGTTCAAATCCCCCCTTTTTATCAGGATATCCATCGTCTTAGATCAGGGCCCACCCTAATGACCTTATCTCTCTAAAATTTTTATTTCTAAATAAGTTCACATTCTGAGGTGCTGAGGGTGAGAATTCCAACATATATTTTTGGGGGGAGGGGCAAAATTCAACTCAAAATACCCCCTCAGTTCTCTGCCCAGAGGTGACAAGCTAACCCTCTGCCTCCATAGTCAGCTATTTAGAGTACAATTTCTGCTTTACCACAGTCTCTGGAATGCAGGATATATATCATATACTCAGTGAGGTAAAGCACAGGCAAGTCTGTAACTTAGAGACCTCCTAACTCTTCTCTACCTTCCCATTCTGGACACTGGCCTCTCCTGGTCTCTATCCATGCCCACTCCATGCCCACCCCATACCCAGTCCCTGCTCATACTGCCAGTCCTGCACTTACCACATTCCCTTCCCTTTCCCTCCCCTCTTAATCTGATCCCTGTTGCGGGGTCAAACCCTGGAATCAAAAATAAGACCACCGGAGGCTGCTAATTGATTAAAAAAAAAAGCAGGCAAGGATTTATTGAACTGGCCAGGACGGCCGCGAGGGCACCACACGCAGGTGGCCACCCTCACGACCGCACTGTCCCAGGTGTAGACAGTCCTTTTAAAGGTCCAAACCACAAAAATTTTCCTTTGTTCTAAATTCTGGGAACAGCCTGCAGGGGGGTTCCCAGCCCCTGCTGGACATTATTGGAATGTGGCCCTATCTTGGGAAAGCAGGTTTTTACAGAAGCAGACCCAAGCGGAGTCAGTAATCTCTAAAGGTTATCTACAGTTTCTACTCCTGGAGCTACTGAGTCAGTGGGAATCAATCTCCTGTAGTCCTGGTCCACAGGCACAGGAAAATTACCTCTGTGAGTCTCCAGGTCTCAGTCTGGAAGCTGAGGTAACCACCCTATTATCCAAGCAAGCAAGTGTGTACAGAAGCCAGAATAGCAGGGTTAAAATTCAAACAGCAGTTTTTACCTAAGTATGGTTGCTACCATACTTCAATCCCTTACCCTGAAGACTCATAACCATATAGCGGCTGCATTAAAATCTCTATACTGTGCCAAACAGGAGTAATCTATACAAAAAAAAAATGGCAGCGATGGTAAGAAGGCCATTTTAGTAAATCTGAAGGAAAGCCCCTCATGTTCCTCTGCCGAAGACGAAGTCCTTGTTTGAAATGTGAGAACCAGGGGCAGGCCACGTTTAGCCACCAACCTCTTTGTATGAATTGCAAGGGTAGGGGTTATATTAGGGCACAGGGCTCCTCTCTGGAACAGAAAAACCATAAAGGAAGGAGCATAGACAGTGTACACATGTGTGGGCAGACCGATCAATGTTTATTCAATCTGGCCCCAGCCAAGTAAAACCAGGGAACTGAGAAGAATTCCTAAGTTTGGTTATAGGCCAAAAGGGTCGGCAAAAATGGATCCGTAAGCATTGTCTCTCTCTATGTCCCCAATGTAACTATACTTGATTCTCCTGGTGCTGTTGTAATTAACTAGTGTTCAATAACAGGAAAGGAGCAAAGAGAAGGCCAGATGTTATAGGCATGTCATTTGGGCAGCTTTGCCAGAAAGCTACAACTTTACACTCCCTTGGAGCCCAACAAAGGGGAGCTAGATATATGCCCACTAAAGTTGGGGTAACATAAGGAAGATACTTGCTGTCAATCACACCTGGGAACACAGAACAACCCTGCGGACACTGCCTGTGCCCCGGCCACATGGCACTTACCAAGGCCCACTGAGGGCCTGGCACTGGATTGTGGCCATCTTTTCCCTCCTGGAGTGAGCCAGAAGCATTTGTCTAATGGTTTTGCTGGAGCCACTGAGGTGCAATAAAACTCAGGAGGGTGCGGTGGGGAGAGCTTCCACAAATTGGAAAGTGGCTGTCCTCAGATCTCTGAAACTGAACTAGATAAATAGGGAGCACACAGCCCTGGAAATTAGGTGTCCTGGATACCCAACAGGACCCAGGGGACACTAGACAGCCTAAAGGAGAGGCAAAGTGGCACAGCACAGTTTCCCGAAGAGTGCCACAGGTGGCTCCTGTTGGGGAGGGGGGGAGGGAATGACTCAAATAGGTTTCTGGGTTATACATATTTCTTTAGGGTGGGATTTCAGAGCTTTTAATATGCCTAAGTGCATATGAACCTCCGGAAGTGGATATTGTGCAACGTGATTCCCAAATGCTGTTCATCAGCGAGGCCTATTTTTAACAGAGTGTCCAGAGACTAGCGTCCTGCTAGAAATCCCTGAGGTTGTTGACAAATGCTGGACAGAGCACCTCCTAGGACCAGTCACCTAGAGTTTCCCAGCTCTAGTTTCCTCCTCTGAAAAACAAAGAGACTCCATCAGTGGTTCTTAGCTGAGACACTGGTACAGCCATGGACCCTCTCTCTGTGACAGGCACATCTTACACATGAGCCAAACATCTTGTTTTCACACAATTTCAGCGAATCAGAAATCACTTCTTGACTATAAAATGTTCCAAGTTCCTTTCCATCTCTAAAATGGTGAATGTACCTGCCTAGCTGGTGTTGCTCAATGGTTGAGCATCAACCTATGAACTAGGACAGTGGTCGGCAAACTGCGGCTCGCAAGCCTCATGTGGTTTGCCGCTCTGTTGACTAATGAGATTGCCGACCACTGAACTAGGAGGTCACGGTTCCATTCCTGGTCAGGTCACATGCCCAGGTTGTGGGCTCGACCTCCAGTATGGGCCATGCAAGAGGCAGTTGATCAATGATTCTTTCTCATCTTTGATGTTTGCATTTGTCTATCCCTCACCCTTCCTCTCTCTCTAAAAAAATCTATAAAAATACATCTAAAATAGTGCATGTACCTAATTTGGAAGGTTTTGTGGTAGATATCCATTGCTTTTGCCTGCCCACCTTCCTTCCCTTTCCTTTTGGTAACAGCACTAGTTTCTTTTCATGAAATAACCTAATTTCTATTCGCAGTCCATAGATTTTAAGAAAAGTTGACCATCTCCCCCCAGCTCCAGAAGTAGGCATGTCCCCCAAGCCTGACGAATCAGAATACCTCACTCCCTGGCCACAGGCAGGGAGTATGGATGACACGCTGTTGATGAAAGTGTTCTCTAGGACATATGCTAGAGCTAGCCGATAAGGAAGAAAGGAAGGGAAGGGGGGCGGGGGGTGAGGAAAGTCTTGACACTGTGGTTATTAAACTGGCAAAATAGAAGCCTGCAGTCTTGGCAGCCATCTCCATCTTTCAGAGAAAAAAACAATTCCTGACACATTAGCTGAATCATCCCTGAAGTCCACTTCATCCCCCAAAATAGAGAGCCAATAAATATTCTCTTCTGTTTAAACTAACTTGCAACTGAAAGAGTGCTGAATAATTCAGACATCAATCTGGGGATTCCCTGGACTGCTGTGAGGCTCAATTAAGAGACTCACAGTGTTAATGCTGAGCCCACACTTGACAGAGAACCACTGTGGAAGGACACGAGTGGATGACTGTGCATTAGCAGGACCTGCCCACTGACCCTGACCCAGGGGATCTGTGCACTGAGAAGACCCCAGAGACCTCAACTAAGTTCTTCCACCCACTGCCTGCCTCCTGAAGTGCCTCCATGGAGCATCTGAGCTGTTGGTGGGAAGTAAGGGGAGGTGTGGAAGGTGTTGCAGAGCCTTTTGAGAACCTTTTGGGGGGAAAAAACAAAAACATTTACCTGCAGTTTCAGGGATTTACACACTCCCTGAAGCCCTGAATCAATTCTTTCTTCAAGGGGTCTCAGGACTCCATGGCCTCACTTTAGGTAGATAGGATTCGCTGGACTTGTTTTAGGAAAGATCCCAGTTTCTCAAAGAACTGGGTGTAGGAAGGAAAGAGAAAAGGAGATCTCCACTGGCACAGGAAGGGAAAGGAGCGTGGTGCCACAATGCACAAAGGCTCTGGCATAAAAACAAGCAGCCTGATTTGGTCTCACTCCCTCCCCCTGCCCTGGGAGGAGTTTTCCAAGTCATAGGAATGGGGAGCCAGCATAGTGAAAGCCCCTCCTTACTCAATTTGGAATTAACCTGTGGCCTAGGGTTTGGATTCCTGTTCAAAGTAATCCCTGGAGAGAGAACACTTTAAACTCTTATTGGTCACACCTTATCCCAGGTAACAGGTTTTAATACGAAGAATCAAGTGCTTCAATAAAAGTAGAAGGGGGGGTTCTCTGTAATCTGGCTTTGTCTAGGCATGCATGGCAGAAGTACTGATTCTTTTTTTAAAAAAAGAAGCAGCTGCCTAGCCAACGTGGTTCAGTGGTTGAGCGTCAACCTGTGAACCAGGAGGTCACGGTTGGATTCCCAGTCAGGGCACATGTCTGGGTTGCAGGCTCAATCCCCAGTGAAGGGCATGCAGGAGGCAGCCGATCAATGATTCTCTCACATCATTGATGTTTCTATCTCTCTCTCCCTCTCCCTTCCTCTCTGAAATCAATAAAAAATATAGAAAAAATAAATAAACTAATAGCCAAGGCCTCATAACCAAGGAACTACTGAGTTTACCATTGGCTGTAAATGTGATCGACAAATCCCACCCATTTTTCTTCACACCCTTAAAATTTTTCATCAAAACTGGCCTTCCCCACCTGAAGCCTAACTGTCTATTCCCAGCCTTCACCCCACCCCAACAAGGCTGTGCTGCGGCCATGCCCAGTCTTCAGGAGCCCCCACACATCCAAGGAAAAAGGCAGGGCATGAGGTGGCCAGCAGCAGCTCAGCTCCTGGCCACAATCCTTCCACCAAACCAAAGTCTCTGATATTTTCTCCCCACCTCCAGGAGATGTCAGATCTAGGGTCCCATGTTAGGAGGGCTCCCATGAATCTCTGCGAAAAGCCTATTTTACAAGCCAAAGCCTTTTGCTAAGAATAAAGGCCTGTGTCTATTTCAATCTCAAACTGAGAGCAGATAATCATTTGTTTGCCTACCTCCTCCACAGCTTGGAAAGTGCTTTTCTTTATCTTCCTGCCTGTTTGTTTGTTATTCCTGGGACCCCAGAGGAGAACCAACACATCAAATCTGCTCCATGGCAACAGTACCTCTCTTTTGTCAGTAGGGCCCACGTCATCATCACCACACATGCAGGTGCAGGTAGACACTGGAGCTGGGTCCTCGAGTCCCCTTCCACAGTGTTGGTAGACATGCATATATTCTCAGTGCTTGCCACCATCAATCTGAGGAAAATAAGAACTTATTTCTTACTTGAAATAACATATCTAAAACTCAAAAGAAAAGAACTAAGCTAAGCTATCTAGTTTAACTTTGTTTTGACAGACTTGCCCTGTACCAAATCTCTGAGCTTGGTGTATTCCAATAGCAAGTTCATTAAAACCTAATAAATACTTGGCAAAGGCCTTACACCATCAGCTCATGGCAAGAATGTGGAAACCAGGACCTGTGTTTTATGAATGAGCAGCATATACTGGCACAGCCTCGGGCGCTGAGTATGGACTCACCCAGCACCACTAAGGAAGATTAGCACGCATGTGAAGTTGGCATTGGATGTCTCCTCCTCTGTCTTAGAACCCCTCTCCTCCACTTTGTAGAATCCCCTAGAAGCTTGTTTGTTCTCCATCCCCAGACCCCATCTTCATGGGGCCTGTCCACATCAAAGGCTCTGAGCCCTGAACTTCCCACCCGAGATGGCGGTTTGAAGACTGTATTGCAAGAACAAGCTTGGCCTGTGAAAAATAGCTTCACGCCATGGAGATGTCAGGCACCATCTGCCAGGATGCTCTTGCCGCCCCCTAGCAACTGCTCCCACATCCCTGTCTCTGGTTACTTTGCCTGCTTCCCTAGTTACCAGTGCCCCAGTCTCCAGCACACCTCTGACACCACCCCCGTGTGTTTGCAGCTTCCCCAGGGAACTAGAACCACATGGAGGTGGGGCCCAGGCATTCTGCCTCTTGGATTGCAGACAGACTCTCAGCACCAACTCTGGTTTCAATCCTGCCAAGCTCACAGTGTGTTAGCCCAAACCCCTAGTTCCAACGTTTCAATTCAGTATTAGACCATCTGAGCAGCTAACCAAGTAGACCTCAGTCCTGCAGGCACATTTGAATCCTCTGGAAACCTTTATAAATTATTAACTCCCAGACACCAGCCCCAGAGATTCTGATTTCGTTGGTCTGGGGTAGAGCAGTAATTTTTTTAAGTTCTGCAAGTAGCTCTTATCATCTACCAGGGTTATGATTTAACCCCAAAAAATGCACAGTGTTGATTGCCCTTCCACATGTGAAAAATAATTGCTTAATAATGACTGGACAGACAATTATGAAGAAGATACCCCAGTTGGTCTGAAACAAGAAATTCCTCCAGGTTTTTAATTTCGCCTAACATTCAGTAAAATATATCTTATACTGATATTTTCTAAAAACCAACCCAATTTTCTATTCCCCATGGAACTGCATCATTACCCACTAAGTGTAGACTTGGTCTGTGAGACTCCTTGGGTAAATATCATGCACCTTTGGAAACTGTAACTCTTTCACGCCTCTGAAGTGCTATGTAAAACCCCGAAATAGTCAGTTATATAATAAGCATGTCATTAAGAATTTTTCCAATTAAATCTTCACAGTTGTTCCCTTAGTTCTCCAATGCCTTGGTGCTGGAGGTGAGGTCCGTAGGTTAGCAGCGTGTTAGAAATGCAGACTCTTTGACCCCACCTCCAGACCAACTGAATCAGAAACTGCATTTTAGTGAGACCCTCAGGAGAACCTGCAGCTACATTCAACTTTGAGAAGCACCACCCAGTAGCCTGCTTTTATCAGTCTTGGTGTTGGAATAACTTCTTTCAAGACTCTCCCTTTGCGGTCTTAGCCCTCCAGGAATACTCTGCTCCCACCAAATTGGACCACCTCAGCTGCCAGGCCTTTGCTCTTCCAACCCCCTCCCCCACCATCTGCAAAGCCCTCCCCCCTCTGTTCTGTCTAAAAGCAGCATTCCCGTTTCCCAGAGTCCCAACTGAGCCTCTCCTCTCCAAAACCTTTGCAGATCTCCCAGCCCTAGGGTTCTCACCTGCCTCTAATTGCATAGCACTTGTCTAGCTACATATTCACTCAAAGCAAGCACATCCACCCAATGTTCTTGTTTTATTATGCAACCGTTATTTCACCCTTAGCTTTCCAAGTACATCTGCCTTGCCTCCCATCACTTACATGCCTTTTACCTGCCATTGGGGCTTTGCACATAATAAATACAACAAGTGTGTGGTGTTTGGTT
The DNA here is from genome assembly GCF_951640355.1 of Cnephaeus nilssonii. NCBI lineage: Eukaryota > Metazoa > Chordata > Mammalia > Chiroptera > Vespertilionidae > Cnephaeus > Cnephaeus nilssonii. Next base: position 58,794,073 of record NC_137079.1, on the reverse strand, counting down.
TTGACTTAGATCTCTGATGGCAAGCTACATAATACATAAAACCTATACATCTGAGTCAAGAAATTAGTACAAATTTTACAACATCTAAGCTTTGTTGGTGTTAAAATTTCCAATATGCTGAACACAGGAGTTGCAAAATAACATGCTGTATAAACAGGTACTGGGCTGTATTAAACAACTAGAGAAAATAAATATCAAAAATGAAAGCAAGACAACATAATATCAGGTATCAACTAAGAAGTAAATAGAAACATTTCATATCATTGTTACTCAGGAAAACTAATCAAATAAAATCCTATAGCTACCAATGGCTGCTGTTGACCAAATTGTATTCGCAGCCAACTCAGGGCCTGTAATGTGAACATAAAATCACATACGGCTTCTGCATATAGGGTTTCTCCCAGGGTGTGGGCAGTCCCAGAGCTCATTACATTCCACTTCAGCATAAAATGACCTCATATATTGCGGTAGCAAAATTCAGGAGTGGTTTTTCTATTCTTTATAAAGTCCATAAATATTATTGAGAATTAACCATGTGTCCTGTAGTAGGGCCCAGAAATACAAAGACAACTAAACATGTCCTTACTGATAAATTATTCCCAGTCTTAGGGGGAGGAGCCATAAACAGATCATTTTAATACAATGTAGAGTATATAGCACTAGAGTACACATTCAGAGCATTATTGGAACACACGGAGGGGCTGCCTAACTCGACCTGAAGAAATCAAGGAGGACTTTCTTGGGGAGTGGGGGGGGGGGGGGGGGGGGGGGGATGCCTGAGCTGAGCCTTGGAGTTAGCAAAGGAATTAGCAAAGTGAAAGATGAAGATTGATATTCCAGGCAGGGGAGGCAGTAAGGAGAAGGAAGAGGTAACTGATAGCAGGGCATGTGGAAGAAGTTTGGATCGTTCTGCAGAGTAAGAGGCAGGATGTGATGGTGTTTCTTCCATCGAAGTAATGACCTCTTGCTAGTTGATAAAGGTCCAAAGGACCTTGGACTTTATCATAAAGGCAAATGGAGAATTTCTATATTTGAAAGACTTCCTGCAGCTTTCTAGATCTAACATGCAAAGTAAAAACAGCTTAGATTCTACAAAAACTACATTCAGTGCCATAGAATCCTCGTCAACATGGCTACTTAGATACTGATTCAAACATTTCATAGATCATCTCTACAGATGAGTATTGGAGAAAATGATCCCTGAGATAAATCCTTTCTAGCCAAGATTCTATTTTCTGATTCCAGTGGCCAAGAAAACGGTGGACCTGTGACATTGGATCTGTCCTGGTGAAGGCACTAATTCATACCACACCACATGACAAATGCCACAGTGCTGTCAAGACAGGGTAATGAGATACAAAGAGCATTAAAAGTGCCATAGAATTAAAGGGCAATTGAAACCAGGAGCCTGCTTCTTCTCACTCCTAGCTAACTTCACTTTGCAGCAAACCATGCTTTTCTCCAATTATAGCTCATTATGTCAAGCAAACATATATGTTTATTATTTCTTTATTCTTAATACTTTAGTTTAAAATATTACTTTTTTCTTCATTAGCAACCAACCAGTTCCGTTATTTGCTTTATACTTACACAGACACACTCACACAGATTTTTATTCGATTTTGATAGGTGAGAGAGACTGGTTGATATGAATGTGGACATTTTGTGATATTTTACCTCGGTATAAAAAGTAAATTGTTTACTCTAGATATTCAAAACCATTCACACAGGGGAAAGAAAAAAAAAAAAAAAAAACACTAGCTGGAAGTAATTCCCTTTGGCTCAGGCAGGTTTTATTCCCAAGGTTAATATAAGCTAGAACAATTCAACTGCCTACCTTCTAAACATGTCCTGTCTCCAACCTAACCTGCACACTGAGCTACCTGACGGGTCCTGATCTGGGACAGACTTCTCAAAACGGGTGAAACTTGATTACCGCGCCCCTCCGGCCGGCTCACCCTCTTCGGATGCAGTCTCTCCTTTTCCATCTCACCTGTGCAGAAATTGTTTTCCTAGCAGCGACAAGATTTGGAGATGGGGCATGTGCCATATTTACAGTCTTTTTCGTCTTTTCAAGACTATTCAGTAGTCATTAGGAAAAATAAAAATGTTATAAAACTTAGAATAATATTAAAGAGGCAACGTTGATACTTAAAAAATAAAAGTTAAAAAAAGCAAGTAGAGCAGTGGTGAATCGAATGGGCCCTGGGGCCAGACTGCAAGGGGTGACTCTTGGTTCCCCCATTTACCAGCCCCATGACTTTGGATGGGTCCTTTAATCATTCAAAGGTCTCAGTTACCCAGTGTGCAAAAGGAGAATAATAATCCTAGTTCCTATGTTGAGACAAGATTTTAAAAAGTAACGTACATACAGCATTTAAATCAGAGCCTGGCACATAGGGAACTGTATGAGCTGGCTATTCATGTATTATCATAATCATTATCACAAGACAGCATAATTCATTAATCTCATCATTTCTCAGAAAGTAATTTCATGGAATATCACAGGATATCTCATATTCACACCCACCCCCACCTTTTCCAGCACTTCTTGGAGTGTTTGAAATACAAGAGTATAAAAACCTCTTCTCAAGGGATTGTATTACAAGGATTAGTTAGCAGAAAAGTAAGATGTGGTAGACGCTGTCGGTTGAACGACCCAGCCTTACTCCAGCCTCTTCCCTGGTCCTCTACCCACTTGGAGTGTCCACAGGATACAGGGCAGCAGGAAAAGGCGCCTTCCTTCTTCCTCCTCCTGAAATGATGGCTGGGCTGCAAGAAGCTTCCCTGGCCAATGAAGGAAATGTCATAAGAATCAGAGACATCAGCACTAACCTTGCTGGGCCCCGGAACCAGGGCCAGCAACAACCCGCCCACAGATTTTTCATCCTGTATGAAAATAAACCCCTTCACAATTAAGACATCATATCCAAGCCTTCTGATACATGCAGCCAAAAGCATCCCCCACCCATCCATTTACACATTCTCTACATCAAGCATCTCAAACTCCCGGCCCACGGGCCTCACACGGCCCACAACAAATATTTTTGCAGCCCAGCCAATATAAGGGTATGTAAGAAACGTTTTAATAAAATTTTGTAACTTAATTTTTACAATATCCTATTATTGTAAAACCCTATATAATAAAGAGCTAATATGCTAATTAGACCAAACAGCAGAACAACCATCTGGATGACCTTCCAGATGAAGCCGGGGCTGCGAGGGCCGAGCTCCTTGCAAGAATTTCATACATTGAGCCTCTAGTTATTAATAACAAACAACAACGTTCACTAATGACTGATTCCTATAATCGTGTTGCATTCATTTCCCTACGTGCCTTACATGCAGGTACACCATTTCTCTCCACTAATACTAGCAGCGAATATTTTAGCAGCCAATGGCCACGTCATTAGTCTTGGACTGACTTGTTTGGTGTGTGCAACAGGAAATACTTCGCTTTCGGAGAACAAGAAAAATAGGTTTATTTGCGTCATGCTTATTAATTTGTGCAGTTATTCGGTGTCTGGTAAGTTAATGTTCAAGAAAAAATATTAATTTTTATCAAAATATTCTATTATTTTATGTTAGCAATTACTCATTTATTTCAGCCCTTTGTATTCAGCATGTCTCTATTGAAATAAACCTATGTTTCTAGGAAAATAGAAGCTTTTGTTATTTTGCGGCCCACATAAACTTAAACCTTGTTTATTTGGCCTGTGTTAGCCTTGGAGTTTGACATGCTTGCTCCACATTGTTCTTAACACTAACCAAGAGACAACAGCACTCTTATGCACCCATTGCACTGACGCCTTATTTCTTTTCCTAGGATAAAACTAGGGCCTTGGCAATTGTGTTCCTATGCAGTCAGCCTTCCACCTTATCCAGCATAAGCTGAATCCTGAAAATAAGCAGGGAGTCCTTCCTTCCAGGTCTTTGCCAGTCCCTCTTCCTTTAAAAAAAAAAAAAATTTTAATTGATTTCAGGGAGAGGAAGAAGAGAGGGATGAGAGAGAATCATTTATCGGCTGCCTCCTGCACACCCCTCCTGGGGCTGGAGCCCGCAACCTGGACATGTGCCCTGACCAGGAATGGAACTGTGACCTCTTGGTTCATAGGTCGATGCTCAACCACTGAGCCACACAGGCCAGGTGCTAGTCTACCTTCTTGCTCTCAGGTGCTGCTTCCACCTCCAGCTGCCTGAGCTGCAGGCTTTCTATGTGCTGCCTTCCAGAGAGCCACATTCTGGGTGACCAGTGGACCTGTTATTGGTGCCACTCATTACTCTCAACCCAAACTTCACAAGGTTTCTCTTCAGTGTCCCCCATTGCTTGTCTCTCTCCACGGTGTCACTGTATTATATTGCGTTTCCAGTCTCCAGTGGTTTTTAAAAGGCTTTCCTGCCCAATCAATCCTCAGCCCCTTCCTGCTGTCTATGGAAGTCTAGTTACATCTGCACATATAATAAAACTGGTAAAAGTTACACAGTTTATGAACAGTGCTATGAAGGAGTGTATATATTTGTCATTTTGTGTTATTGTTAGATCATCAAATAATTCACTGAAATAAATACATTTAGACTATTTTAAAATTGCCTGTGTACTTAAGATAGTGCTTCTTCAGATCTAAAATTATTCAACTGGTTCAAAAGAAAAAATTGTAACTTTGTCTAGGTGATTGATACATTTTCCTTTATAAAGTTAGTTCATATCCCGGAAACAAGGGTTTGTCTGTTTAATATCATATGAAAAATTATAGTCATCTTGGCTAAACAATAATGTCAGTAAATAGCTTCTACATGAGACTGAAAAAAAAAAAGAGAAACTATATTCTTGCTGCAACAGAAAGATAAATTTTGTTGGCCTTTGAAAGCTAGGAGATTAACCAGCATTTGGGGAGAGATGTTTTGAAAGATACAGAACCTGTCGTATTTTCTGCTTCATGAACTAAACATAAACAGGGAAAGGCTGCATGGGTGTGTTACAGCTGTCTGCTAACCAAGGAGGCTTTTGAGTTTGTGAACTGAAGGAACAGCAGACATTCTGTGTTTAATAAGCCATATACCCTCCATTACTGAGATTCCCCCTGACAGGGAGTTCAAATTTAGAGAAGAAAAAAAAAAAGCTCTCCCAAGTCATAGAGATATGACATAAAAAATCACATGGATTGGAAAGGGGGCAGTTGTGAGAGATGTCATTTCCTTTAAAAATCTCTATAATTTACAAGTGGGAGGGGGCTACACTGATAAAGTATTCAAATCATCCAAATTAGGATTTTATAATGATTTAGGCCAGAGGGGACACAAAACCTTTTTGATTTCTAGTAAAACATGTATATGTAAGATGAAGTGAATCAGAAAATCTTCCCAGATAAGAAAAAAATTAAATCATCATAATAATAATTATAAAAATCATTTTCAGGCCCAAGCTCAACAATATGCCAAGAATGGAGCCATCACATGCATAATCTATCATACTGTAATCCTCAAGACACACACTCCTAAAGTAAAGAGGCAGACAGCCTGGGTGGGATTTGGCTCTGGCTGTGTTACTCTGTGCAGCAAGTCAACGTCTCTGGGCTTCAGTAATCACATTATTTTTTTTTTTAACTATGAAATGTGCGAGGTTGTATTTAAGTGAAATAAGTTGATATTTTACAGTGTTTGGAATAGTTCCAGACACATAATAGGTAATATATAAGTACAAATAACAAATAATCACAGCTGAGTAGCTTACCAGATGGGATTAATTCAAGCTAATCAGTCAGTGGAAGGAACCATAGCCACCTCCAAACTTTTTATCTCATACAAGAATCCTCTATTAAAACAAAAACAAAAACAGAAAACACTTGATACACTGTGAGGAAGAAGAAACTGCCTCCCTGTAATTCCCACCTTGAATTATAAAGCTGAAACAATAACAAATCCAACTCAGCTTCCATAGGATAACCCATCAGTTTTTTGTTGTTGTTAATCCTCACCAGAGGACATCTTCTCCATTGATTTGTTTTGTTTTGTTTTGTTTTTTTGTTTTAGAGGAAGAGAATGGAAGGGCGGGGAAGAGACACAGGGAGAGATACATCGATGTGAGAGAGACACATGGATTGGTTACCTCCACCAAGTGCCCTGACCCGGCAGGGGACTGGGCCTACAACCGCGTTTCGTGCGCTTGACCGAAATGGAACCCATGACACTTCAGTCCGCAGGCCGATGCTCTAACCACTGAGCTAGGGCAACCCATCACTTTTTTAAGGAGTCATCACTGCCTTCTCTTCGAGCCAAGCGTCCTCTGGGTCTTCACCCTTTATGACTTTGATGGAGCCCCAGCTCCTTCACCATCGCTGACACCTGCCTCTACAGGCACTCACTGAGCATGTCAGGGCCCCCATAAACTGGGGCAGGAAGTACCACAAACGGTCTGTGGGGTGTATCTGACACCCTCATTCTGGACCTTGATTTCTATTAACTGAGGCTCAGATTGCATTCCCGTTTGGGGGTGACTGTGTCACCCTATTGGCTTATCTGAAGCTTTCAGTTAATAAACTAGCCTCGATCTGCTGAAAAGCCAGAGCACTCAGCGCCATCCTCACACTGACATTTTCACATCTAAACTCAAAATGTATACTTATCCCAAATTGTATATTACTAAGTCTCACTTGGTTATTAATCAGGATAAATGTGTGTGCAAATGGAATATTAGTACACCCAATTAGATTCTGAATGCCCTCAGGGAAATTGGGATGTTTTACAGGAACCTTGTGATGAAAATTTTGTAAAGCAAATAACTATCCTCCAATTGATTTTTTTAATGTAACTATCTATTAATGTATTATAGTTGCCTAAAGCAGGATACAAATATATTAAGCTTTGGATTATAACATACTACGTTATTACAGCAGATCTGTCTTCCTGTACTTTGATTAGGATAATACTAAAATTAGTTTACTTTCCTGAATGTACTGAAACCAGACTATTAGCATACAAATGAGAGAGCCAGGAGGCCACAGACCACAAAAACAATGCCCAGGTCCAAAATGTCCTTAAAGTGTACAGACCTCACATGGCAAACCACGTTTATTCTTTGGTTTAAGTTTCCTCTCATTTCTTTTATACGAATACTAGTAGCCCTGCGCATGTATCCGTGCGCCAGTAGCTCTCTGCAGGGCCTGGCCGCTCCGCGCCCCCTGCCCAGAGGCTCTCCGCGGCCCAGAGGCCCATCTGCAGCTGGGTACGAAACGCTTGCCTCGTCATGGGGGCAACGATGCAAGCGCCCGCCCCCCACCCGGGCTGTTCTGAGCAGCCACCACCACCCCAACCCCCCCCCCACCCCACCCCCCGGGACTGGGGGATCCGGCAGGGCTGAGAGGACTGGGAGCCGTCATCTTGTGGGTATGGGTGCTGCCATCTTTGTGATGGAGTGACAGTTAATTACCCTTTTATTAGATAGCCAATAATATTATTGAAAAATATATATAACTATTTATTTAGTTTATTCAGTTTCCATTTGATTACACAGTTGGGCCACTCACTTCCAGGGCTATCAGGTAAGGCCCATTCTACAGGCTGACCACAATTTACCTCCCTTCACACATCTCTGATGTCACTCTACCACCCACACCTAGGGTTTCACCAGTCCCACCCACCTATACCCTCAGTTCCACCCATTTCTCCGAACCACTCTGACAAAGGAGGCAGTGGGCAAGTCCTCAAATCAATCCTGTGGCAAGACCACCAACAGATAGTGTGCCTGGGAAAACTCTGGGAACCAGAGCTGAGCTGTCACTTCTCTGACACTGACCCTACCCTACCACTGAGCCTGTGTGTGGCCGCCTAATTCAGTTTCTGACTGAGCGTTCTGTTCCGTTACTGGAGGTGAAACTCTGTCCCAAGCCCAGACACTTAACTGAGGCCCAAACAACTTTCCCAGACCATCTCTAGAAACCTATTATTCAGTTACTCCCTAGGATTCTGCCATAAGCCAGAAAATCTCCAAGCATCAGGCCACCAGCCACGACACTTTCCATATCATCATTGCTGCCTAAGGATCTCCCAACACATTGGAGATAGGGCTCAGATTTACCCTGGGTCTTTCAACATCACAATTTGAACTGCTAAGAAGAAATATGCAAACCATGTATAAACAAGCCTCACCTTCCTTTTCTGAGCCATAAAAGGAATCTCAAATAAATGAAGATGCAAGCCATGTTCCTGGGTGAGGCCAGGAATCAAGGCAAAGAAGTACTGAGAATCCAGTTGAACCCATTGAGCTTTCGTGGCACCTCTCTACCTATGGGGAGACTTTCTCATCAGCAAGACTCAGCGTGGACACAGAAGATGAACTGAAGCACCAAAATTCTAACCGCAAACCAAAAAATGAAAACTCCAGTGTAGAATAGCAAATGGTAAAGTTCTGTTGGTCCTGATTTCTTTGATGAATAATTAAATAATAATGAAATTGAAAGGCTGATTTTATTTTTTAAATTCCAACTTGTTCAGATTCAAGTCCCCTATCAAAAAATGGCCAACTAAATGACATTGCTTTGAGATCCCCCCACTCTTGATCCAAGGAAAAAGTCTTTCATAGTTTTGGTTAAAGTAAAATGTTTTCTTTTTTTCCCCAATATTTTTTATTAAGGTATTATATGTGTACATATCTTACTATTGCCCCCCCACCCCACTCCCATATATGCCCTCACCCCCCAGAGTTTTGCGTCCATTGGTTATGTTTATATGCATGCATACAAGTCCTTTGGTTGATCTCTTATCTTCCCCACCTCTCCCTAACCTTCCTGCTGTAATTTGACAGACTGTTTGATGCTTTACTGCCTCTGTATCTATCTTTGTGTTCAAGTTTATAATGTTCTTTATTATCCATAAATGAGTGAGATCATGTGGTACTTTTCTTTCATTGACTGGCTTATTTCACTCAGCATAATGTTCTCCAATTCCATCCAGGTTGCTGCAAATGGTAAGAATTCCTTCTTTTTATGGCAGCATAATATTCCATTGTGTAGATGTACCATACTTTTCTGATCCAGTCATCTGCTCATGGGCACCTAGGCTGTTTCCAGATCTCAGCTATTGTAAATTGTGCTGCTATGAACATAGGGGTGCATATATCCTTTCTGATTGGTGTTCCCAGTTTCTTAGGATATATTCCTAGGAGTGGGATTACTGGGTCAAATGGGAGTTCCATTTTCAGTTTTTTGAGGAAACTCCATACTGTTCTCCACAGTGACTGCACCAGTCTGCATTCCCACCAGCAGTGCACGAGGGTTCCTTTTTCTCCGCATCCTCACCAACACTTGTCGTTTGTTGATTTGTTGATGATAGCCATTCTGACAGGTGTGAGATGGTACCGCATTGTTGTTTTGATTTGCATCTCTCGGATAATTAGTGACGCTGAGCATGCTTTCATGTGTCTCTTGGCCTTCCTTCTGTCTTCTTTTGAAAAGATTCTATTTAGGTCCGTTGCCCATTTTTTTATTGGATCATTTATCTTCCTTTTATTAAGTTGTATAAGCTGCCTGTAGATGTTGGAGATTAAACCTTTATCAGTGATACCATTTGCAAATATGTTCTCCCATGCAGTGGGCTTTCTTAAAGTAAAATGTTTTCAACAAATAACTTACAAGTATGTTTCTGACTATTATTCATATACTAAGTTTGTAAAAACCTGGAAATAGACTATTTATTCGGTCACGGCGAGGGGGGAAGAGACTGAACAAACTATGACTGACTCGTGGACATTTAATTTCTGCTACAAAGTAAAATTCTCCTTATCTTGTTCATTCAGATCTCAGACCTCCTAACACTCTGAAGCTTTATACCATATATAACATCCAACTGACAATATAAGAAAAAGGTAGTTATGGTTACCCACGTCCTCTGCTAAGGTCAGAGCACTGTCACTGTACCAGAGAAATTAGGGGGTCCAATTTCCCCGACACAGGTGGGCGTGGGGTGGCTCGTGTGATATCTGAAAAAAAAGAATATCTAAAATTCACACAGGAGAATGAATGGATTTTATTGGCATGGAGTTCTATCCCCCAGGTTGCAAAGTCCCATGGGCTTTCACCCAGTCTTGGAAAAGAAGGGCCAGTATCCAGAGCTTCCATTCCATGTTTCAACTGGATCCAGTCCAGCATCCAGTTAATTAAAGTCCATTAGTCCATTGTGTGGAGTCCACATGGCCCAGGGGCCTTGTGGGCAAATGCGGAGGGGTGTTCCCCTGCAACAGGAGTCCCAAGAGGACCAAGAGCCAAGAGAGGGAACTCCCTTTGTTCAGAAATTTAAATATTAGGGTTTCACGCTCTTGCAGTGGTCAAGCCTATTCTGGCCAATTCCCTGTTCCCAGGTGTGATTGACAAACAGGTAAGCACCTTCCCAAGTCACTCAGACCTTACTGAGCCTGCGTCTGTTGTCCGGTTTCTTCCCCCAGCGATTTGCAGGGAACAGGCTTGGAGAGTGTTAAATTAGCAAAGCTGTATATATGCCATGCCTGTATTATCTAGTCTTCCCTTTACTCTTTTCCTGTTAAATAATAAACAGATTACGCCCAGCCGGCGTGGCTCAGTGGTTGAGTGTTGACCTATGATCCAGGAGGTCATGGTTTGATTCCCAGTCAGGGCACATGCCCGGGTTGTGGGTTCAATCCCCAGTGTGGGGCATGCATAAGGCAGCCAATCAATGTTTCTCTCTCATCACTGATGTTTCTATCTCTCTCCCTCTCCCTTCCTCTCTGAAATCAATAAAAATATAGTAAAAACAATAATAATAATAATAACCAGATTATTACAATAGTATCACCTCACCAACCTACTATGGAGAGCAAGGATCTTCATCACAGTTCTGGTAGAACCAGGATTCCTGGCAGAAAAACTTTTTTAACATTTATCTTACTATGCTGGTCCCTCTGTTAAACTTATGGTTGGGCTTATTATTCTTTTTAACTTGAGAAACAATTTTTATTCACCCTGCTTTCATATTTTGTACATAGAGATGGAGACGTTTTATTCTAACTACAAAAACTCTTAAAATGAATAATAATTTAATTGTTGAGGGCTCTTAAACCTTAACAGGTAAGTCAATTTTTGATATTGAGGTTTGAAATGAGTTTCAGTTTTAAAATTACAACTAATAAATTATGCAAAATAACAAGAAAAAAAGAATACACACACACACAAAGAAGTTTTTGTTTTATTCTTCTAAGTCCCAAAGGAACACAGATACTACCTATCAATCAGTTTATTTCTGGGTAGCATGTAAGTATGCCAATATTTTCCTCACACTGAAATTTTGAGGGGAGAATAGGAACTTTCCTATTAGCTTCAAAAATTGAGGAGGGAAAAAATGGGGCAAAAAGAAAAAGACCGTGTGTGTGTGTGTGTGTGTGTGTGTGTGTGTGTGTGTGTATTTGCAGAACACAATAAAGAGTTGATGTGTGTGTGCTGCAGAATAAAATGAATCATACCTTTTCACCACACATCACAGGAGTTAATTTAATGATATGTTTTTTTCTTTCAATGCAATTACTATATTATTTTATTTTAATTTAATTTATTGGGGTGACGTTGGTTAATACAATTATACAGGTTTCAGGTATACAATTCTACAATACATTATCTGTGTGCTGTATTGTGTGTTTACTACCCCAAGTCAAGTCTCCTTCCATCACCATTTATCCCTCCTTTACCTTCTTCTACCTCCCTCTACTTCCACTTCCCTCTGGCAATCACCATACTGTTGTCTGTATCCATGAGTCTTTCTATTTTTTCTTTGCTTCATCTCAATCTTTTTTAAATATATTTGATTTATTTTTACAGAGAGGAAGGGAGAGGGATAGAGAGTTAGAAACATCGATGAGAGAGAAACATCGATCAGCTGCCTCCGGCACACCCCCTACTGGGGATGTGCCCGCAACCAAGGTACATGCCCTTGACCGGAATCGAACCTGGGACCCTTCAGTCTGCAGGCCGATGCTCTATCCACTGAGCCAAGCGGGTTAGAGCTTCATATAAAGTTTTAAAAATATTTTCACAAAAGATTATCCTCTCACTTTAAAACGAGAAAGCTCAACATAAGCAAAACTGTATTTATTCCATGTTTCATTCTCTGAAATAAATATAAAGCTACTTTTCACCTTGACACAGTAACAGTTAAACCATCACAGAAAAGAATTCTGTAACCTCTCTGTCTTAATTTGGCAACTTAATCCCCAAGATTTGGTCTGGAACACTTGCTGACCAAATTTTTTATGACCTATTCCTGGAATTATTTGAAAGGAAATAAAACATATCATCACACTGAGTAATTTTTCTTTCTGAAACACCAGAAGATTCTATTGAACACCAGGATCCCTCTGGAGATAAATTTAGCAAAGATACTTTGACCAAAAAAATCTTTTTCTGGCAAGATATGTAAGAAGAGATATGAAGCAATAAGTATTCATTTGTCCTTTTCCTCCCTGCAGTGACAATGTAAGAAGGTTTTATCTCCCTATATTCTTGATTGCAGCATAAATTTAAGATAAGCTGTTCGCCTTGTAGAAAATCCACTTGTAGATGCTTTGGCCCTGACACCTCTGTTCCTCCAAATTTTTGTTCCAAAAATAAATTATTCATGCTCACAGGAAAATTTGTCACAAAATAATGCATGCATGGAAAGTGTGAATATAACTCAGAATTTTTCCCTTTAAAATTAGTCACTCCAGAAGAAGAAAAATTATTAAAACTTGCCCTAAATATCAAGTGTTTTACTTCAGCAAAATAATTTGCGATTCATGAGTGAATCAAGTAGGTAATGATTAGAGTTTAAATCTCAAAACATTAGCAAAAATGCTAGAGATCAAAGAAGAGAGATGACCAGATAATACCAGCAAAACTACTGCTCACAAACAAGTATTTTACTTTTATGAAAGCTTCAAATACAGTCATACTAATTCGATTTGATTACAATGACAGTTTCTCTATATGTCAGAGTAAAAATAATCAAATAGTTTTGCCTTTAAACATCTCCTATGTTATCAAGAGAGTATTGATTTATACCTCTAGTCTTCTAACAAGATTAGATTTTCAACCAGAATGTGACTAGTAGAATCATAAAGACTGAGGAGAAAGGTACAATCACTTTGAAAATATACTGCTCCCCATTTTCCAGATTCCCTAGCTTACCTTTGTTCTTACATCAACAAAGCATTTCAATCTTGTCTGACTTCCTTCAAAAAAACCAATGAAACATGACGTACATAGGCCAGCAAGACTTATTCTTTAGAAATGTGAAGCATTGATGTTAATCTTAGCCAGAATGTGTGCTCCCACGGACAAGTAGAAATCTATGGGCAACGGGGTTAAATACTTCTTCTACAACAGTGTTTTGTCCTTCTCCAACTCCAGAGCAAAGATCTTTTTGAGTGAAGTTGCTGAATAGACAGGCTCAGGATAAAGGACAAATGCAGACATTTTTGTAGAACTGACCTGTATTTCTTTAAGGTAGAAGCAAACTAATTTAGGATTTGAATGTAAACGTCAAAGAGATTTATTTTCTTTTTTTAAAATGTACTTTTCACCCAATTTTTGAAGGAAATATTACTGGAATAAGACCTATGAATTTAACATATTGAACTAAGTAAACTCTGAAAATATATTTTCAGACAATTTGTTTATATTTCCCATGTATTACTTTCTCTCATTTTTCCACCTCCGTCTTTGTTAACTTTCTACTCTTCTCTCTTTTATTTTTTTCTTTATACCTATCCTTAGTTTGGGGATATTTCCAATATTCAACCTTCTTCCAACTTCTTTTCTCTCCTCATTTTATATTTTATAGCAGGGTCCTGTTTGTTTATAATAGTTATCACATTTGGTTCTCACAGCCATCCTATGACATAGTCCTGAAATGTATGTTACCTTCCATTCTACGCCTACCTGTAACATAGAAACTCACAAGAATTTTCCATTTGATTTTGCCCCCTGTAAAGAGACCACACAAACAGGAACCTGTCTTTTTCATCAATGTGACCCTAGCAATTAGCATAGTCCCCTGGTCGGCAAACTGCAGCTCACGAGCCACATGCGGCTCTTTGGCCCCTTGAATGTGGCTCTTCCACAAAATACCACAGCCTGGGCGAGTCTATTTTGAAGAAGTGGTGTTGTAAGAAGTTTAATTTTACAAGATTTGGCTCTCAAAAGAAATCTCAATCGTTGTACTGTTGATATTTGGCACTGTTGACTAATGAGTTTGCCGATCACTGGCATAGTCTATAGAATCTCTATATATAAAACCCTAATATGCAAATAGACTGAACGGCGGAACAACCGAACAATCGGTTGCTAATACGTGCGCTGACCACCAGTTGCTATGATGTGTGGAACATGGCAGGCGTCAGCCATGGCGGGATGGTGGAGCAGGTGAGCAGGGAATCAGACCAAGGCAGCGCCAGTCATTGTCATCGGGGCAAGCCTCTGGTGGTTACTGAAAATTCTTTGCTCCCACGCACCATGGTCCTGCCTGGCACTCACACCTGCTGCCAGCGCCAGCCCCACTCGCACCCACTGCCAACTCCCGGCGCTGGTCCCTATCACTCAGCACCATCAGCGGGTGCAAGTGGCTGACAGCCCCAATTGCCCCTGAGGGCTTCTCCACCTCCCCCTGCTCCTGACGGGCAATCAGGGCAGCAGCTGCCACTCACACCTGCTGACAGCCCGCTCATTCCCATTGCTGGCGCTGGCCTCAATCGCTTGCGCCATCAGTGGATGTGAACAGGGCCAGTGCCATCAGCGCATGGAAGTGGTGGCAGCAGGAACAGGGCTGCCAGCAGACAGGGAACCAGGGGCCACAGCAGGAGGGGCCAGGCGGGGGCACGGAGGATGGGCCGAGACCCATCCCTGTGTCCACTGCAGCCTTGTGGCCCACAGTTCATTTCAAGGTGCACAAATTCATGCACTGGGCCCCTAGTATAATATAATTATACATATGTGAACAATGAAATATACTCAGTAGATTCAATAAATGAATGAATGAAATCTTGCTCTACTTCTTATATATGTACTAGAGGCCTGGTGCATGAAATTTGTGCACGGGTAGGGTCCTTAGGCCTGGCCAGTGATCGGGGCCAATCTATGGGGTGACTGGCAGGGCAATCCGGGGGCCCCCACTGGCACCTGCCTTGGCTGGCCTAGGGCCTGCAGGCTGGGGGCATCTGCCCCCTGGTGGTCAATGCACATCATAGCAACCGGTCGTTCCGCAGGTCATTCCACCGATCGGTCAATTTGCATATTAGGCTTTTATTATATAGGATGAGGTGTTATACTTTTCAAAGTAGTTTTTTTTTTTTTTTTAATATGAACTCCTCTGATGAATACAATATTTTATGAATTGGAAAGACCAACTACTTTGGTTCCCATTTTTCTGATGAAGAAATTATGGCTCAGAAAAACTGAAGAATTCATTAATACATTGTCAATAATAGCTCCAAGCTTAGAGTCTCAAAAATATCAATTTGTGAAGAATTTTGACTCCATTGTAAACCTGTGGACTATTCTTTACTATAAGATTACAGTTAGGGAAAGTGAGTTATGGTTAGACATTCTGATAGTGTGTACCTGTTGATGTCACATGTGCTAGACTATTAGGATGTGGGGGGAAATCTTATATATTTTTGCCTTTACGTAGTGCATTAAATTAAACCTAATTATTCAGTTCCTTCTAAATTTTAAAAGATATAATTAAAAGATCAAAGTTTTCTAATATTATTTAGGCCAATAGCACCACATCACTATTTCAACACTCCTTTAAATTAAAAACATTCATGACCTGAAAAATTCCTAACACTGACATATATGTTCACACACGTGTGGTGCACACACTGCTTCTTGCAATATTCATCATGAGTCACTGCCATGCCTTTTGGCCTCCAGATGGCCCATTGTTGTGTTCACACTGAACTCCAAGATGCCTCTTTCCTAATTGCTGGCTGCCAGAAGGAGCTGTTTGTGACAGCTGTTCCACCACGGTCGATTGCAACATTCCATTGCTTGGGCCTAAGTTTCAATAACGTCCCCAGGTTCCTCTTCCGCTCACAGTCAGACACTTCTTGCAGAAAAAGGAAAGGGCAACAATCACTTAAAATATCATCATCAAAAGAAAATTATTTGAAAGAACAAGAATTATTATACGAGGTGAGACCTGTGATATCAGTATTTTGGTTTCTAAAGGCAACAACAAACCACAGCCCCACCTCATTGTGCCTTCCACTCTCATCTATTATTACAGTAGGTCTAATTTTATATTGTAAATATTTTATTTTCATTATCTTTAAAATACATTTAATGCATTATTATATAAGACATTGTATTTAACCTTATGTAATTATTATATTTAATAAGTGTATTATTATATATTCTAATTATTTACTCTGTCTCCCCAGAACAATTTGGTAGCTAGAGATGGGCTGCTAATCTGTTTATCTGTCCTGCCTTATATATTCTGCTTACTCATAGTTTCTGCCTTTTCATCTTCCTCATCATTCTTGCTTCTTCATGACTTTGGTTTGTCATGATCCTCATGGCGCCAACACTAACTACTCCCTGGCTTTCTTTTAAGCAATCTTTCAGTTTCTGCTCCCACAGCTGACCTATCATTATAATTCACAGATCACATACCTGACAGATAGAATTTAGATGGCACACATAGCTTATCTTTGGAGGCCAGATAATGGTATAGGCCTCTGCATAACCTATGAATTGGCTGTCTTTAGGACAGGTGCCCATCTCTGGAACAATGAGCCAAGACTGGAGATAAGAATCATGTCGTGCCTAGCATGGTCATCTAAGAATGTTTCTCATGGGGAACGATAACAATGTTTCCTCTGTAAGGAGATGTGAGTGCATATTGACATGTCTAGGAGAGAAAAGAAGTACATTGGCGGAAAAGAGAGCAGAGAGAGATGATTAGAGTAGGCGCTCTCTTGCCCACCCTTGTGGAAGGAGCAATTGGCACCATCAATGGCTATAACGTGAACCACTTCTGTCCTGTACTCTGTCACTATCGTGGACAGAGAAGACTTGGAAGCTCTAATGGTTACAATAATGAGAGGAGTTGAGTCAGAGATGATGACAGTTATTCACAGTATTGTTATGAATAGTATAAACATAGTATTCAGTGTTCATAGTGCTGTCTTGAGCCCTCTCCTTTTATATTTTTTAATTTAAATTCTTTATTGTTTAAAATATTACATGAGTCTCCTTTTTCCCCCATTGTCCTCTCCCTGGCCGCTCCCATCCCCCAGCACATGCCCTCACCCACCTACTTTCTGTGCCCATTGATTATGCTCATATGCATGCATACAAGTCCTTTGCTTGATCTCTTACCCCCTCACCCCCGCCTTCCCTCATAGGTTGGGCAGTCTGTTCGATGCTTCTATGTCTCTGGCTCTATTTTTGTTCATCAATTTATGCTGTTCATTATATTCCACAAATGAGTGAGATCATGTGATATTTATCTTTCTCTGACGGCTTATTTCACTTAGCATAATGCTCTCCAGTTCCATCCATGCTGTTGCAACTGGTAAGAATTCCTTCTTTTTTATAGCAGCGAAGTATTCCATTGTGTAGATGTACCACAGTTTTCTAATCCACTCATCTGCACTTAGGCTGTTTCCAAATCTTAGCTATTGTAAATTGTGCTGCTATGAACATAGGGGTGCATATATCCTTCCTGATGGGTGTTTCTGAGTTCTTGGGATATATTCCTAGAAGTGGGATTTCTGTCTTCTTTTATACTTACATTAGATTGGAGACCCTTCATAAATGTTTATAGTCTTTGGGGGAGAAGGGGTTTGGCCAGAAGTAGTCCAAATTCTGGTGTAGTGTATATCTACACCATAGACTAGCTGCCCCCTCTGAATTCAGCTCCTTGATACTGTGGAAAATCGCAGTGAGGGATTTCAATGATCTCAGTGAGATCAATGTGGGCCCTTACAGGTCATTTCTACCTGGGGCAATGCTGCTGAATGGAACTATGACGACAGCATCTCTGTGGGGGCAACGGCATCACTGGATAGACAGATTTTATAGCCAATGGATTGGTACAAGGCTGTACCATTGATCAGTCACTGCTCACTGTACGTGGCTATTTACATTTAAATGAAGTTAAATTCAATTCATTGAAAATTTACTTCTCAGTCATATTAGTCAGATTTCACGTGTTCAATAGCCACATGTGGCAAATGGCTATGGTATTGGACAGCACAGATGTAGGACATTTCCGTCATCACAGAAAGGCATATTGGATGCTCACTGTGACGTTCAGGGTGAAAGGAATGAGAACATAGTCTTATGACCACTCTCCTTACAGAAGGATGACCATAAGATTTCTAGAAATATGCTTGTGAAGAGAGCTCCAGGAAAAAGCATTTGAGTCCCTTGCCTCATGTACTAAATTTTTAAAGATGTTGACCCATTTCCTAGAAAGTAAAATGAATACACTGTAAAATATGGTCAACGCATTAGAGTATGAAATCACCCTTGCAGTCCCAAGCTCTATTATATCATGAGAAAGGCATGTCTAGATATAGGGGCACAAGTGGGGTAAATAATTTATCAAGGCTCTTATAAAAGCCACAAAAATCAGAAAATTGGTGATTTTCTAGAGAAATCATATGAGTCTCTGAGAAAGATTTTTTCATAGCTGGCGAAAGGATACAGCTAAGATGAGGGATGGCAACTTTGAGGAAGGAAAAACCATGGAATTGATAGTTGGTGAGCCTCCTTTAAAATAAGGTGACCAGACTTTAACATCGGTAAAGCGGGACACCATTGACCAGGGGGGGGGGGGGGAGGGGTTCTTTTTTTTTTTAATATATTTTATTGATTTTTTTACAGAGAGGAAGAGAGAGGGATAGAGAGTTAGAAACATCGATGAGAGAGAAACATCGATCAGCTGCCTCTTGCACACCCCCTACTGGGGATGTGCCCGCAACCAAGGTACAGGCCCTTGACCGGAATCGAACCTGGGACCCTTGAGTCCGCAGGCCGACGCTCTATCCACTGAGCCAAACTGGTTTCTGCCCGGGGGGGCGGGGGGAGGGTTCTTGATTAAAAATTTGGTCTATATTGTAATCGCTTTTGGTTTTTTGATAAAAGGAAATTCACTTCTTAGATCATCGTTGAATTTGCATCCTCTTTTCTTACTTATTATGTTAAAAATCTTAAAAAAATAATTTAAAATTATATTGTAAATTATTATGTACATATTGCTTAAAAACACAGTAAGTAGGTACATAATTACATGAACATATTTTATTGTTAGTTTATAAATTAAATTAATTTGATTGTTATGAAGTAACTATATTTTAAAAATTATTTTAATCCTATATTTCTTTCTAAATAATAACAATACTAACTTGTATTATTTTTCCTCTGAATTTGCCGTAACGTAAGTCGTAAGTGTCACTTTCAAGGCCGGCGCTAGACTTTTAGCCGCCACTATAAAATATAAATAATACGAGTACTGTCTGCTAAATTCAAGAAAATTTATGTATTTATGAAATAAATAAATAAATTACTTACCTAAATTATCTGAATAGCTGATTTGTAATGACATCACTTGTTTAACTAGCTTAATAGCACGCAGTACGATGTGTATCGTCTGAGAGACAGTTACAAAATGTTTCCGTCGTTGCCAATCCCAAAAAATGCCATTGTTCATTAAGTCCAAACAATGGTGGTCGAATTCTAACAACTGATCAACAGTTGCGAACTTCGATAAGCAGTTCTGATCAACAATGCGAACTTTGATAAGCAGTTCTCGATAATCAGTTCTCAACAATTATTTGTTATTATTAAAGTTTAACATTATAAAATTAACAAAAATAATATAAAACTCATATCCTGGCTAAATAGCCACATGGCCGCGGAAAACCGTATATTCCCTTCCCGTTCTCCCGCCGTTCCCTAGCTTGTTGTGCATTCCTTTTTTCTTTTCTTTTTTAATTTCTTTATTGATTAAGGTATCACATATTTGTCCTCATCCCCCCATTCCCAGCCCACACCCCTCCCCACACATGCCCCCACCCCCTGTTGTCCTTAACCGCTGGTTAGGCTCATATGCCTGCACACAAGTCCTTTGGTTGATCTCTCCCCTTTACCCCCACCCTCCCCTACCCTCCCTCTGAGGCCTGACATGTTGTGCATTCTTTCCAAAAATCGGGACTTTTTTAAAACGCCGCGGGACGCGGGACAAATTGTTAAAAATCGGGACTGTCCCGCCAAAAGCGGGACGTCTGGTCACCTTACTTTAAAAGGCAGTCATGTTCTCACACGATACTAAGGATTCCTACCCAAGCATTGGGAGATGTGAGAAACTTAACCACTTCAGCAGGACAAAGAAAAAAGGTTAGAAACATTACAAGACACAATATAATGAAGAAGACTTGATAAGTAACTGGAAGTTGGAGAGTTTCTGGACCTACAATTTCCAGCATTGACAGTTATAACAAGAACAGTTACCTCGGGACCCCACCATCAGAAGGGACAAGAGGCAGATGGGGCCACAGGAATGTGCTGTGATATGTGAGGCCAGGTCCTCACATTTTTTATTGTTTAGTCAACACTATTCTGAATCACCTCCTTTTACTTTTTTAACCTTCTCATAAGGGGAAAATGCCTAATTATATATAATTGTAGGCTAAAATATTTATTTTAAAAATTTCATTGTAATATTTATCAGTCAAGTTATTTTAACCTATTGGATTGGAAACTGGGTGGCCTATAATTAGTATGTACATATATACTGGTTTGCCTCAACGGTTTTGGCTTATGTTGTTTCTCAGAAGTAATTATTCATACAACCCCCTTTCATTCACAAAAGTCCTACTTTGGACAATAAATATATGGTTAGCTACCCATAATGTTATTCTCTAAATGTGTCCCAAAATGCCAAGGGCAAAATATGTTGTTTTTCAGAAGCTTCTGTGTTTAGTGCCACTTTCCATGTCAGCAAATGTCACCTTGGAAAGACATTACTTCACCAAGTTGGCATTCTTGACCATTTTCAAAACTATTTCATTTCGATGCCTTTTTTAAGCTCTCAAATTCAATTTTAGTGTCAATTTTGTTTGGCAGTGTCTTCTTCCTGTCCTTCATTCTTCAAGATTTTTTTCCCTTGGGTTTTCTATTTTCTTACCTCTGTTGTCTGTTTTTCTACATTGACTGTAATGTGTGACTCCTATTTGTGGTTTCCTTTCTTCCCACAATCAATTTGTCTGTCATGTTCTAAATGACTACTAGTATTTTTGAGTAAATGGTAGCATTTCACAAACAACTGCTGGTAGAATGTGCAATACCTGATAACTAACCTTTTATTTTACTTTAAATATGTTAAACTTTGGCCTGATCGGTTAAAATTTCTAGTGCCTTTACTAGTAAAAGCAGTGGCCTATCTGAAAAGCAGTGGCCTATTGGTAAATGTTTGCTAGCCAGCTTGGGGTGAGGGGAGTTGGCGCATGGATGGGGAACAACCTCATTGTGGTGTTTGCTGATTACCATGGTGTAAATAACCCCACCATGGATGATTTTAAGCTACCAACATGGCCTTAACCAATGTATGAACGTAGCAATTGCCTCTGATTGAGCCAGTGCAAGCCAAATCCAGCAGACCACTGCAAAACCCTTTACAGAGATACAGAAATTAAAGTTCCGAAAAACAAATCACATCATAAATAATTATTCTAATTATTTGAATTTTGTTTTGTCATAAAAGCTTACATTGAAAAACAATATATAAAAATAAGCTTATATATGAAGCTTATTAAATAATAAAATAAGCTTATATTGAAAATAAGCTTACATATTAAAAATAACATCTAAGGTCTTTTGGTAACTAAACATTCAGAAGGGGCTATTTCTGGTACATGAAAGTGCCAGGTGAACAAACTTGGCTCTATCCCCCCAAAGATTACTCTCAAACTCCAAGAACATTATCATGTGAGGGTTGGACTCCAGGCTCCATGACTGCCTGACTAGAGTAAATCCATGGGCTAGAAAACTTTCATGAGCTGGAACTGAGCCTCAGGGTACAGAGTGAAAAAGTCAGACACTATCAGAGCTATGGAACAGCTTACTAGTTATTGAAAATCCTTTAGCATTCAGCAAATTTATTAAGATTGCCTTTCCATTGTTCTGAGAGATTCCAGAAGACATAAAGGTTACATTTGGGATCAGTGATTTTTTTCACAGATCTAAGCATTATTTTTATTCAAAGCCAATTTATAGCTTTGTTTAGTCCTAGTGGTTTAATATATAAAAGAAACTAAAGTAAGTTAAAAGTGGGAAAAGCCCTTTGAGGAATAAATAGTTTAAGAACTGCTCACATTTATATAAGTGCTTTAATCAAGTGTTAGAGATTCTACCCAGAATGTACTAGCTAAAGACACCCAGTGAAGGGTAAAGCAAATATATTTTAGAGAACATTCTGTGGCCTACACAATGTTACATCTGAACCTGAGATATTTGGCCTAAGGGAGAAAACCTGAAGGCTAAAGATGTACTGATCCCAAAGTCATTAAGATAAGTGTCTTTGAACACATTAGCCATAGAGTTTTATTGTAGGCTTTATACACCCATATCTTAAGCTTGATAGCTAGTAGATTAAAATAAAATAGACTCTGCTGGAAGTCATAAGTTGATGCACCATCTCTAGAAAAAGTTCATATTTATCGTTAAACACTGTAATAAAAGCACTTTATAAATAGTTATTTAGCTTACTAAGAGCCCAGTGAGGTAGATATCATGATCCACATTTTACAGATTAGAAAACTGAGACTTGGGTCAGTTACTTATGCAAAGTCACACATCAAGAAAGAGCCAGAATCTGAGTTGGAACCAAGCACAAGCCAGAGCACATACATTTAACCAAACCGCTGCCCTGCCAAAAACTTTGAAATCATTTTCTGTTCTTTGACCTATTCATCCCATGGCAACAAACCTATCCCAAGATAATATGTCATAGTCAGACAGAAATACACAATAAAAAATTGGAAGCAATGTAAATGTTCAAAACTGAAGAATATTAAATGATCTATTCATACAAATAGAATGTATTCATAAAGTATGTTTTATGAGATGACAACTTGTCAAGAAAAAAGGAGGTCATAAAACAGAATGTACAGTTTTTTGCTATATAAAATAAATATATATGAGGATGGGGGAGAAGCTAAAAGAAAAACATAGCAATATGTTATCTCTCATTAGTTCTGTGGATTAGGATCATATATATTTTTTCTTTTTCCTTCTGCATCTTTTCCATTTTTGTAGTTTTTGTGATGAATAGATATAATTTTATAATGAGGAAAGAGTCACTTATACATTAAACAAAAGCATATATAGGATGTTCAAAAAAATGTATATACACTTTGAATATTTATTAATTCCAATGGGTTAAATCTGAAAAAAAAAAAAAGAAAGAAACATCAATTGAGCTATCAGAAGAAAAGTGTATACATTTCTTTTTAACACCCTGTACATAGTTCTCATTCCCGCATCTCATGAAGGAATTGTTGGAACTAAGAAAGGTCAGCCCAGCCGGTGTGACTCAGTGGTTGAGTGCCAACCTATGATCTAGGACAGTGGTCGGCAAACTCATTAGTCAACAGAGCCAAATATCAACAGTACAACGATTGAAATTTCTTTTGAGAGCCAAATTTTTTAAACTTAAACTTCTTCTAACGCCACTTCTTCAAAATAGACTCACCCAGGCCGTGGTATTTTGTGGAAGAGCCACACTCAAGGGGCCAAAGAGCCGCATGTGACTTGCTAGCCACAGTTTGCCGACCACGGATCTAGGAGATCATGGTTTGATTCCCTGTGAGGGCACATGCCCAGGTTGCTTCCGGCTTGATTCCCAGTATGGGGTAGGCAGGAGGCAGCCAATCAATGATTTTTCTTTCATCATTGATGTTTCTATCTCTCTCTCTCTCTCCCTTCCTCTCTAAAATCAATAAAAATATTTTTTAAAGGGTCAAAGTAACTAGGATAGTCAGATGAGTGGGAAATACGCTAACATTATAAGATCTGGAAATTATTTTAAAATTTCTGAAATACACAGGCAGGGAATGCCACAGCTGACACAGTTCTGGCTGAGGAACAAAATGCATAGGGTTCCCAGCTAGGAACAGAATAGAGGCCCAAGCCAGCTCCATTGTCTCTCATTTCCCTCATGGCTAACATGCTTGAAAGAGTTGCCTTTCTTCCCTACTTCCACTCCCCTCTCCCACTTACTCTTTAACTCATAACCTGGTCTGATCCCCCTAATTTCCTCCCCAGAAATGGCTCTTACCACTGCCATGAATGTTCACTTTGTTATCCACCCCAATTGTCACATTTAATCCTTACCTTATATGCATGACCACCCAGCTACAATTGACCCAACTGACTCCTTCCTTGTGCATCTCTTCACTTAAATTCTGTGGCAGGTACACTCTTGGTTGTCTCTCAAGCATGCATTACTTTCTATGGTGAGGACACACACCTACTTCCTTGTTAACAGTGCCAGTTGTGTCCAGGTGTGGGACAACAGGATGCTCAGGGAAAGCAGGCCTTTCCCCCAGCCTCAGAAGATGAACCATGTTGGCCTAAAGCAGTCAAGAAAATATTCCCCTTTGTAGTTTTTTTAGGAATTGGTACTGGCCAATGGAACCTGAGGGTAAGTTCTTTACATGCACAATTGCTGTCTTTGAACTGAGTTTTTGATATTTGGTACTGTGACAGCCTTTTTGTGACCGTAAGAGGAAAACCAGGACAATCACCAAAAACTAATATAGAGCCTTAACATGGAAGAAGTACTGAACTAATCAATCTTGGAACTATCTATCCCCAAGCTAGTATATCCTGTATAATGAAGAGGTGATATGCAAATTGACCATCACACCTACACACAAGATGGCCACCCCCATGTGGTCAAAGATAGCTGCCTCCATGTGGACACAAGATGGCCGGCAGGGGAGGGCAGTTGGGGGGGACCAGGCCTGCAAGGAAGGGCAGTTGGGGGGGACCAGACCTGCAGGGAAAGGCAGTTAGGGGTGACTGGGCCGGCAGGGGAGGGCAGTAAGGGGCGATTGGGCTGGCAGGGGAGCAGTTAGGGGTGTTCGGGCTGCCAGGGGAGCAGTTAGGCATCGATCAGGCTGGCAGGGGAGTGGTTAGGGAGTGATCAGGCTGGCAGGCAGAAGTGGTTAGGAGAAATCAGGCAGGCAGGCAGGCGAGCGGTTGAGAGCCAGCAGTCCTAGATTGTGAGAGGGATGTTAGACCCGATCCTGATGGGCAGTCAGACATCCCTTGAGGGGTCCCAGATTGGAAAGGGTGCAGGCTGGGCTGAGGGACACACAATCCCCACCCCTTCACCACCACCCCAATGCACAAATTTCGTGCACCGGGCCTCTAGTGAAATAATAAAAGCCTGTTGTTTAAGCCACTCTTAACTTAGTTAGATTTTCAGTTCCCTGCCACCAAAGATATTCCAGCTGGTTCTGATGTACAATCCCGCCTACTACCCTTTGGGCCTCTCCTGGACTCTTGCATGCTTTGCATGTCACTGTTCCAGTTTCACCTTTGGCCTCCTTCTCTTATTATTCCATTCACTTTCTCTTTGTGCTTTCTATTTTCCATTTGGATGATTTCCACTATGTGCATTTATTACAGTTTACATAAATATTTACTGAAAATACGCTATGAACCAGATCCTGTTTTTATTTTGTATGCTCCTGAATATGCCAATGAAGAGGACCACTGTGGTCCCTGGACAAGAGAGAGAGGAGACAGGGAATGGGGGCGAGGGTAGGAGAGGGTTTGAGGATAAGGATCTTTGCATGAAATCTACTGTACAATATAGTGTCTATATTTAACAATTTGGTATTATAAATTTAAAAATCTGTGAAGAGAAGAGATCCCAGGCAGTGTTCTTACCACAGAAGAAAGTAGGGAAAGAGGAAGCAGAAGGAAATGTTTTCAGGAAATGAATATTTTATTATCTTGTTTGTAGTGATGTAGTGTTTATATACATTAAATATGTCCAGTTTTTTGTATATCAATTATACCTCAATAAAGCTATTTTTTAAATACCAAAAAAAAAATCTCTTTTGTGAAATGTTCAAGTCTTTTGCATCATTTTCCATGGATTTTCTTTTTCATGTTGATTCTAAGTTTTTTATTCTAGACACTCTTCCTCTTTTTTAATTCTCTATGTTTGCATAGTATTAAATATTTGTTTCTTAAAGACTTTATAAAACTAGTGGTAAAAGTTTTCTGAACTTGTAGTATTCATTGTAGAAGGGCTTTTTATTTTTTCTAAGTCAGTTTTGGGAATTTATATTTTTCTAGGAATTTATCTATATTTTTTAATGTATTAGCTTAAAGTTTTCTTAAATATAAAATTATGGTTAAAAATTCCCTTCTATACATCTTTGGTTGAACCCCATGAGTTTTTATATGTGGTATCATTATTTTGGTGTGATTCTCAATATTTTCTAATTTCTATTATGATTTCTTCTTTGACCTATAGGTTATTTAGAATTTTTCTTTATTTCCACATATATTGATTTTTTTTTCTATGATCCTTTTGTTAGTGATTTCTAATTCATTAATTTGTGGTTAGAAGAGTATTATGCTAAGTGAAACAAGCCAGTCAGAGAAAGACAAGTATCACAGGATCTCACTCATATGTGGAATCTAATGAACAAAATAAACTGTTGAACAAAATAGATCCAGAGACATAGAAGCATGGAACAAACTGACGAATCTCAGAAGGAAGGAGGGGGTGGGTGGGTGGGTGAGAAGAGATTAACCAAAAAACTATGCATATATGCATAAACCATGGACATAGACAATAGGATGGTGAAGGCCTGGGACGAAGGTTGGAGGCGGGCTATAAGGGGTCAATGGGGGGAAAAAGGGACATATGTAATACTTTCAACAATAAAGATTTTTTTAAAAGAAAGAAAAGCTCTAGCTGATTTGGCTCAGTGGATAGAGTGTTGGCCTGCAGACTGAAGGGTCCTGGGTTCAATTGTGGTCAAGGGCACATTGCCGGGTTGTGGGCTCGATCCCTCATAGAGGTCATGCAGGAGGCAGCCAATCAATAATTCTCTTTCATCATTGGTATTTCTCTCTCTCCCTTTCCCTTCCTCTCTGAAATCAATAAAAATATATTTTTTTAAAAAGAAAGAAAACATGCTCTGTATAATTAATATTTTTTCTTTTCTATTCTATTTTTTTTATTTACATATTTTTTTATTATTGATAGTATTACAGATATCTCTCATGCCCCCCCCCCCATCATCCCTTCTCCTTCCAGCCCCTACCCACCCATCCCCAGGTCTTCACCACCCTTTTGCCCATGTTCATGGGCTATGCATATAAGTATATAAGTCCTTTGGTAATATTTTAAATTTGTTTAGATTTCCCATTATGGCGTGGGATGTATCAATTTTTATAAATGACCCATCTGTTTTTTAAAAAATATATTCGTCAATTCTTAGATGTTCTATATGTGACCATTGGATCCAATTTGCTAATATGTTGCTCAAAATTTTCCCTCTCCTTATTGGTTTTGTTGTTAGCTAATTATATTAGTTACTGAGAAAGATGAGTTAAAATCTCCCACTATGGCCATACAGTTGTTTACTTTCCTTCATAGTTCTAGCAATTCTGCTTTACTTACTTTGAAACTGTATTATTTGGAGCATCAAATTTTAAATTGTTATATTATTCAAGAGATTGAACATGGTGTCTTTACGTCTAGTAAGGCTTTTTTGCCTTAAAGTCTATTTTTAATAAATTAATACAGCCGCATTTGTTTTATGAGAATTTGCCTGACTTATCTTTTTCCATCCTTTTCATTCCAACCTTTATTTGCCATCTCCACTGCTTTTTAAATGATTCCATAATACCACTACCACTATAATGTTCTAATTATAGTTTTAGCTTCAAAACTAAGATTATTCACATCTCAAAAGAAACAGGAAACAGAACTGACATTTCTGGAATTATGGTTTGTGGTTTTGAATATCGTTGGTTTCCCATGGTAAGCCCTATTCTTTCTCTAAAGACCAGTTCTTGTTTGCACTGAGCTCATGGGCCATGCTGGAAAAACATACATGTGTGGGTGGGTGCCAGGGCAGGAAGAGGGAAGATGTGGCCAGGAGAGGTAGAGGTGGGTAAGCGATGCTCAGTGTAGGGTGGATATGGCAAATCCAAATGCCTTCAAGGGCCAAACAGGTAACTTAAGCAACCACACAGGTGGGAGAAAACTGTCTGGACTAGGGATCACTTGCCCTTCTAACTTGTCCTTGATCGATTTTTTCCATATTTGGATGTTGCCAGATATTTTTCAGGAGAAACTTAAATCTAGATTTGGGTGGGAAATCTACTGAGTCTGAAAATTGGCAGCTAATTCTTTTTTTTTTTTAATTCTATGCAGGTCAAATACATCACATCTGTTACCTTCATTTGCAAATACTCAGCTCCACCTGCAAATCCTGGAAGAGATTGCACGTCGATGGAAGAAAACAACTAAAACATCCCCAGCCCTGAGAATCTTCCCAAATGGGCCAACCCACTCCTCTTCATAAAAAGAAATTCCTCCCAAGAAACATAAACCTAATTCATGTTCTTGAGGAATGGTTTTTTTAGATCCTTGGCCTGGTCAACTCCACAAGCAGCATCACACGCTGGTTGTCCCCGGTAGAAATAGGAAGCAAGAGTGGGGCTCACCCATGAAGGGTTATCAAAAAATTTCTACCAAAACAAAATCCGAAACTTTGTCTGGGGTCCCTGTTGGCAATCCTATGCCAATGTTCAAATTTGAAATAAGCTCACTAACCTCAGTCTGAGAAAAAAATATGTGTGTGTTTTAGGGGGGCGGGGGGGCGGTGTAGGGGGGTAGAAGCCGATCTGAGAAAAAATATATCTTTTTTAAAAAGAGAAGGAAAAGACAAGATGTCTCCTCAAAAAAATATTATGTGTATATGGGTATCTATGCAGGCATATACACATAAAAGTCTTAAATCTTCTGCTCATTTGTTATTATTTCAAAAGAGTAAAATATTGGTGAAATATCTCTAAGCAATCTACACTCAGTACCACCAAGAGGAGGTGCTTCAATGACTGGCCAAACAAGGTGTTCTTTAAAAACAAAAAAAACACCAGAGTCCTTGCTACTT
This sequence comes from Cnephaeus nilssonii, assembly GCF_951640355.1. Taxonomy (NCBI): domain Eukaryota; kingdom Metazoa; phylum Chordata; class Mammalia; order Chiroptera; family Vespertilionidae; genus Cnephaeus; species Cnephaeus nilssonii. The sequence continues at coordinate 58,764,870 of NC_137079.1, read as the reverse complement.
ATATATGTTATTTTATATGTGCTTAAAACAAAACTAAGAAGTATTTTCGTTTTATAGTGAGTAGACTGAAAAAAACTGAAGTATGAAGAAGATAAATGACTTGCCGAGGTCACAGATTTAATAAGCGTTAGTTGCCAGGATTCACAACAAGGTCTTCTGTGTGGAAATCCTGTGCTCTGCGCTCTGTCACACCTCCTTTGGCTGACAATCAGATGAGAACCTCAGCTCCGGATTCTTAGACAGCCAAGACTCCTGACCAGGTGGGGAGCTGGGAGGTGCCCATGTCAAGGACTCAAAACTGTGAAGTCAGAAATGAGCAGCAGGACTCACAGGGTGCAGCAAAGGCAGGAAGGACCCCTGGAAGATTAAAGCCTGAGTTTTAAAACCCTGTGATTTCTCACCTTCCCCACAACCCAATGCCCCTCCCCTACCCTCCACACACAGACCAAGCACCCACATTACTTCTTCAAACATAAAATTCATTTCATCCCAAATTCAAAGAAACTACTTTTCTATTTCCCTTATTTTAATTTCCTTTCCAGATCCCAACCACCTGTGTAATCACTTTAGCTTGGCAGATTTCAACTTTAGATGATATTATTTTATTATCCTTCTTATATTTTTAGTATATAGTATTAAGACAGGTAAGTCAATATGTATTGCCTTAGATAAAGAAAACATTCTCCTTGTATACATTAGAACATCTTAAGTAAGAAAAATGTCCTATATGCTTTTATCATAGTTTCATTTAACAAAATTGTATTTATACCTACTTCATAACACTGATCACATAAAGCAAATATTCATAGCATGCTATTCTGTCACATCTTTTGACTGGTCATATGATAATTGCATTGAATTAGTTGTACAAGAAAACAGTGTTTTCTTCTGGACAAAAATAAATAAATCAATAAACAACAGAGGGTGGGAAATTAAATTAATTCTCATCCTCTTCAATATGCACAATATAACATTTCTTAGGGAATTGTGATAAAAGAGATTTCACTGGAAAAAGAAAATCCATAATTCATATGCCATCTCTCTAGTCAATTCTCACATTGACCCTTCAGAGCAAAGCCCGTAATTGTTCTTCAGCATTTTCATTATCAAAGGTTTATTTTATAAATAAAAATTATACATGCATAACCCATATCCCAACATAGGGGAATTTAACTTATTCTTGAGCTTTGTTAGAGGTTTGAGGATCCATTCTGAAGTAAACAGCTCTCCCCTCTTATTCTGATATCAGGCCCACCTTGGTCGCAACTGCTCTGTATCTCAGAATTCAAAAGGGTGGTAATACAATGCTTGATAGTAAAGACATTGTCTTATTTACTTCAGTCAGTATCTACCACAGTGCCCTGGAATAAATTATGGATGAAAAAGAGAGAGCACATGAAAACTATAAACTTCCAGGTACTTGCTCACAAAGAAAATTTAGATTTAAGTATAGATTTATCTACCCATGGCTCAAACCTACCTTTGCAGAGGTCTTTCATTTCCATCAGGAAGGTACTAGAGAAAACAGAATCATTTACATTTAACTGATAATTCATTTAATAATTGCTATAAAATATGTCTTCAAAAATACATGCTTATGATATCTTTAGCAAATGCATTGGCACATATAGTACGTATTAGAATTCTTTGCAAAAGAAAATCGTTCAGTTTTTCCAACTTGCTTATGTTCTAACTTGTCCTCTTTAAGAGCAGTTAATGTTATATGAGGGAGTCCATGGTTATAAAATGGGTTATGTTTTCTAATTTCATAATAGAAAAACTCATGAAGTGCTTTTATAAAGAACATTTTTTAAATCTCTAGCAGTTTGTTTCATCCATATTTTTAGGATCTTTGACTGAAACAAAAAATCCATTAGCTTTTCTTGAAACATTTCACTGGACATCACAACTTGTATGGAAATAGGCTCCCCCAAGGACCCACATTATCCTCAGTGATACCTATAATACAGAGCCTCATAATTAATGAACTGGCCCCAGTGAATCCCAGCCAAATAACAACAGAGAAAGTGTAGGTGAAGTCTGACAGCATTCTGCTATTGGCCAAAGAGAATAGGATGTCATGACTGTATTTCCCCACTTCAGTTCATAATCATAGCAATCTGTAACTCATACCAATAGCCATTCCATAGTGTAATCCAAATATAAGGTATCCTGTACAACACAATTTATGTTGATAAAATACAGTGGGTCTATCTCTCTCATAGAAACTGGAAAGTGGAGTGAAATGGTGAAATTATAAATGTTCAATATATAGCAGATAATATTCTCTTTCCTTCCTGGGATATTGAGACTTCCAGGTCACTTGTTCACAAACGTTTTGTCCCATGTCTGGGGACCGCTTCAGCAGATCAAATGATCCTGCTGTTCACCCTACTGGTCCTTACTTGCCCAAACAGTCAGGATTCAGTAGAATAAATGGATCATAAATGAGATACCAAATGAAAAATATCAAGTAAATTAACAATTCATCTCCAGGAAAAAAAAAAAACACAAACACTGACATTGATATACTAGAATAACTAAACAACCTGTCCAAGGACGACAGGATAGATCCTTTTACGGACTATATTAGTCTCCTATAACTATATAACAAATCACCACAAACGTGGTGGCCTGAAACAACAGGAATTCACTCAGTCCAGAGGCCAGATGTCCATAATCAGTTTCACTGGGCTGAAATTAAAGTGCTGGCAGGGCCACATTCCCTCCACAGGCCCTAGGAAAATCCTCTCCTTGCCACTTCCGGTTTCTGGTGGCTGCAGCATTCCTTGCCCTGTGGCCAATCTCTGCCTCTGAGGTCACAGGCCTACTCTTTTGTCTGTGCTCAAATCTCCCTCTGCCTCTCTCTTATTAGGGCATTGGTAATGGCTTTTAGGGCCCGCCAGGATAACCCAAATAATCTCATCTCCAAATCCTTACTCAATCAACATCTGCAAAGATACTTTTATCATACTTACAGGGTCCAGGAATTCAGATGGAGATATCTCTGAGGGAGGTGGGGCAGAGGGAAGCATTTTTCAGCCTACCACACAAACCAAGACCACAGTCCAAGAATTTAAACATAAGCAAAGGAAATGGTGAAAAGAATTCCAAGTTTTCCACTAGCCTTATACAATGTCCTTCTCATGCCATGACTGTCCACAGTCATGCTCAGGGTCTCAGTCACAGTGATGTTTATGGATTAGTGGATGATCTGCCTTTCGCCAACCCCTGGCCAATTAAGAAGCTGATTCCTCTACCATTTATCTAATAATAAAAATATTTATAATAGTGTTGCCAGAGGATTGGGTGGGTGGAATTGAAACCGGACAACCTGAGTCTGGGCTCCCTGTCACAACTTGAGCCAATTAAGCAGAGACAGAGTTGAATCATATATGAGCATTTATTTCAATAATGCCGGCGGTATAAGAGAGCAGTAGATCATGCACAAAATTCTGCTCTCCCCTTCCCATAAGCCAGCTGCTTACATTGGGGAGAGGGGAGGACAGACAAAGATTACATGGAAAAGTAGGAATTACAAGCATGGGGAAGTAGGCAAGATATGATGGTTACAGGTTACAGGCAATGCAGGCTGGGGGGTGTAAAAGACCAGATTGTTTCAGCAATAAGGTTGTTCATCTTTCCATGATGACAGGCAGTCCTCAGAAAAAGAAGAATGGATTGAATTCCTGTCCCAGGGCGTGCAACTCTCAGCCAGGTTAGAATGTGCTTTCTCTAATCCGAACAGAACAATCATGGGTAACAGAGCATGATCAATGTTTTTTATAATTATAACTAGCCCCCACTCTTCTATTTCTGCCCCCTACATAATTGCTCCATCACTAGTGGGAATGGGGTCCTTGTGATATCATGAGAAAAGGAATTTTCTAAGACTGACATGGGAGAATGACTGGTTTTTTATTTACATGGAATTATATCCCTTAGTTTGCAAAGTCCCATTGTCTTTAAACCAGTCCTAGAAAATGTGCAGCTGGGGCTTTTAGGAGAGCTAAAAGCAAGGCCAGTGTCCAGGGTTTCCTTTCCAGGGTGGAGCTGAGTCCGATGTAGCTTCAGGCCAGTTAAAGTCCATTAGTCCGTTGTGTGGCATCCACACAGCTATGGGCCATCGGGGAGAATGCAGGGCATGTGAGCCTCACCAGCCAGGCGTGCCAGAGAGCCAAGAGCAAGAGAGAGAACTTCCTTTGTTCAGGACTTAAGTATCTCAAATTTCACACCCTTGCCATCGCAGGCGCCGGGCCTATTCTAGCCGTTGACTTGTTCCCAGGTGTGACTGACAGGTAAGCATCTTCCCACCTCACCCAGACCTTCCCTGGCATATGTCTAAACTGCCTTTGTCCAGTCTTTTCCCCCAGCAATATGCAGGAAACAGACTTGGAGAATGCTAACTGCAGCGTCCTGGCAAGCTATATAAACGGCATGTCTATATTATCGAGTCTCCCCTCTGCTCCTTTCGTGTTATCAAAAACCAGGTTATTATCATGGTAGCAGTGGGATGGCACAATATTCTTACCTGACTCTGGAGTAGGACAGAACATACCCTCTGATTATCCTTCAAGGCTTTTTATCAAAGCATTTTAGGTTAAAAGTTGTCTGAAGACCAAAAGTTTTGGGGTTTGTTTTGTTTTGTTTTGTTTTGTTTTAATCATTCACAGGATATTGTCATTGACACAGTTACAAATAGGGAGGCAGCATTTATTTAAAAAAAAAAAAAAGTCAGGTGAAGCTCCCAGAAAATATCAGGCTATCTTCTGGGTCACTGGAGCCTGGCTTTCAGCTGCTAATGTATGTAAATGAGTCCATCCAGGGGCCCAGCTGTTGTATGTTGAAATGTGCTGATGATACTAAATTGGGATTCTAGAGAACGCAAATCAAATTGCAAGCAAAATTACTGAAGTAAACCAGCCCTCCTTTGAAGCATTATAGGGCAACCCAAGAAAAATGACTAATGGCTACTAATACACAGTTCTGACAGGAATCATAAGCTGGGAAGGAAGTTGCATGTAAAATAATAATAAAGAATATTAAATTGCCACCAGGCTCTGCCAGAGACAAATGAAAACGGAACAGATTCTCACGACCAGTCATTTACTCAGTCTCTTCAAAGCTGTCCCAGGAATCGGCAGACAAAGAATGCTTTCACTCTTACTCTCTTTCTACCAGAAAGGAATGTTTTCTCCAGAAGGTTTCCAAACGGGAAAAGGCAGATAAAGGATACCCCTCTGAAAAGGCTGTGAGAGCCACCCTTCAGGCCAGTTCATCCAGGTGGGAAAACAAGCTGCCTTTACCAGCTACTTGTAGAGAAAATTAGGCACTTTCTCCAAGATACTTCTGGTTTGATGGCTTTTCATTTCTCCTCTTATACTGTCCTTCTCATTCTTACACCATCATACACCACCTAACAATGTTTTGGTTCATGATGGATCTTATGTACCACATACCACGGTGGTCCGATAACATTTTAATGAAGCTGAAAAAGTCCTATCACCTAGTGACATCACAGCCAACATGAGCTGCAGCATAAAGCAATGCATTACTCACGTGTCTGTGCTGATGCTGGTGCAAACAAGCCTACTGCACTACCACTTGTATAAGAGTATAGCACATACAGTTGCACACAGTGCATGATTCATGATAATGATAATAAATGACTGTGTTACTGTTTTATGTATTCACCAGAGGCCCGATGCAAGAAATTCATGCAAGGGGCTCGGCCCTCACAGCCGGCTGTGAGCCCCGGCTTCGTCCAGAAGGTCTTCTGGATGGCCGGCTGGTCTAATTAGCATATTTCGCTTTTATTATTATAGATTATGCTATACTTTTATCATTATTGTAGCGTCTACTCTTTCTACTTATAAAAAAATTTTTTGCTGTAAAATAGCATGCCAGGTTACCTCAGCCTCATACGTCCTGTGTTCACATAGTCTCTTGATTGCATCATTTTCTCTTGTATTTGATTTAATCTCCTGTTGTTTTAAAATGTAGTGTGGCCTGAGGATGCAGTGTACATCAAGTCTGCAGTAGTGTATGGTAATGTCTTAGACCTTCACATTCATCACCACTCACTCACTCATTCACCCAGAGCAATTTCCAGTCCCACAAGCTCACTTCATGGTAAGTATCCTGTTACAGGTGTACCATTTTGTTTTTCTTTTTAGGGTATCTTTACTCTACCTTTTCTATATTTAGATATGTTTAGATGCGCAAATACCTTTGTGCTACCATTGCCCACAGAATCCAGTACTGCAACATGCTGTACACGTGTTGTAGCCAGGAGCAATCGGCTATACCAGATAGCCTCGGTGTGTATACACCACCTAGGTTTGTGTAAGTGCAGTCTACAATGTTCACACAATGACAAAATTAACCAAAACTTGTTTCTCACAATGCATCCCTGTCGTTAAGCAGTGCATGCCTGTATACATAAAACATGAAATAACTTTGAATTGCTCATGTAACTTACTTAATATTACTTTTACTCCTAAGTGATTCCTTTCCATCACATGGTAATTTGGGGACTCTCTGGGAGTTTAAATCCAAAGCTCAGTCATTAGTCAGTAGTAGGAAGTGAGCCCTGCCTGCCTGCTCTGCCTCGTCATCAAAGTGGACGCAAATCTAGCTTCAAGCTCCTGGCCGTGATCCTTCCAGCGGCAGCCCACACACATCCTACAAGGTCAGGCAGCAAAACACAAGGACAGAGGACAAGCAGCCCCTAAGCTCAGAGGGCAGCTTATTTCAGAGTATTGTTCGAGCCGCACCGTTTAGTCCTTTTTTACTTTATTGCCCTATTAGGACAGACGTTCTCTACCCTAGCTGCACATTAGACATATTTAGGAACGTATCTGAAAACATATTTGAAGTCCAGAACCCACCCCTGAATGCTTGGATTGAAGTGGTCTGAGGTGGCACCCGGCATCAGTATTTTTTCTTAATTCCCTAAGTGATTCTAAGGTGCAGGCAGGTTTGTTCTACCTGCGAGCTTCTGTTACTTTTTCCTTCCATGTCTTCCTGGACTTAGTTCTACACGCATCTACCCATGCCCACCATATTTATCGACTTTTTATTCATCTTTCTAGGACTCTTAACCTTCATTTTGCTGCCTGAAGTTAGGTTCTGTCTTGCTCTTGTCCAGACTAGACGCACTATCTGGCAAGACTTTCAGGTCAGTTCTTTCCCAGGTCATGGTTCCCACTGGCTTGTCCAGTAGAACAGCCAGCAAGATGACAGAAGTACCTTAGCAAGAGTCTACCTACACACCCACCATTTCTCTATTTCACTTTAATCCATCTCAAATCTACAAGTCACTTAATGTTCTCCTCTTGGGACTCAATAACATTCAACATAGTTCTGTGACATAAAGGTGTGTTCACATTTGGACCAAATGCCTTACCGTGACTATGCCCTTGCCCACCTAGCAATCCTTCTTCCTATCACATGGCTTCTCAACTTCAGAACTATCACCAGGTAAGACCAAATAATTCTTTGCTGTGGGAGGCTATGCCTGTACATTAATAAGATGTTTAGCAGCATCCCTGATCTGTGCTCACCAGATACCAGTAGTACCCTTCCCCCAGCTTGTCTCTAGACATTGCCCTATTATCCCTGGGAAGGGGGAAAAATTTCCATCCCCCCACTCCATTGAAAACCACTGTTCTATTTGTCTAATCTCCCGAACTACTTCAATGGAATTGGCCTCTCTGCCATCTGATATATATATTCTTTCTAGTTCCAATTTCACCCAAGTTTACAATCTGTTACTCTGAGGCATCTTCTTCCTCCTGAGTTAGCAACCTTCAGCTTTGATTCAGCTTTCCAAATGATACCAGCCCCAATGCAGCTAACACAAATTTTCATGTCTATTCATCATTCTTAATCTTCCCATTGCAGATGGTAGAGTATGATTTCTCCATTACATACCTTTGTCCCATAAATACTGGCCTTATCTGATAAGCCCTATAAGCACTAAGTTAATTTATATAACAATGAGAATGCTAATAGAGAGCACATAGGCCAGAACCTTTCTTAACTTTAGAAATGCTTAAGTTGGTTCCTGACTCTAAGCATACTTACCCTCCTGAACAAGTATTCATTTCTTCCTCTCACTTGTGTAATGGGAATTATAATGATCTTGCAAAGCCTTTTGAAATTCCAAATTGGGTGGAATTTCATTTCAATTCAATTTGAGTAGCAACTCTTAATTATTTGAGCTAATGGAGAGGGATGAAGCATCAAAAATAGAAAATTCACATAATACAAATTTAAGCACATAATGACACAAACACATATTCTCAAATTTTAAGAAATTAAAAGATCACCAAAAGTTATTAGACTGATTTTACTGCATGATTCATAACTCATCCAAATGAAGAATTGCTAATGTGTTTGAGCATTTACATCACTGGCATCACACAATCAGAGGGGGTGACTTTCCATAGCTATTCATTATAATTAGAGGTGATTTCAATGACACTTTTGGTAGGTTTACATAAGAATTTTTATTCTCTTTATAATTTTCTACATTTCTCATGTTATCTTCATTAAACTCATATAATTTTTTTTAGGAAGGGAGAGGGAGAGAGCCGGAGAAATAATGATGAGAGAGAATCATTGATAGGCTGCCTCCTGCACACCCCACACTGGGAATCAAGCCTGCAATCTGGACACGTGCCCTAACTGGGAATAGAACCCATTCATTACCTTCTAGTTACTAGGTCGACACTCAGCCACTGAGCCACACCAGCCAGGCTAAACTCATAGTACTTTTATTGTGATAAAATATACATAACATACAATTTACCATTTTAACTGTCTTGTACTGCAACATCAAGTACATTCATATTGTTGTGTAGCCATCACCACCATTCATCTCCAGAACTTTTTCATCTTTTCCAACATCGACAATTTTTAGTAGATATTACCTCCCTACTGTCTACTAATAATCTGCTATTTAATGTTCTAAGTTAATTTCTTATAGCTCTTATTGAAATAAATGTAAAGTCTACCAAAATGATTGAAGGACAGCATCTATACAGGTTTATGAATTCAACTTTCATATATAGAAAGAGAATTCTTGTCTTTTCATAGATATGCTTCATAATTCCCACTACTGTATTCAATGTGTAACTAACCATGTCCTTTCTTTATTCCTCAAGAGCCTAGGCAACAGCCCAGGGGAACTTAACATGTGCAAACAGCTTCTGGTTTCCTTGAATAGTACATAGACTACAGGTTATTGATGAGACAAGTATGTATTTGTATCTGCAAAATTAAATTTTTATTTTTAACAAATATACTTCACTTTGCTTTAAAAGATATTATGGACATTGGTTAAATTATATTCAGACAAAAGTATGCTCATCCAGTTGCTGTTTTTAAGCCTTTAGCTTTTACAATAGACTGTCTTTGGTTTAAAAGATGCAAAGTATTAACTACAAAAGAAGATAGAAGTTTCTTAAAGCTTTATTAGTAAAGTTTATTTTAACTTCACTTAGTCCTGGCTTTATTAATAAACTTTATTTTAGCTTCTCTTAGTTCTGGTTTTATTAATAACGTTTATTTTAGCTGTATTTATTTCATAAAGACCATGGAGATTCTTTGGAATATAGCATACTATCCAACAATCACAAAAGTCCAAACTTCAAAATTAAGAAAAACGTTTCTTCTTTTATTTTTGTATAAGAACTACAGACACAGCCCTAACCGGTTTGGCTCAGTGGATAGAGCGCCGGCCTGCGGACTGAAGGGTCCCAGGTTCAGTTCCGGTCAAGGGCATGTACCTTGGTTGCGGGCACATCCCCAGTAGGGGGTGTGCAGGAGGCAGCTGATCCATGTTTCTAACTCTCTGTCCCACTGCCTTCCTCTCTGTAAGAACTACAGACACTCTCATTTTCTGAGAGGCAAAGACTGAAGTTAATGGTGGTGATAATTATGAAACATATCTCCAAGATCAATTTCCTTTTGTAGTACTCTAGCCCTAGTTATAAAACGTCCCTATATAGAAAAGCCATGTCACACTTAAAGAGAAGTTTCCCATAGTTCTTCACTACAGTGTGTGGCAATTTTAACTTCAACTTTTTTAAAGAGGTGGTGACTCCCTTCTCTCTGCTCTTTCTTGGCTAATGACAATTTCTGATTAATTTCCTGTAGCTAAGTGAAAGCTAATATTGTCCATTTAACTGGGCAGTCACTGATAGATTTATCAGTTATGTCTTAGTTTATAAAATAGACTGGGTTAAAGACAAAGGTCAAAAGATTCAAGCTCAAGACTTTTTTCATCCATTAGATACAGAAACTAAAACAAAAGTATTGATTTCCCTTACTTACCTCAAATTGACTAAAATCTAGAATTAAATTACATAAAACTTTATTGAGAATTCTTCTAAGACACTGGGAGAAGGAAACTATACATTATAAAGGAGCAATAGAACAACAATATAATGAAGTTTCACTGTTGTGAAACCTTGTTATAATCACTTTGGCCTGTTCTAACAAAAGTACCATAGACTGAGTGGCTTACATAACAAACAGTTTTTCCACATAGTTTTGGAAGCTGGAAAGTCCAAGATCAAGAAGCTGGCAGATTCAGCATCTGATGAAGGGCCACTTTCTGATTCATGGTCTTCTCTCTATATCTACATGGAATAAGAAATAAGAGAGCTCTATGGAGTCTCTCCTATAAGGGCACTAATTCCATTTAAAGAGGGTTTCACCCTTATGACCTAAGGCCCCATGTCCAAGTACCATCACATTGGGGCTTAGAATTGCAACATATGAATGGGGTGGGGGTACACAAACATTCAACCTATAGTATTGTTGCTGTTTCTTGCACACATTTTAAAAGTAACATTCTCAGATCTAGTTGGCAAAACTTTGACCTAACAGCTGTGTTTCTGACATAAACTTGGAGAGAACTTATACTTTGAAAACACGTGGTTCTGAAACAAACACAGGGAAGCAGCCAAAATTCAGAAACAAAGAAACATGTCACAAATAAAAGAACAGAAGAAATCTCCAGGAAAAAAAACCTAAATGTAATGGAAGCAAGCAAACTACTAGGTACAGAGTTCAAAACAATGGTTATAAGGATGCTCAAAGTTCTAAATGAGAGCTTCAAGGAACTTAGTGAGAATTTCAAGGAAATTAGTGAGACATGAAAAAGGTCCAGTCAGAAATGAAGGATACATTAACTGAAATGAAGAGTAATTTATATCTTCTACTCTACCATTGGAATCAACGGTAGAGTAGAAGACGTCAAGAATCAAATCAGCCCTAACCAGTTTGGCTCAGTGGATAGAACGTCGGCCTATAGACTCAAAGGTCCCAGGTTTGATTCCGGTCAAGGGCATGTACCTTGGTTGTGGGCGCATCCCCAGTAGGGGGTGTGCAGGAGGCAGCTGATCGATGTTTCTCCCTCATCGATGTTTGTAACTCTCTATCCTTCTCCCTTCCTCTCTGTAAAAAATCAATAAAATATGTTAGGAAGAAAAAGAATCAAATCAGCTATTTGGAATGTGAGGAAACAAAAAAGACCCAATCAGAATAGCAAAAAGAAAAAAGAATCCAAGTATATGAAGATAGTGTAAGGAGCCTCTGGGACAACTTCAAAGGTACCAACATCCACTTCATAGGGACGCCAGAAGGAGAAGAGAGGGAGCAAGAAATTGAAAACCTATTTGAAGAAATAATGACAAAAAATTTCCCATACCTGGTGAAAGAAATAGACATACAAGTCCAGGAGAGTACCAAACAAGATCAACAAAAAGAGGTCCACACCAAGATACATCATAATTAAAATGTCAAAATTTAAAGACAAAGAGAATCTTAAAAGCAAGAGAAAAGTGGTTAGTTACCTACAAGGGAGCACCCATACAACTTTCAGCTGATTTCTCAACAGAAATTTTGTAGGCCAGAGGGAGTTGCAAGATATATCCAAAGTGATTAATAGCAAGGACCTACAACCAAGATTACTCTACCTAGAAAAGCTGTCATTTAGAATTGAGGGTCAGATAAAGAGTTTCACAGACAAGAAAAAGTAAAGGAGTTCATCACCACCAAACTAATATTACATGAAATGTTGAAGGATCTTCTTAAGGAGAAGGAGGAGGAATAAATATGAACAATAAAATGGCAATAAATACATATCTATCAACAACTGAATCTAAAAATGAAAATAAATGAATAAGAAATCTAATGAATAAAATAAACTGATAAATAAAATAGAGCCAGAGGCATGAAAACATGAAACAGACTGAGGAATCTCAATGGGAAGGAGGGAGGGAGGTGGGAAGACATTAACTAAAGAACTTAGATGCATATATGTATTACCCATGAACACAGACAATTGAGTGGTAAAGGCCTAGGGATGGCAGGATCCAGGTGGTGGAGGGCAATGAGGGGAAAAAATGGGGGGTATATCTGTAATACTCTCAACAATAAAGATTAAATACATACATACATACATACATACATACATACATACATAAGAAAACATGTGGTTCTAAACAGAAGATAAAAAAAGAACATAGCTGCTATTCTAAAGTCAGAGCATCATTGCACAGATCATTTTTTTTTAATAGTCCTTGCTACTGTCATTTAAAAAACCCACAACTCTCACCAGCAGAACATTTGGAACAGTATACTCCAGCATTTCAGGGAGATCAAATTTCTTTTCTACAACTCTTAAGAGGCACCTCTTGAAATTTTCCAGTTAATATTTTCAAAACTCTGTAACAAATAACAGCCCCAGAGAAAAGCCTATAATATGGCTGTCAGTGAACTTGACTTCCATCATAAAATCAAAACATTGTCAAGCATTTTAGGCATTGAAGCAGCTACCACCTAATAACTATGCAGAAAAAAATACCCAAATCAGTTTGTCTCATCTCAATCTTTCACTTTTAAGTAAAAAAAAAAGGATAGTTGTTTTTATGTATTTATTTATGAAACTGTAGTCATAATTTCTCCAAGAAATCTATACTAATAATAGGGTAATATGCAAATTGGTTGGGATGCTGTCACGGTAAAAACCGATCAGTAGGCTGCGTGCGCAGCAGGCACAGGTGGGCGGGGACTTGCAGCGTCAGAGATGGGGGCGGGGCCACAGCAGAGAGGCCTCTCTGCGCGCCTGTGCCAGGGGTCCACAGGTGCATGGAGAGGCCCCTCCGCCGCGGGCCCACCCCGGCCGGGGGTCCACAGGTGCACGGAGGTCTGCAGGCCTCCGCCGCGGCCTGGCTCAGGAGCGGGGTCACAGCAGGGGCCTCTGGGAACCTGCGCCAGGGGTCCACAGGCCTCTGCTGTGGCCCAGCCTGGGGGTCCATAGGCCTCCCCCTGCTCCGGCCTAACTCTTTGGGGCAATCCATCGAGGAGCCCCAGATGGGTGGGCGGGGCCTACCTCTTTGTGGCGATGGGTCATGGGGCTCCCACACTGTGACAGGGCACAGGCCAGGCTGGCAGACACCCCCCACACACTCCAAGTGCACGAATTTCGTGCACCAGGCCACTAGTATATCTATAATAATAAAAGTGTAATATGCTAATTAGACTGGACAACTTTCTGGATGAAGCCAGGGCTGAGAGGGAAGCCCAGGTCCTGGGTGACTGCAGGCAGCTGGAGGGAAGCCCAGGTCCTGGGTGCCAGAGGGAAGCTGATGCCAGCAGCTGGGGGAAGGAAGGCCTACTCTTGCACAAATTTCATGCATCGGGCCTCTAGTTTATGTATAAAGAAGAATTATTGATTCTTGGTAGTGTTACAAAAAAATAAAGAGCAAATTTTAGGTTAGTTCTTTTTCTTCCTAATACATAAAAAAGGATGAATTAACATGAGCATTCATTCATTCAACAAGTTTTTATTAATGATCTATTATTTGCTAGGCACTGTGCTGAGCTTTAAGGCAAATATAAAGAAACAGGCACTTTTTCCCCTGCCTATGAATGCGCAAATAGAATGAATGAAGACTAAGACTAAGACCACACCATAAAGTAGAAGCAAACAACCCAAGTCACCCAGGAGTCTAAATTTCTACTTTCATTTCCTTCAGTTCCGCATTCTACCCTGTGATTTTTATTCAATGCTTTCTAAAGAAGAAAGAAAAAGGTTGAACAAAAAGATATTTCTTCCTTTTTCTTCTGTATACAGAAATGAGAGCTTGCTCTTGCTTTGGATTCTTCTCCTCACTCACCCAAAAAGTATTTGCATGGAGAATAATAACGAATTAATGAGGAATAATTTATAAATAACTTCAGAAATGTTATCAGTCACTATCATAAAGGAAAAGTCCAAAAACTAATTTTAAAATTTGCCATTATTATGCTTCATCTTTTTCACTTTGAAAAATGGGGGAAGGGGAATCATTCTTAGTAATTATTAGATGTATTTTTATTAATTGCGGGAGGAAAGACAATGGTCATAAAACTCCAAACATGTAAAATGTATAAGGCCCAACAATACTGTTTTCTGTGATATCTGGATATTCCAGAAATAAAGGCCCTTTAACTGGCAGTTCATAATTTTGCTCTCTGTTGCTTAAGGAAAGGAAAACATATCCGAAAGGAGAGGACTCTGTCTCAAATATAATAGGGGCTCAATTAATGACTGTTGGAAGCTGAAAGACTGCATTGCTATTTCGGGATTCTTGATGCATTAGAACTGGTGTGCTATAAAGTACTTACAATTGACTAGGTCTCACTGGAGACTCCAAATCTCTTGATGAGGTCTAGAGATTAACAGGACAAAAGAGTTCCTCATTGAAACAAGGTGCTCCCTATATTATTGCAAACAAATCTCATGTAAAACTGCATGACAGGTTAGGGAGGTTTTCTGTCATTATTTTTTAAAATAGGTTTCAATTTCTTGCTCTTTTTCTCCTTCTGGCACCCCTATGATGCAAATGTTGGTACACTTGAAATTGTCCCATAGCTCCTTACACTATCCTCATTTGGGAGGGGGGGGGCAGGGTTCTTTTTTCTTTTTGCTGTTTTGATTGGGTGTTTTTTGCTTCCTTATATTCCAAACTAGAGGCCCGATGCACGAAATTCATGCAAGAGTAGGCCTTCCTTCCCCTAGCTGCCAGCACCAGCTTCCCTCTGGCACCCAAGGCCCCAGGCTTCCCTCGCAGCCCTGGCTTTGTCCAGAAGGTCATCCAGAAGGACACCAGAAGGACGTCCAGTCTAATTAGCATATTATGCTTTTATTATTGTAGATAACTATTTTTATTTTTCACTTCACCTCCTTAAATGTTGATCCCCTCTAAATTATTCTTCATATTAGTTATTGTGTCCTTCATTTCTGACTGGCTTTTTCTATGGTATCCATGTCCTTTTTTATGCTGTTGAAGTTTTCTCTAAGTTCATCTACTCTTCCCTTGAGTTCACTGAACATCCTTATAACCAGTGTTTTGAACTCTGCATCTAGTTGATTGCTTGTCTCCATTTTGTTTAGTTATTTTTCTGGAGTCTTGTCCTGTTCTTTCACTTGAGACATGTTTCTTTGTCTCGTCATTTTGGCAGCTTTCCTGTATTTTTTTTCTATGCATTAAGTAGAGATGCTTATGTCTCCCAGGCTTATGTAGTAGGTGTAGGGTCCAGGGGCACAGCCTCCCTGTTCACCCAAGCTGGACTCTCCAAGTGCACCTCCCTCTACATGGTCTGTGTACTGGTACACCCTTCTGTGGTAGTTGGGCATTGATTACTGCTGGCACACCAATGGGAGTGATGTACTCCAAGGTCCATTGGCTACAAGGACTGGCTGCAACCACAGTGGAGAATGAGCTTTATAGGAGCCCACCCCACAGAGCAGGACTTAATTCAGAGAGGTTCTGCTGCCCACTGAGTCCAGCCCTTGAGTCTATTGCTTGTGGAGGTGGCTGGGTGGTGCTTTGATGTGGTCTGAAGCTATCCACCAGGTGTGCTAGCTCCGGGCTGGCTGAGAGATGCAAGCCAAGGTCAGCCACTGCCTGTGTTCTGGCCAGGACTATCTGGAATGACCTATAAAGCTAGCTGCAGATGGCTGTTACTTGTGCTGGGCTTAGAGGTGTCCAGGAGAGGCCATGCTGCTAAGGCTGACTGCTACTAGTGCTGGGCTTGGGGCCACTTGGTGAGAGGTACAGGGCAAGATGCTACTTTTTTGAGAGATTTTAGGAAAGTCTGAAGCATGAGCCAAGACAGTCTATTCATATGGAAATACTACTGGAAATAGATTGGGTGGGCCCACAAGTTGCTGGGGCAGGTCTCAGGAAATCACCAGGACAGGGTGAACAGGGTGAACCATGTTTATGGAGACTCAGATTTGGCACCTAACTGCCAGCTCTGTGGAGGAAGGACTCAGAAAGAAAACAATGGCCTCTTCTAGCACTTCCATCTGGGAGAAAGCTGCCCCTCCAGCTCTCACCTTTATGCCAGACAATTCAATTATTGCCTGTATGGTACCGAAGCCTTTCAAGCTGCTGCCCCAGCACTGGAACTCAGAGGGTGTATGTCTGAGTAAATCCATGTGTGGGCCCTTTAAGAGGAACTGCATGGGACTCCAGCAGCCCTTTGTCTCACTCAGCCTCAATCCCTGCTGGTTTTTACAGCCAGAAGTTATGGTGACTTCTCTTCCTGGAACTGGAACCCTGGGCTGGGGTACCTGTTGCAGGGTTTGGAACCCTCCCTCCTCAGAGAAGACCTCTGCAACCAAGATATTCATCCCAATTTTTATCTGCCACATGTGGTGTGGGACCAGCCTGTTATGCCTCTCTGCCCCTCCTACCAGTCTCCATGTGGCTTCTTCTTTATATCCTTAGGGGTAGGATTCCAGTTCAGCTAGATTTCAGGCAATTCTGAATGATGGCTGATCTGTAGTTTAGTTGTAATTTTGATGTGGTTGTGGGAGGAGGAGAGTACCACATTTACCTACACCACTATCTTGACCAGAAGCCCTTTTCTATGTTTTTAGGCATACAAATACCATTGTGTTATAATTGCCTACAGTATTCGGTATTGTGACATGCTATATAGGTTTTCTAGCCCAGAAGCAATAGTCTATGCCCGTGGTCGGCAAACTGCGGCTTGCGAGCCACATGCGGCTCTTTGGCCCCTTGAGTGTGGCTCTTCCGCAAAATACCATGGCCTGGGCGAGTCTATTTTGAAGAAGTGGCATTAGAAGTTTAAATTTAAAAAATTTGGCTCTCAAAAGAAATTTCAATCGTTGTACTGTTGATATTTGGCTCTGTTGACTAATGAGTTTGCCGACCACTGGTCTATACCATGTAGCCTAGGTGTGTAGTAGTCTACACCATATATGTTTGTATAAGTGCACTCTATGATGTTCATACAATGATAAAACCACCCACCTAGTAATGCATTTCCCGGAACATATCCCAGTCATTAAAAAGTGCATGATATAATTCCCCAACTCATATGTACAAATCTCAATTAGCCTGATATTCCAGAACGGTGCTCCATATTTATCCTAAAGATTCCCATCTCTTTCTAATTCTTCAAGAGGTGCCTCATTAAGAAGTATGGGATACATTATGTCTCCTCTTTATGTACAGTAGGTCTGCAGGTTACATCAGAGATCTGTTCCTATGGTGTGACCTAATGCGATTTTCGCCGTAAGTCAGAACCCACCTACATAAGCACCTACATTACTCACATGGAGCACATACACAGCAGTAATGAAATGAAACAGTAAAAAAAAAATTAAAAGATAACAATTCCTGACCTTTACTTGTGGTAAATAAATAATAAAAAACATAAAGCACATATGTGCATACGTCGACATAACAGAACTTTTTTTTTTAATAAACTAGAGGCCCAATGCACAAATTTGTGCACGGGTGGGGTCTGGCCGGCCTGGCCCCAATCAGGGTGGATCAGGGTTGGGCCTGTCGGGGGAGGAGACAGAGGGAGGTTGGCTGGCCGGCCCACCCCAATCAGGCTGATCAGGGCCAGGCCAGCTGGGGGGAGAAGCCGAGGGCCATTGGCTGGTGGGCCCCACCCCCGAATGGGGTGGGGGAGCCAATTGGGGGACAGCGGCCAGGGGAGGGGCTGTGGGAGGTTGAGCAGACAGCCCCACCCGATTGGTGGGGGGATCCAATCGGGGTGGGGCTGGCTGGGGGAGGGGCTGTGGGCAGTAGGCCAGCCGGCTCCACCCCCGAATGGGGTTGGGGGGTGTCTATAGGTGGCCAGTGGCCTGGGGGAGGGGCTGCAGGCCGTTGGCTGGCCAGTCCTGCCCTGATCGGGGTGGGGAGGCCAATCTGGGGTGGGGCCGGGTGGGAGGAGGGGTTGCAGGAGGTTGGCCAGCCGGCCCCGCCCTGTATTGGGGTAGGGGGTGTGATCAGGGGCGGGGCCAGCCAGGCGGAGGAGCTGCGGGAGGTTGGCCGGCCAGTCCCACCCCCTAATTGGGCTGGTTCGCTGGTCGCAGTGGGCGTCATAGCGACCAGTCGTTCTGGTCGTTCCGGTGTTCCAGCTGCTGGCTTTTTATATATATAGATAGGAAATGGCAACATAACCACAAAACTACGTATGTCGAGTCCGACATAACCCGAGGACTGTCTGTACTATATTCCTAAAAAACAAGTGTTGGCCATAATTAATTTTTTAAAAACTAGAATAGAAATGGAAGAGGAGAAATTTCAGAAATAGAAAAAAAAGAGAGGGGGACTTGTCCTCAATATTAAATCTCTATAAAACTTCATACTTGTATACTTAAAATGATTCTAGAGTTATTTCATAACACCATCATCCCCATTCCCTTGAAAACTGCATGTGAATCCTAGTTTCCATAGCCCCTAAAAAAAAAGTACCTCCAGGTGATTTCTCTCTTAGAACAACTTCATCCAAAAAGAAAGCCTTAGATATATTAACATATATATAAAAAGATATTCAATACAGTACTCTCTGGATTAGAACCAAAATACCTGGAAATTTGAACACCTATCAAGAAAGGACTGGTAAGCCGAGACCAGTTTGGCTCAGTGGATAGAGCGTCGGCCTGCGGACTCAAGGGTCCCAGGTTCGATTCCGGTCAAGGGCATGTACCTTGGTTGCGGGCACATCCCCATTGGGGGGGTGTGCAAGAGGCAGCTGATCGATGTTTCTCTCTCATCGATGTTTCTAACTCTCTATCCCTCTCTCTTCCTCTCTGTAAAAAATCAATAAAATATATTTAAAAAAAAAAAAAGAAAGGACTGGTAAGACAAATTACAGCACATCTAAAATGGCATGGCATGAGGAATATCATGCAGCCATCAAATAAAACGAGGTAGATCATTGCTGTGTTCATGAATGTGTATGCCAGGAAAACTTGTCCTCTCTGCCCTCCTACGTTCTTTGGCTGATCTAATAATTAAATTGACATAAGACATTAATAAGAGGAAAGAGCTCTCTCGGCTAATAGCTTTCTTCCTATAGGCCCCTTGTCTAAATTATTTCAGGCAATTAAGGGAGAGGTAAGAAGCTCTTCTTGAGTCTGTTGGGTCTCAATTGTCTTCAGCTCAAAATAATCCCCATGCCAAAGTGTATATTCTGAAATAGACTGCCCTGAACCCCATCACATGCACTCCAAGATCTCTAGGATATGTGGTTAAAAGAAAAAAGCAGGCACAGAATAGGAGTAATTCCTATGGAATAGAAAAAAGGCAAGAAGTCCATATATTTATATATATATATGTATATATATATTTCTATAAAGATATACCACTGGCTGGCTGGATACCCCTGGGAAAAAACAAAGGATTATTGAAGAAGGAAGATTTAGTGTTTTTTATATATATATATTTTTTTATTGATTTCAGAGAGGAAGGAAGAGGGAAGAGAGAGATAGAAACACCCACGATGAGAGAGAATCATGGATCGGCTGCCTCCTGCAAGTCCCCCACTGGGGATCAAGCCTACAACCAGGGCATGTGCCCTTGACCAGAATCGAACCTGGGACCTTTCAGTTTGCAGGCTGACGCTCTATCCACTGAGCCAAACCGCCTAGGGCGGAAGATTTACTTTTTATTAGTTTTGTATTGCTTAAATTTTTCACAAATTAAATGGTGTATGGGTGTTTATTTATACTCATACACATGCACACTTTTAAAACAAAAGCTATCTAGAGGAAGTACAGGCAAAAGCAAACAGGAAAGGCAAAGCCTGGCTCACTCTCCCTGCCCGACTCACAGCTTCCTGGGCCAGGACGAGGCTGGGGTGGCCTGGTTCCAGCTTCAGTGATTTCTCAGTCTGGGAGGCACTGTGCTTTCTTGCAAGAGGAGGGACATCAATGACTGGAGATAATTCAAGAATGCACCCCTATATCCAAAATGCAGAACCTACCCCACATTCTTTAGACTTTTACCTTCATGAATTGTACTTTTTATTAAGACCTATCTCACAGTTTCTATTTCCTTTTCCCTACAAACTTTTAAGAGGTCATCTCTACCTACATTCCCCACGTCCAAAATAATTTGCATATGTTGCAAAGATTGAGGTCAGGGAAAAGGTTTGTGAAAAACTTTCCCTTCATATTGAGTACCAAACCACCTTGACAACAGGCGTGCTTGACAATAAACTCTGAGGAAACAGCTTGTTGACTACTGGCCCAGCTGGCCAATTACACAGTGAAGAGTTCTTCTGATGGCATAATGTTAATCATTGGCCCCACAACAATTTGGGAAGCATTTCCAGTATTCAGAGAACGCTTTAAATGAAATCAGACTAGTGTGTAAGCCAATCCATACCCAGGAGCCAAGAGAAATAATTAAAGGAGTGAATGTTTTATTCTTTAGTGTTTAATAGAATATATAACAAGTCACATAATCAATGATTCATTACTCACACACTGGGAGGAAAACAGTATTGAGTATTTCTGTTATACAACTGGTTGTGAACAGGGAGAACGAAAATCTCTAGAGCGTTTAGATAGTTGAAGAAATTCTCTTAAACTTTGGGCATGTCTACAAAGACTTCATCAGTGCCTTTCTAAAAATATAGAGGGATACTTTTCTTGGCTGTTTCGTTAGAAAAGCCTAGTAATCGTATAATTAATTTTTCCCTTTCCCCTTCTATTTTGAGAAAATGGCTCTATGATATATAAGACAACATTTTCAACAATTTAATAATTCCAGACAGCTCTGTGGGAATCTTACATTGTTTAGTAGATAGTTTCTCAGATGCCTGGAAATAATATATAATTTACATCTTCAAAATTACCATCCATGATGAATGTTTTAACCTTCTATCATTAAATGTCACTAATGCTTGTTTGTGTGGTCATAAATGAATTGTCATCATTTGTATTCAATAGTAATAGCAAAATCTGCCTGCCTATAAAGTCACAAAGACAGTTGTATAATAGTTTACATTACAATTAATGTTTACACACATCAAAATACATGGAAGATTAAAAAGTTTGCTTGGGGGGAAAAATGTATAAGGTAACAAGAATTCTTAGTCAACTAGAGTCCATCTTCCTACCACACAAGATTATACTGTAATGTAGATATTCTGGTTGAATTTCTTCCAAGTTTCAAGGGCCCCAGTAGAAAATCTCAATCTTCAAACTTTAATACTCTTAGATTTTTATTATCCAAACTTGTGACAAAGTAAAGTCAACTTCAACCTAACTTGTATCTGGCTCTAGGAAACCCTATTTCAGGTAGTATAGCCACTGGAAACACAAGAGTATTTTATTTATTTCTCAAGAGACAGATTAGGTCATCTAAGAAAACTAAGTCAGTTTTTAAATGACTTACAGTAAGAAAAAAAAGAGAGACAATTCCAAAGGGTTTACTTTGGTAGGCTTATAATACAAATATTAAACTGAGAAAAGTATTTATGATTTAAACTGTAAAAGAAATTCCTAAGGAATTCAACCCCTCCAGTCAACACTTTCTAAATGCCTGCAGTATAATTTAGCATTTTTCATGTGGAATACAAAAGTGTTTGAATATTAGGTTAGAATTTACCATAATTTAAAAAGTAAGAAGTTATCAAAGCTTCACCTTACATGGCTTCAATACAATAATAACATTCCATAGAAAATTCCAATAAAAATTGGAATATGTTATGAGCATGGCCAGTTGCCATTTTGTCTGAGAATTCACAGATTATGCATTTCCTCAGAGAAGCAATAGGCCCCATATATATGGTTCTGGATTGAAAGAGAAGACAATTTTGGCTTGTGTTGTAAATTATCACTTTGTGATCAATACAAAAAGCCAAATACGAAACACAAGAACAAAAACAGTACTGAAGAGGGGAAAAAAATGTTAAGTCTCACATCTTCAAGGAATATTTTTCACAACATATAATTTGAAAAATTAGAGTAAATTGGTTCATATTCTACATGTATTAAAAAAACAGACTTGTTAAACACTAGGCGCAAAAGCATTAAACATGGTACCTGTTTTTTTAACCACCACTGTCAACATGTATTTTTTTAAAAAAAAATTTAATTTTTTATTAAAATCTAATGTCACTCAGTTGTATTTATGAATCAAATGGTAATTAAAGCCACTACATATGTAAATGCATGTACACTAAATCAGGATAATGCAGTCATAATTACCTGAATAATTTATGACATTCTCTCAAGTTATTTGAGTGGTGTCTTCTCAGGGTTTATTCAAATCTCAATATTCCACCTAAGCTCATAGGTGACAACCAACAAACACTTCAGCCACTTTGTAGTCCTTCTCTGCCCCAAAGCACGTGAAGGGCCCCAAAAGTGCCCCTGTCAAGTCATCTTACCTGGTACACTTTCTACCAAAACGCATGTAAAATGAGTTTCTTACCCAGCCTTCACTTTGGGCTAAAAGTAGAATGCTCTCTGGTATCCACTTCCAACTTTAGAGGGGACAGTCATCCTTAGAAAAAGAGGTCACTTTACTGTTTCTAACCATTCCATTCCCAGTCTTTCAGATAATGAAAGGGGGGGGGGGGGAGCATTGCAGGGCAGCAAGGGTGGGGGCACAGTAAAATTAGTATGGAATAGTTCAACTCAAAGTTTTACAAGATAAAACTTATGACTTACGTGGCAAAGACAAAACTTGAGTGGTTTCCCGTCACTCCTGGAGTTAAGTTGTGCAGAGTTAATAAGGAAAAAATCAGAACCTCAAGAGTCTTGCCATATGTCGGTGATTTTATCTGGCCCTCTAAGATGTTCTCAATTATGTGATTTTTGTTGAGTAATCCAACAGAATACCATATGGGCGGAGAAGTTTCTGTGACATTCATATTTGGCCAGTGAGCGACATTCCTAAATCATTTCAGGCTTGAAACAGAGATAAGTTCTGATGCATTACCTCGTCTGAGATCACACTCAACAGTGAAGCAAACACTGCTTCCTGGATGTCTACTTCCACTTCCCTTAGGATTACTGTCTCTGTATATAAAGCTAACTTGACCTTTCTAAAAATGCAACCACAATCAAAGACCTCAGAACGTTCTCTTTCCCAACTAAAAAAAAAAAGAATCAATGGATTAAAAATACAGGTACCTTGGTTTAAGTAAACAGCTAATTGACATCTTAGTATACAACTAATATCCAAGCTAAACAATATGGAGCAAACTCAGTTTTACAATTATGTATTTTTTCCTAACCCAACTTCTCCATTGATAAGGATATAAGAAACTCATCAAAACATGTTGCTTAGTATAAACACCATCCGATGCAAGTTACTGGGGGCAAATATAGGAAATATTACAGCATTAGTGAATGAATTAAAAAACTAAATGATTTGTGTAAAATGTTTATATATGGTATATACATATTGGATCACATGAATCTAAGAATAAAACAGTTCCAATTCTTAACATCTGTTATGGACCTAGTAAGATACAGTACAAGATTCATTTTTAAAAAGAAGGAAAAATAGCGCTAATTTAAACAGTGAAAAGAGACTCTTACAAAATCTTAAAAAACATACTCCAGAGAAAAATGCTGAAATAAATGACAAAAGAAAGGCTTCTCAGTCATCACAGAATATTCAAAGGAGCCTCACAGCATGAGAGATAAGGATTCATTTCCTTTCACTGGTGGTACAGACAGGGTATGCAGTGGGAAATTATTCCGCGTTGGAGAAAAGGTATAAGGCAACCAGGTCTCCTTCTGTTTTCTGTTGCGTTTACCCAAAACACCATTTTATTGCTCAGCTCACTTTTAACTGCTTGTCTTCATTTTAAAGCATTCCCTTTCACAGCTATCTACAGATGGGCAGCCCCTGGTGTTTCTATTTCTCTGCAGCTCTGTCACTCACAAATATCCCACCTTTACTTCAAATAATCCACATAGAAGAAGTGGCATTTTCTAATTTTCAGGTTTGCCCAGAAGTCCACACTGACTGGGCTTGGAGAAAACAAGGGTTTTTAATAAGAGATCTTAAGTCTAAGTAACCAAAATCAAACATATTTTGTTTGCTCAAGTAAACAGATTTTTTTTTTAACTCAGGATGTATTATCAACCAGAAAATAAAGTTCAATAACGTAAACCCTACTGGGTAACTCTTTGGTTAGGTTATATAAGTATTAGCAACTTCTAAGTTTAGGACTCAAAACAGTTCAATAAACTGCCAGTGAAGAGTAGATGCTATTCATCTTTATCAAATGCTTTGTGTGTTTTTGTGTACTTTTTTTTTTAAATGTGCATGTACTCAAACGGATGGTACCAACTTCCAAATAATAAATGAGTATGTCTGTTCCTCCCTTCCCATCCCTCCTTTCCTTCCTCCCTCCCCACCCCACCCCCCAAGTCTTAAGAGCTACTGCCATTCACTGCAAGAATACTAGGGCTTTCCTACTCCCCAGGACGTGCACTACTACCCAGCTCCACTGAGTCACTGCCGGGTGACTCCCCCGAAGAACTTGGTGACTTGGGCTGTCCTGGCCCTGTCAGCTGCAGGACTCTTTCTCCCTCTGGCCAATAACTGCTGCCATGTCAACCGGTCCAACCCCGGGCTTCCGGCTGTGAGCGGAGGAAAAAGGGTGCCTCCTCAGGCTGGAAGTCACTTTCCCCAAGTAACAAGTTTAAGCCACAGGCGAAGGCCTTTTTTTCTGCATCGAGGAGACATGATCCTTCATTGTGCCAGCACTAGATTCTTCTCCTACATCTACCTGTAACTTTTCGAAACTTTTATTCATTTATAGTCACTGAACTGCCTTCATGGGATCCTAATTCCAGGTCCAGTCTTTCATCCAGCCTTCTAAAACTCTACCTTTTGAAGAGGGCGAAAAACGCTATTCGCAGTGTTATCAATTCTGATCTCTTAAACCTGGAATGAGTCATAAGGGCTTGACACTGGACAGGGTCCAATCAAGTTCTGAACAATCCCATCATTCCCAGGTCCTTGGTGACTTCGGACCCCATTGCCCCACTAGATCCAGACTGGGGGGAGGGGTGGTTTGAGGCAGGGGCAGAGGAAGCAAGGTTGGGGGTGGGGGGAGTATATCTGGGCTCTCTCGGCTAAGTGGGGTCCGAAGAAGACGAAAAAGCCGAAAGGTTTTGCGGCTCCAGGTTCTCAAGTGGGGGTCGAGGAGGACTAGCCCAGCTACTGGAGGTGGGGAACAGGGGAAGAGGAGGGCGTGGGTGGAAGGGGAGTCTATAATCCTCTGCGGGGCAGGAAGGAGGGGGGGATGGGTGCGCTGGAGTCGGGAGGGGGTCTGGGGAGCTCACTCCCTGCAGAAGACGTACTCGGTGTAGCTGGTCCAGATCTTGTCCTCGCTCTGGTCTGCGCTGGCGAAGGCGCAGGTGCCCGTGGAACTGCACGCCACCATGTGGAAGCCCGACTCGGACAGCTTGTCGAAAGCCTGCTCCAGGAAGTTGAACTTGAGGTAATAGCGCGAGGTGTAGCGCTCGGGGGGCCGGTCGGGGTCCCTGCTCTCGTTCAGGGTGTCCCCGAACACCTCCTTGGCTAGCGAGGTCTTGCCGCACACGGTGATGCGCGCCACTCGCCGGAACTTGGCGTCCGCTTGCGCGTCCCGCCCAATAGTGTAGGAGCCGCGGTAGCCGATGGTGATGTAGCCCGAGCGCCGGCTCCCGTCCAGCGACTGGGACGGCGTGAGCAGCGGGCCCGCCGCTCCCCCGGACGGGCTGCGGCTAGCCGGCTCCAGCGTGGGCGACGGCACCCCGGCCGAGGCGCCCTCCTGCTGCTCGGGCTCCGCGTAGCCCAGCGACAGCAGCTCGTCTCCCAGCGAGCCCTCCTTGGGCACCCCGCGCCTCGGGTGCGGCGGGGGCCCCGGGCCGGGCTGCTGGGGCGCCCCGAGGCGGCGCACGAGCTCGGGCAGCTCGAAGTACTCGGCCTCGCGCTGCAGCCGGCTGCGCTCGGGGAAGTAGTCGGGCAGCACGAGCTGCAAGTCCCGCAGGTAATCCAGGATGTAGCGGAAGAGGAAGCCGTCTCGGTCCAGAAAGAAGCGGCCTTTGCTGTCCCGGGCCAGCTCCTGCGGCTGCTGCTGCGTGAACATGCGCCAGAGCAGCGAGTCCGGCACCGACACCACCGTGCAGCGCCGAGTCACATAGACCTGGCCCCCCACGTTCAGCTCCAGGATATCGGGGAACAGCGGCGGCTCGGCCGAGGAGGATGAGGAGCCGCTGCCGCCCCCGCCGCCCCCGTTGGGTAATCCGCGGGTGCTGTTCGCCAGAGCCATGGCGAAGAGGTGGCCGGGCTGGGGTGGTGCGGGGAGCGGGGCCGCGCACGGGAGCTGCAGCCGCCTTTCCGGGACGTTCGCTCAGCCCTGCGCCCTGGCCACTTCCGCAGCCCGCAGCCCGGGAGCCGAGCGGTGCGAGCGCGCCGCTGTGAGCCCGGGCAGCTCCGGTGCGCTCCGCCCGCCTCGCCCGCGCGCTCCAGGCGAGTGCCAGGTCGCGCCCCGCGCGCCGCTTAAGTAGAGCCGCCCGCTCGGGGCGCCGGGGCGCGCAGGAGGCGTGGGCGGCTGCTGAGCGGCGGAGCCTCGCTCCCCAGGGCGGGAGGGGGGCGGGGGAGAGGGGGATCGATTTGCATTTTAAACGCTGAAGCCGCGCCCGGCCGCTGGCTCCACCCAGACTCGCGAGCTCGTGGGGGAGGGCCGAGGGCCGCTTTTCACTCCTCCCCGCCCCGCGCTCCGGCCCCTTCCCACTCCCGCCCAACTTTCTTCTTTCCCAAAGTGAGCGGACAGAGCCGGTACAGGCCCCTGCAGAAGGGGAGCCTTCTTCCGAGGGGTGGTCACCGCACGCCCTTCCCGTCCCAGCCCCGCCCGGCGCCAGGGGACTCTGCAAGGAGGACGTCCACTTTCCGGCTCCCCGGGGTGTGGAAGTGGGTGGCGGCCTCCGGAACTGGCCGCTTTAAACACTGGGGCCGCGGCACGGCCCTCGCGGTGGTCGTGTTGCTGAAAGTTCTCGAGAAAAAAACATCTGCAGGGACGATGGGGCCGCCCCCGCCCAGAGGCAGCCACCCCGGGTTCGCCTTGACTACTCGCCAGGAAAACCCCCCTGGAAACAAAGAGCTAGCCTCGGTGTCCTGCCGTAGGACGCTCTCCGATGGTTTACTTTCTGGGTTAAGAGGCAAACTCATTGGTTGGGAGACCTCTGAATTGGAGGAAATTAGCTGAAATGGCAACGAGGCCCTTCGGTGAGATAAAGGGGTGACTTCGCGGTGCCTTCTCCGGAGAGCGACCTCCTCCCGCAGCGCCTCCGCCTCTGAGGCCAGGCTGAAGGGGAATGCTCTGTCTCCGGGTCCCTCTCAGCCCTTGGTGAATCGCGCCATTAAACTCAGAGGTTTTGCGGATCCAACGTAATTTACAAAAATTACCTTTCAGTCCCTGCGTGGTTAACCTCCCAAAGGTCCAGGCGACCCTGCTGTCCTGCGTGCCTGGGTCATTCATTCTGTTCAGTCCTTTCCAGGTTCCCTTACACCTGCAGCCCTTTTCCTAAATGGCCTCTGGCCTTCTAAGGCCTGCTCCCTGCACAGCGGCATCCACTTGTCACATTGCAGCCCCGAAGACTCCGCCTCCCCCAGAAAGGCCAGCGCTGGCTTCCCAGGCGGGCGGGCCCCCGGGTTGCTCCTTCCACGTGCCCCGCCTGAAGCGCAACTCCTTGTGAAATTTCATACTTGTGAGGGGTTATCTGGTCTCGGACTTTGGTAAATAAAGTGTTCCTGAGCACTGCAGAAAAAAGGCACAAAAGAGGGTAGTGAAGGATGTTGAGAAACCATCAGGTCAAGGAATATTTGTTGTGCAACCTGCTGTTTCCCAGCTGGTAAAGAATGCAAGGTTGAACAAGACCCAAGGCAGCATTCAGTGTAACCTGGGAGGCAAAGGGTCAGAAGTCTGAGCAGGGATCAGATCAGCTGGAAGTACAGACGGTCAATCCGGGGTGAGATCTTTGTTCTTGATAATAATGTTTGTTTACCCTTTAGTGTGACTACCCACTGAGCTTTATAATTTCCTCGTGAATAAGTGTCATTTTTATTTTGAAATGTTTATGTCTGCTGAACTATTATCTCATTCATGTCACTGCGCTGAAATAAGATCAAGCCTCAAACCAGTTCACTTTAATTGCAAGTACAGATTTTGATACTGAGTATATTTGACCACTCTTTTTTTCTTTGTTCTCCATGATAATAGATAACATAAAAATTCCAAGTTCCAATGCTGAATTTCTAGGTGGTTGTGCTACTACTATTTGTTGAATCAGTGGCACCGGTTTGACAAAACCAGTCTCTTTTCTATGAATGTAAGAAAAGCCTTGTTCATATCAATTCTGTACATATTTTTGTACCATTACTTTGCTCATTATATCAGCAACTATAGGCCCAGTGCACGAAATTCATGCACAGGGGAGGGGGGCTTCCCCTCAGCCCAGCCTGCACCCTCTCCAATCCAGGACCCCAGAGATTGGGCCTAAACCGGCAATCGGATATCCCTCTCAAAATCCGGGACTGCTGACTCCTAACTGCTCACCTGCCTGCCTGCCTGATCGCCCCAACTGCCCTCCTGCCAGCCAGGTCGCCCCCAACTGCCCCCTCCCTGCCGGCCTGGTCGCTCCTAACTGACTGCTGGCCTGGTCATCCCTAACTGCCCCCCGCTGCTGGCCTGGTCACCCCCAGTTTCACCCCCCCACCTGCCCAGTCGCCCCTAACTGCTCCTCCCCCGGGAGCCTGGTCACCTCTTACTGCCCCCCTCTGCCAGCCTGGTCGCCCCTAACTACCCCCCCTGGCAGCCTGGTCACCCCCAAATGCCGCCCCTGCTGGCCTGGTTGCCCCGTGCAACCTGCTGTTCAGTCGTTTGGTCGTCCCTCACTAAACCCCCTGCCGGCCTGGTCATAGGCAGCCATCTTGTGAGGGCGTGAGGGTCAATTTGCAGATTACCTCTTTATTTTATAGGATTCCTATCAGTTCTGCCTTCAGAACACTTCCAGGCTATTAACATGTTGCACCACCTCTCTGCCACCACCCTGGACCAAGCTGCCTATAATCTCTTGCCTGGATTAGTGCATCAGTGACCTCCTAACTACTTCCACCTTTGCCCTCTACAGTTTTGTGTGTGTGTGTGTTTATCACCAGAACAAAAGAAAGGATCCTCTTATAACCTAAGTCAGATCATCTCACTCTACTCAATGCCCCTCCATGGCTTCCCATCAGGTAAAAACCAGGCCTGGCCACCTGGCCAGTTCTGCTCAGTGGTTAGAGTGTCAGCCCTGGGGACTGAAGCGTCTCGGGTT